>NC_138582.1:129326086-129926086 GCF_964289735.1 Phaethon aethereus
GCAATTTTGGATGTTAATGCCCCTGCACAAGAGGTAATCACTCCAGTGCACCCAGGAGAATGGAGCCTGTCAGTGGGCGTCACGTTGAAGGCTGTCAGCCTTGCTCCAGCTCCCAGTGGGAGATGGGTTTTCCTGAGAGGGTTCAAATAAACCTACTTCCCTTTCCCTGGGACTTCCCTTTCCCTGGGGGTGTGCAGAAGACAATTCCATTGGTGGTGCAGTGGGCAGGAGCTCCTGGCAGGGTGGCAAGGGACCTCCCTAACAGGTCTATCGAGATTTACCTGACAATACCTTATGTGCATCGGTAAAGATTAAGGACTTGCTACAAACAAGCATTTGCATGAAGTTTAAACTTCCCAAACACTAACACAAATTAAAAATACGAAGGTGTCCAAAACTTTCTAAACGTCAGATCTACCCACCTTGCACTTGTACCCGGACCCGGGGGCCTCCTGCTAGGCGTGCAGGTATGCACCCCGGCCGGAGCCATCCCAATAGCGAGCTCCGGGGAAGGCTGCCGAAGGCAAACCTGCCGAGGGATGGGGCAGTGGCACTGCAGCAGGGCACTAGTCTCCCTCCGAAGGTGTACGCTGCTGGCTGAACGGGCAACGGGCTGAGAAATCGAGACAGGACGCTAGTTCAATTCTTCCCCTCACATGTTGCCTGACTTAAATCTCCGCACCTACTCCTGTTTTGCACGGGTTCTGGAAACGGACAGCAGCAATTCTCGCAGCTCTGTAGCTGGGCAAATACTGTTCAGGCTTTTAGGGCTTTTATGCTTATGTTGAAAAGTCACTCTCCAAAGTGCTGTTTTGGATCCCAGCGAGGATCAAAGACATGCATTAAATTACAGTATTGAATCCTTTTCTGCAGAGGGTGACAGAACTGAGATTTTATACTCTCAGCAGTACAATACAGAACCTTACAAACCTTTAGGAAAATAACAAGGGAAAAAAAAAAGAAAAAGGAAAAAGCATATCGCAGTAACTGCGACCCACCTCTAAAGTTTCCTAAATACCAGCACCTTCATGCAGGTGCAGGTAAGGGTGTTAATATTTTTTTGGCAGAAAATTTAGGCAAACCTAAATCATGCCAAACCACATGGATAATTTGTAATTGCAATAGAAAAACAACAATAGTATGTTACTCAAAATCGCCAGTTATACCTACTCTGTGATGAAAACGGTGAAGTTTCTGGGGAAGATAAAGGCAAAAATAAGGCTGATATATAAAGAAAGCTTGAAAGTATGCCTCATGTCCCTTAGTGAGACAAGTAAAGATGCCCACAATCTTAGGATCTTTTTTGACTTTGTTTATCTATGCTTAGATAAATGTAAGTCATTAAAATGCACAGCCATGTTACTTAATGTGGGTTAACAAAGTATGAAACCATCTAGTAAATTCATGATTCATGGCACTACTTGTAAAACACCGGCACATATACTTCTAACCGAGGTGCATTATATCTGAAAACCACAATATGTGTTGCAAAGTTTTTTAACATAAGCAGTCTGCTTTTCAGATGTGCTGAGCAACTGCAAACTTCTATAAAAATTGATGGGGCTCACATCAAAGTGATGTAGCGGTATCTGTCCAACGCATTTACTCTTGCAAGGACATTTACTGTGAGGACACCTACACTTCAATCTCAAACTATTCACAGAAAACTTTCCATGTAACACTGCACAAACTGTCTCACACTTTCTGGCGTGGGTTTAAAGGATAACAAGAGACAAGCAGCTTTACACTGCATATAATATGCCACAGAAGTATCTGAGAGCAGTGTCAGACCAACTAACCCAGCGAGTGCTGTCCCAGGTGAAGTGGTTACTGCTGTTAAGTTCTTTGTGCATTTTCTTTGCCAGAGGTTAATGACCTTTTCTAGCAAAAGCTTTCCCTTCCCTTCCCTTCCCTTCCCTTCCCTTCCCTTCCCTTCCCTTCCCTTCCCTTCCCTTCCCTTCCCTTCCCTTCCCTTCCCTTCCCTTCCCTTCCCTTCCCTTCCCTTCCCTTCCCTTCCCTTCCCTTCCCTTCCCTTCCCTCCCCTTCCCTCCCCTTCCCTCCCCTTCCCCTTCCCCTTCCCCTCCCCTTCCCCTTCCCCTTCCCCTTCCCCTTCCCCTTCCCCTTCCCCTTCCCCTTCCCCTTCCCCTTCCCCTTCCCCTTCCCCTTCCCCTTCCCCTTCCCCTTCCCCTTCCCCTTCCCCTTCCCCTTCCCCTTCCCCTTCCCCTTCCCCTTCCCCTTCCCCTTCCCCTTCCCCTTCCCCTTCCCCTTCCCCTCCCCTTCCCCTTCCCCTTCCCCTTCCCGCATCATTTCACTAAATTGGGTTAGAAAGCAGACAAACAGTGAAAACGCCAGGGTAAGAGAGAACCTCTGCCAGGGCTGCCAGTGAGATGGGGACATCCAAGGGGGAGCAGTAAATATTTCAACCCGGATGATGGTGATGAGGAGCGGGTTACTCTGGCCGTGCCTCATGCCCTGACGACCTCCACGCCAGCCAGGCATGCTGAGGAAGGACGACTGCAGCGCGATGGAGGGGCGGGAGGGGGCTGTAAGGACGGGCAGGGGAACGAAAGCCTCTGTTAGGGAAGGAGGCTAACAGACACAGGTCCGGTTAGCGTGCAGCAAATAAACGACCAGGAGGAAAGAGGGTGGTTCTTTATTAATACATTGGGAATGAAAACCAGGAAAACTGTCACTTAAGCTATAGGATAAGAGTTGCTTAAAAACAAGCGAGTATAAAATTCCCGTGAGTCACTTCAGGCTAGAAATCAGACAGTGGTTTCTAAAAGAGCAAAGCAAGCAAGGCGCTGTAGAACCCCGCAGCAGTTTTTTGGTTACAGCAGCCAGCCAAGCGTTCAGCCTAGCAGGGCGTGTTTGTGGGAGAGCAGTGCTGTGGCTGCTCCCCGTCTCCGGCTGCCCCTCTTACCCTCTGTCTGCACCACCGTGCCCGGCCCCATTGCAGGCGCTTGCAGCCGGGCACAGCCTGCCCCATGGGGAAGAGGGCCAGGAGCAGCGCTGAAGCATTAGGTTCGCGAACGTCAGTTGAGGGATGAAACCCCCACTGACCACGGGGTTGTGTATGGGAAAAACATTAAGGAGCTAGAGATGGAGGGTGACACCAGAAGTGAAGAGGCTGCTGTGAGAGAGACATAGCAGGCTTTGTTCTGATGTCCTAATCAAGGCTTAGCCACGTGTTATTAAGCAGACGTGATCTGACATTGGACTGTTCAGACACCAGGGATAATCAGGCCAGCCAAGTTCAGACTTTGAATGTGTGAAGAAGGAGGCCACCTGAAGGAAAAAGTTACAGTGCAGTTTTGTCGGTGTTTCAATTTATTTTCCCTGAAGCATTTGCAAATGAGAATTTTCCTGGGGCTCGAGCACCTTTGGCAGGGTTGGGGTGGCAACGACCAAATGAGAACAGTAGGCATTTTCACCCAGATCAGCATCACCAGCTCTCTTAATATAAAAATAATTAATTTGTTTTCGTACTTCAAGCTCAGTGAAAACTCAAAACCTCAGAGGCCATCCACAGTTGAAAGCTCCTTTGGATTAAGGCAGTGTGGGAATTTACACTCCCTGGGCTCCGCTTAAATATTTAAAGTAGAGCTGACTTTTACTCCAAGTAAGACAGTTTTTCATGACTTGACATAACACATTTTCAAAGAGGGGAGTGTCGACACATGGAGTTACTCTGGAATAACTAACTACCCAAGTAGGCAAGCCCTAGCAGCTATCACTGGAAGTAAATATTTTCAGCGCTCAAGCAGCGAGCCTAGGAGCACTTACATACTCGGTTTCATGCGGATGAATGTATCTATTAGGTTTTGTAGGGTTGCCCATGCATGTGCCAAATATTGACAGGATTAGGGCCCTGGCTTGTAGAAAAAGGTGCGTGCTGTGCCCCATTGTACCACCTTAAAGGAAAATATGGATCCCCAGATTGAATGCTAGTGTATCCCATCATTTCTCCCATCTCTCTGATACCATTCCAGTTGGCTGTCTCGCACTCTCAGATAATTCACACATGTTCACTCATACACAAACCCTACGGAACCCCTTCCCCTCCCCAACAAAAGTCAGCCAGCTGTTACAAAATTCAGACATTTCATTAATGCAGTTTACTGGCTGATACCGCCAAGCAAAATAGAGACAATTAATAATAATCAGGACTGAAGGGTCTGAGACAGCTTATGAGTACAGGATTGTATTAGTTGTTTAAAAAAGGACAAACTCGCTCCTGCCTGGAGTGATAGGGAACAAAGGGCGGTGATGTATAACTGGGGAGGAAAGGGACTCTCTCCGTGGCTTTTGTAGATTACTGTGTGAATGACAGGAGCGGTAGGAGCAAATACCTCTTTTCATTTGCCCAGCCTGCTGGAGAAGAAAAGCAGCGCTTGCCAGTGAAGCTGCAGCTGTGCTCCAGCTCCGTTTAATCACTGTGTACGACTGAGGGTTAATTAGCTGCCATTCTTACTGCTATTTGTTGTTCTAATGAAGATTTGCATAAATGTAAGACTAGGGGGTAACTGATACTTGATTTTTCCCTTCAGAGAGGCTGGGGGTGGAAAACTCACCCATCCCAAGTGTTTATGTTTGTGGGAGGTTCAGTGTTGCCTTTCCATTTGACCTGATCTGCTTCTGGCTGATGAATGGTGAACAAAGAGTCAGAGCTGCTTATCAAGTCGAGACCCCTGTTGGGTTTCTGCCTTTAGAAAGGGGCAGACTACTTAGATGAAGAGAGGACCAAGGGATTAGAAAATTACTCCCAGCTGACAGAGAGGAAAATATATAGATGTATGTTTCTGTGTATATATATGTGTATATATATATGTGATACATCTCAGCGATATATATATCAGTGATGTGTATCTCTATCTATTTATCTATCATCCATCCATCCATCCATCCATCCATCCATCCATCCATCCATCCATCCATCTACTTATCTATCATGTTCAATCTGGATGGCATGGAAACAGTAACTTGTTAATGATAAAATGTCATAAAAAATTAATGGGACAAGCAGTACAATCAGAACAGGCTGTAGCATGTTAGGCAATACACTGTAAAGTAAGAACTTGTAAGGTTCTGCAAGCCTTCTGTCGTACATCACTAACGTTCGAAGTTCACTTATTATTAAAAAAGTACCTAAAATGAAACAGGCAATCTCAAAGGAAGGCAAAAATGACCCAGTTGTTCACACCTGTCTGCCATCAGCTCCTCGTAATAGGGGAATTCACAAAATTTTAACATGAAGAAGTAACAAAATCCAAAACTACTGTGTAATTAAAGAGAATGGTTGAAAATGAAATGCCATAAAATTGTTTTATTTACTATGGTCATAACAATGCTTATGACTACTAACTGAAAGAAACTGAGAGGAAGAATAAACTCCTGTTTTTAGTATGTTAACTTGTTGCATATGGTAATATATTTTGGGTAACTGTTTTTAGTGTTCCTCTTACACACTTGGTCAGCTACAACTGTTGTTAGACAGCATCTGTCAAAATAGTCCAAGGGAAAGAAAAAGATTGAGAGGGCAGAGGTAGTTAATTTCTAAATTTCAAATCACTACTGGAAAGTGGGCAGCTTTCAAGTTGACAGTATCCCTCCAAAGAGAGGCGGCCACAAATGAGCACATACTTAGTGCCAGTTTCTCAATCCCAGCACAGCTTTGCAGTGTCTCTAGTGGTTTACCTGGTCTCTAAGACATGTGAGCAAATATTCATTTGCTTTTCTTTACATTTCTGTCAACCATCCGCCTGACTTTCTATAGGCACCTCTGCATATTGTGGGGCAGACACTAGCAGAAGTCAATCCTTCAGAGACGTAAGCAGAGAGCATCCAACACACCTGAAATCTATGTGCCTAAAGTGGTAACACAGGGCTCCTTTACCACTCTAGCTGGTGGAAGGAATGCCACAAGTTTTAACACTATGTACAGTAACAAACCCACATGAAAATAAAGAACAGTCAATTGCATTTTTGCCCACTTTCACCTTAGTTTGAGCTTGGAAATAATTCAGTCTTCTGTTACAGCTTTTGACTTGGCTCTTGATTACACAAGAATCTCACATTCTGCCCTTTGCAAAGCAATTTTTAGCCCTTTGGTTGGGGAGAAAAGTTTAAAAATAGGAAATCTAAAGGTTTAAAAGCTAGAGGGCAGGTTAAAAAAAAGACAGACATGTATAATAAAAAATAAACCAGCAATAACCCTGACAACATGTAAACAGATAACTTAATTTTTCTTTAATGATTCTTTAGTAATTTCTATATGCTACAGTTTTCCAAGGCTAGTGTCAGAATCATTCATTGGTAAATAGGGTAAGAGAAAGTGGAAATTACAGATCTAGTGGTCAATGGCAGAAAACAAATCTAAAAGAGTTGAGGGAAGAGGTTAAGTGCTATGCTAGTTAATAAGAATGACAGCTTGCTTTGAATACTCATACTGGCTGTCCAGGATATTGAATAAACCTCATTTAAATTAATTTTCATTATTTGTAGAGTCTGTGTTAGACATCTATCATTGTCAGTTATCATTAATATTCTTTTCAGAGACCATATTATCAGCATATTTAAATGAAAGCTTTCCTTTTCAATATTTATTAACTCATTAATATTTCTTGGTACTAATATCCTTGTTGTAATATCCAAGTTAGAGCCTACTACAAGGAATTTTCTACTGATTAGACTTTTTGAATTAAAAGAATTTTACTCTCAAGTACTAAAAATGCACTTGAGCTCCTGAAATTGTGCTTTCTTTCTCTACCATGTCTTAATTTAAATGAATGGCATTTAAAATTTACCTTTTTTGTCTTTTTTTAGTAGTTAGCAGTAAAACAGCGCACCGGCCACGTCCTAGTAGCTGACTGAATATGAACTGTGAATGAACGCGAATGTGAAAGTTAATTCGTCTTACCCGGGTTGCAGTCTGTGAGGAGGGAGCAGATGGAGAGGAGAACTTTAGAAATGGTTAACGCCGGGCTCCAGTTGTCTTTTAAAATGTCCAGGCAGATGACGCCTTGGCTGTTGATATTACAGTGGTAGATCCTTGTCCGAAATGTTACCTAGAAAAGACAGCACGTCTAAGTAAAACGGTGTTTAAGCCAATAATTACACGATTATTTAGCCATTAAAAAATTAAATGAACCAACATTCTGCTTTCCTGGTTGAAATGACAGTACTCTGCTACTGTCAGTTAAAGACTGGGCAAGATACGGATATTAATAAGAAAATAAAGAAAATAAAGTCTGCCTCTTCCACCTGTGGCCAGCAGTGGAACTGATTTGTACAAGGTGAGAGTGGGACATGTTTCCTGAGCTTTCTCTTGCCTTGGTCTCACTGATCTCATTATTTTTGTATGGGTCCAAAAAAAGCTATTCCAGCCCCTGATCTGCACAACATTCATAACTCAGGCCCACAGCTACTTCACGCTTTGAAGGGAGGCAGAAGAAGACAGATAGATTCTTCTGCTGTCACTCTTTGACCCAATAGATTAAGCTGGAAAAAAAATGTGGAGGCATCACATCAGTGAATCCTGGAAAAAGTAAAGTGAAATGTCTTTGAGAAAGGCTGCTCAAATAAAGTGCTTTTACTTCCAAATTTCAAGTTACGGTTGAATCAGTAGAAGTGCTTACAAACACCTTTTGGGGTTTTTTTGTAGTTGATTTTGAGGATTTCCGTATCCATTTTATGTTGTCTCTCAGATGATCCTACATGTAACAAACCAAGGAGGAGACCACCTCCTCTAGCCTAGAACGATGTGCTTCTGCTTCAAGTTGAAGATATAGGCCTTTTATTTTAAAAGAAGTTCAGCTATGAAAGTCCATTTCATAGTTCAGAATGGATACTGGGGCTACCAGTTAAGAAGGGACAAAAAACCCTACCCCTTGGGGGTCTCCATCAAGGACTAATTTCTCCATCAGTTCTACCCAAATGACAAGCCAGACAGATGGTTTTAACAATATGTTCGTAACATCTAAAATGAAGATGTACAATTTCAGTGGTCTACCTCAACAGCAATAACCCTGCCAACAGAGGGGCTGATTAGGCAGGAGACAACAGCAGGCAAATCCCACCCCAATTTAAGAAAGCTGCGCTTTCCACCAGAATTGGTCAGTGCTAATAACTGGGAGTGCTTAGGCACCTGTCCCTGCTCTACCACACAGACAAACCTGCTTCTGGAGAGTGATGGAAGTGATGACGGGCATGCTCCTGTTCTGATTTTATTCAATATCAGAAATCTCAGTGATTTCAGTGGGATTGAGATCACTTATCAGTAAGCAGAAGAGAGGATACAAGTGAAATAACATGGTATCTGGTTTCCTTCTATTAAAAAAAATCATTCCCTAACACACTGAAAAATTCTGCCCCTTTGGATTAAATGAAGCAGCTTTGACAAAATAATAGAAAGAAAAGGTATTAGATTTCTGGTATTAAAATGCTACATTCAACAAGAAATACTTTTTCTCCTAACTACTTTTCCACATAAATCTGGGAAAGCACTTTTGGGCCCAGTGTCACGCACCAGAGAGCTCTGTAGCAAAGATCTCAGAGCAAGTTCATCAGTTTTTAAAAGCATCTGTGTCTACAGGTATGGCCAATTAATAGGATAATTTAATAGTTTGCCACTCTATATCCTACATATTTGTAGGTCTTTCCTTTTTTCCCCCTACACTTGTGGTTTTGCTTATTGCTTTCCAGCCTAAGTGCTTCACTTCTGGGACTTTTATGAGAATTTAAAATATTTCTGGCACAATGAGCTCAATTCATCCAAACACTATAGCCAGATGATCTATTTTCCCCCACTCATTAGGAGTCCAAGCACATTCAGCATTTGGAGTGAAGGAAGTCTTCTGCAAGATCAAGAATATAGTATTTAGTGATAAAATTAACTGTTCATCTACGAAGGGAAGCTATTTTGAACAAGGAAGGTTACAAATACACAAAAGTGGAAAACTACCTTACACAAACCGCACGTCAAAAGTGCCCACAAATGGAGCTGGTGTGGAGGAGCATCCTGTGAATTGTAGGTCAGTGTTCATGAAGTCCCCAGAGAGATTCACTCCGGGAACTCTTATACTTCAGATATAAGTGAATCAGGGAATGCTTCCTAGCAGGATGTCCCAGGACTTGGGCAAACACTTTAGCACCTACGTAATTTTAAGTATTGTATGCTTACTTCTCAGTACATTGTTGGAATAAAGTTTTTGCTAATTATTTTTCCTGAACAGAGGTGCTTTCCTATGCTTCCATGATGAAAAATTTGAGGACTTTGTTCAGTGATATCTGAATACACCAAGTAATAAGATTTGGTCTCACCAAACGAGGGGGAAACACACTGAATCCATTGCACAGATTAAATTATACCCTCTAAATTATTTATAGATGGGTCAGTCTGAGCTTGTAACCTACTTAAGAGAAGGCCATCAATTTGAGCCTGTATTTTAACGTGTACTTTTTTGCCATCAGATGAGAGGACAGACACATTGCCACACGTTCCCTTGACTTAGCTGCTTCACTGAAGTAGGGACACTGGGAATTTGGCAGGATTCAGAGAGCCACTGGGATAAATGGAGGTAGTTCAGGTCTTTCATAAACTGTTCAACACTCCATTGCCATCTTAGGCTATCCGGTGGATAAATGCAGCTGGGACTACACCCGTTTGTAGTTGGAAGGCTACTTTTGGCAAATACTGAGACCTGAACTGTAGCATTTTTTCACTATGAGCACATCTGAAACCTGTGGTACCGAGGAAGGTGCACCCTCACAAGATAAGGCTTGCTGCATATCGTTGACAAATATGTCACTGACTTGCCAAACATACTGGTGCACTTTAAAATGCCTGCCTAAGTACACAGGGACATTTTAATGACAAAAAAAATCAAAGCTTTCAGAATTTCAAAAGAAGCTGTATTAATGACAGCTTTAACACACTGGGAGCTGTGCACTGATGGTGGCAGGTTACAATGTTCTTATCTCAAAACAGCATACAGTACAACTGGGATGACATACTGCTTTCCTCATCTACGTATTGCCTCAAATTGCAGCTAATGTGGGAAATGCTGAGATGTAACTTTCTGGATGCAGTGTTTACCATACCCACATTTTAAAGTTATGCAGGGTCATTCCTATTATATGTGTAGAGAGAAACCAAGTAATAATACCATACCAGGGGAACTACATTTTGTTTATTATGGTCATATTTTTACCTTTGATGCCACTTAAATGGTTCCTATAAATGGTGTACTCTAATTCTATTTATCCCTTAATGAAAACACCTAAACAATCCCATGCAGGGGCTCAAGGGAGTGTGTGGGTGTACGGGAGAAGTTATCCTCAGACAATTGAAAGGTAGAGGAGTAATTTGTCTTTTTTTTGAACAATAAGTGTCCTCTATGGATTTACACTCTTTGATTCTGCAGTTTTAAGAGGGTATCTCATTTTTGTTGAATAAAAGTGCAGGTCAGAAAATGCGAATTACAGGAAATAGGGAAAAATGGGACTATTGTCTGAAGACTGTAAGAGTATTATAAACAAGCTTTTGAAAGGTAATGATAAGGAATTTATATTCAATCAGCTTTGGAAGTAAACAATAATAAACTCATCTGTTTATCTACTGGTGAATGCCAAACCCTTCTGAATACTGTAAAACAGGATTAAACAAATAAAAAACCCCTTTATATAGTCTCTAAGAAAAAAATGAGGTTGTCTATTCAAAAGGGAGAGAAAAAATGATTAGAGAGAAAAGAAGTACATGTAAATCCATGGTTGGCTGTACACTGAATAAGTTTCAGGACTGAAAAAAGACTGCTCACAAAACCTGGGAAGAGTGAATTAAGATGGATTTCACTTGAGTGATTGGAGGCAACTGGTTGTAGGCAAGATAAATCACTCTTGGGTCTCAGAGTGATTTTGAACACCAGTTTTCCAGCATGATGTAGTCCTAAAATCACTCACTATCTCTCTTTTGCACCTGATGTTCCTATGTTAGGTCTAAACCCAAGCAGCCACTGTGGCATTGGCATCTATGCGTGCGACTCGTTTCACCTTCGCTGTAAGATTCAGAGACAGGCATGTAAAGGCACCGCAGCTCTGAGAGAGCTGGTCCCACAACCACATCTCATGCACTTTCAGACTTCACTGAATTCAGTTGTCATTCTATTCGAAAAAGTATCAGGAGGAAGAAATGGTTCTCCAGTTTTGCATATTAGCACACAAGGGCTTACAGCGTGCGCTCAGGAATTGCGTTCTCCAGCCTGTTTGGGTTCAAACCCTCACCTCCTGGTCCTCATTCCTCCCACTGAAGCCTGGTGACTGTGCAGGGAGAGATGAAAGATTCCCAGAGCCAACGGGTGAATAAACAAAACCAACCCCCTTTTGCCTGGCCAACACTGGAAGCAGGGCTGGGATCCCAGAGCTCTCACTCCCGCAGTTTTGGAAAGTTCCTTTCAAGCTCTTTCATTTCGTACAAGGGTGAAATCCTGCATGCCTGCCTAGAGATGAAACTTCTGTCTTCCTCAGATATTCCCCTGGAGTTCTGTTTTAATAAAACCGTGGTGGCATTACCTGAAGTGGAAGAAGTTGTGCTGCATACAGAAAAGGTTATATATATATTAAAATATATGATGCCCTTTATGATGATATTCATGGAGCTCAAGAGGGAGTAAGTAGTTCCTATCTCAGTTTGTCAGACTTTATGAGCAATAGATTTGTCTGCTCAAATAGAGACAATAATAAAAACAAGATCAGGCCCACACTCTTTAGTCACATTAAAAAATACTATAAAACAACCTAAATGAAATATACCTATAGCTCTGAGCGACACAATGTTCATGCAATAGCCTTTACATTAATTAGCATCCTTAAAGTTCTTACAGAGTGCGCTTCATTTTATCTACATCCAACACTGAGGCTGCCTTTCTAAGACAGGGTGATCCATCTCTGGTTTGTAACTCCAGATCTGTAGCATGCACATGAAAAATCATTGAGATATTTAATGGCTGATGACCTAAAGTGCATAACAAATGACTGACCACATGATGCTCGCTATTGAAGAGCACGAGTTAAATATATGCCAAGAAATGAACTTCAGCCAGTTCTTAAAAAACTTGCTCACACCTAACTTTAGTTGGTAAAGAATAGCTATGGTTTATTTTATTGAAGGAAAATATGTCACCTGCATTGGCAGGAAATAATAAATTGCAATTGCTTTTGCTTTACCTACAGAAAAGTCTTACATGCAAACTGCTCTGGGTTTCTGTGGCAAAATGCACCATGCGAGACATACCTAGCTAAAAGTGGTACCAATTTAAAAGGGATAGAATAGCAGCCACCTTTAATATTACTGAAAACGAAACAGTACTCAATGTGAGTAATTATTCATTATATTCATGGTAATTATGAAGCTGAGTAACTACTCACTGTCTCATTGAACAGACTGTTGCAGGGAAAAAAAAATTGAATAAGCACAGCAATACTAAAAGTCTACATTATATAAAGGTACTCATTTTGCACACAGTTTTAATAGCAGAAAAAGTAAAAAGGGACCTTGATAATCTTTGATGTACCTGAGAGGGCAAATAAAAAATTATCCTAAACTGTACAAAGTTTTCTGAAAATAAAGGAAGAGCAGGAGAGGACAAGGGTTTACTGTTCGCGTTAGGGGCATTCCAAATAGAAACAATATCGTAAGATGCAAAGCATCAAAAGCTTTCAAAAGTCAATATGGGTTTTTATAAAATAATTTTCATTTATTCAGCATAATCTTTCTTACAATTAATAATTCCATACGGAAAGTCAGCAATAAAGTCCTTTTATAGAGAGTAAAATTTTTTAAGATTTACTGGCCATTGAACTTTTATAAAATAAATCCTTCCTTTTGTAGTTTAAAGCATGCAGGCTGCATCGTCCTGCATGCACGCCTCTCTGAGCTCGCCAAAGTACTCCTTCACGTTTGGTTTAACGCTACCCAACTCTTCTCACCTAAATGTGAGTAAGCCTAGCACATAGCAACTTTTTTATTTCACATGAAAAAATCGTCTATCACCATGCGACAGACAGCACCTGGAGTTTTACTATTCCTCCTAATTCTGCGATGCTTCGCTAAGAAGGGAGCTCCCAGGTGAGCGGGGGGAATGGAGGCTGAGGCAGGTGTGGCAGGCACAGGGCTCCGGGCACAGGGCTCCGGGCACAGGGCTGCCGGTCGGTGGGGCGTGCGGGCAGGCTGCCGCAGGCACTTCAACTCCTAAATTTTATTCTGAGAAACCTTGGCTTTTTTTGTCTCGCTGAGTTTTAACAGCTTTTGGGTATCTAGGTGCTCCCTACATGAAAAGTTCTGGGCAGACTGACCTCAAAACCGTAGATTTTCCATCCTAATCTGTTCAACTGCTCTTACTCTACAGTAATAATGTACATAAAATTCTTTCTCCCACATCTGTATATACGTGTGTGTGTAAAAGAGGACAAGAAAGAACATTGATATGTGATGTATTTTTAGATCACGTACGGATTTTATGCAATAGTAAAACATGTGTGATATGGCAGAATTATGTAGTTTCTTAAACACCCAATAGATATCACAAGTTCTCTTTTGAAAATGTACTTGAAAAGCAGTATGCAAACCACTGCTGTGAGGCAGAAGATACTCCCTATAAGATGCCTCTACAGGCCCTTTTGAGGAGCTTTGAGTACTGGCTATTTATAGGAAATAGAAAGAAATGATGAACCACCTAAGTTTTGGAGATGGAAAACAGGAAGATTTTAGTTGGATAGGGACATTTTCATCAAGACTAAATAGATCAATACAAACTACTGATATAAATTAGTATATTAAAAACAGAAAAAAATAAGGCTATTCATTAGAAAAAATGGCAATTCAGTTTGGCAATTACTGGAAGAATTGTCAGATAACTGAATTAAAAGGAAATCTCAGAGATTTGCACAATATTGCTCCTATCAAAAGTGACTTTTGCATTTATTCACAATAAATTGTAGTTTCTTGATCCTTTCCTCAGCCTGACATATTTCTGTTTGCATCTCTGTCCTCCACTTCACATCTCGCTGATTCTGGAGAGGTGTTCAAGCTTCTTAAGGAGCTGCCTGGGCTTGACCTGTCCCAAGCCCCGTACGGCTGCGTGCAGCCCTACAGGTTCAGCGTTACCTGAAGATATGGGACCTATGGAACGAACGGGGTTTTGCTGCAGGTGGTGCAAGCGTGGGAAGAGCTGCTCTGAGCCGAGCCGGACTCGGGCTGGTACTGCTAGCTCTGACAATGGGCTGCTGGTGGCAGGTTGTCCGTTTCTCCCTCTCAAAGACTCCCGTGCATCTGATTTCTGCCTACAGCCACCCAAAGCTTTTGCTCGCTGGGACAGCCTGCCAACTCCATTTATTGTCATGGATGAAGGATCCACGGGCTGCTCTCAGCAAGACGATGTAAATAGCAAGGCTGGGGGAAGAACAAGGGAGCGCGGAGGCACAGCGAAGGGGCTGGGGGAGGCAGCGGTGTGGGAATGCGTCAGGCGAGGGACCACCAGACGATCAGGAGGAGGAGGAGGAGGATGGAGAGGGCAGGAGGCAGCTGAGAAAAGCTGTGAGCACCACAGCGTGGCACTGAGAGCTAATGTGATGTGACAGAGGCTATGAAAGAAGTATGATGAGGCAAATGAACGTAAGGGATAACAGTGACAGGAGACCATCGCATCTGAAGGCTGGTCATACGATGGCAGTATCTGGGGGTGGGGGGCAAGAGAAGGTAGGTCGAAGCCCTGCCTACACCCAGGTTGCAGAGATGGTAAACAGGGATGATCAAATAGGCTGCACTTAAGGTTACTCCAAATTTGAGAGCTTCAAGTGTAAACTGTGTTAATAGCGACGTATGCAAGTTAAAACGTGTGTCTACTTTGTAAGGTTCACTTTAACAATTTAGATTAGAAATACCAAGGAATGCTTATTTTTCCTCATCTACTCTTATAAAAACTGCTTTTCTATTACACTGCAGATGAAAGTGTCCTTAAGAGCCAATCACATATAAAATAAGTATGAAAAGTAGAGTAAAACCCAAGAATAAAAAGAACTGCCCCTTGTACATGAGGCTGAACTTATGAAATAGGTAGAAACTTTGTACCACAGGAGTATTCCACAAAGTGATATTTACTGCATAGAGATTAGTGTTATATGACAATTACATATAAAAAATCGAAGAGATGTTTAATATTGCCATTAAGACCAGATTCTATAGACACTCTGCATTATATTTACAAGAATAAGAGACCCTCCTTACAGCCCAACAGTTGATTTAGAACAGCTAAGCCTTCAAATGCTGAGAACAATTTTTCAGTTGATAGACATATGAGATTTACAAGGAGGAAATGGAGTTTTCTGTTATTTTAATTTTGATTTAGAGGTGATTTAGCATATTGCAGCTTTCAAGTCCTGTGATACATTTTTCAGTCAGCTGAGATTAAAGTCCCTAGCAAGATTAATTGTAGAGTTGGGATTAAGAGATTTTATAAATCACTCAAATTCAAAAATAAAGCTAGCAGAGTACTAGGATAATGATAGATATATCCATATTGTATCAGCTACAGCTAAATTGAATTGACACTGTAATAGACTGAATGCAGTCAAATATGAGAGTAGAAGTTATTAATAAAGATTAATCTTGATGAAAATGCAGACACCACTGCAGTGACAATTCCTGGGGGGAAAGTTCCCTTGAAGAGCATTCATTTTTCTACAAACACCTGTACGAAAGACCCTGGTAAGGCGTCCTGATTTGTCAAGGCTTCCTGCTCCAGAGGAACAGTATTCAGGATAATGAAATGACTACCCTTCCTTCAATAATTATAGTGTACATAACAATGCAGTGTTAATTTGTTGTGATGGCTAAACTTTAAAGGATTTCAGATCAAAAGTTTGCATACTTGGGGAACTCACCAATTTCTTATGTGGACCAAGGACAGAAATTTCACTGAAGATCAGGCAGTTGGAAGTATGTGATAAGCCCTATTCATATACATGTATATGTATTTATATACACTTACACCCACAGATACACCCCCTCCCAAGAGAAATCTATCTATCTGTAGCTATATAATGCATTCAATACCCCAAAGAGAGAGCGAGAGAGCAAGAGAGAACGCTTTCCTTTCTTAAAGCCAAGGAGCCAACTGTCGGAATCCATTAAGGATGAAAGGAAGATAGTTAGCAGGAAAATCTCAAAGGTATTTCTAAAAAAGGTTGAGGGGTCATTAAGGCTCTGGAAAAATGTAAGGTTATTTCCTTGGCAGGCCATCTAAGTATTTTTATTCATTTCTTTAAGTGACTGCTATGAACAGCACAGCTTTCTCTATTCTTCAGCCCACTGCACTACAAGGGAGATGCTGTATTTTTCGACTGAGGTGAAAATTCACCTTGTGACCAAGACTGAAGCCTCAGCAGCATCTGGCCGTTAGCAGAAGGTGAGATCACGTTGACATCTATGCCTCGCTTTGTCTGTTCCACACCTTCCTTCTGCCTGGCATCTCATAAAGTCAACGTGATACTTAGGATGCAGCTGAAAAGAGAACGGCGATTCTGCAGGCTGCCCACTTTCTTGCTGACTCAGCCAACTGGGTGCTCAGCTAATTCCCGCAGTTCTACAGACGCTTCTTTGCAGTGCAGGCGAGGAAATATTTTTAATTGATTAGAGCCTCCCAGAAAGCCAAAGCTAATTTGTCAGTTCTCAGATGAGCTGTTCTAAAAATCCTGTTCTCTGGTTGTAGAGATAAATTGGAGTTAGGCTGAGACGACCCTCCATCACTTCTAGTCAGGCTGCATCAGTCACACACAGATAAACTTTTTGGGGAAAAACAACTCCCTCCTCTGCATGAGTGTGCTTCAGTTGTGAGTGAAGCAAAATGCCACTGATGTAAAAGGAAAGCAGAGCTGAAAGGGTCAGTGACCTCTGGCTCGCAGAGTCTGGAGTCCAGTTTCAGAAAGGCATGAGACAAAGTTGAAAGACTGAAATAGACTGACTTCAAAGGGAAAAACCATGAATATCACGAGAGCAAATTACACTCTGAGTGACACGGTATAGTCTGTTTTGGTGAAGAATACCTTAATTTGATATTATGCTTGTCGTCTAACTTTAGAGACACCCTGACAGGTAAGGACAGACAGAAAGAAAACTATGGACCTGTAGGGGAAAGGCTGTCTGGTGAAGACTGGAAGGGAAACCTGACGGCAGTGATGTTTGGGTATACAACACTAGGAATGTGAACTGGACCACACAGTATAATTAGAGCATGTAAAGAATCGAGACAAAATTTTAAAATCTTAAGAGGATGTGATGTTGAAGGCTACAAAGGTGTAAAAACTGAAGAAATACATAAAAGTGAAAGTTTTGGATAGATACTTTTTTTTTGTTCAAACAAAACATGAATGAATGAGTGATTCAGTTTCTTTTATGTGATAAAGATAAGGTGGGAAAGCAGGTTAACTATCTAGAAGACAAATGAAAATTACTTTATACTTTTGTTTAAAAAAACGCCACATATAGGCCAAACATCTTTTCTTCATGTGAAAACGTGGTCTCAGATGTTTAATTTTATTTTAATTAATGTTTTCCAATATGCAGCAGGGTGCCAAATGATCAGAATAGGCATCAACTTCTTTATAGAAGGAACCTGGATCCTTGAGAAAATACTGAGAACTTTGTATAAGACAAACCAAACAAGGTTTACACCACAAACATATTTTAATTATAATGATAAAAATAAAAGACATTTATCCAGAATCCACTTTCAATATATTTTTCTTATTTTAAAAATTAGTTTACCCTTCCCAACACCCATGTGCAGCATACACAGGCACGATAACAGAGCGCACAACATCTGAGAACAGATAAAGGGAAAGGGATTGCAGAAATCTTTCTGCAGATTTTAATACACTTTGGATTAGGCCCTTTAACAGTACCTATGTTAAATGACATGGGCATTTGCCTTTGGAACCTCAGGCTGGGTCAAGTAATTGCATCTGGGAAATACGGTTTCTGTTTCTTCCCAGGTCTTTTGTGGTCACACTTTTGGAAGATCAATTTTGACAGTACTCATTTAAATGTTTCCTTACTTCATAGTAAAAGAGGGATGAAAACAGCCCATAGAAATCTCAGGAGGGATGTATGTATTCAATCATAGCGAGAAATGTGAATTAGACACTTTCTGCTATGTACTTAGCAGAAGGGGGTAATCTTGCCAACACTCAGGAATACATTTTATGTCTTTCTCTGTACATTCCACAGTCTTGTACTTTATCTCGAGATTTTTTAAGATGATAGAGCTACAAGGAATGGGACTATACTTAGGAAAAAAACCCTAAGATGATCTATTCCCATAACCCTAGGACCCATGATTTTGAGAACAGCACCAAATATCACAAATCCTATGGCGAAGTAGAAGAGATGTCAACACAGTGACATAAATAGCACCGTACTGTGAGGACACATGTTATGTTCCACGTACTCAATACCTTTCCTTTGCACGTGGAGAACATGTTTAACAATCATTTCCCAACCATACTGACTGGCAGCAGCTACCTTATGACAGGCAGTCATCTTCCCACGCTGCTTTATTCAAGGGATTTCCCAAACTATTTTACCTATGAATCGGTTTCATAGGGTCTGGAACATAGGTGTAATGAAATAGCAACAGTTTGAAAGTTCCTACAGCAGGACTGAAAATTGAGGTCATTTACAACAGTGGCTGAAGTGAATAGAATAAGAATCCATGTGTACTAAATATGCTAGTGACATAGTCAGTTATATCTGACATTAGTCCCCTGCGCGCATGTACTCATTACTTTCTTACAGATAACAATTTCCCTCATCATCAATACTGTCTTTTTAGTAATACAATACAGCATCATCAACTCTCTCATCCTTTATCAAGCAGTACATTTTCATATGATTTATATGCACACATTTCTTACAATGACAACTGGCATCAAGAGAAAGGCAGACAAAAAATCTGCTATAAAGCAGGACAAGAATGACTTCTTTGCTTGGTATTTCACTAATAAGCAATGCACAGCTGCATTACTCATGTCTCAAAGTAACAGTCACCAAACACAACTGAGAGTGGATCAAAAAAGTCTTTACCTCGTGGTGAAACAGCAAACTGGACCTCCACCTTCTATTTTAAAAGGATGTCTATTGCATATATTGCCTTAAGACTCAACAGATTCAAGAGAGAGAATGACAAAAGATATCCCTCCAACTTGACTTTCAGATCTAGTTCTTCACATATTAGGTTTGGATCTCGGAGAGGACTTCAAGTTCTATTTTATACTCAATAAATCCATTTAGTGGATATGCCAATATCCCCTAAATAAGATAATTTTAATTTGCTGGGGGTCTGAACATAACCCTTGCATTACAACTACTACAAAGAGACTAAGGCCAGCAAAGAAGCAAACAAAAGGAGCCTGTCAAGACGGACCATGTACAGCAAGTAAGAAATCTGGACTGGCCTGGGCTGGGAGGGAGGCAGGAAGAACAGGGCATCGCCCAAACTCCACGTGCCCAAAGCTTTAACTAACTGAAGGAGAAGTTATAAAGTTACAAATTCTTTCTTCACTGTGTAATCACAGTTATCTTAATCAGAAAATGTGCAGTCAACAAGGTGTAGAACCCCTGTAGGACTTGTCAGTCACCTCGTAGCTTCCCTAAACTGGAACACTAAAACTGGGAAACAAAGTTAGACCATTCTAATACTGCTATGCTGACCCATCTTTAGCTCAGTGGCTGGGAAAGTCCAATTTACAGAATGACAAATACTTGAAATTCGCATCTCTCATTATTTTAAAAAACTTTTCCTGATAACATCAATAGTAACTACTATAAACATTACTACTGTGGCATTAAAATTCTGTATATAAACACTTCTCTTTTAATAGTGTACTCATGGCAATCAAATAGGAATCAGCTATTCTCTCTTCCAATGCAATACCCTTCTATTATAGACCAACAGTGGCATACCAACCCTTTCACAAACGTGTCAAAAAGAAGGTAAATACTTTTGCTCCCATAGCTCTTCCCTTCCAGACCCTCATTCTCCACACTGGCAAGGTGAACAATTCACCTCTTTTCATAAAAAACAAGCCCATCAATTTATTTGATTCTATTAACAAGCCTGTGGGGTAAATTTTCCCAGTTTCTGTTCCTGTTAGTGAACATGTGTGTTAAGAATTGCACTCAGTCTTCCCGATAAGGTCTTACAAGTGTCTTGTATATGACATTGGTAATTCCTTATCTCTATAGACAGTGCCAGAGGACGTATCTTAGGAGTGTATTTGCCTTTTTAATAGATGCATTAGGTGGGTGGTTTGTAATAATCCTGTAAGCACCCAATACAGCCCCATTTTGACAACCTCCCTCAGCAATTATTACTACTGGTTATCGATGACACTCTGCATTACCGCATTTCATCCCATTCCTGTTTTTCCAGTCTTCATAATCACTAGATTTTTCCTGTTTGATATTCCAAGCCTACTCGATCATGGTAATGATCTGCCACCTTCATGTTATTGGTACAGTTCCACGTTTGTGGTTAGTGTCATTACTGACAGCATTAGAAAATGAATCTGTAAGGAATTCTGTAAATCTCTGTCTTTCACCTCAGTTCCTTGCCTTTGTTGCCATATTTCTACATTCTTCCAGAAAACTGATGTAAAGCAACTACTTAAAACTTCATGAACAATAGTGCCTCTTGCATCTGCACAAGTAATTTAGATGGGGTAGTGCAAAAGGTGCGTATTTTTGTCAGACTGCCACAGACTCCTGGTGAATGATATGGGTCAACAGGAAAGATTAAATATCTTCAACTGTTTATAAAGGGTGCAACTTAAATACAAATGCTTTCATATTAGAAACAAACCCAAATCAAACAAGTAACTGCTGGAAATTATGCAACCATTTGTTAAATAAATCCATATCCATCCACATCCATCCAGCTATACTGGCAACATGCAGGCAAATTTCAGGCAGCTATTAAAATTCTTTCCAACAAAATACTCAGTTTAAATATTCATTATTGCCTTGAAAGTTTTATATTTCATCCTACAACAATATATCAACATACACATAAAAAAGTATCACAAGGAGAGGACTCCTATCAGACTTTTAATATCCTCCTACTAACCTTAGGTGGTTTAAAAGGATAGTCCGGTGAAAAGGTAATGTCAAGGAAGAAAACTCCACCTTCATATACAGACCCTGGAGGCCCCAGTATAGTTGACCTCCATTCATAAATGTTGTCTCCTTTGGGTCCAGCACTAAAATAGAAAACAAAAATATAACATAATAACCACATACAATCAAGAATATACTGCATCAGCTATACTCTTATTAGTAGTACTGCTGGTTTTGCAGTAACACTACAAGCTAAAATTGTGTATCACATTCATTAAGTTAGTTCTGGATAAAACATGTAGCTGATGTCCTAAGCTCTGTCAGTGAAGTGATATATTCACCCAGGAAGAAGTATTAAACTCACATTATAAATTATTCAAATAAGCACAAAAAAATTCCCAACTGTCTTCTCTCAAATATTTTAGTGGGCAGATGTGAAGTATTTACAGTGCAAGGATACAGAAACTTTGCAGAGATGTCTTGTCACTGCCTTGCTTCACAAGCCATCCTATTTTCACCTACCTCCTCATCCACCTACCTCATCAGTCAGAAGCAGTGTAATTACACACATTATTATACAGCACGGAGTGTGCTAAAGACTGAGCAGTGTACGAACGACCTTGCAGCTGCACTAAGTTACTAACCTAAGGTCTCCAGTCACTAGTGCAGAAGGCTGCTTTACTCTGCAATCGTTACCCTCTCTTAAAAATATTATAAACAGGAAGCGGGTTAAACTGTTAGATTACGTTAGTTCCAAGTCCTCGTTTAAAACCACAGTAATGAAACAATATGTAAAATGTACAAAACATAATCCTGTATGTGAAACAAGAAAAATCTCTCACCCACACAGTCAATTCCTGACAAAATCAAATTAAAAACTAATACAAGTTCTCGGGCATGACTCTTCCAAAAGTCAACACAGCCTCCTTTCATACAATTTTATGCTCATACATAGAAATACATATTTACTCAGGGTGGCCTCTTAAGGAGTATGAAGACTTCTTTTCGGTTCACAGCCTGCTGATACCAGTCACTGATACAGGACCTGAATTTTAATTAGGACCTGTTGGGATGGTGACTTCTAGATACCTGATTAGTATTTTTCAGAGGAAGGCAGTGCTGGTAGATATTTCAAGTAAGTGATGTGGTGTTGTCTTAAGGCATTTCTTGTGAAACAATTCTTGTTATGCTTGCAATAATGATTTCCACGGCATGCAGGGGTTTGTGAAATAACCCTGTGTGTAGAACAGATGAAAGTTCTTGGCTGTGCTCCATGCCTCACAATGTACCCAAGGCATACAATTATTATACGACATCATGCCATGTTCACTGCTCAACTATTCATTTTGTTCACTGAAAGTTAATAAAACCCTCTTTCACCTAAAATTCCTTGGGCTCCCTTCATTAAAACTTCTGACTGCATGATTCCCTGCATGCAACTGCGTGAGCTAGTACTGCGCGGTGTACTTCATTAGTCATGGTACCTACATCAATTTTCTATAATAGCTGCTACTGCTTCTTGGCTTTCTAAACTACGTGCTTTCTTAACAAACACGGGTTATAGAGACTATAACATTATGGAACATTCATTTTCTATCAGCCATAGTAACAAAACTAGCAATTGTTTTAAAGAGAAAATCTGACTTTTTAAGTGTCACAGTAGCAGGAGTGTTGCCATCCATATTTCACAGTGTCTATAATACATCAGGTTGCTAGCTGCCAAACAAATTTAATTTACCCAGTTCTCAGTTTGCATTAACCTTTGAATAATAAAGCACAGCTGAGACTGCTGTAAGAAACAAACCAGAGAATGAATAATTAAGAACACCTCCACTGCCTTTAGAAAGACCAATCCCGAGTCAACAGGGAAGGTTTAATTGTGACTGAACTAGGCATTAAGGGGCTAATTGAACTCTTTATAAGCCCAAATGAATGTGGTCCTACATCAGTGCTATGGTATACAAGGTTCACAGAAAGTAAAACCCTTAAAAAAAAAAAATCAGGCAATTAGTTCAAATAGAAAAGGCAAGAAGCAGGGGCAGTCTAAATCTTACACAAAAAAAGCCCATAATGTGTGAAGGAAATCCTTTCTCATTTTCTGCAGAAAAATGTTCTAATACTTGGAGAAGCAATGACTCAGTTGATGCCAGCAGGTTAAAATGGAAGTGATATAAATGTTGATCCCTGAAAAATGGTTGGAAACAGCAAGTAACAAAAGCAAGCCCTGTCTTTTTTAGACCTTATGTAGCCAGGACGGAATGGCTGGGCCCTTTTTGGTTTTGAGTGAGGCTCACTTTTTTGATCAGAACTCTCTCCGATAGTGGCATTTCCATAATGTGTATTATTTTTATTTGTTTTGCCTCTTTATTTAATTGCATTAACATTTGAAATGCGCAGTCATTAATTAGAATAGTTGGAAAATGCTCCATCTGCCAGTTGAACTGTTTCGGCACGTCCAGCTACAAGCCCAGCCTGATCACATTCTGAGGATGCTGATTAACATTAATTGAAGGTTTTCTTTGCAAATGAGAGATGAAGCTTTATTAAGTATTATTATTAATTTGAAGAATAGCTTGAATTGTATGGAGTGCGGGAAGACTGCTGCTATCAACGCTGCCTGTTAGCGTGCTTGCTGGCAGCAAGGCTGTTCAGCCGATGTAGAATAGCGATCTGTGCACAGTCAACAGCTGGTATTAAGGGCAACAGCACGCACAAGCATAACGTTTTTTCACTTGCACATTAATAATACAAGAAGTTTGACAGGTGTATTATCTTTGTTTTCCTTCTTTCCTAATTGTTAAGCCTTTTATTTATTCACATTATTGGCAACCAGAAGGACGACTCGTCAGGATTCACCAGAGAAAATTCCCATATGTGCAAGACCTCAGCCAGAGCCTTATTCTATAAGGCTTATAATGCAAGAGGATTTAATTGCCCTTCTCTCTACATGGATATCTGCCCGGCACACTGAAGCCCAAATGTTTTACATTCAGGATGATTTATATTCCAGCTCTATTAATGTTACTGGCAACCAAACCACAGATCTCAAAGAAAGCAAACCAAACATCTCAGTGCTTGAAGTTCTGTTATCTTTGGAAGGACGGATTCAGACGTGCACCCGCTCGGCAAAGGGCACACTAAATCTGTCTTGAACTCGACTGACCCGGGGCCAGAGCGTACGCACGCTGCCTGCTACCAACCCGCTGCCGAATCAGTCAGCTTCAGGGGAGAGTAACGGTGGCTGTGCAGCTCCAGGTGGAAGTGGCTGGACTATGAGGACAAGGGGGTTAGGAGAAGGACAGGTCTGCTGTCAGACCAGTAGCGCAGCCTCCCAGTTTGAGCCCTGATGCTGAAACCCTCGTGACTCTGCGGGACGAGGCAAGGAAGAGTCCCGTGGGAAGCACGCGGTGCGACTCTGGAGCTGGTTCCCCCCATGTTTCCAGCGTTATCTCCCAGGTGGAACTTGTAATGCAGGACCCAGGAGGTGCAGCTGAGCATAAAGACCCGGGAGAAGTTATCAAAAGGCTTGTCGAGAGCTGCCTCTTGGCTGTCATTATGCCCCTGCAGCTGATGAGACCCTGCACAGAATATCACCCGGTTTTCCCGCTGAGGAGCTTTGCACGCCGGCAGGGCTGGGGTGGGCGGACATGGTGCCAGCCTTCTTCCTCTTCCAGAATGCCATCAGTATGGGTGTATGGAATTCAGGACAAAGGAGCCAAAACATGCAAAATGGTCTCCTTTGTACTTCACTCTCCTTTGCCTCTCCTTATACACTTTAGTTCTGCCTCTGCTTCACACATACATACTTGCAGGCGAAACGTATGCACATCAGCTACAGTTAGTAGCAAAATACTTTAAATGCTACTGTAACTGAATTTGCTTTGCTTTAAATATGCTTAACGCACTGAGCATTTTCTATTCCCTCAACATGTTTTAGGCAGGCAGTCACTTGAAAGTAGTGCTGCTAAAAACTGCTTGCCCAGTAAAATGCATTATAAACACCAAGCTTTCCCTGCATTTAGAATATTCTAACATATTAAATTTAAAATAATGTATTAGGAGAGTTGTATGAAAACAACAGCATCTATGAGACATACCAGATGAAAACCTACCTGGAGAAGTTTTGAAAGTACAGTTGATTTTTAGTTTTATCAGAGTTGTGATTTGTATAAAAATTTACTCGATTTCCAGAGAATAACTGAAAAAAGTAAAAATACAGAATTTCAAAGAAATAACAGTATCCCATGTGTTTATCAAGTAGTCATATGGAATAAATTAGTCAAAAAATATTATTTTCTAATCTAACCTATGTTTCTGATTGAGGGGTCCCCTTCTTCTCCAACATCTGTAGCTGGGGTAGCGTAACCTTACACTGTAGAAAATAAGGACTAGTTCAATGCCTTCCCTTCCATTCTTGGTCTCTGAATCTTGCTGGTATCCACATTTAAAGTATAACTGTGCTTTTTAACACAAGGGAAAGACAAGCCTATAGCACTAAACAAAGAAGTAAGAAAAGGAATTGTAACTTAAAATGCCTTTTAGTTCCGACACACAAACGGGGGGGGTGCGTGTGAGCGATCAGGCCAAATAAAACAGGAAAGTGAGATGTCTGGGAGGCCTTCCCTTTCCTCAGGACTCAGAAAGGAATGGAAAGATTCTTCTGGACTGTGTGAGTTTAAGTTCATTTTTATCCTCATCCTTTAGAACAGGTCTGAATAAAGCAGGACCAGGACATTATACTAACTTTGTCCATGAACTCACTTTCCATTGGCATTGTCTATGGCAATTCTTTCTTATTACTGCATTACCTAATCTGAACAGAAATATAGAAACACACATCAGAACTGGGGTTCCCCTGCACTAGGTGCAGTCCATGGCAGATGCAGACCCTCTCAACTATCTCTGGTAACATATGACAGCAGAAAGAGAGATACACTCAAATCTCTTCCTCTTCCCTTTCTTCTACTACACAGAGCCTTGACTTTACTATTTCAGAGATCTCCGTCTGAGGAGAGAAGCTCACCACAGAATTATCTCCATTTATAAGACATACAACACTTTTTCTTCTGCAGTCCTGTTTCTTGCACATCTAACAGTTATGCTGGAGCAGATCATGCCTCTAGCTGCCCTCTGTGAATGTTTCTGGGAATCCAGTTGCCCAGAGGGTGGATACAAAAGTATTGGAAGATTGGCAAAATAATTTGAGAGCACAGCTGGTGAGGGAAGAGGATGGATGTGACAAAACAGAAGATTGCAGATTTGGCTTTCAGTTAGATACGTCTCTTGAGAAGCTCATACGAAGTCTCATTAAAATAAACCCAGTAGATACCTCTGCTCTCTGTTCCGAACATGGTGCCAGTACTGAAACCGTCCCTAAGTGAAAGCATTGCTTTGGTCTGTACCACAGCTCGGGGCTCTCCCTGTGCCTGGGGACAGCCACGTTACCAGCAGTGGGGCTGTGCCGGCAAAGCGGTTGCTGGATAATCTCAATTTGGGAAGCAGTAAGTCAACAGGAGCTATGCTGATGCTACCGTCACCAGGTGACTCGGACCCACCTGCACACCCAGCGCAGCCCTGTTCGACAAAATGCACAATCATGCCATCGAGGAGCACTGGCATCACAGTCCTGTGAGCAGCCGCAGCTCCGCCCTGCTTTCCCGCTGGCGTGCGTCTTCGGCTTGGGAACGGATGCAAACAGCGCCAGCAGCACTGGTTACCTGTCCAATTTCTTCTGCCCTTCTCCCAGTTCTCTCTCCTCTCCGTTCTGGAAGCACACCTGATCCACCACCTCTCGAGCCTTCCCTTGTTACTGACAATTCTTCTTGTAGAACCTGTATGTTCTACTTTCTGCTTGAGGGTGGTGCCTCTCCCACCCCCTCTCTGTGTAATAATTCATTGCCCCTTCACCATGGTGGATCCTTTCTCCCTTCGGGTACACGCAGATCCCCCTCCCCATAACACCTTCTTTCTTTTTCTCAACAGCCATCAACACATCCTGCTCTTTTTCATCTTTCTCCAGAAACGAGGAGGGGGTGGAAAATGATGCAGGGGGATTTTGTTACAGTACAGCAGTTACTCATTTTATTTCTTTCCTCCCCTGTTGCCCTTCTTCTGAGATGTAGAAAATGAAGAGCGAGCAGAGCAGGAGCTGCAGCAACGGTGGCATAGGGAAGGGAAAGGGAATCACAGCTGCCTGCCCAGATGCTACAGTGATATCAGTAGGTACTTTTATAAATGTATGTAATAAACAGTTGCCACAGCAGCCAAAGGAATACGTTTCTACAAAACAAAAACAAAGAGATAGCAGTGAGCACGGAGACTGCCTGTGGCAATGGGCACAGTTGTATGGTTAATAACACCTCTGCTATGAATAAAATTAGCAGGCTAGTCTCCAAGCAGTAAAATCAAAGAACAATTAAAGAAATAAACCCCTTCAGAATTAGAGGTAAGTGCTTAGTTGGGCTATAATAGTGATGACTTAAAGTCTCATCAAGAAATAAACCCTCCCCAAACTTGTACCTTCAGAATGTGTAACCTTTTTTTCATTTCTTTTTTCCTGAAAATCTGCTGAAAACTCCTAAAATCTTCCTTTTTTTTTTTTTTTTTTAATTTATCATCTAGGTGGTGTAAAAAGTGCCATTATTAAAATGCTGGAAGATGCTCATGGTTCTTACTACTTATAATCTAGATCAAAGCTAGAAAATTTTCAGCATTAAATTTGAGGCCCAAGAGATCTGAATTACTCTAAGAAAATTGTTAAAGAGTTTTTCATTTTACTTTAACTAGACACTACATGTAGTGAAAAAGCTTGGCATTCCATGATCTAACACTCCAATTTGGGTGTGTGCTAGATCCAGTATTTTTGGTCATCCTGCAATATTACTTGGAATTTGTGTCTTACGTGTGTTGGAATATCAACATAATTAGATGAGGTAAGCATGATTTTTGAGTAGGTATTTTTCATTAGACTTAATTATTCATAACGGAAACTAAGGGTGAAGTGACTGGGCCACTTGTCACTCAGAAAGGCTTTGGCAGAAAGAGAAACTTCAGACAAATCCCTTACACCACTTAGTTTCTATTACAGCAAGATAATTCAGCTGAAAAATTTATATCATACTTTCTTCCAGTTCTTCCAGTTTTCTGATTGAGACCATCTTTCCATAAGAAACTTAAAAAAAAAGTACTTTTAGGCAAGCAGTAAGAGAAGGAGGATATTAAGACATTTTCCTAAGCCATGCTACAATTCCTTCAGAGTGGTTATATCCTGCTTTTATCACATGTTTTTTATTGAAGCCAGTAACCATTTTCATCTACACTTTGGAACCAATATGTTTGTGGTAAACGTGATTGGAAGAATGTTGAGGAAAACTGATCCCAATGAGCTGTCAAAGGAGCAGCAACATACTGCAGGACAACACAAGATACTGCTGCTTATGCTTATTGAGAGCGACTGAATTCAGTATGGTATGGCATTTTTCCACTGTGAATCTTCTCTAGTTTTAGCAAGGTGTTTCTAGAGGTCCATTTATCAGCCAAAGCGATATGCACTTTAAATTTGGGGCTTCCTGCCATTTTCTTGCAGCAAACCCGCAGAACACCAGGTCAGTGTGCCACATCCTTTTTTTCTTCTGATTAACCTTCTCTGCCCTCCTGTCGCTGGAGCCATTAAAAATTATTGTCTGAAGCTGCTGAAGCTGTGTTGTGTTTAATAAGTTTTGGCCACCGTAAAAATAACAAATAGATTAAGGCCAAAGTGAATATCACTTAGTTGCTTTTATTATTCACTTCTAAATAATACTACTAAAAACTATTAAAAGTATCGTAGCACTTCAGCAGACTGGTATTATTCAAAGGGTACTTTGATGCTTTTATTCTCTAAAGTCCTGTCTTCAGAATGTTCCTGCGACAGAAGCCATCATGAAGGGAACTGCTTCTTAATGCACAAAACAGTTATTTATATTATAGTATCTACAGCAATTTATTCATTGCAAACACCATTACACAGTGTATGATCACAGCATGCTGAGTATTCACAATGAGATTTTAAAAATGGCAATTTTGTTAAGTATTCTCCACTTTGTTCAGCTGAACAAAATTACATAAAACCCTTCACAGAAGGCTTTAGCGCCGGAAACAATCATTTGCCTCCTATTACACGTCTATGGGCTCAATTCTCTTTTGCCACATCTTCTGTTTCATTTTCTTTTAAAGTAATACCACTAACTGCAGTTCCAGCTCTTTTGGAATGGACAGCATAGTGTAAGTAAGAGAAAATATTTATCAGCCTCATTTGCCCGTAAGGTAAATTATATCAAGCATGATTTGTAGCCGTATTTTAGCAAAACAGGAAAACACAAGTAACTAGAAATGAAAAACACTAAAAAAAAAAAAAAAAAAGAATAGACTGTCCCGGGACCTTCCAATATGACCTCCAACCCTGTAACTTGCCAAGTGATATTACTGCCATGTTACTCCTAATTTGCTTTTCCTTGCGTTTTTTTCTTACCCAGGATTGCCATTTATTTTTCAAAACGTAACTACTTTTTAATTTCACAACATTTCCCCTTACCCACAACTGTTGTGATTTACCATTCTATCTTTCTAAACAGAAAGCATGACACACAACAGTGGGGTGGCACCATCAGGCACTATATTTTAAAATTCTAAATCTAATTTAAAAGGATGAGGTGACTGAGTGCAGACAGATAGCATAGGAACACCATAGCAGCTGGAAGATTTAAGAGGTGTAGTAGGGAAGAAAGCATTCTTTAGAACAGCATTGACTTTTTAGTTTCTGTGGAAACCTTAGAGGCAACGCAGGACAGAGAGGTAGACAGGGCTAAAGCAGACCAGCTCAAACAGACTAGAAAGACTTGTCATGAATGGGTGCAATATATTGAAAGTTTTGGATTTTAAATCCATTTGATATGTGGATTTGATCACTTATAAAAAAATTATTCCAAGCTCCTGCTCTTCATCAGAAATGATGAAAAATGAAGGGAAAAGAAAAAAATCATGTGCAATGTATTAGCAATGAATGGATCAGCTAAATGGCTCTTTTACTTCCTGATGACAGACTGATGATTTCATGCAAGAAATTTTTTTAAGTCTTCTAAAAAAAAAAAATCAGTATCTTACTTTAAGAAATATTAGTGTAAAATATTCTGCAGTAGTCAGCCATTTCAGTAATTGAGAATGATTTATACAGGATTATTTCTAATATAAGTACACACAGATATTCTGATTATTATGTATACCGTAAGTAAGGCAGTAATATTTTTTCAATGACTGTATATTCTCTGTTCCTCAGAAAGTTGGTTTTGTAAAACCACTAGTCATTGTATTTTTCCTCTACTTGGAAATGATTTATCCAACTGCCTGTAAAAAGGTCTGATTTTCTCAAGACTGTCATCTTTAATAATCCCATCTACAGGCAGTTGTCTAAACAGGAACCTGGAAATTTTGAAACCTTATACAGCAGAGTAATTTTGTGGCTTTTTTTCTGAAGTGGCCCGATTCTGAGATTTCCTTTTGTGATGTTTTAGAGACTTTAGTTTCTTTATAGAAGCTGCTTAAAAAACTCTCCCAAAATATTAATGAGGGCAATCAATGAGAAGAAGAATTAAAGAAGTTAGTATTTACAGAGAGAGAGAGATCTCAACCATACAATACAGCTGTGTAACCAACAAGTCTGCTCCTCTGTCCATCCTGTGAAGAGAGGAACAGGGTTGAATACAGACTCCCCTGATTTCAGTGAGAGATTCACGCATGCTTACACGCAAAATGCTTGCTTACACAAGGAAACAACTCTATATTATGGCATAGATTAACTAACATGATGTTAAACACATTATAAAACAAGTAATTTCCTCCTGAGTAAACAAGCCTATAAAGCCAACAGGCACAGAAAAAGGAAATTTGATTCTGAAATCCATATACTTCAAAAGCAGATTCCTTTTATTTAGTCAATTTAGTTAAGAGGCTGTCTTATTTCTCCAGATCCCTGGTAAACAGAAGAAAACACACTTGGAAATGGCTGGCAAACAGATACGTTTTCACAACATTTGTTCTTCATTTGAAATTATTCTCTTACTTCAAATATGGAGACCAGCCATAGGTCCAAGAAACCTTAAAATGTCTCAACTTTTGATTGAGACTGATTGCCCCCGTTGCAGGCCACATTCTGACTTACCAGAAGAAAACACCATTTATAACCAATTTTCTTTGCAGTTGTCTGTGAGGTCTGAGAAACTTATACCACTTGACTGACTAGTCGAAATAAACGGGGATCTGGCAGATTCTTGGGGAGTGTTTACATGAGACTGGGACCCAGTAATGTGGCTTCTTCTACTTCAGTATTGTAAAGACTTTTTAACATACTCCTCCTCTGCAGTGGAGGACTCATCTGGAGCCATGGCAAAGTAAACAGAAAATATACAGAAATTTCTCATTTTTCTATCAATCAGGGCAATTTTCTCCTCGGATCTTTTGGGAGAGTCTCTGGGGCTCAAGTTAGGAAGAGGCTTATGTAGGATCGAGCTTTCTGTTCTGAGGTTGCTGGAAATCCTCTCAAAATCAGACCTGGGCTTACCAAGTGAACTTTCTAAAACAGTTCCAGAAGCTGGTTATGCCGCAGCCTTCACTTATAAGAACAGGGTTGTTCCAGTGCGTTTTTCAGTAAACATGAGTTTATTTGGGAAAACTGAGGCTACATTCTTCTCAGTACACAGACCTCCACTGTGCTCACAGGATCAGGACTTCTGATTAGAAAACCTTTCCCTATAAATGCCTTAGTTTCATCCCTAGCTTTATTCAAAAGCATTAGGATGCAAAGATAGAAAGTGATCCTGGGAAGGATGATGGCAAGATCGGTTCAAGAAAAGAAGGACTCTTGCTTGCCATTTGAAAGCCATAATGAAAGCGTTTGGCTGGAAGGAGAAGTCCTGAGTCTCTGTTGTCAGGATGGGAAGGCACACAACCGGTTTGCAGGTACCTGCTTGTGAAAGCAGTGTTCACCTTAGAGCTGGAGTTGCGGAACTCAGAGCTCCATAAAATCCCTCTCAAGGTTTCAAGTGACATTTGCACTGCTGTAGGCCTCACGCATGATCTACTTTAGAAATGATGCCTTGTCTAATGAAGAATCAACATTTCTAATTAGTAAGGGAGAACCAGCATTCTAATCTGCAAGTCGTAATCAATAACTCTGTCACAGAAGAATTAAACTTCACATATATAAGGCCTGGTTTTTTTTTATAATGACAGCGTATGTTCCCTACATCAAGATATAACACCAACAACAGTTGAAATTGCCATTATAATTTCCTTGGCAACAACAACTTGGAATCCTTACTCACACAGATGTTTTTTGCATGATAAAAATTACATTTTCTTATTTTCTTTCCCATTTTCAGTTCCAGCTCATCTCCTTGGTTAAGCTGTCTGTGATACCTTCTCTCATCATTGTTTATTCACTTGTAATATGACCGGTTGTGTGCATTAAGTGACAAATGACCAGTCTTTAAGTCAGATCTACCACCGCAATGAGAACCACAGAACACTACACTCGTCATGCTGAAATTCACAACACAAAAATAACATGTAGCTTAACCCACGAACACTAGAGTTATATTACTTATCTTTATCATGTGTTACCGCTTATCTTTATTATCCTAATCACACTTGTTTAAGTCTTGTGTATTCAAAGCCAACAGCTGGAGCAAATGGTTATGAGCTACAGAAATGTTCATCTTGTGGTCTCTGGTTCAGCGCTAGCCTAGATGGCTTCTGTCCAAACTGTTCGTACTTGGAGGCTCTTTGGTGGTCTGTATCTAATGAATAGGTTTTTTACAAATCCATTTCTTAGCGGACAAATGCCCCACGTCATAAAAATATCACTGCTGATTGCAGCCTTGCTGGCAACTCCGACTGGATGGAGGAAGAAATACTCTTTGGCTCATGTGCTAGGTCTTGGTTGAGGCACTGGGAATGCTGTGGGAACACATGCCAGACAGCTGCCTGTCTTTACTGGTTATTCACAGGTTAATTAGGAATGCATCTGTACTAATCGCTGTAACGGTCAGTCAGGTACTCTTCACAACCACCATATTCGGTGTAATAGTTTTAACAGAAAAATGTCCTGCATTTTTCCTAACACAGGGGGAAGGCATGGTGGAGATATTTCAAGCCATACTACCAGTTAAATAACTTGGATATGATCAAAATCAGCAATGGTTCACCTGTACTGCTTGTGAGTGTTTAGCAGAAATCTAGTCGCCTGAGAAAGATTTAAATATATCACTTCATGTATTAAGAGGAAAAAGTGTTCCTCTGTCAGATCATACTGAATCACAGCAGTGTGTATATGTATTCGTGTCACAGTTTCTGCACTTTTACTGGTTTTGATGCCTTCAAAATAATCTGTTTTAAAATTAATGTACTTTCCAATTGTATATTCTGGAAGGGAGAGCAGCTGTTTCCTCACAACTGTACGCATAGCCTTTTGAAGAAAATTTTGTTTATTAATAGTAATCTGTTTTTCATGGCTTCGCAATTTCTTAGATAATAGGGTAAAACACAATTTTCCTTTCATGTTCTCTGCATACTGAAGAGACAGATGCAATTGCAAAAGACTACTTATGCTGAGGGCAAAACTTAGTACTGTTTAATGTGACTTAATGACTAAAAAATGTGTATCATTTATAGATGACATCTAGTACTCAGCTAAGATTTTATTATGGTCAATGCGTACTCTTCCCTGCCAGTTAGTAAAAGGATTTAGAATTAAATATCTTTTTATTTTACTTGTTCAAGTAGACACACTGAAAGCAACTGAACTAACCACGTGAGTAACACAGATAGGATTCAGTCCTTGATCTTAATCCTTTTCTAGACAGAAGCTCACATGTAACAGTATATATTTTAACTTGAAACACAGAATTGATAGAAAGGGGGGGAAAAACGGGACTGAAGAAAGGCTATTTTACAACCACATAGACATCTAAACACCTCCAGGAACTTTGCTTAATAAGGCCAGCTACTTTCAGCTATCACTCCATGGCCCATGACAATCTTTGCACAAAAGCATTTCTTTCTCCCCCAGGCGACACTATCAAGTTAGTGCAGTTCCCTTGAAATACATAAATGTTGTATTTAAAGCTAAATGTATAGCATATGGAGGACCGGAGCTGCACTCTGGAGAGCACACACCCCCACCAAATGTCCCTATGAAATGTGGCAAATATGGCAGGGAAAATGTCAGAACACAGACATTTCCTGTAGGTTTTAACTCGTGTCAAGAGATATTCTTGTGTAATAGAGATACCATGGGGTTCACAACTGATCTTGAACTACCTCAAGACATGATGTATACAACGAAGTAGTCAACTCAGCGGTGTTTAATACGTTAGCACTATTTCCCTTATGGGATACATTACTTAGCTTTTCCTAAAGATAACAAAGTGATTTACATGTTTTTTTACCAAACTAGGTGTATTTAGCCCCAACGCAGAGAAGCTGTGAGTGACAGTCAGCTCTCCTGGGAAGCGAAGGCTCAATCCAGTGCACTCAAGAGTTGATTCGGTGTTCAGTGATGCCAATGATAAAACTCCCACTGACTTCAGTACATTGAAAAGCACAAAAAAGAGCACTTAGGAGCCACTTGTAAGCACACAAAATGTGCATGCAGTTGTGTGTGCAATTTTCCCATCTCCTATTTTTAGTAAGTCTTGTTAAAAAAAAAGTCTTCTGTGTGCAATTGTACATTCAAATTTATGTTGACCTACTTTAAAATGTTTTCAGTTTATCATATTAGGAAACATATTCCAAAATTGTAACTTCAGATGATCAAAAAGCTCCCATCCCAAACCTTCGAAATCAAAAAGCAGTGGATGGTGGTGCAGTCCCAAGTGCAACCACCAAGCTTTGACCAAGGTTCTTCTGTTACAGCAATATTTTAGAATCATGCAAAAACAGAAACCAAATGTGTCAGTTGACTTCTACTTGTATCACTTCTGTGGGGGTCTGAGATTGTGCAGAAGAGTTTAAATAAAATTCTCTGATATTCAGAACTGAGATGTTGGTTCCTGTATGAAATAAAAGAATGCAGTAATTTGAGAAGTCTATTAACTTGTTTGACAAAACTAGATTTATTGCATTTTTGGCATACTTTTTTTGTAAGCTAATATTCCCTATTTAAAGACTATTTCTATTTTCATTTGCATTTTTACAGTTCTTTTCAAGTAGTTTTATCACTAATAGGGATTATTGTTGGGTTCAGCACTCAAATCTTACTACAATTTTAAAAAATTGTAACACTTTTGCATTAATGTTTTCTCTGCAGAGGTAAAAGGTCAAACTGAGTAGCATTAGACATGAGAAAATGAATTAGTAAACTGAAAGAAAGATAATCAGTCCGGCTTCAAAGTTAACTTTCTGTTATTTATTGTAGATTTTTGTCGTTTTGTTTTGTTTTTTTTTTTTTTTAACTTCTAAGAGTATGCCAATCCAGTGGTCCGGCTTGCTGCGCTACCACAGCAGAAATTACACAAATAGAAAAAATGTCTAAAAATCACATCCCCTTTCAGAAACCCATCCCTGCTCCACAGCTACTCCCTCTTAAAAAATCCAGAGCAAAGAAATATCCTTTTTGCTGAAAATCAGGAAACTGAGGTCCTGGCAAACTGGCAGGTAAAGTAAATTTATCTTATCTTCCTCAAAAACATGATTGTGTGAATAAAGGGTGTTCACAAATGTGAGCAGCCGGCTGCCTCCTTGGATGTGACTGTAAATACTGCCTTTAAATACAGAATCAAAATATTTACAAATAGAAATTACACAGAGCATGTCTTACAAAATCTGTCTGCCATTGTCCTGAGGTTTTTTGTGGTAAACAAATCAGCATAAACAGTGCGATGTAAAAGTGGTTTGAAAATAATTTAATTTTTTGCAAATGAAGCCGTGTTAGCAACATCAACAGCTACTACTCTTGTATTGATACTGCTGTCTTATTTTATTCCTCTTACTTTAACTTCATAAAACTGGTAAATATATTTTACTTCACAAATTGAGGAAAGCCTGCAAAAAGCAACTTTTTCTCACTTTGCAGGCTTTGGAGAATTTATCTAAAGTATTGTAACACTCAGAAGCCCATACATCATATTGTATAAATAATTTTATGCTTGAACTTTCATGTATTTCCCCAAAATGACAGGAGACATTTAGTGCAAGTTAGATGGCACTGCCACAAATACAATTTCAATTTATGGTTATCAATTTAGGCAAATTAGAATTTCCCAACAATATTAATAAAAAGTTTTCTATTGACATATCTCTTGTCAAAAAAATCAGATACTTTTTTCATTCCTTTAATCTCTGTTTCCCTGTAATAGCCACAAGTATTTTTCATTTGTAGGCTATAAAACATTACAGTTATTCATTACATATGGCATCGGCATACTTGTTATAGCTACCTAGTGTACATTTCAATACCAAAATACATTTCTCAGTTTAATACAGTACTAATGAATCAAATAAAATTCGAGTGGTTTGGGGCTTCAACTGACACTTTAACTTATTACCCCCGTAATCACATCATGAGCAGAAGTGGCCTTGTTAACTCTTTCTCCATGTTCAGGCAGTTGTAGTGAAACTCACCATAATATTCTTGCTCTGTGGTTTATAATTAATTCCAAATTTCAGAAATGTATTTACATGCCCATTAATATTATTTTTTCAGAGAGGTTTCTGTTATGCTAGCCACCACAGATGCCCAAAAATAAACATCCAAAAACTGCATATCCAAATGCACATCCAAAATTATTTTTTTAGCATTTTAAACAAAAGACTTTGCTTTGTTAAAATACTCCCAGACTTCCTCATCCAAGACTGACCCAGAAGTAGAAACTCCTGACTGGGGAGTGGGGCTGGGCAGCCCTTCCCTTGCCGAATAGATTTCAAACCCTTTGACAACCCATGCTTAAGATGTTCTTTGTTCGTACAATAACACTACTTTTATAGGCACGTGGAAGAAAAAAGAGAAAGGTTCGGAGCAATAGCCAGTCCTTTGCCGTGGGCTTCCCATCACCACTGGGGAGAAGACCTGGACTCTGAGTGTTAAGGAATAATTTTATAAAGTTACTTCTCTGCAGTCACACATAGCACAGCTTGCAGTCATTCGTCTACAATATTTAAAACTTAATAACATGTTGCTGCAAATACTTTCTACCAGGTGACGCCAATGAAAATATTCACCATACTATAAAGAGGAGTCATTAATTATCTTCAGGTCTTACAAAATGTTAGGACTCAGTACCAAAAATACATATGGACGTGAACAACGATGTTTTGTGCACATAAAGGTACTTAAGGACACAGGGTCTTCAGGATTCACATTGCCAAGCTGCAGCTTGCTGGTTTGACAGCAAAGTGAAAAGGCACATTCCAGGAATTGAAATACATTTCTTTTATAGCATTATTTTTCAGCCAGTACACTACCATGAGGCACTAATAAGCAAGGTCTATTTAGTTCCGTTGGGCAATGAATAAACTTAATTATCCAAGGGTGGAATATTTCACAAGAAGTCCTAAGAGTTTCATGTTGGATTTTCTGGGAGTGTTGTTGCTTTTTATGGGTATAGAGCATGAGATCAGTACCCACAGCAGGCGCAGAATACAGGGCTCGTTATCAGCTCAGGGGAACATTACAATCAGAATTTCACCTGTTCAGCAGAAGTTCAGAACCAGAATGTCCTGTGTTGAACATCTGCATCTGCTGCACCACGTGACACGTTGTAGAGCTTGGGGTGAAGGGACCTAACCTCTTCACCACAAAACCTTGGTGTGCTAGTGTCTGCCTGGTGTAATTGACTCTTTTAACTATAGAAATAGGTTCAGCCTCATTGCAATGTATCCTACAGGGAGAGGAAAATGAGGAAACACGCTGTGGTACCTCTAACGAGTAGAATACTTCAGCCCATATTCAGTCAGATTCACTGATTATAAGGCACCTACTTACTCTAAGCTGGGCGAGCAAAATCTCTGTCAATGGGTAGAATAAACACTATTTAGGGTGGAACCATTTGTAATACGCTTTAATTGGCAATTTTCCCTTAATGAATAATATAACGTCTTTCATACGAGGATTCTGCAGCTCTGTGATTTTTTGTCCCTGTATTAAGAGATATGAAAACTGATGCACAGAATAAATTCTCTTAATAACAGAGCTTAGAATAATACAACCATTATCACAGGGATCACACTTGTCTTCTATAACCACATGAATGCAACCAGAGCAAGAAAGTAACGTAAAACACCCACATACTTAAAACCAACACCTTTTCTTCAGAACAGATGGCAATAGAAAACATGAATTAAGAGTAACTTCACATAAATTAAGGAAAAAATGTTTTTGAAGAGTAGAAAATACCTGACTGTTTAGAAACTGTTTACACTTACAACGTTTCTTCTGCATGAAGGTATGGCCAGGAGGTTCAGTCAACAAAGAAGAATGCATATGTTTTTCTAAGCTACACAGAGGCTTTCAGCCTAGACAGACTGACAACGCCAAAACGTCACTGAGGCTGTCTTACAAAGGGACATCTGAAGGAGTTCTCCACAAATTTAATCTGCTCCAGGGAAAAGGTGACCTGAAATGCTGAAGTCCAGTTGACTGGGTGCATCCAGGAGCTAGAACAGGTTCTCACAGAAAACCACTGGGTGTTGATAGAAGGTGAGTTTTATTGGTAGCTATACTATACAGTTTAAAGCAACTGGAAAGTTGCAACTGAAGAAAGTTTCAGTTCTTTATCTTTTTAAAAGGCTTTTGTATGCTGTTCTTCTCACTTAAATTGGGCAGTACATATCCCTCAAGGGTCAGTACTGGGATCAATACTACTCAGTAACTTCATCAGTGATGTAGACAGTGGGATTGAGTGCACTCTCAGCAAGTTTGCAGATGGCACCAAGCTGAGTGGTGTGGTTGATAATGCTTGAGGGAAGGGATGCCCTCCAGAGGGACCTTGACAGTCTTGAGGAGTGGGACACTGTCAACCTCATGAAGTTCAACAAGGCCAAGTACGAGGTCCTACACCTAGGTTGTGGCAATGCCCAATAGTTATACAGACTGGGAATGGACTGAGAACAGCCCTGCAGAGAAGAACCTGGTAGATTGGCAGATGCAACATTGGACATGAACCAGCAATGTGTGCTCGCAGCCCAGAAGGCCAACTGTATCCTGGGCTGCATCCAAAGCAGTGTGGCCAGCAGGTTGAGGGAGCTGATTCTGCTTCTCTACTCTGCTCTCAGGAGATCCCACCCGAAGGACTGCGTCCAGCTCTGGGAGCCCTCAGCACAGAAAAGACATGGACCTGTTGGAGAGGGTCCAGAGGAGGCCACAAAAATGATCAGAGGGATGGAACACCTCTCCTGTGAGGAAAGCCTGAGAGAGTTGAGGATTGTTCAGCCTGGAGAAGAAAAAGCTCCGGGAAGACCTTATTGCAGCCTTCCAGTACTTAAAGGGGCTTATAAGAAAGATGAAGAGAGATTTTTTTACCAGGACAAGGGGCAAAGGTTTTAAACTGAAAGAAGGTAGATGTAGATTGGATATAAGGAAGAATTTTTTTTATGAGGGTGATGAGACACTGGGAGGGGTTGTCCAGAGAAGCTGTGGATGCCCCATCCCTGTAAATGTTCAAGGTAAGGTTGGATGGGTATCTTTGAGCAACCTGATCTGGTGAAATGTCCCTGCCCATATTCCCTAGTCCAAGGGTTGGACTAGATGATCTTTAAACGTCCCTTCCAATCCAAACCATTCTGTTTTTTTATGATTCTATAATGTTGCTCTATATTAAAAAATAAACTGGACAATCATAATACATCATTCTCTATAAGGATATGCACATTTCCAAGATTTCATTTTCACTAGAATAAACACCTACTTTTCTTCATGTTTCCCAGTGTGTTCTTATCAGAATATACACTTTACCAGTACTAACTAGAGCTGCTTGTAGCAAAATGAAAAAAACCTGCTTCTAACACATACATATGTAAAAAACCTCTTGTAAATTAAAGTAATGGGCTAAACATTGCCATGATACAATTCACTGACTTCAGTGGAGTTGTACTAGCTTACTTAAGGATTAAACTTGGAAGTTGACTCAGTAAGATCATTAGGAAAATAAAGGACTGCAGAAATATTTTTCTGAAATCATGTAAGTGGATTGTGTAAGACCACAATGGACTAAAAAGGTAAACAGCAGTACAAATACAATTACACAAAACTTTATGTGGGTACCCAGACCAATATTGTCAGAATGTGATCTGATGTAAAGAAACACATATACACTACCCCAAAAACAAGAATAATTTCTCACAGGTTCAGTGCAAAAGACATTTTCCCCTTAGAGAAAACCTTATAAAAGGCTTCCTCTCTTCAGGGAAGGCAACAGAATGGAAGGGAATGAAGAGTGGCAGGGAAAACCTCCTCATCTCCAAACATTATTCAAAGTTAGAAAATGAAAATGTTTAATTACAAGATGAGGAAAAAGACATAGCTGATCAAAGTCAGTCAACTCGCTTATTTATATCTCAGCAAATATCTCAGCTCTGCACTTTGTCAAGCTGCAGAAAGCAAAAGATTTTTCTGACCTCATAAATTGGCAAGAAATGGCTTGTGTACTGATCTATTCAGCTGAGCAGATACTTGGCACCATTTGTCCTGGCGCTCTCAGAACCAAATAGGTTCTGTTCATAGAACCTACCATGAAGGTGATTGCTACAGAGTTTCTAAAGGCAAGAGCGAAGAGCCTCATTTAAGCAACTGGTATGTCACAGTGGTGTCATGTTGACTCTGGTCTAATTGCCTGACATAGCTGAAGATTGGGACCACTGAGTGCTACTATCATCACTATTCTGCAGCTCTGCACATGGCAGAGCTGAAATATAGTGAGGCAGGTCTTCCAAAAAATTGTCGGCAATGTCATATTAAAAAGTTAGGAGGAGATGACACCTTGTTTCTGGCCTGGAGGTTTTATTCAGCTTCACAAGTCATTTGCTATTCATTTGTTATCCAAACTAAAAAGTTGCAATATAGTGCTATATCGGCACAAGAAGCATGTAAAGAGCACAACCTGTCTAAACATACAGGAGTAGCTGAATTTGTCCTGGTAATATATATTCACATTCACATTCATTGAGAATAACTTGGTATGTGAATAGGAAGTAAGGTGTTTATTCACTAGCCTAAATGAGATTTTGCAGTATCATATTCATTCACTCTTAGCCAAGTATGCATTGCAAGATCCATGTATGGATTATATGCTTGGATTATATTCTGCAGACAGGATTTACTATTTGTTAAATTATATTAACTTCCTTAAAAATATGTATCTTGAAGAAAACTCTTTCAAAATGTTCATTCTGTAATTTAAAACTCCGGAGCCGCTCTCCCATTTGATCTGGGCATTTGAGAAATACAACCGTACCGTCTCATGTTCTGCGTCAGACAACCATGCGCATCCACTGATAGCGAGGCAAACATGTCAGACCTGTGGCTATGGAAGGAGAGCTTCTTCTATGTATTGTTTCCAAAATTAGTACAACTATTTTGTACCTCCTGTATGTATTACCTCTTCAGAACAGATGTAACCTCAGACTCCTTTTCAGATAAATTGGTTTTCTGTATCCTGATGGTTTTCTTTAAATAAATATCAGCATGGCCAATTGACTCCACTACATTAATGCAGCCTCTAGAGTGAGCAGGACTGGCCACCGAGCAGATGCTGTGACAGCTACCCTTTTAAGCAAAAATAAAAGGCTGTAAAAGAAGACGCACCTGTTTTTACTTAAGATTTCACATTACCTCTTCAATGGTTTCTGCTTGCTGACAAGCAAACACATGACCTAGGCATCAGCAGCTAGAATTAGTTGAAAGTGTATTCGCTGACTTAACGTGTTTAGCATTTGTCACATACACAGAGCTGACAAATACAATCTTCTTGTCCTTACTTAATAATTTTGTGGAGCAAGAAATGACTCAGTTAATTCTTCTTCCTTACTTTACTTGTTCCCAACTATGGTAGTGTGCCAAAAAACAGCTCACAGCCATTTCCCTTCTCTAACATAGAAAGTCAAAGTAAATTTCCAGCTGGCAAATGAAATGCAATGTTAATTAGGAATGCCGTATATTTGAAACATTTGACCTTTAAAGCACAAAAACTTTGCATCTGAAATATAGTAAGTTTGTCGCACATCCACAAAGCCATATCGAATCAGGAAATGATGTTGTTAGAGTTGCTTAATGCTGACTTTGCATTTTCATGATTTTTGTATGTACGTGTCATAGTCCTAACCCTGTGAAAGGAAAACTGCCAAGTACTTGACTTCCCAAGTATGTTCTACTTTTAAACCACTATCCTCTTGTGGAATTATGTTATATATATTCCAGTTATACCATATTTAACTAAGATCTCTGATTTTACCTTCAAACTGACAAAGTGTATCAAAGAAAACATCTGAGAGCTTGACATTGAAATACACTGTAAATCTTACCAGTCTCATGCTATTCATAATTGCTGTGTCAAAGTCATCAAACTCTGAATTTCCTTCATACTATTTGAAACTCATCCCCTGAAAAAACAAGTTCTAGAAATAGCCTGACATTTTTTTCCTGTGCTGACACAAACTGATTTGTGTGCTCAGACATTGTCTTTCAGGTGTCTAACAATAAGAAGCACAAAAAATGAAACACCAAATATGAGAAGCCTTTAGTTACGTACCGTTTGATCACTTAAATTCAACTCATTTCCTCATTCTACGTAAGTGTGGACTCAAATTCTGTCCATCTGGAGGAAGGCTTTTTCAGACCTTATGCTTCAGAGATCACTGGACCAGTTAGCTCTACCCCTGACTTTCTGCCTGCATCTGGGGGAAAATAAAGACTTCAAAAAGGGGAAAGAGTTCAGGTATGTAAGAAGTTCTCCAGCTCCTCCTCTTGTGTTACAGGCTGCAATATGAAACATAAGGCTATGGTGATAAAATAAATAGCAGCAAAATTTCTCTTACAAAGACTATTATGCCCGCAATAGGTTGAATATTATTCTTGTTAAACACAGCCAAGTTGGCAATACAGGCTCCTGGTAAACTGTATGATGTTTGGAACATGTTCTGGGATTCAGATTTTCCTCTTAGAGAGATCGAAAACATTCACCATTTGTCCCAGTCCTGCTTTAGCAAGACTGGAAAGAACTTTGTACTGATTTCAGTAAAAATTAAGCTCTTCACAAATACAATTTTGTATTTTTCTTAGTTGAATGCACATACATGCTTGCCAGTAGAGGGGGTATAGCTCAACAGTTTCTCTTCCTAGAAGGGGCTGTCACAGCTGAGGACAATATGAAGAAGAGGTAAATAGGAAAGCTGTGCAAATTTATGTGCCTTTAGAAAGAGGAGCTGCAAGTGGAGAAGGGCTTCTGGAATGCAAAAGAAAAAAACAGTGAGAAAATAAATACTAATTTCAAGCTTCCAGCAGTTTAATATAAGCCAACGAAAAGACAGAAAAAATTACAAGTACCTTCAATTGATTTCAGACCGAAACCTCTTCTGTTAAGTAATTTATCTCAACAGTGTACATATCCCACTTATTTTGAATACAGAAATTTTACATGTTAAAAATTCCAGGAATAAACCCAAGCATCATGTAATTCAATGAGTTTCTGCATTACAGCAAAATAAGATGTTGATGTTGATGTATTCTCCTTGAGAAATGATGGGTAAAAAACTTAATACCATTATGTGAGTCCAATCTAGTTGAAGTGGAACAGTTGTACGACACTTTGCTATGTCCCCATTGGTAACAGAAAATTCTAGTGAGGAAAATTCCTTCCCAGAAAATGGAACACACCTCAAGGACAGACAGAAGATGTGTTTTTATGTTACAGAATTCCTGGCTGCCATCAAACCAGCAGCAACCAGCAAAAGGAAATTTTTCAGATTTCCAAAACTATGCTTCAAGAACGTTGACAAATATATGAGCTGTCATTAACAAGCAAGTTCAGGCTCAAACTACCAAACCGATCTTTCATGTAAGAGGCCTAGGTTTTTGGTCTAACTATAGTAGACATTTTTATATGAAGACCTCAAAAATACCTCTGAGGCCAAGGTGTGGTTGCCCAGCACTTCCAAAATTAGCCTATTAGGTCATGATTCAAGAAAGGTCTTTAATGGCTGCTTAATTACTAACCCAAATGCATATGTGTTAGTCCAACCTTCAAAGTCAGACTCCGGAAACGGCGGCACCCAAGGCAGGAAACCCTTTTTGAGTTCACTCCAGCCCAGTAAGTGAAGCATGCCTTGGAGAGCACGTCCAGAAGGATGCCTGGTCAGTTTTAAATTCTGCAGAAGCTTTGTAACACTTCAGAGAAATATCCGTGTATTCTCAGACTCCAACTGCAGTGTAGATTAAAAGAAAACACACCTGCTATAATGTCTTAGAAAGTTAAAATGGTTTGTTATAGATCAGAGCAATTCATGTTTCAATACAGGTTAGGGGATGAGGGGATTGATAACAGCTCTGCTGAGAAGGACTTGGGGGTACTGGGGGATGAAAAGCTGGACAGGAACCAGCAATGTGTGCTTGCAACCCAGAAGGCCAACCGTATCCTGGGCTGCATCAACAGCAGCGTGGCCAGCAGGTCGAGGGAGATGATTCTGCCCCTCTACTCTGCTCTGATGAGACCCCACCTGCAGTGCTGCATCCAGCTCTGGAGCCCTCAGCACAGGAAAGACATGGACCTGTTGGAGAGGGTCCAGAGGAGGAGGGCCACAGAAGTGATCAGGGGGATGGAGCACCTCTCCTGTGAGGAAAGCCTGAGAGAGCTGGGGGTTGTTCAGCCTGGAGAAGAGAAGGCTCCGGGGAGACCTCACTGAAGCCTTCTAGTACTTCTTCTTTAAACGCAAGGCATTGAAGGCATTGAAGGCATAAAGAAGGCATAAAGAAGGCATAAAGAAGGCATTGAAGCCTTCTAGTACTATAAGAGGGCTTATAGGAAAGATGGGGACAGACTTTTTAGCAGGGCCTGTTGTGATAGGACACGGGGTAATGGTTTTAAACTGAAAGAGGGTAGATTTAGATTAGATCTAAGGAAGAAGTTTTTCACAATGAGGGTGGTGAGAAGCACTGGTGGTAGATGCCCTGTCCCTGGAAACACTCAAGGCCACGTTGGACGAGGCTCTGAGGAACCTGATCTAGTTGAAGATGTCCCTGCTCACTGCAGGGGAGTTGGACTAGATGACCTTTAAAGGTCCCTTTCAACCCAAAATATTCTATGATTCTATCATTCTATGTTTAAAAGGCATAATACCCTCATGTCATATATCAAGCTATTCCTAGACAGTAAAACTGAAATAAGTTCTAGTGTTGAGTCTTACAGCCCATGGGTTCAAATGGCGTTAAAGGGGTGCAATTCAGGAAAGCGTTATCTTATCTTAATTGTGGCCACTCAATTTGTATGACTAAAACCAGTATGAGATGGGTTAACCGTGCATATCTGTTCTATTCATGCAAAGGTGGGGGAGTTATACACATCAGTTTCATGCATGTAATATAGGCATCTATCAGTTAAAGAAACAACTCTAAGTGTACCTGTGCTACGTAGTTCACTGTATCTTTGTTAATGATGTTCACGGCAATCCCAAGAGGTGGTTCTTCTTACAGGCCACACACATGGGATGATTGTCATCCACAGTGATACAACATACTTGGAAATAATTTTTCCCATAGGAGGGCGTCTTTGCCCAGTGTACACTGCACAGCCATTACCCAGCGAAAGGCTTATAAAACTCAAGTCTACTTTATCCTCAGAGAAACCAGAGGAAGAAAGAAAGAGAGTAAGAAAGAAACAGGAGACAATGCTGCAGTAAAGAAGGGAATTATTTATTTTCTCGCACTAGGCTGAACAGACACAAGTCCTGCCTGAGTGACTCTCTTCATCTCCCCAGTTGCTCCATTTTCCCTTCAATCTTTCGTAATTGGAACAATACTCACAGTCAGTCCTTCTCGCTTCTAGTAAACTGCACCTTGCAGCTCTCATGCTACCCAGAAGGAGAGGACAAAAAACAAAGGCAGAAGGTCTCACTTTTCCCAGCAAAAGGTCACACAGTTTTCTGGACCTAAAATGTATATCCATATTAAATTCTTTTCAAGTGCCAGGAGGCTGATTATATAATTAATGGAAGGCCTTATATTAAATGAGTTAATTTTGTTCTCCTCACTGTGAGTAACATCTAAATTTGAAATTTCCTCTCAAATTGTTAATTAATTTTTCTAGTACAGACCGTTATTCTCCCAAGTGAGGGAAACCGAAGAGAAGCATGTTTGGAGCCCAGGAGCTCCACTGCCAAACAAAATCCTGGGGTCAACGCTGAACAGAGGAACATCTATCTCCACTGTAACTAAAGCAATGGGGAGAACTGTGGCGAGTTCACTGCAGGAAGTTTACGTGATAGTTTCTGGAAAAAGCTGGGGGTAATCTGTTCAAAGGGTGTGTTCTGGCTTTAGGTCCCTGGCTGTATTCATACCAGCCTGGATTGAAATCTGACTGTCACAGGCTCCTGGGTCATCAAACAGGGCAGAAGATTAAATTAATTTCATTATGTCTCATTTTCAGTTGTAAGATGAAGATATAAAGCTCCTTTATGAGGGAGAGAGGAGAGAGGGAACAATCACCTATGAAAATATTTAATAATGAGTAACTGAAAGACTTCCCTTACACCAAGTTAATACACTTTCAGAAAAAAAAATGCTCCTAATTTATTAAAGGAAACAAAAGAAATCAATATATATATATTTTCCAGCAAAACCATCTGGTTTATTGAAAAAATATTTTGAGTTAAAAAAAAAAAAAAGGCAAATTTCATCCAGTTCCGCTCACTGAGGATTACCTACAAATTCAAGAATTTGAAAAAATAAATCTGTAATCTTGATTTAGACTTTTTCTCACACACAGGCTGCAGTTTCATGAGTAACTTCACCATATTTACTGCTACTGAGAGCAGCAGTCCTGCCCTTCCCGTCGTCCGTGATTGTGTGCTCCAGCTCCCTTGTTTGTGCTGGCATCAGTGCATGGGCAGCTGTGCAGCTGGACTGAAAATTAATCTGACCACAAAAAAAAAAGTGTGGGTTTTTTTTTTCAGCTGAAGCAGTTCGCTGAACTGACAAGGCCTGTGCTGACACAGAGAGGGGCAGCAATGAATGGCTGAAGCATAAAGCAGAGGGAGGGACAACCTCTTTCAGTCACCCCAGGGATTTAAATAGGCTTAAATCCATCATGAAACCACTTCCTCAGCCTTATCCCCACTGGCCAGAAGATCCTTTCATATCTTTGGTGGGGGACAACGTCTTTGCGCCGACAGAAGGCTAACAAGTTACTTGCCACAGATACTATCTGTGCATACATAGAAAATGCAAAGCTATTCAAGACAATTTGGCCTGGAACAAAACTGAGGTAAGTGACATTGCATTTGCCATGGGACAGACTCTGGCCATGGCCAGTCACCACCACGACATCACATGTGCTGGTCTTATGTCCCTTTCAGTAATATGCATTTTTAGATTTCAGAAAATATATGACAGCTCAGTATTTTAAGTCTTCAAATAATGTTATGAAAAGATTTATTTGACTCAAATTAAAGCAGTAAAAGGCATCTATATAACTGATATAATTAGAAAAAAAAATGTTTTCGGACAAAAAAAATAATTTGTCCAGGGAAAGATGGAAACATTCTAAAAGTAACAATCTAAATATTCCTACAAGGGATCCCCAGTATTACAGTTATAGCACTCCTAACGGTGTTCCCTTCTATGTGTCTTTGACAGAGTACTGATTTTAATACAAATACTAACATCATTAGGATAATTTCACACTTTATTTTGAAAAGACTTACTTTTCCTAAAATTCAATTTTGATAATGTTTGGTCCTAGGTAAAACTTTTATTTCTCAGACTCTGGTGAGAACTTAAACAAAGGGTCTCTAGTGACGTTAGCTGCATATTCTTTGCAGATTTAGAAAATATTTTCCAACAAAACTGTTGTATAAAGTAGAGTATCATTTCATTTAAAGTCAAAACATAATTCAGTAATATCATCAACTTTAATTTTTAATGATGTCAATACCACATTGATACTTCAGTCTTGTGTTGGTTACATTTCTAATACTCTTTTATGAGCAGCTTAAAAATAACGGAGTAAGAACAACGTCTTTAAAAACACCAATAACCGAAATGAATCTTCTGTGTAGTCATGCTTAAATCAATTAAATAGATCCAGATCTTAGGAAAGTTCTCTAATTATACTTCAATTATTACCCAAGCTTCAAAAAAATACGGAAAAAGAAAAGCTTAAAGTTATCAGGTGCCTCATCTTCCTTGTTATTACTTCGAATGTGCAATGTTAAAAGACATCATATGTTAAAAGAAGCCAATAATGAGTTCTTCATTTATGCCAAGTGAGCCGATCATTTTCTTATGATGAAAGTATTTCTCTGAGCAGTAACACTTACTGAAACAGAAATATTCACAATCTTCTTCTCCAGCTAATTAAAAGCACTCAGTCTGATTAAAAATGAATCTTAACAATGTTTTCCATCCCTATCCCTCACTATTTCATTATAAATCAGTGCTCTTGAGTGAGCTTAGGCTCTTAAGTACTGTCCCTACACTAATTTTATTCTTATTATTTTAAGAGTTCTTAAAAATACTAGCTCAAGTGAAACATGAAGGCACGAAGTCTTTGCACGAAGATGTAACAGGTGTTTGCCAGCTTACTGTTTCTAACACTTTAATGAATGACCACTTCCACAAAATGAAATAGATAATGTTTTGTGCTGTTGCTGAACGGTCGCATGGGCCATTCAGTGATTGGAAGGAAATTAGCTGACTCCCTCCACAACATATGTGCTCTTCTTAGACCTCACACAGCAACTCAACCTGTGGCTCAGGGACTCGGGGCAAGTTACAGATGCTGGTATGACCAGATGGCAAACTCTCCATACATCACACTTCCCTTGCAGCTCCCATGACCCCTAAATTGATGGTCTTCCCGTGGCGATAGCTCTGTGACAGTCATCTCGGCTGCCTGGCAACTGAGTATGGGTCTTAATTTTCTTCTGGTGCTTGTGACTTTCCCCACCACGCAACAGGACGGCATTGGCGGTGGGGAAGTTGGCCTCCCCACCCCGGCAGCCCCAGGCTGGTGGCCGGTGACCAGGCAGCCAACTCAGCTTCGCCTCCTCCTCTCTTTGCGTCTCTCAATGCTGTGCTTGGCAGCAGCCAGAAGGTCTTAGGAGCCTTTGAATGGCTCTTGTCAGGCAGGTGTTTCTATAAATTGGGCTGGTAACCTGCCAGACCACAAGCAACTTTCCTGGAATTAAGGGGAATTGTAAGACTAGACTATGCTTTAAAACATTGAAAGCTGAAGGATATGAAAAAAAAGACCCCCTTGCAACTTCACTGCATCATGAGTATCAGAATGGGGCTGAGGTGAACATGGTTGAGTTAACATACTACCTACACTTTTCCCATTTTTATTATATGAATTCACCTGGTTAACTTTCTTAGCTGTAAAAAAACCAAACAAGTCCTGCCACAAAGCCCAGTATTGCTATTTAAACTATCAATAAACCAAGCTTTTAAAACAGTTTTGTTTCAGCTAGTAGTGTTTGTAAACACGTCTGAGTGCCATAATTCATTCTCCTAATGTAAAAATAAAGATGTTTTAAAAAATACTGGTTTAATTTTTTTTAATGTCATCGCTGTAAATACTTGAACAGGTTACTAAAAAAAGCCAGAATAAGACACTTTTTATTACTTATTATACCCTTTGCTGTTAAATTTATAGTATGATGAAAAACCTTTTTGTTAAAAACCAAAGAATTAGGCATGCAGTGTCTTTTCAAAGGAAGCCCTAGTCGATGTGAAAAGAAGACCACACCACCAATTTAGCTCTCTGCAAAAACAGATGTCTAAAGATCATGGCTGGCTAACGAAAACTTTTTTAATTTTGCTTGTGGAGCTCCCATTCACATGATGCAGCCTGAGAGATGACTGAGACACACATCCAAGAAATATGATAATTATTACTTTTTATACAAGACACAATCTTTTATACAAGATTACCTGCTAAAATGCCTCCAGCTATCTGAATTAGGAGTAACACGTGTACAAGGGTAGAAGGTAACATCTCCCAGTATCAGAGGCTGGGAGGGAAAGACAGGAGTTTAAAGGAAAAGAGCAGCTCCTCTTTTTTGAATTTGCAGCCTAAAATGTTTGAGGTAATTGTACACCTAACAGACCATGTTTAATCTTTGAAAGAACATTTGACAGATGAAACACAGAAGCTGTAAATTACCAGTAATGTAAATCTTTTCATTTAACTATCAGTATATCAAACCACAAACTCACTGAACACAATAATAACTCGAAGATAGGAATCTAAGGAGACTCAGCCTGTACATTTATTTGGTTCTCAGGTACACTGTTAAGCTGGAAGAGACAAATATGTTTGGTTTTCTCAGCAATAACAGGATATAAAAAGAGGTTTAAGCAAGAACTAAAACACTGAGTGCCAAAAAAAATTACATTTCCCAAACATTGCAGGTACAGAGCCAGGTGCAAATGAGCATTTTGAGCTGGAACACCCACATGAAGGGAATGGCTGAGGGTTATTCCAGTGCAGCTACCGAAACAAGGGGGAGCAGCCCCAAGGCTGATCTCGCTTGTGCTCCAGTGCGCTCTGCCTGGCTGATCACAACCTTGAGGGAAGAATGGGACCATGTGAAATATTTAGATGAGCAGCTCTGGGACACCTGGCTACGCCTTCTGTACCACAGGGAGCACCCCTTGGTCTGTTACTGGTATTCAAAACTTGGAATGTGAGCTCGGTATTTTTGAGAAAGTTTGCTGGCATCATTTGTAAGCCTGGGAGTCTGGCCTGGTTCATCCCTGAGAAATCTTCCCGTGGAATGAATTTACTCACATGTGCATTATTTTGGTACCAAGACATTTCTGCTTGGAAAAGGCTTAGTGAGCATGTAACTACAGGGCTTTATTGATACCTGCAGCAGTGTAGTTAGTTCCTTTGCTAAAGCAAAAAAATATACAAACATAAGGAACCTCTGTATCAGTGTAAGTAAACTACATGATGGCAACTGTTCTAAATACAGGTATGGACTTAATTAAAGTGATAACATTTTATAATGTAAATAACACAAAAACAATCAACGATAACCAGCCATAATTTATACTGTAAAAAAAATAATAAAAACAAGCAGTAAGACCATGTGCTATTTTAATTACAACTGCTTCTGTTTTTCCTGACAGTGAAGCACTTCATACAAATATTGCACTTTCAGTGTTAAAGTCTACAAGGAAGAATCAAGACCATACAGCAATCTGATTTTATTCTCCCCTCTTTTTTCTCTCCCATGAAGTCTCCCTGTGAAAGCAGCATTCTCTAAAATTGTTTCACATCAATCAGAGCCCACAGTTTGCAATCTATATGTCACATCCTTTTTAAACCATGACTACTGTAATTTTGTTTAGATGTTTTAACACTACACACCTACAAAGTCCACATTATCATCTAACCAAACACCATACCCATTTTTAATGGATGGGCTAACATCTCTCTTGCCTGTTTTTCTTTTTACGATATACACAGTGCCACATACAGCTTGTGGCCAGTTTATTACTGACTGACTGGGGATGTTCTCTGCAGCAGCAAGAGATTAGCATCTGTTGGTGTTAAATGTGTGAAGGGATTTGGGTCCAGCAATACTGAGCGTCGTTACTTCTCATACTAAACGCCCGGCATCCAGGCCAAGCCGCTGAGGACCGGGTTAGGTGCCTGAGGTCCCTGCCCGTGGGAGAATCGGATGCCTTGGAAAGGCATTCAGAGCAGACAGTAAGGCTGAGCTGGGAGCTGTTGAAACTAGCCAAGAGAAACACTCAGGGAAGGGTGTGCCTCAAATTCTTCTCCTTTTGCAGCTTAGGTATCTTTTTTATGGCCTGCAAGGCAGTGCCTATGTCAGATAGAGTTTCAAAGCCCCAGATCCACCCTAACTTGTTCAGGTGTCTTGTTTTCTCCTTTCACAACCAAAACAGGATAGGTGTCTACTCTTTAAATACTGTTGTAGGGTCAGAATACAGAGGACATGGGATTAATTCCTGGTTTAATTCCTTCTCTAGCTGGCCACGGTTCAAACCTACACTTCTCCCTTCCCAGCAGAATGTTCCAACCCCATTTCACTGGAGAAAAAACAGGAGTGGGAGAAAGGAAGGGGTCACTGGCCCCTTTCTGCCTAAATTGTGCCAGTACTGCAAGGCATTTTACTTAGTTAAAGCAAAAGATAGTTTACAGTAGTCTGTTGCTTTTTGGTCAAAAGTCTGAGGTCTATTGCTTTTTAGATTATATTACCCACTACTCTCACATTCTTATTCCCTCGGTATGCGACAGTCTCTTGGGATCCTTCACACTTCTATTTAAATTCCAGGGACACGCTTAGCAGTGACATTCAATTAGTTCTCCACTTAGTAAATAACTGTATATAATTGAATATCTTTGTAAGTATTGAACATAGAATATGTTCATTGTTAAAATTTAAAATCTTTAGTTATATGCTTGGAGCCAGTGAATGGCATTGTTCACATTAAAATAAAATCAAGGGATTACAACATGGTGTGCTTATGTTTAGAAGTGGATCATTTGCAATTTCAGAAAATAGGTAATTTACAAAGTTTCAAATAAAATGCATGATTGCATTGTTCTAAGCATTGAGGGACTGAACAAAAGGCTTCCGCTTTCTTATCAGCATCAATTATGGCATGAGTGTGAATAAAACGAATTGTGATTGAATCATTACTAACCATTTTTGCATAAATTTCCACTTTCACTTCACCAATATAACATTTTTATAAAAGATAAAATTATAATTTTTCTACAAGCCATAAAGAAAAACCACAGAGCTTGATCTGTGACAATTATTAAGAATAAGATACAGATGATCTGTCTATCTGTAACAGTTATAGCTAATAATACTCCCAGATTGTATTTCCCAGCCATCAGCCCCCACGCAGAAGGTCTTCACCTCAGTTTTGATGAAGCCAGAACCGCGACAAAGTTTTTCTTCTGCAGTCTCTTAAGGTAGTCCTTCTTACGCTTTCAAGATGGTCAGAATCTGGGGACGACAAACTGGGTGCCAGCAGGATTTGTTTGCCCTTTCGAGAAGCCACAGTAGGTGCAGTAAGAAAAGCTGGCTTGCTTTCCGCGTCGGTTACCGGGATATACCCAGTTAGGCAGAAAACCGAATAGGATCTGGTAGGAGGACAGAAACTGCGGTGTTAACGTGTGTGTGAGACGTAACCAGGCTGGGCATTGCAGCCTATTAATGTAGGCAATAGGGGAAGAGTGATCAATGCTGTGTTAATTATGGAGCCAGCAGACGTTCAGCAGCTAGTATTTCTTTTGTCTGGAAGGTGACTTGAAACAGTGACAGAGAAAGATGATTACCATATAAACACTATAAATTTCCATACTTTTCAAATGTAAGCCTTAATTTGGACCAGGAAAAAGATGACATTAGAAGAAACTTGCCCTTAAAGCATATGATAATCAATTACCCAGAAAAAAATATTTTATTATATGTATTGTGTTACTTAAGTGCTCTTTGAAGGCAGATGAGATGAAAAGTATGTTTAAATATGTCGAACATATTCAAGGAATATTTTAAACAGCTATTGTACTTGGAGACGTCGTACGGGAGGGGCTCATGGGGCTGTAGACTTGGGTCCTCATTTCAAAGTGGGATACACTGAGAGGCTGGACTCCAGGTTGCATAAATCGCTCCACAAGTGCGCATATGGGGACCAGGGACTGTAGCGCAGCCATTTTGCTACATTTTCAAGGAAAAGTGTTGTTTTTTCCAAAAGTTAGTTAGCGTACTGAAAGAACCCACAGAATGCAGCAGGAAGCAATCTAATACTGTGTTTGATAATGATTTATCTCCATGTTTGCGCAGTTATCTCTCTAAGGATCATCTTTTGTGAGGTTTTTCTTTAGGAGTGCCTGGATTGGTAAAAAGGCTTTTAGTTTTTCTGTTCTCTGATGTTTAAAATTTTTGTCATGTATCAAAGGGACTACTGATGCATGTAAATCATTAAACAAAATTTAATGAAGGACAATGCAGATGTTTAACTGTAAACATCTGCTATAAATCTTTCAAGGAACCCTGGAAAGTAGAGGGAACAGAGATTTATCAGGGTCTTACTTGTGGAAGCATCTTCATTTGAATAAAACTAACTGAAGCATAAAGGGAAGATTTGTGAGATAAAAAATCTGTGTTAACTGTTAGAAGGAGGAGTTTTTTCTATCACATAAAAATCAAGTGACAAGTGTAAGCCATGTTTCCTGCTTTACTCAAATGAAAACAAAAAGTTGCACGGTTACTTAATCACCTTCTGAAAGCAATTTTACATGAAAGCTCCGAATTTCTTTACGCCACACAAAAGGATAAAGCAGCCTCGGTGAACATTCAGACTTTTGGCACTCCCTGTAAAAATTAAGTTGTTAACTGTGTTAAGATGAAAACAGAGCTCTGCCCAGAAATAATGCCTGAAGATACTGCATAGACGATTCCAGCCTACCGAAAGAGAAGAAAAATCAGCATCTAAGAAACTTGCAGAAAACAAGGAAGAAGCTGATTATGGAGAGATGTTTTACAGTCCTGTTGTACAACCCAACAAGGACACTAGAAGGAATGCCTGATCATTGGAGTAACTGTGTAAACGAACACATTGATAATCAGTCAAGTTTATAGATAAATTAGTATGGCTTTCCTGGGGAAGCCAGTTGTTTTGAAAGCTTAAATTATGGCAGATGGCTGTAGAATGTTCTCCTTTACAGATCTGTGCTACCAAATGGGCAGTTAAAATGTAACATACTTATTCTACACCCTTCATTTAGGTGGATCAACCCTAGGAGTTGGATGGATTCCCCTTGAACATCCAGAGGCAGTGACACAGGGTCTTATTACCCAGAGAGCTGTCCCCATGTATCTGGGCCCTATGGTGTTACTCAAAATGAAACAAGTACTTCTAAACTTCCTCGTGTTTGGCTGTACTGTATGACATTTGCCTTCTGAGCATTGCTTCCCCGCTGTCTTACCATGCTTGTGTGGTTTTATGCAGACTTGCTCATTTGCACTGCAGCCTTCTCGTAGAACATTTTTTGTAGGCTAGTATGAACGGCTGCTACGAAAATTGGGAGGCTCTGTATGGAGGACACCCTTTGTGATACTGCTTCCCACCACTTTCTGTGCACACTTCCGAAATTACAGCCAAGCTGTGTAATTCTGTATTCAGAAGCTATGTGCAGAGCTTTTTCCAACTGAAAGGATTCCTTCCTTCCTGGAACTTATAAGAGGATTAGGTTCTTAAAAACACATTTTCCAAAAGTAATTACTTAAGAAGATGGCTCTTTTAGATATTGCTGTGGCCATTATCATCCCAGCAACCAGCTTCCTCTCATAGTGTGCCAGAATCAACCCACTGGAACATGCAAGTACAAATACTTAACTACACAAAGACACCTACAATCTCAGTAGCCCATGAAGATCTCTCCCTCCTCAGGGTGCCGAGTACAGCCATCACCCTCAGAGGACCTGGGATGGAGAAGGGGTGTACGCGCCACGACCCTTCATCCTCCATCACTGCCAAGCAGGTGGACCCAGTCCATGGGACCCCAGGGAGGGACTGTGCAGCGCGAGTGAGTTCGTGCAGGCCCCTGCGTTAAGTGCTTGCCATGGTCTCTTCTGCTCTCCTGGGGTTTTTTATGGCTTTCTCCCCAATGTTCACCTCGGTACTAAGCAGGGATTGCAATGGAACTTTTGGTGGGAATTTGTGGATTCATTTCTCAGTTGGAGCATTTTTTCTTTTGCAAAGGTAGCGCAAAACCCATGCCATATGTATGTAATACTTTTTTTGGAATAGTCTTTACTAATCTTAAAAACAACTGCACCGAACTTCCCCATCACTGTTTTCTTTTATGGACACCATGCCATACCAAGATGTAATTTGGTTTTTTTTAATATCCATTTTTCCCCATAACTTTTTTATTGTAATGCTCAATAAATACTTAAGTGCCAGCATGAAGTGGATTATTGTTAACATGTTGCAGGAAAATTGCACAGTGCTAAAGCTTGCAATAAAAATAAGCAGAACGCCCACTGTTAATATACTGTAGTTAAGTGTATTAGCTGTTTTCAAAAGTATTAACTCCCACACAAATAGCAATGCTATTTTGTCCAATATATTATTATTAGACAGTGAAAATCATTTGGGGACTACCTAAAGCCTTTATGCCCATATGTATTAAAACAAAATTGTTTCACAAAATTAGGAAATTGTGTGGGGACAGCACTTAAGATTTTACTAGGTGTAAACAAATAATAATAATAAAAAATTATGAAATTACATAGTAGTCATACAAATGACTCTTCCCTGTTCCCCACCTGGTATTCAAAATCACTGAAAACCTGTTCCCCACCTGGTATTCAAAATCACTGAAAAAAAAAATTTTTTTTCCTCCACCTCTCAGTTTTTATTTTATTTTCTGTCTCATTAACTGGTGAGACTTCATAAATTTTAAGCTCTTGTACTTTTCCCTTCACCAGAGTGGGAAAACTAATATTGGACAAAAATGATACATAAGAAGAAGCAATTGTTAATGATCCTAATGTGGCAGTGGAAGCTCTTCAGGAATTTACTGATTACCCTTTTGTTTCTACTTCTTGTTCATCTGTCTCAGCAGCGACATCATGAAAATAATAATAATAATAATAATTTGCACCCTGATTCTCAAAGTGGTTTGCAAATATTAATTAATTGCAAACCTAATTAAGCCTCTGAGACAGATTTTATGCTCCTATTGTGCTCTGGAGACCTACGTGCATCTCTCCTTAAAGCCTATTTCTTCTCCTTATGGGGCTATTCAAAACCCTTGGAAGTTAATGGGAAAAAAAAAGAAAATTAAGGGGCAGGAGAGGGAGGGAGAGAATGGGGGGAGCAGGAGAGGGAGAGAGGGAAAGAGAAAGAGAGATAGAACAAACTCCTCATTTTCCTAGACACTGTACTGGGCTTTAGCTACCTGATATAGGAAAAACGCTGTGTTTTCATAGCACTTTCTGTTAGCTGTAGTATTAAAGATGACTATGTTTTGTCCTGAGGTTCTGTTATGTGACAGAAAGCAAAAACATGACTAAAATGGTAAAAACTGTCAAACTGTGTCTTAGTTTTACACGTTCTCAGATGACGACCGTCATCTGGCACCAAGCAAGCTCTGCTGCACACATGGGCTGTGGTTTTGGGTTTGGACGGAGCTGCAGGGGTGCCCCGTCACGCAATCGGGCGTGCTGTCACATAGCAGGTGTAAACCCCGCCACATCCCCTTTCTGGTGTCAAACCGTCACAAGCTCAAGTAACAACTTTTCAACAACAACAACAGAAAAACTCCTGAAAATACATCTGCTAGGGAAGCTACTGAGAATTTTCCTTTCTTTTTGGGAAGCATACTTTGGTATAAAGCCAGGAGGTGTGTCCCCTGGAATAACTATTACAGGAAATGATTTCTTTTACACCACTTTTTGTTATGGTGCGCTTATTTCTTTTCCCCTCATCACTCTGAGGGATCAAAACATAGAAAATTCTGCTGGTTACCTTTTTCCTCACTTTAACATCATAGATAGTCAGGTAATCCTGCCCTGTAAGCACTATTCTTCTGACTTCACAAATTAGTAAAGAACTATTCAGCCTTAAAAAAGCTGCTATTTAAGTCTCATCCCCTTACAATACGAGCAAGTAGAAGAACACACCCATTAGAGCCACAGAACAATTTCCTTCAACTCTCTGATTGTCACCAAAATATCTGTTCATGCTAATGGAAGTACACATGCTCCCTCAACATGAGCAATTTACCAAAGGGGAAAAAACTATGGAGTCCTGCGGACGTCTTACCAAGATTATTCTTCCTGCAAACAGCATGCAGGCTGATGAAGAGCAACACAAAAACTAGAGCTCAAGCAATGTTTAGGACACTGCAGGAGTGCAGAAAATTCAAGTAAAGGATGAGAAGTTTGAGACATTTTCTTTAAAACTGAAATAATAAAAAGTGTTTGAAATCACCTATACTGACTAGCAGAATGCAAAGATGTGAATACTCTTTGAAAACCTCAGTCTTACTTTTAAAGTTCATATTTTTTTCCTTTCTTCACCTAACAGCCTTAAAGTGGACTGTGTAGCAGTCAAAAGGGTTTACAAATATTCAATTAATTCTACCAAAAGCACACCATATAATGAGTGTCTGACTTTTAAAATGAAAGCAACTTCTCAGATATTTTGGTCAAATTTAGTAATTTGGTTTACTCATTTTGTTTCTGAGAAGAGTAGTGGAACAGATGACAGTATTTCTGTTCCTCCTAGCGCTTCCACATTTTGGAATACAAAACTATGGATAATGTTTTAGAGGTGAAATTCATATGCAATGAAACAGCTGAATGCATTGAAGGATTTAATAAAATTATAAAAAGAAAAAACAAAACGACTTGTAGCTTTTTCACCCAATCATTCCATAGATCTTTAAACCCATTTTTTAAATAAAAAGCAACCTAGAGGCTTATAAATCAGAACATAATTCTTCAAGAAACTGAAAGCCTGAGATTTGAATCTGTATGAAGACTTGCAGAAAGGGAGTTGTAACAGGCTGGCAATGATCTCCGGAGTAGCAGATGGCAGGAGTAACTCTGTCTCTTACCTTTATTCACCATATGCCATTTGACTGATTAAACTGTATTTATGTAGCAAAAAATAATATAAAACAATGTGCATAACTACAGCTCTTCAGTTTACATCATCCCACTAATTTTTGTGTTCTGGTAATCCATACAAATCCATGCAAACCTCATGCATTTTTGTCCAAGTTTCCCCTCCCTGCATGATCTTGCTTTATGTTTCTGCATCCCTACAAAGTAACACATACTCCAAACTGTTAAAGCTGTGATCTTCCCACCTGGCTGAGTAAACACAGCTGATGCTAGAAGAGGAAGGAAGACCTGTAGAAAGGATTGAGGCACTTCAGAAGGTCTTGGTAATTCAACAGGTGGCAGCTTGCTTTCTCAGCAAGAATCCGTAGTGCCAGACGGTACGGGAAGAATACCACCGCATCGTTCAGTTGAGAAAGAGTTTATTCTGTTTTAACTGATTTGGTTACTGCAGGGACCACCCAGGTGAGCATCAGATCAGCTCTCCGTGCACCTTACACATCCTTACACAATTGCTTTTCCTTTTCTCCTCCAAATACCCAAAACCTTCATTCCTCTTCCCCTTCTCCTCCAAATACCAGCCTTCATCCCTCCCATCTCCCTCAGCAGCACTCCTGCTCACCTCCACAGCTGACGTAGCACCGTCTGCCCACGACGGGCTCGGTGCTGCCTGCCCCGCTGCAAGGCGCGGCACTGCGCCCACCTCCCGCCCCAGCTCCCCATGGCACCATGGCGTACGTCGGTCAGACAACAGCTGTTGGGAGCGAAGAGGGAAGCGGACGTGTGTCACTGCTTTAGGTCAAAACTGTCGGTGATGCGCTCTGACTTGCCTTGATCAACACGCAGTCATTTATTTAGCTGAACTCTGCCGAGCCCGGCAGGTAGTCCAGCACATCCCTGTGGCTGCTGCTTTTGAGCTTGGTCCTGGCATGTGGGCTAGGCACACTGTCCCCTGTGGAGTTCTCCCAGGTAGGTCTCTTATTTGTGAAAATGGCAAAACTCTATTAAGAAAACTGTGAATGGCCTGTAGATGTGAGGAGAAGTTTAATTTGCTTCACGCCGACCCGATTTTCTCATTTCCCTGAGTGAGGTGAGGACCATTCCCATCTTGCTGATGGAGCCTCCACTGATGTCAGTCATAACCTGGAGTCAACTAGGCCAGACTAAAGTGGCTTGGTAGTTAAGAGTGAATATAGGAAGATTAAGAAAAAATTAGAGACCACCAGGGCGAATGCAGGGGGAAGGCAGTGGGCCGTAAGAAGTGCGGGAGAACGACATCGGATATCCACCCAGCCGATTCTGTTTAAAACAGGCAAAACCTCACTCTCAAATAAGTGAGCTAAGACTTCTCTGCAAAACTGACGGAATCAACAAACTGGGAATGACTGGTTCCAGTGACTGCACCGACCAAGAGCTCCTCAGTTTGACTTCGGCAGGGATTTACCGTCTGCATCAGTTGACAACTGTAGACCATTGTTAGAAACTGCTTCTAATGGCTTCGGGCCAATTATTATTTGTCTTGATATCCTCCCAGACTCGGAATAATTCTTTCCTTCATCTACACAATTACTCTGAAAGTATTTATAGATGATAATTGGGTCCCTTCCTTCCATCCCACTGAGTTTTCTCTAGGCTATAGGATTGTCTTATCATTTGTTATATTATCCTATCCTTCAATCACATTGTTATTTAAAAAAAATGCAGCTTCAGATATAAAGGCAATCAGAGCCATGTAGTATTTCTGATGTTGCAGGATCCAATAACGCAAAATACACATTTATAAACTGTGGAAAATAAAGTCTAAAAAGAGAAAATGAAATAAAATAGCATGCTCTCCGCATTCAAGAGATTCTTCTCTGGATGGGGTCTGTGAATATTCATTATACAGGTCAAAATTTCTGTTAGTTAATGCCAATAAAATACACAAAGGAAAAAATAACAAAGATTTTAATAATGTTCAGCAATCAACTGAGTGAAGCTTCTGCTAGTTATTAAATCAGTTGTGGGCTTTTTATAAAATATTCCAAATTACTTAAACATGCAACTGAAATGGTGAATCAGAATGTCTTGCCAAAATGTCTTCAAGGATATAGATAATTTGAACTACACACAGATCTTGATTTTTTTATTCCAATATGTTATTAATTCTCCTTCCTCTATGACTATAAGTAATAAACCAGATTCTTATGTTAGCTAGCTCTGGATTAAATGAGTGTTCTCATTGAAAATTATGATTTTAAAAGATGGCCTGATGTGTCCTCATTAAACAAAAAGAAGTATTACCATTTTGTGGTTTTTTTAGGGATTTGGTCTCAAATAAAACTTTGACACCATATGTAAGGCTAATACAAATTTTAAAGAGGCGTACTAATCTGAAACAGGTATTTAAAAACTGGATTAAAATTTCCCTGGTACACAGAAACCAACACAAACTAGCAAAGCTAATTAAACTGCCCCTATAAAAATATCCCCATTTCTATTTAATACTGCCAGTTTTCAGGCATGAATACATGAACTATTTTCAACACTCCCAAAGATGGTTTCATGTTGCCAGGATTTTTTCATCCTCCCCTTTCCAACAAATGAAATTAGACTCCTTTCCATGGTGACTGTCTACCAGTTTATCTGGTGATAGATTATTAACTATCTTCAAAAGAAGGCAACACTGTTTTATTTGCACACATCTGGTAATGATATTCCTGGGTCTAGACAAGTGAAATAGGAGTTAGACAAGATATGTTATTGACCTTAGTTCTGTATTTCCAAAAGAATAGTAAGGTAAAACTTGAGAAAAGTGATGTAGTTCAGTACAGTTAAAAAAAAATTAAAAGTGCTACTAAAATGTTTTATTCAAGCCTTTGGAAATTGAAATAGGTATTCTTGTCATCTATAGTGATTCAGTAAAATGAAACAATTCATATCAAATGAAGCATTAAACTGAAAGAACAAACCCACTTTAGTTATATGAAGGAAGAAATAATAACAAACCTGTTTTTTTGTAAACCCATATGGAAAAAAACTTATTTTCTTTTATTCATAGATCTAGGAAATATCACATCCTGCATTCAGATTTGTCTCCCTGTGTCCACATTATGAGGCATGAGATTATTTCAGTAAGATTTACCCTGGACACATCACAGACAAACTCCCAATCCACTTAAACCATTAACTCCATGGATTACATGTGTTACGTGAAAAAAATTAACAAACAAAACTGAGCCCTCCTAAACATAAATACAGTATTTTTGTAAAAAGCCCCAGACAGTTCTATGAAGTGGGAGAACAATTTGCCTCAGAGTAGATCGGTTTTGGACATAAAGGTCTTTATCCCATATCATGACAAAAATATTAGAGTAAGGTGGTATTACTATGAACTGTTCTCCATTTTAAAAATTATCAACAGTCTGTTTTTATACCTCTTGTAAAACTATAATGATCATACAACTATCTGGCTAAGAACTTGCTCTTGGCTATCACAGTCTGGAATCTTTAATTACCTATTCACTTTTGATGGCCTGTACAACATTTAATTGATTTCATTATTTTATATACATATATTATATGGCTTTACCATACTATACACTATAAGTCTATTTATCTATATGATTTATTTGTGAATTTAAGAATAATTGTACTAGATCCAATGCAATTATAATACAAATTGCAAATTTGGTAACAAATTTATATAATTTCACAAATGCACTGAATTTGGGTAAATATGATTTCTTTCCTCCCATCTGAGCCATGGCTCCAGAGACAGCTCAAACTGTGCAAAGACTCGACAGATGTAAATCTATTCCCACCAACTCCAAGTAGGTCACCTGTATAAAGCCCATTTCTTCGGATTTGCAAAGGCAACAAGGATTTTATCATAATATTTAGAATTAAACTGATTATCTTTAGAAATCTCCCCAAATTTTTCCAACTAGTTACATGAAACTGTTGTTACAGTGTCTTTCCTGCATGGAGGACTACGGTATCTTGCTTCTGTTTTTCCACAGTTTAGAAAAATCTACAGTGCTTTAGTTCATTTACTTTGCTCCTGTAGTTTTAATGAAACACTGCCTTGGGCTAAGGAAATTCTGTAATGATAACACAAGGTTACAAAAATTAGTCCAGGTAGTAGAAACCAGATTACGACTGTGTTAATGCAAATACCAGACCCCAGATTTCCACCATCACACATTTTTATATGTATTTATCTCAATGAAAACAAATTACTATCTTCTTTTATCATCTCCATTTTTCCTAAAGAACAGATGATATTCAGTGTAATCAATCCAAACTTGTTATTTACACAAATCCTCCAAGAATGACGATAACCCTGTGATTTAAAGTATAATAGAAAAAGTATTATTTATGTGTCCTGCACTGAGTTATAACCACCAGGCAAGTACAGAGAATATTCCCCAGAAGTCTGTATGATACTGGAGTCCGGCTGTGAGGGCAGATCACGGAGCTCTAGCCGGCTTACTGACTAGATGTCTGCAGTCACTGAATGGGGCCAGGATACAGGTATGGGAAGTGGGAGGAGGGGAAGATAAACCCAACCAGGACAGCTATTACTCTGAAAGAATCTTGCTAGGAACTTCTCAAACTCATCTGTAATACGGATCTTCTCTAACCAAGCACACTGCAGCGAGGAGAGCCTGCATCTTGCATCAGTGGGAACCAGCCTATGTCCTCATCTACTGAGATGCGTAACACCCACTTGGACATTACTGCAGCTTTTGGAAAATACACAATGTCTTAGGGAAGCATATATTTATTTTTAATCATCTTTCAATGTGTGTTAGTAGGGATCAAAGCCAGCTGCTTATGAGTGGAGATGTCCATTTGGAACGCTGCAAGCTTTTCATCATTAACAGTCTGGGGGCCTGTTTTCAATTTGGTTAAATTTTCAGAAGTTCCTTCGGCATGACGGTATCTTTAATAGAGTCCTGCAACATTACATATATCAATGTACAAAACTGGAAGTAAGATGATCTCAAAGTGAACCCCTAAAGGTGATGTACCATGCCAGCATATTGGGAGTGAAGGGCGGAATTAGTTGCTTACTATTTTCTAACTACGGGACATTACATTAATGAATATCCATGATTTTATTCAGTTTGGATCATATGAGGCTCAAACATATCTGGCTTCACGTATCTGGATTCAGCGATCAGCAAGCAAAACTGCTGAGCTAAGAACAAAAATAGCAGTTTATTTGTCTGTGAAATAGAAATTTCAACAGTAAGGCTCTAGACTCGTGCAACTGAAAAGTGTGTAAAATTAAATTAACATTCCTAAGCCCAAACCACTGATTTATAACAAACTGTATATGTTTTATATAACTTTTAGGTAAGATTTTTATATAATTTTATGTATAGATCTGCCATATCTCATGATTATATTAATACAGAATGATAGTTCATTAAAGGAAACAAGGTAATTAAAAACTGTACCTGGAAGGTGTTTTATTTACATCTAATTTTGTTTTTTTTCTGCCTCTTTCAGTCTATTTGTTAAGCATTTTTTCCAGCTTATACCCTTTCTTTCTCCCCAAAATATTTTAAAATGCTCCAGGAATAAACAAACAAACAAAATAAAACTACATGGCCAAAAAGAAACACATTTTTAAAATTTTTGACTCATCTTCAGCTAACTTCTGGGGAATTTCAAGCACTCAGCAAACAGCATGCAGCAAGAGGCCCATTGATCAAGTTTGGTTGAAGACTGCTCTTTGCCATCAACCACTTGATCTATATCTCTTCCTTTTATCATTTCTTGTCTGAGTAAACAATCTTTTTTAGAAATTAAATTATTTTTGCACAAAACAAAATTGTACTCAAGATTGAAGTCATATAGTGGCACTTTCTTGAATGAATCAGCTTTAGGTTTTTTTTTCAATTAGTTTATCACAAAAAACACCCACTCCTTGTTGCATGAAGATGTTTTTCATGTAGTACCGTGGATATCAGACTAAATGAAATATTCTGCTGCCTGATAATTATCTATCCTTAAAAGTTTAAATTATTTATTTGTACCTTTTATGATATCCCACACTTTTTCTCCTGAATATTTAAGGTCACTTAAAAAAGCAGTAATTTACACTTCTTGTGCTTCTTTTCATTTGTGGTACAAAATTACAACTCTTTTAAAGGTAGCTGTTTAAATTTCCTTTGTGGTTATTTCAGCGGTATTATAAAAATAAAAAGCAGCTGACTTCTGTATTATTGTAATTGTGCTTTTCTTCATTTCTTGTAATGCCAAGTTACCAAATCAGTTGTGGTTAGTCTGAACTATTGACACCGTTTACTTCTGATGACTCTGTTCTAGAATTTGTTATGAAATGTTTGTATTTTTTCTCTTTTTCTCATTCTTAATTTATATAAATGAAAAAGTAACAATCATAATTAAATTGATCATGGTAACTTCAGTATGTATGTATAGAACTGGATATATTTTCATTTTCCTATTTTTCCCAAGGCATTAAGAAATAGTGATGCTGATACTCAAGTATAGCATCTGTATCAACTGGGAGAATAGAATCTTACCATTATTTCAGTAAAGACTGTAATTTTCATTAGTAAGAGGTACCTCTTTATTAGGTATACTAATCAGTTTTACATCCACCCATAAAGTAAGCAGGAGGAGAAGTACCTTAATTTCCTTAGTGATCATAAATCATAAAAATGTTTTGTCATCTCAAAAATGAAACATGCCATTAAAGGTAAACTTTCTTAACAAAACATTAGGTTACATGAACCCCTACTCTTGCAAGTATATGGTTTATTAACTCATGGTAACAAGGCCTGAACAACACAGGCATTGTAAAATGAAGATCTATGTTTAGACAGGTGCTAACTCTTTAATCTCACTTGTATATTGCTAAGCATAGTTTAACAATTAAAGTATCATTTGCAAAGTAATACCAAGTATTGATTTCAATATGACCAAATTTGGCACTTGGAGACATTAACACAGTCATTATAATCTTGTACAACCTCACATTTGCTTTAAAAATTCATAGAAACCCTACATTAGCATAAGCTTGCTTTTCACTATAGCTGGGACTAAATGATCCAGCACTCAAAAAGCCTTTCTTAGTGCGTCATTCAGTACCTAAATGTGCATGATCCTTGGGTAGTCCTTGCCTGCATCTCTAACGGACATGCTCAAAGAACTGAAAACATAAATAACAAAGCTGAATATTTAACCCACGCAATATTATGCTGAACATATTCTGAGTGTTTCCCCAAATGGCAGTATGCTCTTGAAAATATTACATCAGCATAAAGATTGAAATATGTCAAAATTACTGACAGCTAATATTGAAGCCGTATTAACTTTTATTTTGGTTGCACTTAATTGGGCAATAATTTTTGAGACTGGATTTTATTAAATGTCTTGGGAAATGGCCTTTATCTTTCTCTGTAATGATGAGAAACATCAAACATAGTAAATAAACACATTTAAGAAATGCTTCTGTAATATCCAGCTGCTACAACTGAAATACTTCTGGAGTGAGAAACCAAAGGAGTGACTGTCCTAAGAACAAAACACAGAGTTCTAGGTACATGTTTCTTACTGCATTTAGTACTACAGGTAAATACATTCAATTAAACGTATCAGAAATGCAGAGCTCACTATCAATTTATTATCTTGTAAAATTATTTATTTCAGACATTCTCTACATAATTCCTGTTTGCTCCTGTAAACACATCATCTTTACTTTCCTGATACTGAGAAACTTCTTTACATAGTGATCCTCATGAGTAAGCTTAAGCAGTTATAGTAAAGATTTTTCTGAAAAAAGGAGCTTTATTAAATGAATTGCTTCAAAATACCATTTTGCCAAAAACTTAAACTCTGTTTTGTGAAATTTAGATAATTTACAGCTGACTGAGGAAGCCAATAGCTTCCTAAAGCTTGTAATAGTAGTTGCAATTGAAGCAGAGCCTGCAGAGCTCAATGTTCAGGCTATGAAAGCAATAGGGCTCTTCTGTCTGGATTTTTAAAGATATTCAGGCATTTATGACCAAGATGATTTCAGTAACAAAGTTCTGTTTTCAAAAATGACACATGCAGAAATAAAAAATGAAAATCCTAACGTCACGTTATAAACCTTCACTGCTAAAATACTGTATAAAGAGTTAGCAAGGCTAAAGAGAAGCAGGATGAAATAATTTTAAAACTTGATAGCCTACTACTCAGAGAAGGGATTCCGATATCTGAACAACACAGTTCAGACTGTGTGGCTTAAGAAATTATGTAGCCACAACAAGGAACAAGACAAACACCTGCAAAAAAGAAAACTCCAGAATGCATAAACACTGAAGAAAATAATTGTGTTTAAGATGCCTAGATTTAGTGCCTATGCTTCCCTTCTCCTTGACAAATTTTTTTTTCTTGCTTTTTTCAATACTTCTTAATAAATGCAGCTGTTATGGAAGCCATAATTGCTATTTGCTACAATACTATAATTGTATTTTACCTGCTCACTGTAGGCAAGCACACAAAGTTACAGAGATGGGTAACACCTTTATAGTCATTGGATACCCAGAAGCCTAGTTCCCCGCAGGTTCCAAAATCTGTGCTCCTGAGAATGATTTTTTTTCAAGCATCCTACTAAGTAGACTTGACTGACGTCTCTGCAATTCTAACTCTAAATATTTATATGACATATATCCTTTTGCTAACACCAACTTATCACAGGGTAGTCAAATAGGTTTAGTACCTCATTTGTCCAGCAACTAGGGCTAAACATACTGATCTCACCAAATCCACGCAAGCTGCTTATTATTTTTCATATAGCAATGACAAGAGGTCCAAATCAAAAGTCAAGGTCCCTTTAGGTAATAACAGTCATTGCATTTAATGAAAACATGGTCCCAGTCCATAAAGATAATACAGTATTTGTCTAAACAAAGGAGTAGTGAATCATACTAATCTGAATAAATCTTAATGTAAACTAATTGAAAGAAGCGGGTGTACACATAGACAAATACAATTTCAAGGAAGAATTTATTTCATTAATCAACTGATGCAGGTGGAGAGAAAATGCTTTTAGATATACATGCTCTTCTTTCATCTGTGCACGTACACAGGGCACTGTAAGAAGTCAGCCAGTGGAGAAGGTGGGTGACCATGAGAGTTCAAAGCTCTCCTGGACAGGGTTGCTGTTCAGTTGCTCATCGCAGACCATGTTTCAGGCAAAAGAAGTTGGTTTTTGATTACAGAAACTCTAGCAAATGTATTTTAAGCGCTATTTTACACGTGCCCATTAAACTGACAAAGGTAATACATTAAAAGGCTACAGGATTGCTTCGACAATCTTAAAAGATTTTAGCCACTACCCATGACATCCGTAGAGGAAAAACAAAGATACACATATCAAAAGGGACCAGGTTTTTTTGACCTTATTGTATTCCTCATAAACAATAGTTAACTCCGGTGCCTCTAAGGCTCTCATTATGGTAATTTCTTTCCTTTGGTAAGCTGACAGATCTTGGCAAATAGATGAAACATCAGACTGTTCATTTGCTACTTTAATTGCAACTATCACGTCTGATCTAATTATGATTTCCTTTTCCCAGTATATAACCAAAATTCAGGATCATAGGCATGGGCTGTTTTCTTTCCCAAATTTTAAAGAAACTGGACTTTTGGTGGTTTCCCTTGACCATGTTGGTGGAATTTGATTAGACACAAACATTTGCCACAAGTCATATTTTTATGAGTCTACAAAGCTATGAAAGTATTTCTCAATCTGCTTAATGAAACAACTGTTAACCAGCAAAAGAAGATAGCTCTTACAACACAACTGTGGTTGGAAAAATGACTGCGTAAAACCAACAATATTTCTTCTCAGCAGTCTTACTCTCTGAATGAATTCACAGTCTATTGAGTTTTGCAGCAAAACTACAATCTTTTTACTGCACTTTATTCATTGGCACTGCAGCATCAGCACAGGTGTGAGAGACAGGGTGCAGTAACTATTATCACCTCACATTTTATCAAGTAGGTGGCAACCATCCCCCGATATGCCTTTGAACTAGGAAACATGAAGGTGAGGAGAGTGCTTTTAAGTGTTATTATCTTCTCTGCTACATCCCACAGAAACACTTAAGGCAAACTGAGAATCTCCACAGGAAGGGTGTAGCAAATATAAGAATAGCTTTTTTGGTTATCAACTAACTATGTTATTTCCTATATAAGTAGAAGTTGGTCATTCTGAATTTTTAGAATGCTGTTTTTTTTACATTTTCAACCATCACTGCAAAATTGACATACTGATAGAATGTCACAGCTTTTTTTTGGTGGTGTTTTCACACTATTAATAAACTTTTCGTGGAAAGAGATTGCTCAGCTTTTTTGGTAGTACTTTTCAAAATACAGCACTTCTATTAAATTGACCATGAGTAATTCAGAGTAGACTAAATAATGCTAAACTACTTCCAGTCATGTTCATTCATTTTCTAAAGCTATCTTAAATTTCATTTGCACTATTTTTCTTCAGTTTTTCCTCCTCCTTGGACTCCCGGTGTAATTTGCTGACAGGTCTGTGATCTGCTTTTAAATGCTACATAGAATGACAATACACATACACTCTCTCCTTTCCTGCCTTGTCAAACTTTATTTTATTAGGCTATCTTAAAATGTTTTTCTCTCTTTTGGCCATCACTGAGACAGACTCGTAGTGTAAATCTGGCAGATGTTCAGGCTGCATGGGTAAGCTTTTAAAGCTGAAGTTCTATAAATAACATAGGAACATTCAATTTAATGAGAAATGACAACATAAAAAATGGTAGATAAATGACACATTTATTTTTACACACGAATTAACTTACAGATTTCAGTTTTTCAGAGTTCAAGGATGTGTAACGTTTCAACAGGCTTAAAAATAGTAGATGCATAGAGACGAAATCTGATTTGTCTGTCGTTAATCTCCTTGTGCCTTTTTTCATGCACCTTTCAGTGCAAAGCATTGGCCTCCCAGTTTGGCTGCTTACATCCTTCTAAATATGCAGCAGGGTTAGACTGCCAGAATAAGTGTCCTCAAAGATTTTAAATACTACTGTGATAGTGAGTGTTTTTACACTCACCAAGTTCATGAATCTGAATTATTTTCACCCAATTTTTAACTATGTGATAATATCTGCAGATTGACTTGGAAATCCACTTTGGCAGATGCTATCCCCACAGACAAGATGAATTGCTTCCTCTTCCAGGGAGTTTATGGTTGCAATTTGAAATTAATGGATGGTCTTTCTGGTCCTTATGAAAAAAGTATCAGCTCAAATGAAATAGGCATTAAAATTTCAACAGCTATGAAAATGAAAACTTTCCTCCATAATATTTACTGTCATTGCTATATTATTTAAATATTTTGTTTATTACTTGATTGGACTTTCAAGGCTTTGCTTTTTCTCCTCGGGGTTAAGAAATACAGATATTTTCTTCGAATGGTTTGGGCATAAAGCATTATGTTCTTCTAGTCCATATGAATATTACATATCCACATGTGATTTTCTTTCCTTCACTTATATTTCCCTCTCTCCCTTGCAGCAGATAATCTTAAATAAATTTGGATAGAAAGCTGGGAATGCATAATACCACTTTTGTTGAGTAGAGTAAGACTCCCTTAAAAACAAAGCAAAACAAAACAAAACTGCCCCCCCAGTATTTGTTCCTGTTGCTGTACACTGCGATTTGGACAACGTCACCTGGGGACAGCAACAGAAGTAAGGAAAATGTCAGTAAAGAAGCAGTCCAGCTTTTTGGTTTTTAGATGACCTGCCTACCCTGGCAGGCTGGATCTTTCTCTTTGCTCTTCTGCAGCAGCACCAATCACAAGCAAGTATATGAGAAATATACCTATATATGAAAAAGGAAAGGGCCATTTACGTGTGTAGTCATTAAAAAAAAGCCAAATACCTGTGAAAGCATCAACTGAAGTCAGTGCACTTAAAGATGCTATATCTGAAGTTTATAGCATCCTACAAGCCCGTTCCTAATCTATGAAATATTTAGACTACTAATGAGATCTCGAGGCCACAGTTATCTATTAATTAATCCATTTTAAGATCTTGATTTGTGAGATAAGGAAAAAACCTCATTGCTTGCTTGTGTCATGTGATACCAGAAGCTTAATTAAAGCTCTTAAAAAAAAAATAAAATCCACTGGATGCCATAAAAGTGACAGGTGTACAAGTCATTATCTCAGGAGAGAAAAAAGATACGTCTTACTGACCATAAAAGCTAATTTTTTCTAATACTAGCACCAATAAACCTTTCAGTTAATCTGAAAATGCACAGTGCTTGTTAAAGGTAACCGCAATGAATGTATTATCTAGGACAATTTTTCTTCTAATGAACAAAAATGTAAAATTAACTGCAAGAGTGTTCACGGTATTGACTGAGCATAAACAACTGGAGACTGTGGCTACTATATAAATACATACATTGTGGAACAGTCGGTTTAAAAAACCCACCAGTTTATCAGTTCTTCTAGAGCATTCTTATATATCTAAGAAGTATTAGGGGAAAAAAAAATGGTATCCCAGACCCTTTAGTAAAAGGCAACTTGGGATATCCGGTGAAGAATAATAGTAAGAACTCAAAGCCTGTTAGTATAGGTAATAAGTCTAAAGCAATTACTACCTGCTGTGGAAACACTCTATTGATTTGTCCACTTAAGTTTGATTAATGGGTGTCATATAGCAGAAACCATAAGAAGGAAGAAGCTCATAATCCTGGCACTGAATCTTAATTTATTGCAAGAGTGTCAAAGTCAATATTTAAAAAAAAATACTGGTATTTGTGTTAATGCAGGCTACTTTCAAATGACACCCTCCTCCCCTCAGCAAGGCAAAATGTCACAAGTATTAATATTTCATTACAGACCGCTTCTTCCATCAGAGAAGTTGCAATATATACCACACAACTGTCTGCAATCCAGAACACAGAAATAACACTTGTTTTACTCATCAATAAAGATTATTTTAGAATTTTTTGTATCATCTGCTGGCAACAACAACATCCATATGCCAGTAGTATTTTCACATCTTCAGTTTACTTCTCCCTCTGTGATTTATTATATACAATTTACATGCCCAAAGCCCTGCACCACAGAACTGATAATGAAAATGCTCTGCATGTAGTAGAAACTTGTTCCAAACTTTAACAGCCTATTGAAATACTATGCCTTATTAATGGTTTAAGTAGTTAAGTACCTGTAAGAGCAATTTTAAAATGTATATACTCAAATCAAAATTGGATATAGTTGCGTGCTTTACAAATTGTTACAAATTCTGTGGAGAATTTCCAGGACAGCAGTTTGCAAAAATAGAATAAATAATAAATTCATGAACCTTTATGAGAAAAGGAGATTTAGTCCTACAAAAGGTACCAGACAGTTTCTAGATCATCAGTAGGCAAGCTTGGGATGGAAATGATGGGAAAGTGCGCTGAAACAGAACACTGGAATAAATTAGCTAGAGTCCCACATACGTAAGTGAACTTCTGGTTCAGCCATTAATTTAACTACATCCCAAAACATCCACTAGAGGTTTTGCATTCATGTAATGGCCATGAATGAAGAACAGCTCATGATTAAATAGGTGTTTCTAGTGCCCTTTTCCAGGAATCAGTAACAAAATCAACACTATTCAATCATTTTCATCAGCAACCTGAATGACATTTTCTGACAGAACTACAGAATGCCACAAAGATTGGTGAAAAGTGAAACTTTAAGAGGACATTGCAGTCACCCAGGGCTTGTCCACAAGGTGCCGTGACAGTGAGCCCTATCAGACAAAGTGTGTTTTAAAACGTTGAAAACATTTAGGAACACATCATGCAGGCCAAATCTTCCAAACGGGGGACTGTTCTAAAAGAACATATAGTCAACAGAGAAATAACTTTACTTATATAGATGGTGTTGGAATACTACATAGCATTCTGGTGCTCATATTTTCAAGAGATTCTGGAAAATCTGGAGAGCATTAAGGAGAAGAAACATAAGACTCAAAGTCTGGAAAAACTGTCATATTGTGAAAGGTGTAAACTGCTGAATACTGGCCTCTAAAGAAAGCTTATTTAGCAAAACAAAGTGCAATGCAGATGTGAAAGCTGAAGCCAGATTAATTCGAATTGGAAATAAAACATGATTTTTTAGTAGTGAAAGCGATAATTCACTGGAATAAACTGCCAAGGGAAGTGGCAGATTCTTTTGATGTCCTCCAATCATGAGAAGATCTCTTTCTGGAGGACCAAGTGTGAAATCAATCCTGTGGTAAAGGTAAATGGCAGAAATGAGGGTCTGTGATAAACAGGAGGTTAACTTCGCTCTTAGTCTCCTCTGTCATAAAACCTGTGAATCTAAAAAAGTGAAAAAGACATAACAACAGCATAAGATTCTCCTGTATCCTTTCATTTAACAGTTATAGTTTAAGGTATCGATCCCATTTTCTTCTGGAGAGAAATGGATCAATAGAAAGGCTCACAAAAAGAAAATGAAGTTTGGCTCTAAAATTGTTAACTACATCTTCTAAAAATAACAACCTGGCTTCTGTGTTTTAGCTGAGAATATACTCTACAAACAATTGTAAAGTTTAATAAAATGGGAAGAGATATGAAACTTAGGGCTGATACTTTTAGCTAACTTGAGGCAAACTCAGGGGATTTTGAGACCTGTCATCGACGCAGCGAAACTATTGTATACAGAATTTACTTGCTAGATCAGGCCAACATGACTTCAAACCGGTCATTGAGACAGGGAATTATTTCAGAGTGGTGCGTAAGATTGTGAAGGTTGCCTAAGAACTAGTAAACAAGTACTCAAAATGAGAGAAAGGAAGAATGGGCAGAGAGAGCAATGAGGTATTTTTTCCACCAATAGCCAGAGGTCAGTAATTACATGGAAAATCTGTAAGCAATGTCACACAGGAGGTGAGAGAGGAAATGAAATATGATTAAGAGTCCTATTTAGGCACGCTGTGTGAAAGGCCTGTCTGTTTGCCACCTCAGATAAAGTTGTTGTGGACATCACATTACAGAAAGGTCTTTTTAGAAGAATATTCTTCTGATTCGCATCTAATGCATACTGTTCCATATGGCTGCACTCAGTATATAATCATTAGAAATTCGGTCACATTAATGAGTCTTGCAAACTCATCATCTGATGCATGTCTTCTTTGACCATCAACTTTACCACTGTTCTTCCACACAGATTAGCAGGAGAGACATCACTGCACAGCATCTTCAGATGCAGAGTGCCATTTTGACCAAACCAGTGGAGGGTACTGGGGCTGCCACCTCTCTGTGACACCGTGGGCCAGACAGAAGAGTAGGCGGAATTCAAAGCTGTACCTAAACAATGGTTCCAATTCTTCCCACAAGGACATAAAGCTGGAAGAGCCATTATAATTATATATATATATATTCACAGTACGATGAACAGTGCATGTACGTCACCCTAAAGGTATCCACTGATTTGCGTATCAGAAATGTTGATGTTCTCCTAAAAGCACTTTATCTGTGACTGAAGGCAGTAGATTAACATGCCAGAATTTAGACATGACTTTTTTATTGAAAGGGGCATGGATTTCCATATTAATTTCAGGACTTAAAAAATAAAACCCACTTTAAAAAAAAAACAACGCACAACACGTTTATGAAATTTCTGTGGATTGTTTTCTTACTAGCGTAACACTCAATAAGTTCTTCCATTAAGGCGCTTTAGTAAAAGAAAAAAAAAGGACTGACTTAAACAGATTTTGGGCCAAGCCTTTTGCCTACATAGTACATCCATATTTTCAAGTGGTTTTTCTAACAGGCTGATCTAAAGCTCACTGAAGTTTATCAGATTCTTTCCTGTTGCATACCACAAAATTTGAATCCAGCTTATGGAGTAATCACTCCATAGGCTCAGATGCATGTCTGAGAGGAAAGACTGAAGTTTCAAACTACACAAAGAGTCAACTTCTGTCCATAAGAGTGCTTAGAATAGAGAAGCAGAACCATTAGACTATGAAGAGTGGTTGAACCCCCAAAAACCTGGCACTCCTCACTGCCCAAACAACTCCTAAAAATTTTCTAAGAAACCATGCAGAAAGAATACTGTAATAGCTGATCCTTCGTTTCATGCTGAGTCCAACATTCACCAGTGATGGCCAAAATATGGCACATATCTTTGACACTGTCAGATACAGTCAGTCATGCACCTTCATCCACAACAATTTTCTGAGCGGCAAAGCAAGAGCAGGAATTTCCAGTATTTTTAGGTAAAGTGGCCTTAAACTGGGTTTCAGGCCCTCACTGGGGTGCAACACCTCCACAGACGAACTGAGAAGGAATTTCTGTAAGAAGTCATCAATATTAGGACACCATTGGGATAACAGGACTTAAGAATACACAACCCTGCCACACACACCACCACTACCCTGGCATAAAATACGTGACACTAACATTTATAAGTTCATTCATGAGAATCCTCTAAATATTTTTCTTTTTCAGCCATGCAAAATGAACACAGATAGTATCTTTTATTAGATCAACTGATGTATCTGGAGAAAAAAGACAAGTTTCCAGTCACCTAGCCCCTTTTTCAGCCCTGAACTGGAAGCAGCCATCTTCAAAATGAAATACAAGTTAGGGACAACTGTTCTAACTGGATATATTGATCAGTCAGAGCACCCAAAATGAAAGGGGTACAATAGTGGGGAGTAGATGGGTCACTAGCAGGAAAAGGGCTGATAAGGTGTTTATCTCTATAAGAAGGAAAGAGACAGGTAAATTATCAGGTACACGTTTCATTCTTCACTGTTTGAAGCTTCTGTATTTGGATGGATGGCCAAGACCTTGAGTAAGAGATATTAAGACTGCTTTTTCGTAACATATGCCTTCTTGATGTCTACACATGCACAAAGAATGACTTCAAGGATTAATAGTTTATAGCAGCTTAGAGATCCACACCACACAACAAACACAAGCAACAAATCTGAATTTGAATCTGTTACAGCCGCAGTACTCTGCATATTGCTAAGCAGTATATGGTTAATTTGATTTTAGCTTTTTTTTTTTCAGTCTTAGAAAAGCAATGTAGTAAGAATCTTTGGACACTGAGAAACTGTGCCTCACTTTCCTGGATAACTTCTCTGTGTTTCAGGCTGAGAAGGCAATATTTGTACCTTACAGGACACTCAACATTTAGCTCCTGCACCCAGGCATTAAAGGAACACTCATTTCATCACGAAATGTATCACTGCAATAGAGAGGAATAGGAAAGCTGTGTCTTTTTTTAGTAAGAATCAGTATTAGGATAAGATAGGCCTTTCTTTAATGTTCTTACTCCCAGCAGGAGTAATAGACAATGCAAAAACAACTATTTAAATCCTGAAAGTTATGGACCTAAACCCTAAATTATCCTAATTCTAATCCTAAACCTAAATTATTCTCGTTTAGGATTTGATTATTCCTTATTATCTTTCTCAATTTTCTTGGGTATTTTTGTTCTAAAACATTCTTATATCAGAACACAAAGAATTGCTTAATTGTCATTTAGATGATTTTGATGATAAAAAGTTCTTTTCTATTGAACATACGTTGGTACTTGGTGTAACTGATGCACTCCGTGGTATTTAAAGGACAGCTTTTAAAAGTTTAATGGATGATTTCCTAATTCACATGTTTTGCCTAGCATTCTTCTTTCTGCAGAACAAAGTAGATCATATCCTCACAGGAATTCCTTTACTTCCATTCCATAGTATGTCAGCAGTAGCTTTTAAAAATTATTTTTACATGAGTGCAGCTTCTCTTTTTTTAAACATATGATTTTCACTGTCAAATGGGAACAGTGACTGAAATAGTGCAGGCTTACTCTCATAGCTGTTATGCTATTTTTTCATGCTTGGAAGTATTGTAATGTTCAAGGGAGCAATTAAAATTGTTCCACTGTGTAGTAATAAACAATATGATTCTCAAGTTAAGTGTCAGCCAAGAAGGTTTTGTAACCTAAGAGAACACTGAATTTCTGGATGTCATAATATGCTATGTAGACATTTACTCGGAAAATGATAAACTTTTAAAAAAAAGTGAGAATAATTTAAACTGTCTGTAGTATTATAATAACACAATGGACTACTTAGAAGGCAAAACATTTGAGCAATAAGATTAAATATCTATAAATATAAATAATGTTTTAAAATTGATAAACATTTTCTTTCAGGAATGTTTTAACTTTATATCACATACCATAAAATATATTTGGTTTCAGTGGCTTCACCAACCTTGCATTTTTCTACTTACAGAGACAAATTTAATCCTATTTCTCCTTCTATTATGTATTAATGTTTACAAAAATATTGTACCCATGAGAGTTATATTTCTAGGATTCAATTTCAGTACTTGAAACAGCACTGATTCAGAGGCTTTTATAGAAATAGTATGTGAAAGCATTTCAATGAAACATAACTGCTTTAGGATTTCCCTTCAGTCCCTTCATGATACACTTAACAGTATTTCTCACACTTTCAAAGAGATCTGGTCTCTTAAGGAAAATACAGAAAAAAAATGTAAAAATAAAGAATTTTGACAGGTATCAAACGTAAAGCAAAGTGCAGTTATTAACACATGGCAAATCATCTCTCTTTACTATGCACAAATCCTTTTGCAAGAAAAACAGTAAGAGGTTAGTATAACTTGTAACCTCTTCATCCCCTCCTCCCCGCCTTTTGATTGTTCCCAAGATCGCAATTTTATACAACTCCTGAGCCACACACTCTCCAGCTTGGCACTACACGCACACCTGAGACCAGGTACTCCAGATAACTACTCTGGGCAGAGCAGGCAGGACTGCAGAAGGCCTTTATTCCAAACCATGCAACTTCCACATATTAAAACCAAAAGTTTTTCTAACTGTACAGTTTCAATGGGATGAAAGACGTCATTGGGCACAGATAACAGGGCAGCTAAGGATACGTCAAAAACTCCAGTGCCATTAACTGGTGTAGTGTGCCTAGTGGTCATGGTGGTGTGGTCTAGTTGCATCGTATTTCTTCTGCAAGGCTCTTTCTGTTTCCTATTTCACATATATGTTCCAAACATCTGCATGGCATTTTATATATATGTATAGATTTATTATGGACATACTAAGTATGATTGCTAGTGTATTATGGACCTGCTAGTGTATTATGGACATACTAGTCTGATTGCTAGTGTAAATCAGACTCAACATAAGATCTAGACAGGCTACCCTGGAAGCACAGATCCAAATAACTCATATTATTTACATGTTGCACTGAAGAGATGAAGTTGCACTGTTCAGAGTTCTCTCATTCAATGAAATGCTCCGCCATTCCAGTTTTGTATATTTTATAAAAGTAATTTGGTTCGTATATGTAACTCTGTCTCAGAATGAGCAGTCTGGGCACAGAGCACGCTGACACTGGGATCATGGATCATTTTGCTTATGGAAGATACCCCTTCAGCAAAGTACTCGGAATATATGCTTATAGATAAATAAGCAAGTCTTCAACCATATGCTGAACAACTATAGACTTAATCTATGCATCAGGCTCCGGACTCCCCCTGCCTAGGGATGGCAGAACGATCCAAGTTTCAGGGACCTCCACAGAGCTGCACCTACTTGTACTGCTCCCTCCCACTTCAGCAATGGAGAAAAAAAACGACCAGCCTGAGGAACGCAATCAGTTGTTCCGCTCTGTTGTCTCTTAACTCTGTGGAACAAGAATCCCATGTGGTCAGTGTGAGGATGGGCACTGAAGTGTGCACAGGGATGGAGAGGTATTATATAGTAATGAAAAAAATTGAGATTTTCTTTCCAGTATTTTAATATAAATAAAAGCTAATACCCTGAAGAGATTTATCTCTATTTAAACAATTAAAAAGTAAAGATGAGGGTATCAACAGAAGGGTCTAAAGACAGCTCCAGTATAGCCTTACTAAGTGTACATATACATTACTACTACAGAGTCAGCACACTGTGTTGTAGTTTGGCAGAGAGCTCAGAATTCCTGAACCCTGGCCCAGGGGTTCAAAAGGTGAAGATCTGAACATCTGGCTGATGGTGGGAGAGAATATAGTTCAAGTTTCCATTCTCTTCAAGCTGGCTAATATGTCAAGCTGCATTTTCAGCACAGTAATTGATCTCTTAATTAAAACAAAGTGTTCCAGATTTCAGGGCGGGGAAGAAAGCAAACCCCTATATATAAAAAAGAGAATATTTTTAAACAGTTTGTTAAAAGCATACAAATCTTTTGTGTCTAACCAAGTTCAACCTGAAAATTAAAATGAATCTTCCCATGAAGTTGACTGCATAATTTTTAAAATTTAAATATCTGAGGTAAATTTAATAGGTATCCTTTGTTTCAAAACATTCAAGAATAGCAAGTAGTATTTTTGCATACAAAAATAGCTTTGTTCAGTGTTTGTAAGTGGCATAGAGAAAACTCAAACTGAATGTACATTAGGGCAATTTCACACCCTCTTTTTATCAATTTTACGGTGGGTCAGTTTAACAGTGGGTGAGCAAGTAACACCTAAAATGAAAGAATCCAATGGTAATGAAATAAGCATAGTCTTTCATCTTTTCCTTTATAATACGGTGTGTGCATATACAGAAAGTGTTACACTGTGATTTGAGTAATGACTGCAAGACAGAGGTGTCAAAATAGTCACTGCCTAAACCAAAAGAATATCTATTTTCCTTCAAACAAAACAAACAAGAGTTGCATGAAATAAAGTATCCTATGCGGTGGATGACGGCTACAACAGGATGGGAAAAATCAAGCATTTAAGAATCTTTAAAGATATCTTAAGAATTAAAAATGGAATAAAGTTGGCATACAAAAGAAATTTGAGTGCTAGGCTAATCACTAAGAGCACAGCTGGAACAGCAAGGACAACAAAGATCTCGGTCTTTGCCATTCTTCATAAAGTAATGCTTTCCATGCTTTTTTAGCAAGGATCCCATACTTTTTGAGAGGTGCATTACCATGATTCAGGGGGAAACCAAAGCAATACATGGTCCTCTGACTTCTCCAGGGTCACGCAACCAACCAGTTTAAGAAAAGAAAAATCTGCCCCATATCTCTTCTTGCCTACTCCTGTCCTCTCAGGTTGTGTGCTACCCTATCGCATCTTTCAAGACACATTGCAGTTTGCTTAATCTCATCTGTCAGGGTAGCTAGAATGTCCCCTTTTGAGCTTCATAGCCACAAACACACTTGGGCAATCAAAGACAGTGTAAGTAACACACAAAAAGTGAAAACAACAAAATAAATTCTAAATAATGGGCTAGATTAGGTTCTGCTGCTGGAATTTTGAGCCTTTTTGAACTCTTTCCTCACTGGCTGTTTCAGCGTAGATGGAGCTTTACCAAAGTCTGCATTAATTTCCCACACTCACCAAAGTCAGAGAAACATGACGATGAGAAGAAAATTATTTCCTTTTTAAGAATTCAGTATTCAAGTAGCACAGCAAATGCACAGGGGTTGGCTCTGCACTTCTCAGGCTTAGTCAGGCTGGCAGAAAGGAGAGGTTCAAACTGGGGATCAAAGGGATGACTACATCCAAGATGTGACAAAATGCAGAGAAGGGTGCACCTGCTGAAAGAAATTGTTTCATTTTGTGTGTGCGGTTTTGTTTGTTTGTTTGCTTTAAGAAACTGAAGCTCTCATTCAAAGAGAGAATTTCTTAATAAAAGTATTTTTTATTAGGGATAACTGTGATAAGAGGGCTTTCCAGTTTCTAGATGTAACTAAGACCTCTGGGTTTGATTTATTCAGCTCCTCTATGCTAACATTCAAATGACTCCTGCAGTCTTTTTTGCACAGTCTGAATACAAGAAATAGAAAGCTTCACAAATAAGAATAAACTGTCATCAGATTAAACTGGAAATCTGGAACTAAAATTCCTCAGACTGTAAATGACACAAAAATTCAGCCTGTCTTATCCGTGGAGACTCATTTTTGTAGCTAGAAATAATAGGAAAAATCTTCCAAGATGACATATGAAAAATTATAACAGAAAATAATTGCTTAACACGTGCATAAAAATATAACCCGAGCAGTAATGCTGTGATTACATTTACTACCTGAATAAACGCTTGGCTTTGAGGAAGAGATTCTCTCAAAAGACATATCTATAATTACAACTTCTTTGAAATGAATTTTGTACAAGTCCTTAGAAAACATTACACACAACTAAACAATTTCTGCAGCTAAGACACAGCAGAGCCTGAGAGGCCCTGGTACACTTTGCATCAAAATACCAATTCTCTTTCTGAATTCCTGTAAAAATTCTGTACATTTCTGGGAATGACCCCCTCTTTACTTTGTTCTTTTTATGTGCATAAATACTACTAGAGAGGGGAAAAGCCGTGTGGATACCTTTGGAGTACGTGAACACTAACTATCGATAACTTTGGTAAAACTTTCGTAATAAATGACTGTAGCTATGTGAAAAAATTTGCATCACTTTATGCTACCTGTGCAAATACATCTTGGTAACTGATCTTCTCCTATAAACTCTTACACTTTTGTTATTTTTAGTTAACTCTGAGCAGGATGCCCTTGGGAGCCACAACTCCAGTTATAACTATTCCATGATTCTATAATTGCAGCTACAGTTTTGAATCTATCTCCTCACGTGCATAATGTCTTAGCTGACCATCAAACAAAAGGTACATACAGAGATTTCTCATATGCTTCAACAGAGCAGGGTGACCTCTGCATGGTAATTAATATATTTCCACCTTTATTGTAGGCTCTGCTTGGCTGTTTCTTTGTTTAGGACTGTCTGGCTGACTGGAAGATGCAGGCCCTCACATAATCCTGGTCCACCTTTGGGCAGTCCACCATCTCCTCTGACTTTTCCCACTGAGTACCTACCTACTCCTTCAACAGACAGCTGCACAGTCTTTAATTCTTGGCAAATGTGGCAAGAATTTGTTTCTCAGTTATATAATGGTCTAAAAATGTATCTTATTTCACAAAATATGTCACAAAAATATCACAAAATGGTATTTCACAAAATAAATTGTGTGGTATACGCTGTGGGGAGCCTGGAAGAAAAGAGCTGTAATGCCTAAGAAATGCAGAGAAAAGTTGCAATACTTAAAATTTGTAAGAACTTTTTGGGATTTCCAGTCTCCTCTTCCACTATGTAACTTTTCCACAAAGTTGTAAGAATTTTCTCAGTTCTTAAAAAATGACCACATTAAGTATGTGGTTTCTATTTTACACATATGTAAAAATCTCCGATATATTGATTTATAGATCATTAGCAGTGTTTTATGGTACTATTGCAAACACTGAGAGGAGAGCTGGTGCTTTCCGAAAAGACACTGTGGTCTAACGCAGATGAACCCTTCTGACACTTAGGCACATACCTCCTTCTCTACAGATTTGGGGAAAATCAAGCCTTGGTTACACCTTCAGAGGCAGCCTTGTGCCCTGCAGCCCCCGCTTCTGCAGTCTCCTATCTATGCTGGTGTAACTGCTGATAAAGCTATATGATGAACTGCTACAGCTACAAAACAGTACACAATAATAATGGCAATGACAACATTAAAGGCAAACTTAGCAGATAGAGGCTGGAGCTGCTGTTGAAGAAAGACCTGGGTAAAGTATGGTCATAGTGGGAGAACATCTGCAACGGTTACTGGTGCACCAGCCAAAACAGGTAAATCACATGCTCCAGGTGCACATAAGTATTTGCAAGACAGCAGCAAACAAAGGTACCTAATGTATTGGCTTGTAAACGTGACGATTCTGAGTATAACCCCATTACTAGCTCCTACTACGTTGATTTATTATCCACATTTGCCTACCACAGGTTCCTAGCACTTTCTTTCAGAGGGCACAGTTGGAGACTAAGGAAAATGCCCATGAAGCAGGACTCAACATGACTATTGTATCCTAACTTCATTCCAAGCTGGAGAGTTGTAGTTTGATTGATTTTGGGTTAAAGTCAAAATCAGAATTGTCTCTGACCTCTGAAATGTTACACAGGCAATTTTTGCTAAATTAGGACTCAAATCTCCATGAGTTGGATACACATATGTTGTGCAGCCAATATGTTTTACAACTGATACATTACTTAAAACACATGCAGTATAAAATATGGTTAAGTATTTCAGTAAAACTTAAATAACAACCACAGAGTACAGAAAAATGCTGTAAAATACCCATAAGGGCTTGGTTCAAATAACAGAAAACAAGAAATTAGGGGGTTGAGGCTTGGAACTATCAGAAAATCCCTTAAAACCACATGAATTTCAGGGAATTAAAAGATGGTTCCAGGCTATACTTTGAATTTAGGGGCATCTATCACTACGAAACAAGTCATTAACGGTATTTAAAACTAATCTTCATGTGAATGCATTGATGTTTTTAGTTGCACATCATTCTAAAAACAAAAACAACCAAGGGCAAATTTGATGTTCTAATTTATGAACTGGCAACTGGAAATCCTGCTTTGCTTATGCACCTGACCTTGCTATGCTCACGGTGTCTCTGCAAAACTGCTGAATACTAATGTTTAAGCACATCATCCTTCAAGCGCCGTTTTAAGCACCCCCTACTACATGAACAGATGAAGCAAACTGCCGACAAGCTGCAGTGCATGTAATACACACAGTGTGGTTAACAAACAGCGTTCTGTAAAACCACAAAGGCCAACTAAGTCTCTGATTAAGTCAAGTGAAATCAGCATTGTTATACCAGGTTTACATTTATATCTAACTTCTTAAGTTTTAGGCATCTCTACCCATCTAAACACAGATGTCTTGAAAAATTTCTTAGCCTCTCCATGCATCCTCTTAGCATCTCCTCTTATTAGACAAAACTAAGCCTGACCTTGGAGAAAATCTGTAGAAGGGGAACAAAGCAGCAATTAACACCTAAGAATTGCACTTCCACTTTCTCCCATTGCTGACTGTCATTCCTTTAATAACAGAAAGATTTTCAAAATTTCTAGTCCATTAACCAACAGCTTGTGGACACCATGAAGCAGACAGGAGAAGGGACCTTAAAATTAGGTTTTCTTCAGGAAGGAAAAAATAGAAAATGCTGCACATATCTGTACAGAAAGGAAGATGGTATCAGACCAACTCATAATCTGAGGCTTTTAAAGGTATTTAAGGATGTTTCTGTAGCTTTGCAGGACTCAAGCTTTGGAGTCCTGTTGTTAACCAGGACTACTTTCTGCAGAATTTCTACCTTTTTTACCATGAAGAGATAAAACTTATTATTTAAAATATTTGAAGAATAATATAGAACCATTCTTAATATCTGATATCTTAAAGCTAATAAATACAGATGTACTGAATTTTATAATGTTACTTTAATACTTTACTGACTCAGTGTGTAATGTGGTGTATCTACAGATGTTGAATTTCACTATCAAATGCACTAGAAAAATTAATCTGTAAAAACGCTGACCATTTTAATGGCTTTATTTTATACATTTAATTGAGCTTTCTACATCGTAAATTACATTCTTAAGGGACAATGTCTTACATTTCATCAGATTAATGCTCTGCCAATTTAATATGCTCACTAAGAGTAGTAGTTTTCATAACAATCAACTAGCTCTCTGAATCCTATTTTGGCTGTTAAAAAGACATTATTTCTATTCCTAAGATCTTTGCTATTACTCTCTCCAGACATAGCCTTGCTCATAATATTAGCTATCAGGAGATTAACATAATGTGCTAAACAGCTAATAAAATCTTCTATATGTTTTGTATTTATTATTTGAGAATTTCAACTTTCTTCATCAACACAGTGCTGTGACAAAGATTTGGACAGTGATTCTATGAATTGTCATAAGATTGTGATGAAACATTAACTGAGATCTGTATTCGTGTTATAATCTGACTCCACAGAATCTTCTTCTTGAGCTCCCTGTATGGAAATGAGAATGAAGAAATAGAAATTCCTCTGAAGTTGTAAAGTTTCTGCTGTCTGATAGAGCAGAGAGGGAGAGAACAAGAACTGTTCTTCTCCCCCCCAAGTCAATTCACACACACACACAAAATCAAAGATAGGCAGCCCTGAAATGCCCAAGCTCCGTTCCCTACTCCAGTCAAGGAGTGAGTATTTATACAAATCCAATCAGCACCCCAGGGATACAGCAAGAGTACACCTCCCTGCAAGATACCACAGCACAGGATTTCCCCAGACATCTCCACAGGAAAAGGAAAGTGCCGATTTAAGTCTACTCAGGCCATAAAGGAAACTGCGCAAGGCTCTCTCCATCTGGATGCATTTCTTCCTCTTAAAGGATGGAAATAACACTGGTTCACCTTCTTCTGCTTTTATACATATACTTCTTCACATTTTTTGTTTTTCTTACAATTTCATGAGGGCAATTTTGAAAATGTTTGATTTTTTTTAAAGAAAAAAAGAAAGGAAATCAAAAGAAATCTGAAAGAATCTGAAAACTTCCATTTCAAGTTTCTCCCTCTTTGCCTTCCCAAACTCTCCCACTCATGTTTTGGTTCAGGTGTGAAATTACACACTCCCAGTGAGACTTCCCACTGTATTAACTTTAGCATCAAACATTTTTGAGTGGTTGCATTCCCTGCATGACAGAGTGGAGAACAAACACTGTAAGCCTCATCCAAAGGCTTATGGCTCTAGAGTTCATATTTAGAACGTTATTTTTCATTTCAATGACCAAATACGGTTTTGGCCCTCATTTACAAGGAAGCTGCATTTCATGCATTTACATTTACACAAATCTATAAAAAGTCCAAGATGACAGCTTTCTGGATGTTAAATCCAAAGCCCCATGCTCTAGGGAATCCCACTAGAACACAAGCAGGGGGCCGTATACGTGCCAGGAGATTAAGTACAAAAAACCCTACTACCTAGAAGTGGAGATACATTTCAACTACTCGGTTAGCATTTAGAGGGTTTCTTTTGCATATGTATCTGCTTAAAGGAAATCTGCTTTTTCCAAGGAGAGCAGTCTATCACCGTATCAGACGCAAAGACATCCCTTGCCACTGCCCCTGCCTTCGACATCGAGAGTCTCACAGCAGCTCTTGCATGATTAACAGAGCCATGAAACAATGGCTGGTCTTAAGACTGCTTTAATTAACCCTGATTCCCCTCACTGCTTCTTTTACCTTTGTGATTCAAAGATCTGAGAAAGTACTTCCAATCCCTTTCCACACTTTCAGAAGTCTCTTTAAAAGGTGGCAGCTGGTAGTGTCACTCTCCTCAAATTAATCTAAGTCGCTTCACGGGGATATCCGTTGCTCGGTCTTGTGACGCCAACGGTCTCATTATTGCAGGACTGAAATCCCCACAGCAAAGTGCAATTTCAGGAGGAACCACTCTCAACTTCTGAAGCATTTCTTTCTGTAGCAAGGATACAAAGCTACACAAGATGGTGAGAATCACCTTTCTCCTCTCCAATCTCTGCAATAGTTGCTCAAATAGGAAAAAATTTACAGTCCTCTTTGCCCTCTCTTTATCAAAGCAGAAGAGAGCAGGATACATTTTTTGCTTCTTGCACATAGCTAAATGGAGAAAAACCATCAGCTGGATCCACACAGCTCAAACCCACTGCTGACAGCAAGAACATTGCTGGTTTTTCTCAACATGAGACAACCACAACCCAGCAGATTAATATTCAGACAGTACTCAACCAGTGAAGATACAGACCAAGGGGCACTTAGCTAACTACTTACACTCAGCATCAATAAATATCAGAGGTTATACATCCCTACAATAGACAGATTTTTCCATGAAAAGATTCATGTTACTCATTTAGTCACATATTTCTTCAAGTTGTTAAATTCTATGAGGCACTTACACAGATGCATACAAATATGCCATTATATATCAACAAAGGACTAAAGCAATTACAGAGTGTTTTCATATGTTATAGCACATACTGTATTATGCAAGTGAGGAGCAATATATCAATCTCACTGTTCTCCTGGTTGAATATAAATGTAGTGTCTCTATAATCCAACCATTCATATCTCAGACAAATATCATAATTACTCACTTTGCCTGTTTTGCTCTGCAATATCTTATAGCAGAATGGTATCACATACAATGAATGGCATGGTGTAAGTGTTTATAAAGAGCAGCCTTGGAATATGTACACATAGCATGGTTTGGGGAACCATTCTTAACATAAACTGCAGGACATGTATGGGAAGATCACCTGCCAGATTATCCCAGGGGGAAAGGAGCTGCAGTACTGCAGATCATTAGATAAGACATACCCATCACCATTATGGCTGTGAAGAAAATGAGGGAAGAGGAACTGTCACAGGAGATGCTACAGAAAGAACTCAGTTATACAGTATCATATATAGGCAAAAGTAAATAAAAAAGAGCCACACAGTGCTCAAAGAATCCTAATTAACTTGAAAAATCAAGTGCTTGAAAGTTCAGGAACGTCAGATTTACGGTTGTACGTATGTATTTTCTACTCATTGTGCAATCGCCTTCTGTACTACATAAAGATAACCTACCCATCTTGCCACTTTATTTACACAAACACACAGAAGAACTATCTCAAGTACTTCTTGGTTCACATTTTCAGTGTATGGTTACCAGTTCCACTGAATTTATTCTGCATTTACTACTAATTGACATGAATCTCTCATATTCACCAACTTTATGATAATCTGAAGACTTTCAGAGATAAGGATAGGAAAGAAACAAATGTAAAAAATACATTCACGACCTCAGAAGCATTTCTCACTTTCTATTTCCTCTCTCAAGTGGATTGAAACTGAAGTAGAGTAAGGATTTACTAAAGACTCTCACTGTTCTGCTAAAATGAATCATTTCACCTCACTCTCAAACCTAATTAGCAATATGTTAGCGAGTGGAGAGAACAGATAACAGGCGTCTAATCTGCCAAATGCTGCATCCACAGAGGCCCATTTATCTAACCCGCGTGGTGTTTGGTGAAAATCTGGACAGATTGCTACGCCCTTAGAGAAGACCGCCTTTGTATCAGATGTGACCTTGCAATTTCTGAAACACCAGATTTAAGGTTCAAGTATGGAATATTTGGGTATAAAATACTGAGCTCAGAGGTAACATGAAAAATCTATTCACAGCGATGCATATTATACCTAAAAAAATAATCTCATTGGTCATTTGGGAGCCATTACTATCAGTACCTCATGGAGGTGATTAATCTCTTCCAAAAATACTGGGTTTATTGTTTGAGACCCATTTGATTTCATATTTTAGTTAATGACCTTGGGATGAAAATAAAGATGCACTAATGCAGTTTGTTGACGATACAAACTCAGGAGGTAGAGTCTTCCTGGAGAAGGAGGATTTGAATGTCCTGTGGGGGGAAATGCGTGATCTTGAAGACCCCAGAAACAGAACTGGGTTGAACGTAATAGTCCAAAGGGCACATGGGACTAATAACAAGAATTTCTGATATATGCTGGGAGCTCATTAGTTGGAAAAAGCAGCCTATTTCAGTCAGCTACAGGATGACTATAAGCCACTTAATTGAATCTGACCATGAAAAGGGCAAGGCAAGGTATTTTCATAAAGAAGGGGGAGTTTTATACCATTGTATAGCCTGTACCAAGACCTCATCTGAAGTATTTTGTATAATTCCAGTTATACATGTTAAAAAAAAAAAGATTAATTCAAACTGGAACAGGTGCTGAACAGGACTATCACAGAGATCAAACATAAACCTATCTTATGGGAGGTGACTGAAAGGGACTTGGGTTTTTTATGCTGAACTATGAAGCCTGGGAAGAAAGATGATTGCTTTTGCTAGGGGCAAAAGATTTTATAAATCTATGAGAGAACATTGGTGATAGAACAAACGGGTAGAAACTGGTTGTGAATTAATTAAGGATGGAAACTGGAAGAAGGTTTGTAACCATCATGACAGGAGAGTGGTCCTACAAGAACCTTCCAAAAGGAGAAATTGGGGAAGGAAAATTTAAGAGGTGGAGCCTAACCAGCCTAGGTAAAAGACTGTATAATGTTGCATGCCATGGCAGAGGACTGGATTTAGTGACCTCTAAAGTCCCTTAAAATCCAATGTTTCTATTGGCTTAGCTGAAAGCCCTCATGTCTCTAAAGAGCTGTTTGTAGATACAAGCACCACAGCCACCACAGCCCATACAGTGATTAGATTTCTTTTAAACATCCTTTTTCATTCTGAACTATATTTATACTTCAAAATAGGCATTTGTAAAACCTTAATGAGGCACAATTGCGCAGTCATACTATCACTACCCACAGCAGAATTACAGTCATGTAGTTCAAGATCAGATTTGGTGTCACAAGCTATCTATGTCTAAAGTGTACAAGTCGAAAGTGCTCTGCATTTAGTGAGCATGCTTGGCTTTTAAATCTGATATCTTGTTTGAAGCAGCCATCCCATCTCAGGAAAAATTAAGACCATAAAAGAGAAGTCATCTTAACCTGTAAAAAGGAGGATGCTGATAGCTCAGACAATGACCTCTGGGTATTTATTTTCTATGTAATTGTTTATCAAATAAAGCCTCTAAATACACCAAAAGTGAGAGAAAAAAGAAATTCTCACAGCATGATATATGATAAACAGTAATTCCATAGTAAATCATTATCATCAATCTCCTCTTGCTTAAACAATTACAGCAGGTGCACTTACAGGCTCTCATAATCCAAGCTAAGCAATCTATATATAACTAAAATTTGATAAATTCTGATTTCCAGTACTATTCCTTTTTGTCTCACTAAAATAGCTTTTTGTGATTTTCTATGTTTCTGCTACATAAAAGTTCTTCCAGATAAAATATGATATCTCAAGATAGAAATAGTTTCACACAATTGTTAAATGGAGTAATTTGCTCAGTTATGAGTTATAATACGGGAGGGAGAAAGAAACTTCATGACCTCCTGTAATATTAAGATTTCTAAATGAGCATTTCCATAATGTTGACTGAACCTTCTAAGTATTTAAAGATGTGAACAGTTAATATCGCAATGTTTAAAAGGCATCAGTTAGTCAACGTTATTCGGAGACCATTAGAGAACTGCCTCCGCATGTAGAAGAAAATTCATGGCAGCCTAAGTGATTTCTCAAGACACCTGGCTTTACTAAAGAGTTGTTCGAACTGTTGTGCTGTCTATACAAGGCTTATATAAACACAATGGGAGAAGATAAGCACTCAGTAATTTAGTTCAACAACAACATAATTCCTTCTAAAATAGCTTGTTGGATACACTCTGATTTTAACTCTATGGAAAGAGCTTGTCATCCTATTATTAAGGGCTGCCAGAATAAAGTAAATAATGACACAAAAGCTAGAGTTCTTAATATTAATCCAAATGTAAATTTTCAGCAAATTATTCTCCACCCAAAGAGTAATTCCTCTTTGTTAGAAGAAGATACAGTATTTCTCGTACAGGACAGAACACTTGGATCCATGTTCTAAGTGTAAAGCAAAGCTATTCAGTCAAAGCCAGTTGGTAACTCCAAAATGCAAAGTCACGTTACACAGCCTCAGAATACACTTTGAAGGCACATTTGGAACTTTACCTAAAATAGAACCACGTATACACAGTCTGTGACTCTCTTATTGGGAAGGCTAATGTTTCCATTCATCAGAACGCAGTAAAACCTTTAAAAATACCAAATAACTAAACAAATATTAAAAATATAGCTAAATAATATATAATTCCTTGATAGACCAAGTCTGCAAGGACAATCTGAACCAAGGGCATGTGCCTCTTAAAAAAGGAGACCAAGCATATCAGCAAATTTTGCTATACAATCAAGCGCCCAATACAAATATTTTTGTATATTAAAAAATCTGTATATATAGTGAAACTTCATAACACACATCGGGATGTGTAGATGGCTGTGACTCTGAAGAACCGAGTTTACTTTTACATAATGGGATCAAACTGTTACATTGGAAAAAATATGATTAACTTCGCTAGATTTGCTCAACTAAGGAAGCTACAGGATCACGTCAAATACATGCCTGTCTATACAGAATTAAACCAAGAACTGACAGTAGCAGTTCACCCTCAACTCCAAATTACTTTGCAATTGCCAGGGTCGAGTGCTGCCCCTATAATCATTACAGTTTTGCCAAACTGTCTCGGCAACTTACTAATAAAGACATAAAATACATTCACTTGTCACAGTGATTGATGAAAATACTAAGGGTATTCTGCTTATTTATGAAAAAAAATTACCCTGTCTCTTCAGGCAAGTTGAATTTTATGAAACTGTTATAAAATAACAGTTATTTATATAAATAAGTAACAATGTTGTTTTACAGTTTACAGTTTACATTAAAGGATCCCTTTATATTTACAGACTACAAAAAAAAATTATTATGTCAACAGTGGATATAAAGAAAACTTGCCCCTTCCTAATATCTCTTATATCATCCAAAACTATTGCCACAATAATCTAACGTCCTGTCAGATGTCCTCCACACCTGCTCTCTGCTTCAATGCAATACTGTAACCATCTCCTCAACCTGCCTAGCTTACACCTTTCAGCTTTTTTCCATTTTCTTCCAAGTAATTTTGGGCAGCAGTACCTGTGTGAGCACAGAGTGGCTAGATATTGTATGTGGGCCAAATTAACTTGAATTTCTCAAGTTTTTGCTGCGGTCCTTCCCCAAGCAGAAGAGTCGGGGGAGAAGTGGTGAGAAAAGGTCATCAGAAGCTCTGCTGAACTGTTGCTTTTCATGAAACTTGTAAAACAGACTAATGAATGTATGGACAGGCAGCAAAAGAGTGTATATCTCATTTAATGAGAAAAATAGACTATAGAGTTTACAATTGTCCAGACCAACTCAAAGAGCAGAATAATTTCTAAGAATGATATGCTCTGTTTATTTTACCATTTGTGGTCAAAATTACTTAACCCTGATAACTTAATTTACATTTATTTCTCATCTATGCTCATTTTTTTTCTTCTCATGCCTGAGCTTTTTTTCCCTGTTTTAATTTTAAGGCACAGCAGGGTTCCTGCTCTGTTCCTAATAGCTTTCGCTGACAAAAGAACACATGACTGTAATACAATAGTGAAAAAATTATAAGCAGAAAGCAACCAAACCAAAGGAAACCAGCACCCAAACACCACACATATCAGCTGGGGAATTCTTGCCGACTTCAGCTGCTGCTAGCTTTTCTTTGGCAGCTTTCTGTTCCCCTGAAAAGCTCCAACCTCATTTAAAACTTGGCTGAGTACGTTCAGCAGTAATTCCACTTTCTGTTACTTTTAAGTGACTAATAACAGGATGTTTCCATACAGTGGCCCAAGGCATGACTTTTGGCTCACTTGAGCAATTGGTCCTGGAAGAGTCAAGTTCAAGTCCCTAAGACAGTGGTGCCCCAAACAAATTAAGAGAGGCAAAGGGGTAACCCCCCATTATACCACAAGTAAGCAAGGCCCCTGAAAGTGTTTCTACGTCAGCTGCCCTTCAGAAGAGATGATTTTTCTATAGAGGATGGTTCTCCACTGACTACTCCAGAAACTTTAACTTCTGTCATTGTGTTTATGCAGTACAATATAGCTACAGTAGATCAAATAGTCTAGTTTCTATATTCTGCCACTTGATTACTACATATCTACAGTATACAAAGAACTGGGAAGTTTATATTGCAATATTACAAGACTGATGAACAAAACACAAATACATGTTTCCATGTGAAACGCATCTATTCCAGTATCAAACTTTACGGTGCATTGTCTACATCAGCCATTTCTCAGTCAGCCAAATTCAGATCAACTTGAAACACCTGCACTTGAAATTCCGTGTCAGCAAGCTGATAACATAAGAGGAAAGAAGTCTTTCGTGTTATTAAACAATGTAATGGAACTGATACAACGTGTGGCTATTGTCCTTTCAAGTTGCTTTGAGAACATCTACATAAATTAAATGCTCCTTTTTTCATTATCAAATCTCTGAGGTTATGACGTGCTGTATTTTATTAGTTCAGCAGTCTCATTCAAATAGTAGCTATCTAACATGATCCTTGCAATTAGTACCTTATGTACATTCTTGAACCAAATTCCTCCGCTGGGATTTAAAGAAAACGCAGGGTCTCATTTGAGCCTCTCTTGTAATTCAGCTACATGCTACACTTTTACAGCTATGCAAATTAGCTTCAAGGAAAACTATGATGTACAGCAAAGGAAGAGATCTGAAAATTAAAATCCTGCAGGAGAGAAAATATTTAAAATTTCCTTTACTTTTTTTTGTTTAGCTAATCCCTAAAGGCATTAGGGCAGCATGTTCCATCCTGAAAGTCCCTGTAGAATCATGTACTGTTGAGCATAACTACAAATGTGATGCTTTGAGCAGCTAGATAATGGTTTTTAATTGGCTCATCACTGCAGCTTCAGCCCAAAAGCACAAAAATGAATTTAGAACCAATATTAACAGGTGATAATTAAATTATGGGGTCTGCATGCTTAATACATTGGAATAAGGCAGATGAGGCAACTAAGACCATTAACTTTAATAATGGAAATCAGTATCTACCTTAAGTAGTATTTTATAGCACATTAGCAATGGTTGATTAGTGTTAAATCATAAAGTAAATTTTGTTTTCTTACTAAACTTTTTTTTCACTTATTCTATTCTTTACCCATGTATTTAACATGCACACTAAACTAAGGATGCCCATTGAAACCATTGGGCAAATGAGCAAAACCCACAAATAAACCAGCTAATTAATTCATTGTGATGACTCGAGTACTTTATTTGTTACTTGAATACGTTATTCACTACCCTTTAAAATTAAAGCATTATGTAGATTGAACAATGAAAATAGTGGGAAACTGTTTTGAAACAGTTTCAGTAAAAGTATTCATCCTGAAGTCAGCAATGAATTTCCAGATTTCCCATTCTCCCTTGGTGAAGCAGAATTACCTGGGTGCACTGTTCTTACCACGGTAAGAAACGTTGCCATGTACAGATTAACCCTGCACTTCCTTGGAGCAACAAAAACAAATGTTGATTATGTCTCAGCATTACTTGAACTCAGCAAAAGAAAGTGCTGTTTTCTCTTTTTTCATGTTTTCTTTTTCACACCCGAAGAAAGAGGCAGGCTTTGAATTTTCCTGTCTTATTTAGACGGGCACTCCACTGTATGTTTTTTTCTCCACCTCCACTCTCTTCTCCATGAGATTTACCTTATCTAATGCAGCACTATCTCCTCAATCTTGCAAAACTCTGTATCATCACCTATTCTGAGTCTCTCATGCCTGCTGTCTCCAAACTAAATCTTTCATTCTGCTGCTACCTACACTCTTTTGTCTCTTCTGCAGTCTATCCTGTCAACTCGTTCTTTCCCTTTACACCAGAGTGCTAGGGTTCCTTTTTCTACTTCTATGTCTGCCTCTTCAGCTTGAGCTCAGCCATCAGCTTCCCCTAATTCCATTCCTACTTACAGAGTGTGAGCTACCAAGTGCTTTACGAGACTTAAGTTTTCTATGAAACTTCTCTCCATTTGTGAAGGATCTCATTTCTGCTTCTGCCTTCCTGCTCGAGCTTAGTTTTGATCAGCACTTGTACCTTCCATGCTATGGAGTATTTTCCACATTCAGCCTCTACCTGAAATAACCTTCTTCAAAACCTAGACATTAATTCTCTGTTACTTTTCCTGACTTTTAACTTCTAACATCTTTTATCTGGATGGACATATATGAATTCTCTTCCTCCCTATAAAAAAAAAGACATAAAAATGGTCCATGAATCTACAGAGTGAAGCAAGCCATAAAGTTACTACAAAGCTACGCATTCCCACTAGTGGATCCAGGAACATACATAAATTAAGCCATGGAAGAGAAATATGGAGGTATAACCACTTGTTTAGGCAGCTATGTATGAATTCAGAAGCCTGGGTACCTAACTCTCTGAATGAAAGCGTCTATTAAGCTTGAAGGATTGAAATAAGCTTGAAGGATTGAAATAATCTGTGGACCATGAACCACAAGGTTATCACTGGCCCTCAGGGAATATATTCCATAACTCTTTTCAAAGGTGCATGGTTTATTAATACATACTCTTAATATCCTAAGTACTGAAGACAGACTTTATGTAAAATGCAGAAGATGGAGGTAAGGAGGTGGAAATGGCACTTCAGAATACAAAAATCAAAGTCTTGAAGCAAATACCCAGAAGTCAAATGTGATCCACACAAGTTTCTTATGACATTATTGCCACCCTACCGCTGTTAATGTAAAATTCCAATGGAGGGTCATTAAGCAATTGAACAAAGATTGAGCAAAGATTAAACAACTGAACAAAAGAAACAATGGTTCTTCAAAAAACAGTAACTCTTTTCAAATTGGGAGTCAAATTTTATACCCAAACAACATGAAATTGTTGCAACACTTGTGATTTTCACCAAAAACAAAGTAAAACAATGCTTAATACGCTTGATGCAGCATCATGTGAAGGTTAAAGATAGGACAGATCTTGAATGAAAATGTTTGTCAGTTATATAACAAAAGTTACACACACATACGTGACTGTAACACAGCGTCATGGCCATAAATTGTTAGACTCACCCCAATGAATTGTATGGTTAAGGTTTTAACATGTATGAGCCTAGTGATATTGCCTTATTTTAATGTAGATCATCCCAAGAGAGTGCTCATAATACCTGTTTTGCACCGTCCTTTATCATATTTATAACACGTATTTTGCAGACAATCTATTTTAGATCTGTTAGAGAGATTTACTTTTTTATTGATAATATTTCTTATATATCTACATGTAAAGCCACTTGATTTTATTATCATGAGTTCAACTTTATAGGTCTTAAAGGTAGAATAAAATTATAATGAATATATTTCAATAACCTGTGAAAATTATTAAAATATATTCCCTGTAAGTCATGGTACTACAGTTTTAACATCCAATAACTAGAACCTACCATGAATTGAAAAGAATGTCTAGCAATACCAGAAAACAGAATATTCAGCTCTATTGATTAAGCTTTTAATGGCTTACAAAATATTGGCTCCTAGACCACTGAGTAAGGCAAAACAAGACAAAAGCTTTTTAGATTTTTTTTTAAATGCATATGGTGCAGGGGAAAATGTATGTTTCTATTTTACAGGGTGATACGTCCACATAACACTGAGTTCAAATCAAAATGAATAAAGATGAGAATGAAGGTAAGGCAGTCAAAATGCATTGTAAATGAAATTTATCTCATGGTTCCACAGTCTGTCACAAAAATCCCACTGTCAAACATACAATGTATGCACAAGGCATATCCCATGTGCTGAGTATCCTTCAAAAACGCTGCAATACTCAACACTGAGATGGCATTTGCATCCAACATGCAGAGAAACACAGCAGAGAAAGTTAATTCTAAAGGAAGTATTTAAGTATCTTTCAAAATTAACCAGTAAAAGCTTGGAAGCAATGTTCGTTAAAGAACCTCCAGCAACTGCTAAAGAAATTTCTTTGAACTTCCAGCAGTGGGACTGAAAGGTCTTTCAATGAAGCTAGTCATTGTACCATTCATACGCGGAGTATCTTACATGCTACCATGGTCTTTTGTGACACGGTAAGAAATAACAGCATTATGGGCCCAGTAATACTTATGTGAAGTGACAGCAACACAGAACTCACTGAATTCTTCTGCGGTTTTCATTGATTTTGACAGCAGTGTCATCTGTGCTACTGAGAGAGAGACATATCAAGTTGTTCCATGGTTTTTAAAATGAGCTTTTATTCTCAATCTGCAGAACTCTCAAACACACAAACAATGTTCAACACAGCATTGCCAACTCCAAGTACTGAAATAAAAATGGTAAAATAATAACATGTATTCAGAATTCCATTTATTTAACTTCATTACTAACTGTTAGGAACATGTTCTTTTGGCCTTCTCCAAAACCGTAGGAGTTAGACATCTTATTCTTCTTAAACAAAGGCTGAGTTTTTAATGTGTGGACATATCTCCTAAAGCACTGCACATGCACACACACACAAGAAGTATGAGAGTGCCACTATGTATACATGCATATATCTTCTCCAAAGGGAAAACATATAATGCAGCTAAACAGTAGCAGAGGTTAAAAAAAAAGCAGGGAAAAAAAAAAGCCAGGAGCTGTAGCAAGCAGTATCACATCAGTAACAACTCAAGTTTCAAATAATATGGAGTGAAATGTTGTCACTTCGTAAGTCCAAGCAAATACGCTTCCTCTCCAGTGCTGCAGCAACAGAGACTCGGGTTGTTCACAAATTCATCTAATTGAATACATTCTTTGGGGTTGCTGTTCAGAAAATATGTTTTTAATTCAGAGTCAGCCCTGGTGAAATGCCACATTCAGAAATCCTGTTTGTGAGCCTGGAGCTCACACAAATGGAAAGAGCCCAGGCAGATCTCTGCATGGAGGTACCTGTGAGTGGAGGCAAGATTTGGCTACTCGTGAAAACAGGACGTGGAAACTCCATTTGCCTTTTCAGGAGAACGAGGAGTGCTACTAACCAGCTTCAAAAGTCCTTTATTTGTGACCTCTCTATTGCAGATTCCTCTTCACAGGACCTTCCATGAAACACTGCAAGGAATCCGGAGAGATCCTAAGCCTCCTGCACGGCCCCGGGGCAGCGAATGCTGGAGCAAACGAAGCCTAGCAGGGAAGAGTGAGCAGCTACGAGGAGATCAGTGTAGCAAAGAGAAGAAGAGCTAAAGGATATATTTAGATAAACAGTTCGCAGATAAAGGATCATAGAAGGCATTCAAGGCTACGTGTCTCACTGGCTTTTGTTGAATCAATGGATCATGCTGTACACAGCAAATGATTTCCTCTGTGCAGCGTTTTACTTCAGCTCTTAATAATGAGACTCGTATTCCTCTTCTGTTATTACCTAATATTACTATTATTGATTTATATAGCACTGCCAGACAGAGAATTTAACAGACAGAGCTGATTTCAATAAAACCTTTTATTAAAATGTCAGTATATAATTATAAAATAAAATTGAAGTTTTAATTTTAAAACATTAAACAAATGGAAAATGAAGACTTCATATTGATGAAAAAAAGAAGATTGCCTTTAACACACAAAACCTTTACAAATTGTTACACTTATAAGTTTAGAAATGGAGAATCCCTGGCAGCAAAATGTGTGAAGACAGAATGTTTATTTATTAGTGTTATTTTTAAAAGGATGTTCCAAGTCAAACTCGACAGCTTGTTTACAGTGGGGTCCTGCCCAAGGGTGGCTTAAAAGATATTAAACAGGCATACAACCAGAATATCATGTTACTGTGCACGATACAAGTTTGCCTGTGGCTTGATTTTACCGTGATTGCTTTAGCAATTTGTTATTTATTTTTCAGGAAGCACTAATCTGTTCTAGCTTCCCCTCCCTCTGAAAAGAAAAAGAAATGCAAGACAAAACCCGTCACATATATAAATACATATATAAAATATATAGTCCTAGAATCAATAGGATATATACACACACTTATATTTCTATATGAATGAACTAATGGGATGATGCATAGAATATAGTCCTAGAATCAATAGGATATATACACACACTTATATTTCTATATGAATGAACTAATGGGATGATGCATAGAATCCATGCCAAGTGTTGCTACTGTTTCTGGGTGTTGGCTTTCTTCACAGAACATTAGGATTTTTCATATCTGTAACAATTCTAAGGAAAAACAAGATTTTATTCAGATTTCTTGATTTTCAAAATGGGTCTTAAAAGGATGGTGATTTCATTACAGAGTAGTAAGTGTTTGGTAGTCCTTCCCCCCCATACAGGTTTGGAAAGGAAACGGCTTTGAGAAGGGATGAATTTCCAGCAGGCAATACTGTCGGTAACATCTTAGAGGTGAGAGTTATTTTGGAAATACAGCAGCTGTTTCTGAGGCTGGGAACATCAAGTTGGAAACTGAGAGTGGGCTAATGGGCAACTACCATGCCAAACCTGATAGAATTACTTTATTTCAGAAAAAACAGGTCTTCAAGGAATATTTAAGTCATTATACAAATATTTTCCCTGTTTTACAAAAAAACCCGGTTTTCTTAAGAGCTCTAACACTGTTAAAATTCTCAATAGGAAAAAGAAAAATTACTTTGTAGAAGATACCTCCCTGACTCCAGGATCTCCATTCTAAACTGGCCTCAACTTTAAATTATTCTAGAGCTGCAGCTTCTGTGCAGTGTTTGGCTGAGCAGAGGTTTCTAGAGGCTGACTACTAAATCCTATTAATATTTCCCCAGCACCATGAATGCTTCACCCCAACATCATGCCACATGCTGCTTGTTGAACCTTCAGACAAGACACAGGCAAAAAATTATGTCATAGTGGGTAAGTTTAATATTTAGTACTTTCTGATTCTTTGAGGTGTGGTTATGGGAAATCAAAATTCAATTCACGTAGATAATGTTACATGTGACATGTCAGGTAATTTTTGTGTGCACATATGGTGCATAATGCTACAACATTCAAAATGGGTTCACAATTCAAAAAGTGGTGCGCAACAAAAATCCCTACAAGGCTTGAAAATAAAATACTTATATGAAACTGTAGATGTGCAGATTATATTAAAAGATATGCAATAATGAATACTTCGTATATAAGGACTAAACTGAAACTTTTCAGACAAAATTTTGCCCTAAATTACTTTCTAATCAGCATCACTGAAGTAAATGAGAATACACAGGTATAACTGAAGCATAATCTAGCCCTTTGCAGCTATGGTTGGGTTTTTCATTTGAAGCAGAATCTAATTTGCAATATTAAAATAGCGTTATCCGTCATTTATGAAACATAACAATAAATTTACCATTCCAAACCCAATAATAATGTTTACCAAAAAATTAGTCCAAATTTAGAAAATGAGTTTTGCATTCTGGATCAATTTGTCAAGATGGTAATTTCTACTTTGACAATAACAAAGAGCTTTCCTGAATTACCATTTAATGTTGGTATTTAGACGGAGCAATCTTTTACACTGCACTGGAAGTTTACATTGAAAACATGGCCTGACATGCCTCCACTTCAATGGTATGCTGGCAGTAGTTCTCATTTTTTCCCTGCTTTTTTGTTGCTGCCTCAAGTTTGCCAGTACGGAGAACTGATCTAGCTCAAAAATAACCTTACTTTTTTTTTTTTTTTTTCCCCCCCTGTAACTTGGCTCAGGTCCCCGATCTGGTTCACTGCATGGCTGCACAAATACTTCCACCAACACAACCAAGGAGCTACAAGGGCTGTACAAGCCTGAACGGCAGCCAAACCCAATTATATGTCAAACATGGTCTAAGTTTGAGCAGACAATTTTAATGTACTAGATGTAAAGGATGTTGAGAGGTCTGTAAATGTTACAATTACATAGCTAGCTGATAATACTGATTTATGTTGTCTGCTGTCAGGAGAGTGTAAGGGGTTAATTCAAGTGCATTATTTAAAGGGGGTGGGCACAACAGCTTCATATGGGCCCATTTGAGAAAGCAGGTGTCACTGAGTTTTAAAAGTTTTACAACTATAAATCCTTCATATATATGAACTTTTCAAGTCTGGCTGAGTTCTAATATAGGTCATGCCAGAAGAACCCCAGCAGCAAGGACTTGTACAAAGACTCTGAGGATGAATAAAATGCTCAGCCTTCAGAGACAATACTAGGAGGCTGACAGTGAACAGTGTAGCGCTGGAGGAGAATGACACCTCTCTCGATACTTTTTGCCTTTTTTTCCTGGTCACAGTTCCAACCTGCTTTCCTAGATCTTTTGTGAGCAAGAAGCCAGGGTAGAAAAGTGATCCTTTACTAAACTAACTCAAAAAAACCACCCTGGAAGCAAGCTCATGCCTTACTACCAGGTACTAAAGAACCCACACAAAGAAGAGAGTTGGTTAATGTTGCTACCTACTGTCCTTCTGTCACTCACTTCTCTGACATGGAATCCTTGCCTGGAAATAAAGCACACAGAGGGAATTACTTGCTCTTCTCCATGCTTGTTTCTCCCTAATTCTTCTGGTGTGCACTTACTGTTGGGTCTAAACTATATTATGGAGGCGTTTCATAAAGGTTAACTTTAGCATATGGGGAGACTAGTTTTCCTTTTCAATTAGTGGTTAAGACTCAACAGAACAATTAATTTAGGCACCTGCTCTCTGAAATTGCCTTTTGGATCTATCTCTCTTTTCGCTTGTTCTAGAGAAAGACCAAAGGATAACCTACCCAAGGAAGGCTATCCACCAGTTCTACCCATCACCAAGTCACCATGTGCTCCATTATGGAGCAAGTGTAGTCAGAAGTCCCAAGAGCGCAGCAGTCACAGTTAGCACTTAAAAATAATCTTAGGGCCCAAACTAACAGGAAAGGAATCACAGGCTCCTTCCCCTTGAAATAGAGAACAGCCTCTTCTCTGCAGAGAGAACAATGTACAGCTGCTCTATGAATTGCAGGACGCTGAGCAAGTCCATGGAGGTGGCTGTGCAGTGAGCTAAGGGTGTGAAATTGCAGCGCACAATGGGAAGCGTCAGCAAATTTGCAAATTCACAACCTCAACCAGTGTGCTTGGGCCCCGAAGCCCTGTGAACCCAACACGCCACGGAGCTGGTGCAAGGCATATCGCCTCTCCAACACCGCCTGCTCTGGCAGTGTAATACAGCACTTCAGCACTATCTGCTCGCGTCACAGCTGACGGTTTTAGAGCCTAGATATTGTTAACTGCAGTTGCCGTGTTGGCTCCGTATGACAGAAATGGATCTGAACATGGTTTTTTCCTTTTATAAATTCTATCTGTAGTGTGCTTTTGAAAGATGGTATTTCCTTAATCTACAATGATCACAGGTAGTACATCTCTGTTCGTTTCAGACGTGAGAGCCAAGATTCATGACACCATAGTTTAATGCTGGTCTTATCAGAAACCTGCAGAGATTAGAAACTGTAAGAAAAGCACTGATGGACATTTTCAGGCTTTCTGGATTAGTTTGGAATTAACCACCAGTGGCTTGCTTTCTTTGACAACTCTTTTATAATTGGGCACAGATGGATGAAAATACACTACAAACACAGTGAGATTTTCTTTAATCATTAATTTTCTTTTAATTTGCCAGATGGCTTTGGTTTCTAATGTACACTTTATTTGCTGTTGTGTCATTTACAGGATAAGTTTTACTTTTTTTGGTTAAAGTTTTATGTCTCCTGAAACCCTTATTTTATTATTGTCTTCTGGTCTCTTTCTAAAACCTACAGAAAATGAATTTGTGTATTTTTTAATTTTATTGTTAATTTCTTTCAAGTACTTCAGTTTTCCCTCTTAGAAACAGAAGACTTTTACACTACCAATAAAGTTTTAATATTGAAAGTTAAAATCTAATATGTTACTTTCCGAAGCTCATGCACAAAATGTGACTCTAAAAGTAGCCTGATTTTTAAAGTGTATATGCCTTTCCTAATCGTACATGTATATTATTCATGAAAATGGGGCATTTTCATTTACACACTTTCACTGCTTTTTTTAGGTACTCTCCTCTGCCCTGGCCTGCACTAATTGTTGAACTCACATCCCTTTGTGCAAGTATTTGAATGGAAAAATTCAATATTCTGTTCAGAAAAAGGTGTTTCTTAAGCCTGCGCTTTTTACACAGTTAGAACTGACTTCAGAAATCATTTGTATTTCATGTCAATTAATTTTTGGAGGCTTTGCTCATTCTTCACATAAGCCAAGATGCTTCTTTATAAGCTTTTTATTAAAAGTCCTTTCCTTTAACCAGGATGACAAGATGCTGCTGTTCTTTTGGTTAAAAAGGGAGATGGCTCTTTAAGTAAGTGGAAAACTTTTCCTGATGAGCTACGCATATTGGAGCTTCTTAGTCTTTTATAGCCCAAGATTTAGTCTGAGCTATATGTTGCCATACTTTCCTGCAGGAAGATGTCTGGTTCTGTGAGAAACGTGCTGGACACCAGAGAGGGCAGCATGTGGACTTAGGAGCTTCTCATCATGGGTGAAAGCAGCAGAATCTTTTAAGAAGTGTCAAGTCTCTGATAAGCAAAAGGACTAAAGGAAATGCTAAATTTGAACCTGCACATTTTCCGGCAGTAGGGTTCTCCTCTGCATTTATACAACCTTGGTTTGTTCTCAGCGACTCTTCCCTCAATGAGGCACTGATGAGATTATGTCTGGAGGTCTTTGTTATGCTTTCTGCTGATACATTGGATGTCATGTTATTCTGAACTGATGAATGAAGGCAGAACGAAGAATGGAGAAAGTGTTAAATGGATATGAAATAGAATATTCAGAAAACAGCCCCAGGCAATGAGAACAGGGCAGGGATGAGTTAACAAAAGAACAAGGTTATCTACTCTAGTATGTTAAAAATTCTCAGAGGGCCCTGTGTCAACCTTTAAAAAAACAAATCAGAACAACGCAGCAACAGAAACAAGAAAGGAAGAAAGGAAAATTTTCCCATTTCTTTCCTGCCTGCAAATGTTACTCTATCTTCCATTGCAGCAATGGATGCCTTTACAAGGAGAAAAGGAAAAGAACAGGGGGTATAATTAGACTTTCCAACACTTAAACAGTTACAAAACTCTTTTTTTTTTCCTAGAGAAAGATGATTCAAGTTTCTTAATACATGGTATTTAACTTAAATAATATAAGGAGCAATGCAGCTATAGCTGACATGTTGAGAGCCAGGATTCTTTTCACACAAAACTGTCAGGTAAAGTAATTCTGTAGAGTAATTCTGACTGCTTAGGAATATAGGCAGCTCTCAAAGTGAAAATGAAATCTGAACAATATCAAAATATACAGTGTGCATTTCCACTGAGATTCCTACGGCTTTTATTGGAAATTCTCCTTTGATATGCATTCATATTTATAATAAGAAAACAAACTCTCTTTGATGAGTTAGAATTACAAGTATGAATGCAAGTTTCTATTGATTTTCACACAATTCCTGTTTTTGTCCAGGTTTTTTTTGACAAAAAATGAAATCACACCAAGAAAAATGCCAAAAATATAATCACTAACACTAAAATTTCAGTGAAATAATTCAAATTAATCGTTCTGTAAAATTTAAATAACCCATCAGAAGTTTCTGAATGCTATAAAAAAAAAAAAAAGCACTTATATGCAGAATCCAAATGTTACAGGCAGCTGTATCAGTTGCACTAGTCAAATCATGTCCTGCAGAAAACACATTGGATACTGTTGACATCAATGGAAGTTCCACATGCAGAACTGAGAAGAGGTTTTGGCATCAGATTGCAGTTGATGGCAAATGTTTACATCATTTTAGTCACATCTGATACATTCCTGGCAAATATGGATTTCAAGGTATGTATAAATCAACAATAATAAGCCCTGGGTGTGACACTTCAAAGAAGGGGATTAATAAGTATAAGAAAGGCACAACTGAATTTAAGTAGTTTGGCCTTTCTTTTTAATGAAGAGAGAAAATTTAAGGCTCAGCAAACTAACAGAATTTTTATTTGACTAATATTAGCTTTAAATAGAATGTGTTGTTAGCAATGGCATTTAAGAAAAAGGAAAAAACAGAGTTAGTGAGGCTTAAAAACAGCAAGGGAGTAGAATATGTTCCAGTAAGAAAGCATATGAATCACAGAGAACTGCTTTCTGTTATAGCAACAAGATCAATTAGATCTGCAACAGCTGAAAACCATTAACTGCTGTTGGCTGCTGTTAGTGTAATGGGTTTTTTTCTGCTCAGTATTCTGGTGTCAGTTTATCACTTTACTACCCAAACAGTTCTGCCTGAAGCCCTGGTAATCTTAAATATAGAATTGTTAGGAACAAAAGAAAATCTCACAGCATACAAATTGAAGTATTAAATATTTCTAACCTGTTTGTAGATTAAACACAGCTTCAGCTGCCAAAATTGTGCAGTGCAGTGTCAGAGATGTCTTTGTTTTATGTTTTAATTTTTTATTTTCTGAAAGGCAGAGACAGTCGCCTAATGTTAGTCATATTAATTAATTTCTAGCCAGACACATAAGGGGGCAAAAATTGGGGCAAGAAAAGCTTCCCTGGCGCAGCCAGCAACAGCACTTCTTTCTTCTCCCATTTGATGGAAAATAATCATAATTAAGTTTGTAAGACTGCTGTTCTTCTCATCGTCCCACCGTTCCTGCACCAACTCCAAAGTTCTGCAGCAATTTCACTTGGTCCTTCTCTCTTTCAAATCAGCAACACGTCACATTCTCTAAAACTGTGGCATCTTTTTACATAGTTTATCTACAGCACACTGATTAGTTTCTGATTTTCAGAAGAGAAAAATGGTATGTCTTTTTATGGTTTCATTTAAATATTCATAGCATAGCACTCAAAGTGACAGGCAGTCTTCTAGTTGAGGTTTGTTTTCTTTTGCTCATTAATGGTTCAACCTCAGGCAGCATTATTTCTGTAACTTGTCAACTTGCTTTTCTCAATTTACTGCTACTCCCTTTCTTCATCATCTTGGTGGCTGCTTTTACGGGCTTTCAAATTGTTGGGTGGGAAATATCAGGAACACCACTGCTTACCCTGGTCTAAATTAATGCCTCCCATATGAGGAGCCATGTAAGCAAATGTGGAGGGTTTTTGGTAGTGGGGGGTAGAGAAAACAAAATGCCAACACTGATTTATGTTCACAGGGTTCAAGAGAGAGATAAGCCTGTCTGCTTCAAACAATGAGGTATGGTGAAGAGATCCAAAAGATAGTACTAAACCAATGAGAAATGTTTGTATAAGACATTCAGACACTACGTTGACCTACCCAGGGTCCACAGAGCACAACAGACCCCAACTTTGATTAAGAGGCAGCACAGCTAACAGCTAGTGTGGTGCCTCACTGAAGCTAATCGGCTGCATCTTTTAGGACTCCTCTCTTTAGGTACCTACACTGCCTGCAGTTCTGCAATGAGTCACCAGCAGTTTGTACAGACCTCTGGTGCCCAACATAGGTGCGACTGGGTGATAGTTCCTGAAGAAGGGATATGCTTAACACCCCTATCTCTGTCCTGGCACAATTACATTATGACCCCTTCTGACTAGAAGGGCAATAAAAAGCTGTTTATCATAGAATAGAAACATAGAATAGTTTGGGTTGGAAGGGACCTTTAAAGGTCATCTAGTCCAACCTCCTTGCAATGAGCAGGGACATCTTCAGCTAGATCAAGTTGCTCTGAGCCCTGTCCAACCTGACCTTGAAAAACTGGACAAAACCAAAAACATTATCATCTTCATCAAAATTCTCTTCACCCCGTTCTTGTGCCTCAGACAGAGCTCTCTGGTTAGGATGGGACTGACAAGTACGAACATCTGAGGTGTGCTTTCAAGCCCTTAATTCATATGCATTTAGAAGAGTATCCCACAGCCTCTCCTCCACTGCATCATTTGGCTGTTTGGCGAAATGGAAGGGAGGAAGGGAGACTACTTCATTTGATGAAAAGGAGCCCACAAACTTAGGGAGATGGTACTCTAATTTACCACTCTATGGTGATGGTAGTCTTGCCATCCTATCTAGAACAGGAGAGCAAAGGATCAACGCAACAATTTTAGATCTCTCTCCTTGTATCCAAAAGATTATACTACGAAAGAAAAAAGAGACAGGCTTGTTGAGGAAGGGAGAAGTTAGAACTTAACGAAGAGACAGCCCACGGTTGTCAAGAAGGAACCAGGCTGGTATATTACCATTTTCTGCAAGGTTTAGTTTTGTAAAATTGAGGGTAATCTCAATGTCTACAATACCAGATACAGATACCAGGACTAAAGCATTAAAAACCAGTTTAAGTATAGTACCTAAATAAATACCATTTTCAGAAGTACATTCACCTACTTCTATGGTTCAAATTTAAATGTAAATGTATTAAACACAATGCTGAATGCCTCCTAAGTGTATATAAAAAAGAAATAATCTTGATTATCAGTCTGTTTATAGGATTTGAAAAATCACCTGCAATCATAAAAGATTTTCTAAGCCCTATGCTGTAAGAGTTATGTGAAATACCTTCATTCATAATAATGGAATTTTTATTTGAAAACTTGATGGTATTACTTAGTTTTAGTATCTGACTTCATGAAGTACCTTGTGTTCAAAACCCTTAGTGTACTTCACAAAACATCACCTTGCATTTCTCTCCTTTTGTAACAGAAATATCATGCCAAGAGTGTTAGAGTGTTCTTATGAATTCCTTCCTTTGCCTATCAGACAGGCAGGAGGTTTTCTTGTGGGTAAGGGTCTGGGGCAGGGGGGACCCCTGTTATGAACACTGCCTTTTCTGTGAGATGAAGTTTTTTTGAAGAGAATCATTTTGCAGACATTTCCTAGGACTGTTTAGACTTTGCCTTCATGTAATTACTCAGGGATGTTTACTTCGCATTGAGACTGGGTTGGCTGAGGGTCTTCATCTCCACTTCTCACACACTTTGTCTTGGGTATCGTCCAAGTAAAAACTAATCATTTTACTGTTGACTGCTTTATTAAAGCCACCATCTGAAGTATGTCCATGCTTGAGAGACTACTGCTTTAAAGAGAGAAGGCGGAAAAGAGGGAAATGAAAGCATTTCCTTGCCCTGGAGCTTACACCAGTCTCTTGGATGGGATACAGAACTTCATCAGAGAGGGAGCTGCTTTCACACAGTCTTAACTGCATCTCAACCAAGAGGTTTTGCCATTGGAGCTATGCCTCGTGGTGGCACAGTATTTTCCACCTTATGACTGAAACGATCACAATGGCAGAACTTGAAAGCATAAACCAGCCTAAGTCTCGTGAATGAGATCAAAGCCACATCTTTTTTTTCCTCTCTTTCTTTTTTTTTTTTTTTTGCTCAAAGGCTTTGTTCTAATAGTAATAGTCAGCAGAAAAGCAGAATAGCCTGATGATTACTCTGTTTTTAACAGATGACTCATCCTTTGATGAATCTTGAGGGAAAAGAGCACTGGGTTTGCTTATGTCTTTCCTGGAGTAGCTTCAGGCCTTAGTGAGTCAAGCTTCATGCGCTTAGAAGCACAAGTCTACTGCATTTACCACTGTGTTAGTAATGAGCGTGTTTTGCATCAGCTAGCATACATTCCTTCTTGAGGCATATATTTAAACCATATTAGTTCAGCAAACATTAGATAATCAGCGGTTCTTAATTCTACTTTCATTTCTTGCCTTTTCCTTTAAGTTTTAAAATGCTCTTCAGAAATAAAAGCTGTTTCAGTGCTTCAGAGTTGTTCCATATTGCATCATTCTACCAAATATATCTGCCAGGAACCCAGTTAAAATGTCTTGCAGGTTCCTCACTGGGCTACAAAAGGGTTAAATAACCAAGCCAAAAAGCTTTTAACGAAAATGCTACAATGACTTTAATTTAGTTTCACAACAAACCAGGATATTTACAGATTTTCTGTGCACTAAGAACACAAGATACAGTTGGGCCAGGTAACAAGTATGGTTTAACCTTACAGTTCAGCGTGTTTAGCTCTGCAACTTATGTGGGCACACAGCATACAGTTGTGTCACTGCTCCCTCGACAAAGTCTACACCAGCTCAGATATAGTTAGGAAGTACATGTGGTTTAAATAGGGAACACAGCTTTTTACAGTGAGGAGCTGCTTGTACTAATTAGGCTCTCACATGTTCAAGCCACTTTTGTGATTCAGTTACATAATATGAATGTTCCTTTTCAGATGCGTCCTCCACATAGAAGCACAGCAAAACAGATGCATAAGAAAACTAAGAAAACGACGGAATAAAGCTCAGTCATTTTAAGTTCCTACCACTGCATTTGATCTTTCTGCCCCAAAACCATCAAGATTCCAAAGTCTTTTTTCTATATTTTGCATTACACCACTCTATTAAATGACTTTAACTGAAATCTAATTATATTATGAGTGAATATTTCAGTTGTAGGGAATTTTTCTGCACATTTGCACATACTAGTGACCACTAAAGTCTGCCATTAAGTATTCTTGTTGAATATTTCATTTTCTGCTTTGTTTGCTTGCCAACTCTCTTCTTAAAGATGGCAAATAAAAATTCCCAAATCTGTGAGGGTCTAATTGCTACCTAGGCTTTAAAAAGCAGACAAGGAAGTACTTGAAAATGTTTTTTATATGAAATATTATTGGAAGATAATGTATTTATATGGCTTCCACTGTTCTAGCATCATTGCATATGAAAAAATTTCAAGAAATTTACCTTTACAACCACACTGCAAGATAGGAAAACTAATTATTCCCATTTTACACATAGGCAATTAAACCACACCGAGACTAAGCAACATGCCATGTTATGAAAGAATGTGAAACTGAACTTTTGTCTTCCCAATCACATGCTAGCACTTGCATCATACAAGCCTAATTGCTTCTTTTCCTAGAGATAAATAGCAACCAGCCTAACTGAAGGAGTATATTAGAAGGTTAAACTAAAGGAGTATATTTGAAGGTTGAACTGCAGAAATAATCTCTCACACAGAATGTATTCCTGATTTATTTTTGAGATTTAACAGTTCTTCAATCATCTTTCCCCATCAACTTAATCCATCCTCAACAATTACCCAAACCTACAAATAAGGTGAACGAAAACTATCTCAACTATGAACCAAAGTTTCAAACTGACCATATAATAACTCAGAATGAGGATGTTAGCTTTTCTGAATGATTGAATTGGGAGTTCAAGTTCAGATGTCCTTTGCTTGTTCCCTCAAGAATCATCCACCGTATGTAAATATATCACTTGCCCACATCCAGTTTATCAGTTATCTATGTCGTTCTGTAAGAATAACCCGTTGTTCATTATCACTCCCCCAATCACTTGTGTGAATCGAACAGTGCAAGTAATTTTATTTCTACCAGCTTATTGATGAAAATGTTATGCAATACAGGGTGAAGAACTAATTCCAACAAGATCGCAATAGAAAATGTGCCTTGTTTACAGGTGTATTGACATGCCTTCATTTGCCAGTTTCTAATCTAGTTAGAACACATGATTGATCTTGTATCATTATTTTAAAATAAAAATGTTATACAGTACTACGTCAAGCCTTACCGAATTATGTATATCTTAGAGCAACAATATTAGCTGTCATCAGCCAAAGTTTTAATTTAATAAAGATGGATGTACAGTTAAATGAATATTGACTGGCATATGTTACACCTCTCTCCTTTACTTCTGTATCAATGGAGACTTGCAGCAGCCTTTTCATTATTTCACCTAAGAACAATGTCAAGGACAGGCTATAATCACATCAATAATTTTTGTTAGCAGTAAATACTTGCTTACAGCAAGAGTAAGATATTGAATTTCAGCTAAATTAATAAGAGGGGAATAAGACCTAAATAAGAAAGACTTCTGAATGTCAGTTTCTAATTCTGAACTAGTTTCCCCATTTCTCTAGGAACTTACGATACGCCTCGCACAAGGAAGACAGGGCAAGATTTTGGTTGGAGAATGACAACTTATTTTAAGTCCCCTCTTTCTACGAAAGCAGAAACACCTCTAAGGTCAGGCTTCAAGAGTTTCAGTTGCAGAATGACTGGTCTCACCATCCGCGAACTGGCAAAGCACTCCCAAGGTACTAACATTAGAAGTTTGCTAAAATAGAACAACTTCAAATGACCAAACTCATATATGCAGTTACTCATTTTAAGTGAATACAATGCTTTTCTTTGCCAACTTTGGTAATGCTCAGTCCTGAATCTTATCTCCCTACCTTTATGAATATGGTTTCTAAATCAAGATTCGCATATGGAGCAACCCAAGGCAAGTACTGTGTTTACGCTGTATTTTAATTCTCCACATTCTGATATGTATAATTCCCAGTTATGCCTTGGTTCCACCCAGAACATGGAAGAGAAGACCCAGATGCAGGTTCTTGAACAACTCTGTAGAATAATAAGGTAACACCTTGAAGAAACTTAAGACTGCCTTCAAATCAATCATGTAGGCAAAACACACATTGTCTAGAAACTCCTCTACACAGGAAAAATAAATAGGCCTAGTTGTGTTAAACAGAAGATGAAGAAAATACTTACAAGGGTATGATTATAAGGAATGTGAGCAAGATTGTCCTCCTTCAGAGTTTTATCATGGAAAAGAGAATGTACTAGATGTAAAGCTGTATTTGGCTAGTCTTAAACTGGCTGAATGAATCTAAGCCACCATTTCAGTTTATTTAATTTAAGAAGCAGGTCGAAAGTGCTGCTTTCAGTCACCTATTGATATTGAAAGGATCATCTGGTTATTACAGTTATGCTCCAAATGTCTTCAAAGCATCACAACTATACTAAATTGTATGCCTTGCTGAACAAAAAGAATGATGATTAAACAAATTTTTTAAGACTAAAGAGTGCAAAAAGATTGTTAATAACACTAGACTAAAAGTGAACTAACTTAGCACTGCCTGATGTTTTCAACTAAATGTATCTGAAAACAGCACTTCAGACTAATGGCAACGAAATGTTTCTGTTAAAAATAAATTCTCCCTGCTCCTCTCCCTTCCCTCCTACCCTGGTTGCCATTTATTTACTTTGTGAGCATCTCTTTTCTTCATACAGCAAGTCCTAATTAATTATTAACCAAAGAGTAAAAAATTCTGGAAACACTATTTAAAATTATGTTCTAACAAAAATAACAGCATTAAATTTAACCTTACACAATTAAAAAAGACTGACTGTTTTTTAATTTGAGGGATCAGAGATCAAAACAGGGAACAAACATTGAATTTTAGCAAAATTATGTCTCCCATATTATACCCTTTACCGTGTAATACCTGGAGTTCCTGCTACTCAATTTCACTACGTCCTTCTGCTGCTCATTCATACTTTATTTACAGCAATGTTAAAATGGGTATAAAAAGCTAGAATGCTTCCATAATAGAGCTTGATACACGCTTTATAGCAAACGGTGTAAGGACTGAGAGAAGATAATCTTTGCACTACAAGTTGGTATTAGACCCTGGTTTTGAAAACGTATACACTGTGGAAAGTGAAGAGATCTAAGTAGAGTGGGTAAAGTTAAGCAGGTGCATAAGCTTTTGTAGGATCACAACCTTATTACTACATTAAGTGTGGTTTGCTTATATCTAAGGACTAGAGAGTTACTATAAGCTCAGTTTTGGCTTTCTCCAGGTCAGATTTGTTATAATGTGATGTCCGTGATGTTCCTCTTACTCACACCATACATGTGAGATTTTTTTTTTTGTTTTTTTTAAAGAAAGAGAGAGAATTGAGTATTATTTCAGCTAATTATTATTAGCTAATCAAAACAGGAATTCCCAGGGTATTTACCATTAACAGTATAAGCAGATTGCTTTGTGGAGAGAAAAAACTGACAATCATTCAATATTCTTGTAATAATACTGTAAGTTCCTGTTTGATAGCAGCAATAACCTCATTTGTTCAATTTAAAACTAATCAACAGCAATCATTTAGTATTTTGAAGTAAAGAATTGTATTAAGTAAATGCTGTTGTGTGCAGGATGATAAAGGCTATCTGTTCACAAATTAATGCTTTGCTTCAGAATTAAACATCAAGAGTTGTCCTCCAAACAAGGACAGATTTGATGGAGAGGCTGAAGGGAGTACAGTACAGTCTGTGTGCTCTAGGCGATTTCCCCATCTGTATCATAGATGCATCCAGCCCTGTCCAACCCCAAACTCTCTCAGTCTGAAAAAAAATAAAAAACTGAGCTAAGTGACTTTGAGCTTGTTTGCTTATACACAGTTGCAACAAAACCTCACCTACTTCTACCGTAAAGAAAATGATGTATTTTGGCACAAACTGTTCTACCTAATCCTAAAAAAAGGGAATAAAAAATGAGCCATACCAAAATTAGTACAAATCTGAAATCAGTATTTTACTGGCAAATACAGAAACAAAGGCTAATCCAGATGTGTTTTCATGCACCTCTGGTTTGCCTGGGCACAATCTGAGATGTCCAAGCAATCCTGGAGTTCCTATATGAAACTCAAGTGTGACTACCCACAACTTAAAGCAAACCATTCCTTTCTTTTCTTTTCTTTTTTTTTTTTTTAAAAAAAAGGTCATCTGGAAAAAAATAAAATGTAACAGCTTTAATTTGATATTGTAAATCTTTCTACCTCTTCTCGTACTAAATAGTCTCTGTTTCCACCAAGAAGGACAAACTTGAGTATTAACCATTTATGTGAGAAAAAAGGGTTTGCAGAAGCAATCTCTAAACTATGTAACTAAATTCTTCTCAGACAACAGAATGAGTATCAAGCTGCTTGTTGGATAGCACTGAAGTGAAATCCATCTAGTTTAGTAACTACAGATTCATGAGAACTTAGAAGGGGCCTAAAAATATATATTCACATTTTCATCAGACTGAAAGGTCTTGGTTTGTTTGTTTATACATTGTTGCTTATAGTGATAATTTTCAATATATTATCACAGCATCTAACATATATTTGAACTGACAAAACACTGAAACATTAAATACATTATCTGAAGCAAGTTATTACTTAAGCATTAAGCTAATGAGACAGTCAAAATACTGGAAAATTATAATCTCATCACAAATCAGATCACAAGGTATCTTGGCTAATTAGCAGCAGAAAAGCAGTAATAAATTATTTGTATTTCTTGTTGTCCACTAAATCATCTTTCAACATATTCTAAACAGTTCTAAATACTAAACCACCACTTCTCACTAATAAAGAGTTGTTAAAATACCAAATTTATATTCTTCTAAAGTGTTTAGTCTTGGAAAGTTATATAGAAAATAAGAAAGTTTTTTCTAGGGGATGGAGCAATGTATGTTTTCACAACATATGGTAACAGCATCTATCTAACGTGCCTAAAATACGTGCTGGTATCTAATAACTAAAGGCATAAGTGCAGGTCCACAAGGCAGCATAAGCATTCACTCAAAGTTCAGGTCTAGGATAAGGCTGGTAGCTCTGCTGTTCCCAGAGGAGGCACCGTGTTTCTTGCACCTCCCCAAACTTGGGGATTCTCAACTCAAATTATGACTAAACTTCTGTTCAGTCCAACATTTGGAGATAATCCAGGGGGTTCATTTTCATCGTTTGTCCTGTGTAAGTATTTGTTTCATTGCACAGCTGCAGACTGTTGTGATGACCTGACTACCTCCTTGTTATTCCATAATTTATTTTTCAGACTTCCATGCTCACTTACTGCTTTTTATGTGATGGTACAGAAAATGAGGCAGTAGTCTCTCAGGAGTTAAAAAACACAGGACTGTTGCCTTCTGTGACATTCACCCACTGAAGAGCTGTGCTGCTACGGATGAAAGCACTAAGCAACTCCGTTTGGTGAAACTGGGGAAGGTGAATGAGTAAGAGTTTATGCTGACCCTGACACTGGGGAAAAAAAGTATCCACAAATTATATTCAGACTCTACAGGGTAAATAAACAGATCAGTGACACATACTTCTTACACAGACAAAATATCATTTGGTTGAGGATGAGAAAGTTCAGAGGAAGAAAACTGGTGTTTAAAAAGCCTACTGAAAGTGGTTGTGGTAGAGAAACAGTGAGAGAAAACATTTTCACTCTGTACCATATTTCACTTCTTTTGCTGTTCAGCTTCATTCCTTTTTCACAGAGTGCCTGCCACATGAGATGCACTCACAAGGGGAAAGTCCCTAACCTGAGAAGATCCCTGCATCAGGACAGACAGAGACTGGTGAAAGAGGAACAAAGATGATGACTATTACTTTTCAGCAAAGCGAATGGAAACACTTTACGAGGTTGAGTCAGAGCACTGACACACTTTCCAATGCATGCATGCTCCCTCTCCCACTGCTTCCTACGCAGACTCACCCCCCCAACAGTAAGTCAAAATCAAACCCAGAAAACCACTCAGTTATCAATTCAAAGCTGCAACTGCCTCCTGAAATTAATTAAAATAGCCAGACCTGCCACCCTTCTGCTTGTTAGATCCGAGTCTCCCTCCCCTGTACCACAGTCCTTCCTCAATTTCTTTGGCTTTTAGTTGCCTCTAGTCCAAGCATCCGCGACTCTCCAAAGTGGGTTTATTTTCCTTTTCTTCTTGCCATAGAGCTGATACACCCCAGAAGACTTTATTTGCATCTGTAAACAACAAAGACCCTTCAAAGGGTTAGCAGCGGATGGGGAATGAATGGTGGTTGGGGAAACTCTGAAGAGGTGAGCAGTGCTGAAAGCAGAAAAGCAATTGGAACCGACGGTTCGACAGCGTAGGAGAAAATACTTATTTTAGGCTTTTAAGCTGTGCTGGAAAGGGTACGGTTGCCCCCTGCAAAGGAGCTCCCTGGGGAACGGCGCATTGTACTAGCAGTGGGAAACATGAAGGCAGGGGAAGTATGAGCTCAGATGCAGAGACAATGAGCACAAGGCTCCTTCCAGAGTGACTCATCCAGCCTCTGGGACAGAGGAAACTGATCACTCCATAAATCAGCATCTTTTGCTATCTATCCAAATAGTGGCACTTGGCAGTGGGGAAAGCAGCTGTTCACTGCTTCTAACAGCTCACAGGACGATGCTGGGAAGCGGGAGTTAAATAGAGGTTCGAGGGAGATGACATTTGGTGACAAGCCAAGAAGGAAACAGTACAATAAGATACTTAAAGGAATTAATTTGCCTGCGCATAAGTAATAGGCAACGGGATCAAAGTAATATTCCAATAACACAAAGGTTCTGCTAGAACAAAGGAAACTTTTTCAAACTTGTGGGCCACTGAACAGTTTTCTTGTAAGCAAGAATTTGTTTTTACATAATTTATGTGCCATTAATACAGTTTTCTCATAACAAAGCTCAGTCTAGTATTTAATAGAAAGGAGAGAGATATTTTGGAAAAACATGCTCTCCCGCATAGTTATTAGATTTTAGGTAAGAAAATTACATGCAGGCTACCTGAGAAAAAACCCCAGTATTTATTCCTCAGCTTTATTACTTTTAGCATGGTAATGCTTAGGGGTCCACAGGGAGGAGTCCCTTTTCTCATGAGCATTGCTGTCATCTGCTGCCTTGAAAAGCTAAAAAGCTTCCATTCTGATGGAAGGCAAATAACACACCAGAACACTGAATTAAGTGATGCACCAAATATTACAGTAGTTCCACTATTAATTAATCAAGGCCAATGGTCTGAGAGTAAAATTTTTTACTAGAAGTGACTACTTTCACAGCTTCTCTTACAGCCTAGCAGTTATGGATGTCTCTTCTGAGCAGTTTCTCTCATCCCCCTCTGGCCCTAGAAAGATTGTTAAAAAAAAAACAAACCAGTTTTGTTTTATACTGATTGTTTTTACTTATTATCTTCATAAAAATAGCAAGGATACAACCTAAAGTCGCATAAAGTTTTTCAATTATATTAACCAAACAAATCTGATGTAGATAACTGAGCCAGGAAAGCTCACCCTAGATGATGAGAATCAAACTGGGTCATCTGTAGCTCACCTATCACCTCCGGCTGCGTGTAGACCCCTGCAACCATGTGCAGCAGCTCCCCAGGAGGGCCAGGACTACTGATACTTGAAGTTCATTGCTTCTACAGCCATCAGGAGGACCTGGCTGCCAGCTGGAACTGTTCGATCCCCTATGATCTCGTTTCACACATGGGGAGCTGAAGCAAAGGACAAGTGGGTTTCCTACTACATCAAAAGTTTTCAAAGTCAGAAATCTTTTCCCTCACGGATTCTTACCAGGGAGACATAAAAATAATAATTAAAAAAAAAAAAGAGAGGTTAGTTTACAAGCAATAATCATTCCTGAAGAACTACATTCAGCCATTTCAGAGGGGATGAAACATTCTGAAACCATTTAACTGGTTTTGTGTTGGAAAAAGGCAAAGAATGGCAGGCAAAAAAGAGAGGCAAGTGCTCCCCCTCCTCTCCCTTTCCTCTTCCTAGGAAATGCAATTTCCTTTAAAGATCTGGGATAATCTACCAAAACCAGAGACTACTCATTTAGAAACAGAAGCCTGTGGCTAATGAACCCAAGCCATTTTGGCTGAAATAGCCATGTTTACAGATAAATAAACAACTGTCCACTGATGTCCCATCCTGGAAACCAAGAGAAACATTCCTAATCTGAATACTGAAATATCTAACTTTTTTCAGAAAAACTTTGTAAAACAGCCTTGTATGAGAAAGAAAACTCGTAACATCTCTGAGAAATCTTTCTTGGGCTGGGAAAAATATTTCTTCAGCTTTGACAATCTGGGAAAACTCTAGCTGTTATAGTAAGCACAAGATGAGAAAGAAAAAATAACCCTGAAGCAAACAATCTCACTTTTAGACTTTCACACATTCTCAGTGCTTGAATTTCTCCTACCAACAGTAGAACCGCCTTGAGAGGATGAGCAGCAGTGTCTGAAACCATGGAAACTGTAGTTTGCCTGTTTTTCTCAAGAGCTGGGCAACAGGCCCTGTCTGAAATTTAGTTTCCACAAGGTTTTGCAATTAGAGAAGTCAAGTATGAATGCAGCGAGTTAGGGAACAAAAATAAACAACATTTCATACTTCATCCTAAGAGTTTCTGAGTTATTATGAAAGCCTTTTCAGAACCACCTGTCGAGACTGAAATTACTGGGTTATCATCTGATTTTCTGACCAAGAGCACTTGCAATTTAAAGAAAAGCAGGATAAAGAGCTGTGCTGGTGTGACACACTTCGCAAGACAGAATTTATATACTTTTTTTTTTTGTATTTGATGTCTTATTCAAAGTAAAACTTTTATTCAGACATCACAGAACAAAAACCCAGTTCTGCAATTTGCCCAGAGAAAGGTACATGCAGACTGATGGAAAAGAGGAGCTATGGACAAAGCCTTTCAAGACAAAATTCTTCATGAACGTTGACTAGAATTTCCCCCTGCCACCCATGCAGAAACCGGTTAGCTGTTCAGAATGGGGTACCACAGAAAAGACATAATCTATCAGACAACTACTGCGGCAACCTATGTTTTCAGTTCTCAGAATTGCAAATAAATCCTGATTACTTTTGGCCCCGTCCTTCAACTTCCTACTTCGAATTTTACGGAAGAGAGGACAAAGAGGGTAGAAGAGATTGGTTATGGCCTTCAGAGTACTATGGTTTGCTGCACACCTTCTTCTGCCCCTCTTTGTACCCTCTATCATGCAGCAGCTGGTAGAGGGTAAGCAAGATTCATCTACAGAAACCAGAGAAGGAGTTCCAGTTTCTGCTGCATCCACAGGCCTGAAGTTTCTTCTTCAGAGGCATAAAGACTTTGCTGTGGTATATATACAAGACTCACAAGTGTAAGTGTGCTAACATTGTCAGCCTGAACTATTTCATCTCTTTGCTTCTGTTTCTTCATACTTTGCAGTGTTTTAATATAAGGACTGTTCTTTTGCTTCTGACTGTACCTGAGACTTACTAGTCCATCGTGGGCCCAGTAAGCACTCCACTGTAATAAGAATGGATAGCAGGAGAAAAAGATCAGCTGGCCACTTCCTAATGCCCTATGACTGTTCATGCTTTGAAACTCACGCTTTTGTGGATAGTACTGCAGTTTCTTTCCCTCTCAAGAACAGGAGACATACAGATGTGTAATTTGCTGAACCACTAGATCCAATGCATGGGTCCGTAAAAAGGAAACTGGTGAACTGGATGCCAAGAACTACAAGGCAGGAGAGTAGCATTATGGCCTTTCCCTTAATAACATGACTACTCTGCTCATTCCCCATGGATGTAAGTCACACAAGAAGGAATCTGTTCCCATTAATTAGCCCCAAGACCAAGTATCATGCCTTGCATTTCCAATACTATAGAAAGTCTTCTATGGATAACTTTTACCAATTCCTCAGTAAATTTATAGCAGAAGAAGGAAACTATATTTGAGGTTTATGAATATGAATTTATTGCTTCACTAAAGACAAAAGTCAGAGGAACAAAGCTGGCATCTTGCTGAAGTACAAATTAATAAAGAAGACTTTTTAAGAAACTCATAATCCCTATGAGTGGGATTATAAACATTACAAATTTGAAGGTTCACTTTGAATCATGGTCAAGTGCAACAGAAACCAGATTGCTGACGAGAAGAAAGTGCACAAGCCAAATACAAACATAATCACCACACTTATTCCTAAGACCATTTATTTTTATAACACATGCAAGGCAGTTGTGCTTATCTGTAAAGCTGCTTACGCATAACTTAAAAATTTATGCCAAAGGTATTACTACATCAGCACTGAATAAAGGACAATTCCCAAACTTGTTCATCAGAGAGGTGCATCCCATCTCTGCTAGAACAGGGGCAATAGCCATTAAATCTTAGCACAGACATCTGCCCTTGACAGGTAGAAACATACTGGAAAAATACTCAGCTGAAGACTAGGAAAACCAAGTTTGAAGTGATACATGAGAAACGGTTTCAGTCCATAGCTAGTGAAAGCAACAAAGAAAACACCACCTCCCCTCTTCCAGTATTTTTACTGCTGCTCCTTCACTCAGAATTAGTAGAAGATGCAGCAACAATATAGGGCATTTCTTTCATATATATACCTTTGAGTCAGCTTAATAGACCTTTGGTCTGCTGGAATAAATTGGTTGCAATTTAATAAAGAAGTCAATTAACATTCACAGTTCACTTACACTCCTTAGCTGACCAGACCTTAAGTGCAAAACTTTGGAGTTTTCACTTTTACTCCCCAAAAGCTTAACAGATGAGGTGAAGAGCATGCTTGGTTTCTCTTTTCTTTTAAATAAAGCAACATCTTCATGAGGAAAACTGTTCACAGGCTCAAAATATCAGCCAAGGTCCAGGAACAACGAGAGAGACTTGCATTCAAACACTGACCTACTTCCTATTATAGCTTTCCTCATAGCTGAAGAACACATGGTGCTTCTCTAGTAAAACTGAAATGCTGTGGCATATGCTTCTGTAGGCAAATAAAATGCTGACAGGCAATGCAGTAAACTGAGCCACGCCACTCTTCCCTCCTGTGAAAGCCCTTTAAACATCGGTATTACATGATTCACTGGGATAATGGCTGAATACTTTATAAATGGGACAGAAAGTCAATTATTCTACACATTCACCATCACAAGCAAGAGTGTAAGATCAATGTGCCTATAACCTATTTTATAAATACTTCAACAAAAAACAAACAAGAGAATTAAGCTTGTAGTTTCTTACCACTTTCCAGCGCTGCTAATGTACGTACTGTAACTCACGAAGGCTATTGATAGAAGCGAGCTTCTGCACAGCATTCTTAGAAAATCATTTTTATTAACCCTCAGATACCATGTTTGTTGAAGCCCTGAGGATGTGTTACAATTAATAATTGGTGTGAAATTGGAATTTCAACAGTGTTTTTTATCACCCAGACATAAAATGCCAGTTGACACTTTGTGATTAAGATGAAACACTAAGTATTATTTGATTAAAATCAACAAAAGAGCAATAAAAGCTACCAGTCCTAAATACCCCAGTGTTAAACGCAACACATCTCCCAGTCACTGGGATGTGCAGCAAGCATACTGGTTGAGAAACCTGCACAGCATGGCTGTGACTTGCAAACACGCCAATTTAAAAGATCAGGATTTATTTTGAAGCAAAGTAGTAGAGGTTTAATATTAAACACCTTTTTCTTCAGCAGTTTGGAAAGGAACACTATTGCTAGCATTAATTGCCTCAATTTTCATTTGCAAAAATAAAATGTTTGGGGTTTTTTTGTAAAGCAGATTGTACCTTAGTTGTGCTATGAAAAATAATGCAAATTCTATGGAGATCCATTTGTCAGTTTATCCTAATTATTACAGTAAAACATGTTTATTGTTTTGTTGCCTATATATAACACATTAAATCTACTTAGAGTTGCTAAATTTAGGATTATCCCTAGATGGGTATATTAAGCCTGAAAATGGAATTATTCTAGAATATGCTATCAAATCTCTTTAAAAAATGGAAATGTATAACCATTAAGTATTATACCGTTCCAATGGATAACTCCTCGATTTTAAATAAATAAATTAATAAAATATATGCACAATGTTTAGAGGTACAACTAATAAATCTAATTAAAGAGACCTTGCCAACAGTTTCTTTCTGCAAATTCACACCAACCTTTTAAAGTTAGAGCACAGTTAAATGTATTTAGTAAAGAAACATGCCAGAGGGAGGTTTTTTGTTAGTCTTCTAAAAATATTCTACTGTCTAAATAATATGGAATATTTAGGAAATTTCATTGAATAATTTAACAGTTCATAAAAATCTGCAATAGTATTTTCTGCTGTACCTTGCTAAACCCGCACTTAGTCTTGCATATTAAAAAACAAAAGGTAGCACTGAATTCCAATAATTCCTGAATAATTAAGGAAAGATAGATGAACAAAAGCTTTTGAAAATTGTTAAAGTAATAATAGTAAAACAATGTTTATGCAAAAATGAATTAAAATATTATTCAAATTCTTGAATATGAGAGATATTCCAACAATCACTGAAATATATTCCAACAACTCTGGGCATAGCATATTTTCTCCAATATGAACACTCTTATCTAACACTGAGGCTATATACAAGTTTCTTTTGCAAAGGTTACCAGAAGGTATCGGAGCGATTATTGATACATTAACTCTCTCACACGGAAGCACAAGTAGAACCCAATATGAAAATCTGTCACAAGAGCATATGAAATCCCAGACTATATTAGTGATTCTATGCTCCAATACCAATAATTAAAAGTGAGAATTTGCAGAACCCACTGCTTGATCAGCACAAGTAATGAATTATAATTAGAGAAGTATACTTAAAAAGCATTGGTGACAATGACTAGGTAATTTGTAGTTATACTCTCAGAGCTTAATTAATAATTTGAACTTCAACCATGTCTGCTTCAATATTTGCTAGTTGCAACCATTATATGACAAGGTTTGGGAAAGAGGAGCAGGCAGTTTGCACCTAGAAAACCTGGCCCCCATTGAGACCATGCTGACACATGCTGGAGCAAGTCCTCTTTTGCACACTAAGGTTTAGCCCAGAACAAATAGCCCTGGCTTAGCTGGCTACAAACATGCAAACTGAATCCCAAAATAGGCAGGCTCAAGTATACCATTAATGTATTTGTCGCAATATAGTGGTATTTCAAAAACCTAAACGTATCTATATAAAAAGGAAGATAGAATCTGCTTTAGAAATTCAGCATAGTTGTATAAACCAGAAATTAATAAAAGCAGATAATTCAGCCCTTTTTACATTCAGAAGCATTTAAGAAGGTGAAAATATAATCTGTTCAGGAAATATTTAGTTTAGTTTAGTTTTAAAAAGACCCACAGGGAAATGGATGATAAAAAGCAAGAACAAGTTATAACTGAATAGATGCAGATTTCATCAGAGAGACAGATTCATTATGTGCAAATATTGTAGGTGGTTGTAGATTGGTATTTAGGAAATGTGCCTTTTTAGGTTTTGCATTCCAAATGTTTTATGTGCTTTTTTCAAGTAGTCAATATATTTGCTGTAACAACATCTTATTGCTGCTTTATAACTAAATAACAACACTGTGTTTTGGGGACAAATACACATAGGCACATGGTAGTATGATTCATGTGAGGACCAGCAAATAACTCAGAATCATTGGTATCTGTAACTACCCTGGTGGCTCTCATGGGTTTGGAAGCTAGTCAGGAAAATTTAAAGTTGGAGGACTCCATCAGCATCATGCTGTAAAAAAGCCGTAATTTCTATAACAAAATCAGTCAAGAGGCCAATTCAAGGTGGAGTAATTCCAATCCAAAATGAGTAAGGAGTCAAGCTGCTGGTGATGCAACCTTGGTTGGCCAGATGCCAACCTCTGGATGGCCAGAAGAACTGACTTCATATGTCTGAATAGAAAAGGTGTTTTCACACTACATGTTTTCCTTTTATTTTAAGCATGATGATATTGTTTATTCTATTTTTAGAAGTATGGAACTTGGACTTGACCCCAGTCTGAAATTAGAAAAGAAAAAAAGAAATCTGTATCTATCAGTCCACTATTAAAGGGTGGATATTGCTGATTCTACAATTACCATAGTCAATGTTATAATGATTGTAAATGTCAGTGGACTAGTCTGACCATTATTATTGTTTCAAAGGAAATTTAATAGCAGTAGTAGCCATGTAGAAAACCATGACTCCAGAAAAAAGTAAGATAATTCTTATTTTTTATATTTAAATTATATTTTTATATACCTAGCTTGAAATACTGGAGCTATGTTATAATCTTTGACACACTGTCTCATGAAAGCATCTCTCTTTCTCAATTCTGATGACAGGAAATGAGACGGTGTCTAACAGAATCCAGCACCACACCAGCTAAGAGCTCCACTTTTACAGCTCCTTGCTTTTATGGAGAAGTAGTGAGAGTTTTGTAAACAAGCTTTAAATGTTAAGCATCAGCATCCAAAAATAAATGCTCAGAAACTCTTCAGAAACAACAACCAAAAAAAGCTTTAAAATGAAAAATAATTTAAGGGTTTATTTTTAAACAGCTATTTTTAAAGTGATCAGCCTTGACATCACAACATTCTTCTGTCATCATAAGAAAAGGGAGTTTAATTCTGAGGGATCAAGCTACTTGCTTTACTTTAAGTTCCAAAATTCTTCCTTTCCAAACTTAACAAAAGCTACCAGAGTGTAACTGCTCAGCAATAATTGACTTAAACATCTAGAGAAAATAACAATTAAAAAGGTACAAAGGCTTCCCTGTTGTACAAATACATTAAAGTAGGTAAATATGAATTCTGAATAAATGAATTTTTAATACATTCACTCTTTGAAAATAACTCTTTTATTCTGCATATACAAGCATCACAAACTGTTTATGAAAATAACTGTTTTGAAAAGTAAATAAGACACTGGCAAAGAGTGCGTTGTGTCCTACTTCTGTGGCTGATCTAATAGTTGATAATTCACTTCTGTACTTTGCGGTTTCACTCCTTTAGCTCCAGTATTACAATGGGTAGATTGAAGGTCACCCTCAGGGAGACATTGTATTCTGATAACTTATTTCAATGTTCATAATATCCAAAGTGGAAATACTGATGGACAATAGCATGTGATGACATATGTCAACCATGGGAGGGAAGTTTAATAAAGCAGGACATGCCATAAGGAAATCTGGCTTCAATTTCTGGCTCTGATACAGTTTTTCTTTATGTGACAAATCATTTCATCTGCCTAAATTGCTTTTCCCACAATTTAAATTGGATAATATTTGTTTGCTTTTCCAGATACTGTAAGAATTAATTTATTCATACTTGGGAAAGCACTTCAAATTTGTAAAATGGGAGCCTCTACTGGACCTTAGTATAAAGTTGACCTGTAGACTGGGAATACTTCTCATCAACAGCAAGCAGTCAGGCTCAGATATACTTCCTGCAATTTGAAATCTCCTTCATGCAACTTCTGCCACAACAGAAAATGTTTATTCCTGGCACACTGGCATTAGCAGTCTTAATTACACCAGTCTTATATGTGAACACACAGAACAATAACCAAATTAAGTTTATTGCACTGCAAATGGATTAAATTTATGGCACCTTTGTGGTCACTAGCACAAATATAACAGGTCTTTTCAAAATCTGGAGAATTAGCACCTATCCCTACTTCATCCGCACAGTCCCAGAGCTCCTTTTTTACATGCTCAGTAAAGACCTAAGGCTCAGGTATAACTGCCCCAACACGTGGTACCGCCCCCTCCCCTGCAACGGTCTGAGTATAAGCTATGGGTAGTAAAATGTAAAAATACATGTAACATTTTAAAACCCTCCAGATCAAGGCTAAAGAGATTAAGGAAAAAATATATAAAGATATATTTGTGGCACATTGTGGAAACAGAACCTGAGAACTCCCCTAAATCAGCCAGAAAAAAATGTCTCAGCAAATTCAGTGGGGACATAGTAGAACACGAAGGTTCCCTACATGCATATCCCATCAACCAAAAGGAAGATGGATTTGCTCATTAAATCATAAATAAGTTATCAGTAACTGAGCTCTCAAGAAAACACAAATTAAAATTATGACCTTTGAAACTCTGAAAATACCTCGTTTAACAGCTGCTAAAGAACAGGAAACATACAAAGAGGCTTACTGTCAAGCAGGCAAAATTACAGAATCTAATAGTGTGAACGGCCAAACCAATTCTCCTATTATCACAGTTAGGTACCGCTAAAAGAGACAGTTTAATCCTAGATTAATTTTTATTCCAAATAATTGGAAGAAAGCTGTGGACAACAGTTTTGCATTCCTGGCAAGAATACAGATGGTCCCAGGTAAAGTATTTATCATTCATACAGCACTTCCACTATCTATTTAGAAGAAAGCATGACTGTTTTAATAGACTGAGATTGTATTTCTATACCAGTAGTATTACATTCACTTAGCTTAGAAGCTGAAACTAATATAAGTGGGTATGATTTAAGAAGGAACCATATGTTCTCCTTCTAAATAATCTAAATATTTATAATCAAAGTTTTTAAGAAAACCAACCAATTTTGAAAACAAACAAACAAACAAACTTGTGTCCCAACCAAAATTTCAAATGCTTTTTTTCTCTCCAATCAAGTACTTTTAGAAAAACTGAGATAATTCAAATTAGTTTACTCATATTTCATTACCTTGAAAGACCTTGCTTTTGCCACTGGTTAACAGCACATATGTGGATGGATCAACTTGTGTTCCCTATGTGTTTATCTGGCTAAATCCACAAATGAGGACTAAGGAAAAGAAATAGCCATGGTGCCAATTTGCATGAGTTTTATCCAGTTGGCCATGAAATATGGGTTCAAAACTGTCACTGCTATTTCCTATTCTCCCTAAAATAGTAACTGGTCAGAAGTGTCAAAAGAACAAGCTACTCTGTGAAAAAAGGCCACCTCTGGTGCAAATCCAATACTGTTAAATTATGGAGTGGCAGTAATGAAGTACAGATTGTCACCTGGTGGTGTTTTATTCTCAAAAACTGAAAACAACAATTAATTCTAAATTAGAAAAGGATGTACCAGTCACTGAAGGGTTGCAAATATACACACCACAGAAGAGGCAAAGCAAAAACATCAAGATGGGATCGTACAAGTTGCTGCTGCTTTAGGAGAACAATGGTGTTTCTTCAGAAGGAAACAATGGCCATGAGCAGCAGAAGTGTCACAAGATGTGCACTAACAGATGCTAGTGTAACTGCTGATCAGGACTGAACAACAAAAAGATAATTATCACTTTCTATAAACTTTAGAAGAGAGGGAGATACAGCATGCTCAGCAGGACAGTTTGCCTGAAAAGGTCTAGACCACCAAGCCCCAACACAGACCATGACGATGGATGTATCTAACTTTTTTGTCTACAATGAAGACCTACAAATCCAACACAGAGCATTCCCTATGCTGCTCTTTGGTTTGTTTGGTTTAAAAGTATTTTGAATTCTGTGTTATACTAATGGAGTTTTTTAATTAGTATTTTATGCCTGAGTGGGAGTACTGTACCTGTAAGGTACAACTGGTCAAAATCCTGTTTCCTGTTGTAGCAGCTGGTGGCACAAAGTCTAGAATTCAGACAATCAAGGAAGCACACCTCTGTGAGATGTCCTGCTCTGAAATATCACTAAATAACTCTAATACTCCCAAAATGAAAAGATAATTTCACATCTAACGATCCTCAAAATACTATTTTTAATGTCTCTATATGATTATCTTATCCAGCTCAGAGCACTAAAATTCTGAATAAAAGAAATCTTTGGCTGTGTATTTATCACACTTACAAAATGTGATAGGACAACCTTTATCCAAAGGATGATGGACATCCTTCACTGTGCTGTGAGGCAGCAGCAGCAGAGTAGCTCACCATATACCTTGAATTTAACCTGCATACACTCATTCCATAGGGAAATACACCTAAGGGATCCATATAACGATGGAAGTGGGCCAGGGCCTGATCATAAAAGCTGAGAGAGGATTCAGTTTAAGAGCACACTCATTCACTCTCTGCCCTCCATTAAGTTTTCCATGGCTTTTCTCTGCCATCAGTCCAAGTTATTGCCAGGCAATAATAAGAAAAAAGAAGGACCTAAAAATCCCACAGTTGATGTTCTCCTGCCTTGGATTCTGAACAGAGCAAAAGATTCTCATTTTAATTCAGTGAAGTAGAATTTATATAAAACTTCAAACCTTAGAGATATTTGACCACACCAAATCTTTAATCTGCGCCTAACAGAAAAAGTCCAAAGCACAGTCTTGGTGTTACAAAGAAAATGGAGTAATTTAGGGAAAGTACTAGAAGTCTGTTACATTCTGGAGAGGTTTTTTAGGACGTGGCAATGCCATGTAGCAAAAATTAACCTGCAGATTTTCCTCATTAAATCACCTGCTTTTGGAAATGCTGTCATTTAGAGAGCTCTGTCACCTAGTAAACCTCCCCAACTGTAAGCTCAAAAGAAACCCCAGATGATTTAGATAATTCTAATTATTTCTAAAAATTTCCGGTTCTTTAGTAACTGATTAACAGATTTAAGTTGTCCTTAGTTTTAAGGGCTGTGCATGCTAGCGATTCATGTTTTGTAACACCAAAGAAAAATAAGACAAATGCACCATCATTTTGTAACTTTCCTTCCTTAGAGTATATCCATCTGAAGAAGACCATATTGATGGATTTTTCCTTGTTTTTTAATACAAAATACTTCAACTGTTTTCTCTAAAAAAAATACCAATACAGCAGCAGCCAAATTCTCATGCACAACCTAGATGCAACAAATCCTTATATAGGCAATATAGGGGAAAAAAAAAAATCAGGGAAATATTTCACTTTTAAGCTTTTGTTGATTACAACAGATGACAAAGTTGTGAATCAGTACAAAAATAGTAACTATGTCTTGGTTTGTTAGAACAACAAAATCCTAAACAATGATATGTTTTCTGAGTGCCTGAGCTAGTGATACCATCAGCTGAGAATCTGATGACTCAGAACACTGTCAATTTTGTTTGCTGACACTGTGAAGCCCAGTACCCTATGTCACAACTTCTGAGTAGTTTATCTACAGTAAGCCCAAAGAATGCAAACTTTATTATTCAAAATTAGTTGCTATGCCTAAATATTTAGGAAAAAATGTCAAGTTTCAAACACACTGGAGTATTTCTCTCAATTTAAAATCAACCCTACAGCTGGAGGCTATATAAATTCACTACCTAAAGTAGAATTACTTGCATGAAAGACATCTTATGTCATACACAACGCAGTAGGTCGGGGCTGACCCATCTGAGCAACTGCTGCCTTGTCCCTAACGCAGCTGCTCAACAGGCCGCAGGGCCGCGATGAGAGGGAGCCCAGCTGCCCCGTGGCCTCGCCAAGCGCCGCGACTCTCGCTGGAAACCACCTCTCGCTTCCCTGCAATGAGTTGTTTCTTACTTCACCCACACAGCCAGCCTAGCAGAAGGACAGTTCAGAATCTGGGAACGAAAAGGCATTGCCCCCTCCTCCTTCCCAGCCAGGCCATAGAAGAAATTGCTCTACCTTAGGTCATCAGAGAGCTGTGGATAAAAAACAAGACGCTTTCCTCGCACAGCACCCTGTCCACTTCTGGGTTTCAGCAGTGTTGGCTCTGCAGTGCTGGGCTAGATATCCTTGTTGGTGTCTTCAGTGTAGCTCGCATTCCTTTTATATTTTGTGCAAAAAGTAAGACAAAACATGGCAGAGAAAGTATGTCAAAAGACACTTTGTGACAGTCTCTTAACCTTTCAGTAAGAGGAGAATGTTCAACCCTCAGGCTGCAAACCATGAGCATCACTGTAATATATGCCTCACTGATATTTGTGATAACATTCTCCCTATGCATCACTTTTTACTGTAGCTGGGGAAGGGAAGAGGAGGAAGCTAAAGAAATCCATTTAAAAGAATTGCGTATTTCTTTTAGCTGCTGATTTTCCTGACAATTACTAATGAAATACTTCACGGTCCTGTTCTTTTTATGTAAAATATACTCCCAAATACAATCTCTTTCTTCTTCAGCCTTCTCATCTATTTTATACACATGGACAATTACACACTTATATCTTCCCGGTACGTCACCATTTTCTCTATCAGACCAGTTTATGGTGAAAATCAAGGTTGTTGAGACAACAGGGATGGGGAAGATGGACAGATGAGTACGAATTGTACATCCACCCTTTCATACTTTCCTTCACGCCCCCCTGTGTCTCCCTCTCCACCTTCTAATCTTTGTTTCTCTTAAAAAATAAATGTCACACATTTTTCATTAAGTAGTACAGAAAGAAACTTACCTTTCCACATCCACTCGTCCTTCATAATACTCTCCTCCACAATGATAGACTGACAAATGACAAGTCTTACCAGTACAGAATCCTTCTGCCCCTCTTACAGTATATATTTGCATTCTGCATTTCATCACCTCTAGCCTCCACCAGTGTCAAAAATAATTGATTGGCTGTTGAAATATTAATACTTCCATCTCCTTTTCCATTTTGGTCTTTTGAACTGATGTAAAATGAGATCACAGCCCAATACTGTAGGTGACACATGACATAAGCTGTTGCATTTCCTGATCTCCTACTTCTCTCATCAATTGTTCAAGCATGTCCTTAGGAAGAGCTTCTGCACCGAGACTCAAGAACTGACACTCCCCTTCAGGCAGGGAGGACACATTCTACAAGTCTTTTTCTAATTAATTCCCTTCACTCTCTGCACATTATCTCTGGATAAAGCCACCAGCAAACTCAACTACCACTTCTCAAAGACCACTCAGATATCTGCCATTATTTTAAATACCCTGTGTTTTCTTGACCAAATCATAACATACCAGTTCATATTTAGCCACCTGCCCTGCCTCCTTCCTTCATGTCTCCAAGTACTATCCTCACCCTGCTATTATGCAAGCTGACAGTTAAGGCGATGTTTTTTATTTGGGTGTCCTAGTTTTTTGTATATGAATCATATCTAAATGCCTTCTTTGTCACTACCCCACGATTTATATTTTGCCACCCTTCACCAAGCGTATTTCCATTTGGGATCTGATAATGTCACGTTTTTTTATTGCACCTTCTATTTCTCTGGCCTTTTTGTTTCTCATTTCTTTAGCAAATACAGGTTTACCACATTCACAACTCCTCAGAGTGCACCTGCAAGGATCGGTTTCCTAAGCTCTTTGAATCACCATAAAAAATGCTCTTTATAAGTTCCTCCCACTAACACCTGCTCTTCCATCGTATTAAATACAAACTATTTGTCTTCACTTCATGACCTATTTCTACTTGACCATTTCTCATTTTTATCAGCTCTTATCTCCAACTGGCCAATATTACTTTCCTCCATCATTCACTTGTAAAATTCCTAAGTGCAGTTGTCTAGGGTGCTGGTCCATGCTCACATTTACCTATTTCTGTGGTAGAATAAATAATGTTAATTCTACAGCATACATTGAGGGTTGCCAGATCTCAAGAAGAAGAGATTCTAGATCAAGATCAGAACAGATCTCAACCTAATAAAAAAAAAAAGTCAAATTGACTGTTCCTTGTCCATTTCCTGGCAAATATGTCCTACTCTTCTTTTTTAAATCTGGTATTCCTACCACTGCTGGCAACCATCATTGATCATTTAGAACTTCCCATTTTATTTTGCATCATAGGCAGGTATGCTGTATTTGGTTAGGTGACAGCCTATGCTTACCTGACAATGCTTTCATTAAATATTACTCATTCACCCACATTAACACTGGTTGCTATTATTATGAAGCCTTTTGAACTGAAATAAAGACAGGGTATTTTCACTTAAAAATTTGAAAGTCACATTATAAATGACAGCAAATATTTTAAAATACTTTTAAATCTTATATATAGCACCCTGTAACCTTCTAGAAGGTTATGTTTACAATAAACCATTAGTGTATGTGTACTCAATTATTTTGAAATATATTAAAATATTTTAATAACATATTCTACTGCACTGCCTGTAGCAGTATCTCAAAACATCTCCTTCTTTCACTCTTACCTTTCTTTCTCCATTATAATCCTCACTCAAACTTACATCTTTGCATAAGAAAATGGTTGCAATGATTCTTTTCACTGCATGGATGAACAAGAAGCTCCTGCCAAAACTCAAGCACAAAAAAGAAGTGTTCAAGAGGTGGAAGCAGGATCAAGGAGATGGAGAAACACAGGGACACTCCAAGCTTGCAGGGATGGGGTTAGAAAAGGTAAACCAACCCAGAGTTGAGTCTGGTGAATTGACATGAAGGGCGAAAAGGGCTTCTACATGAACAGCAAAAGGAACAACAAGGAAAAATGTGGGCCTGCTGCTGAATGGGCATGGGCCCTGGTCACAAAGGATATGGAAAAGGCAGAGATACTCAATTATCTTCTTTGTCACAGTAAAGAAGGTAAGACTGGCCTTTAGGAATCTGAAGTCACTGCAACCAGGGGGAAAGTCTGGAGCAATGCAGACTTTCTCTCAGTGGAGAATGATCAGGTTAAGGAACACTTAAACCAAGCACACACAAGTCCGTGGGACCAGACAGGATGCAACGAAGAGAGCTGAGGGAGCTGGCTGATGTCATTGCAAGGCCACTCGCAAAATTGTCTTTAAAAAGTCATGGCAATTGAGAGAGGTTCCTGACAACTGAAGAAAGCAAACTCTTATCTCAGGAACGGCAGGAAGGAGGATCTAGGGAATTACAAGCAGGTCAGCCTCACCTTGATTCAATCTGCGCACAAGAAAATACTTTTTTTACTGTGAGGGTGGTTGAACACTTCAACAGGTTGCACAGAGACATTGTGGAGTCTCCATCCTCCGTGATACTCACCGAAATGGACACAATCCTGGGCAACCTGCTCTAACTGATCCTGCTTTGATCAGAGAAACTGGACTAGATGATCTTCAGAGGTGCCTTCCAAACCCAGGAAGGCTGTGATTCTGTGAAATAGTCACCTTATTCAAGAGTGAATACTGAGTCCCAAATATGAGCACTTTCCCAGACCATCTTTCTATAGAATAATCCAGAACTATGTATCTTCCATTAGAGGCTACTGGTTTTCATTTACCAAATCTCAGGCCAAGTGTCCTTACCTTCAAAGCCCTCAGTGGACCTGATACTAGCTACAAAGGTATCTACTTCTACCAGAACAAAGGATGTGGGGTTTTTTAGTAAACAGTTAAGAAAACTGGCACAAAACATGGGACAGCAAGTGAAGAAATTCACAGTGGAGGGAGTCTGGAACAAACCTGCAAATTGAACCAGATTAAAAATGCCTCGTTAGTTTTAAAACATAACAGAAAATTGCTCCTCAGGCTACAGCTTTCCTAGCATTATGAATAAATTATACAAGAGAACCCTATTTAACTTTTCCTTACAAAAAATACATCAAAAAGGCATTCAGAATAGGGAAAAGCACCATTCCACAAGAAAACCTGCTGGTATTCCAAAACTACTTATGAAGGCAGCCCAGAAGGTACTTTAAGGGATTTGATGCTGCCTGCTGGCAAACAGCTATCATGGTGGAACAGAAACTGGTATGGGCTCCAGAGCCGGCAGCTCTGAAATTATCACTGCAAGGTTTTATCTTCTTCATCAGGGCCGATTTTGCCTGACTCAGAAATCTGGGTTTGTTTTCAATTAAAGCATTAAAAAATGAGGGCAAAAATTTTAATCAAGAAACTTACTTATCCCACAGCCAAAGAATACTATGTGGATTAATCTATTCTGTTTACATGCTTTTGTTGTCTTTGTTAGGGGCAGGAGAGTTAATAGCATATTTGGGCATAAACAGTGAGCACATGACAGTTGAGATGCTCTAAAAGACAACTCATGTATGACCTTATTCCAGACTAAGACTTGGATCCATTTAGCTGATTTAACAGAGCTACAACAAACAACATGGATAATTTCCTGCTTTGTCTTAGGTAGAAGCTGGCAGCTATCTACAGAATGAATCAGAGATTTTTCAGCATTACAATTTGAGGCATAACAAGTGCAGCAAGTATGACTGAGCTTTCTTTCACCTTTTGTAAACCCTTAAAAAATTACTGTAAATATTTTTCAGTAAATAGATAACTATATTGTTATTTAATAGGCCTACTTTTCAAACACAGTTATTTTTATTTTGTATACCTACATTTTTCTTTAGAGTTCAATCAAAAGTACAAAAGAAATAATTATTGAAATCATGTAACATAATAAGCCAACGAGAACAGATACTGTGAATTTATACTTCAACTGAGGACAAAATAACAGCGTCCATAAAAATGATTTAGCAGTGTAAAAGGATGTGATACTTCTTAAAAACAAAACAAAAGCCCCAATACCCTAACAGAAAAACCTATTAACATTTAATACAATATTCTCCAGGCTTCTTTTTTGTCAAACTGCTAAACTTTAATGAAATCAAATCAATATTTTCAGTGAAATAAAAGTTATCTCCTATTACTCTAGTAGACACTTAAAAATAGTCTAAATGAAATTGGCAGCTGTGTGTAAAAACTCATTTAATTTTCACAAAAGCTTTTAAGTACTGTTGCAGTGAGAAATCAATATTACCTAGCTGACATAACAGTGAAATAGTTGGGTGCAAAGCAAAAAAACATAAGTGCAATCAAAGTAAATGAACTGTGATCACACCAGCAAGCCTAGCAAAATTAGCTTTAATCTTGGGAATATTTATGAAGTATATGTGTAATTTTTCATGATAAATTTTCACCTACGGTTCAAGGCATACCAATAAAACACTTTTTGATAGGTACACAAAAGTTTGATTGGAATTACCTATCTCCCAAGTGAGCTTATACTAGGAAACAGACAAACTTCACAACCAAACAGAATGTTTCTGTCTCAAATTCTGGTTTCACATCTGCTTATTAGGACTGTCTCCTGAGTGAATTAATTATCATTAAGGAACCACACACATTGTATCCCGTCCTATTAATAATATCTTTTAAAATATCCCTTCAGGTATCTTGGCAGACACAGAGAATTAGTATTTAATAATTCTCTATTGAACTAATTAGGATGAACATAAAATATGAAATACAGAATTTGTAAAAATATTTTCTTATGAAATTACACGTAATTATAGTCTTTTTCAGCTATGTGTGTCTTTTAATATGGTACTTAATCTCCATTCTCTTCTATGAAAAATGTGAAATAATAGAAGGACCTGTAAAGCTTCTCTTGTACCAATGAGCTGAAGAAAACTCATCTGTAGTTAATGCAATATTCCCTTTGTATTTGTCATTATGAACAAATTTATAGTATAGAAGTCACACTAGAGTAAAGATTGCATAAATATTTTCTATACATTATTCACTACAGTTTCCATATGTCAGTAATTTCAAGCCTCCCCAAATAATGTTGGCCTGTTAGAATCAACTGGACCTTTTTGATTCCCTCTTTCCCTGATTTACATCATAAATAATATACTCATATTAGCTAACTAAGCTTCCATTATATTAATTTTTAAAATAAAAACATTTCTTCAGTGAAGACTAATGATAGGCATTCATTCTGCAACAAAGTAGAATGGCCATCACAGCAATAAAAAAAAACCCCATAGCCCTGGGCATCTTTCATTTTTCTAGTCTTCTTTTTGTCCAACTGACATGCCATTTGCCCGTGGAATTTTGTAGTGGAGTACCTAATACCCCATGGCTATTAGACAAGGAGCCATTTTTCTCCTATATAAATGTTCCTACTTCAGCAAGGACTGTACAAGTCCTCAAGAAAGCATTTGTTGAGAGCAAGATCCACTTTGGAGAGAGACTTTGGCAATGGAAGTAGAAATATGTAAAGAAAAACAAAGGGAGTAAACTGCTAAGAGAGACAAACAGGCAAAAGTAGGAAAGATTTGGAATTTCCTTGGAAAGGAGGCTTCTGCTTTTACTAACAAGGCAACATACACCTTGGAATAAGCATCTGCTAGTTATAAATGCCAGTAAAGAGAAAATTGAGTAATTAAGGTGTCCACAAACAGAGTACAGAATAAATGTGGCAGAAGAAAACACGACTTTTTCTGGTCCGGTACTACACTATTTAAATTTACAGTTTCAGAAGTACCTGTTCCAGGGCCTGGCTTTCGGTGTGTTAAGTGGCCATGCACAGGAGGCCCTCTGCATCCCATGGGAGGCACGAACCAAGGCAGCTTGGCTGGAAGAAGAACTGAAGCCCTCAAAAGAAAGGTCCAGGCCAAGGCAACTCATTTCACAAGATGGAATGAGAGAGACTCTGGTAATGGTTGTTTGCTGACGATCGGTTCTGATGTGATACAAATGATACAAAATAATGCTTTCACCGTGACAAGTTACGACTGTTCCCACTGTATTGCTGAATTACCTTGTTTGTTCCTTCTGAAAACCAAAAAATGATATGGGATATCTCACGTGAGACAGCAGCCCCATCTCTTCATGCAGACTTCTTGTACGTTTTGTGGTCTTTTCTCTGCCAAAACCATACATAGAAGTTTTTTTCCCTTAACTGTGAAAATAACATATTACCAGAAGATCAATTTAATTGGGAAGGTACATTGTTAAAATTGTGTTTGGCTGCAAATTCTTGGTGTTCTTTAAACACAAATTTCCACCTAAAGTAAGCGCAAAGCTGCAAGTGGAAAGACACCTTATGTAAAAAAAAAAAAAATAGTTGCCTTACAGAGCAGAAGAGGAGATTAGAACCTCCTATATATGGAGAAGGTGGTGTTCTGGTGCTAATGTAATCTCATGCAACTGAGAAGCAGAAATAGGGGGAAAGATGAAAATTACAAACTCTCAGAAAATTTTCTCTCTTCCGATTACTGTTGCCTGCTCTAATTTCAGTAAAGCTTTTATTTTGAGAAGGTGGGGGCAGGGAGGAAGAGGAAGGCCAAAAAAGGCAACAGAGCAAAAGAAGAATTTAACTTGCAAAAATTGCAAAATCACCTACTTTTTTTCAAACAGATTCTGTAAACCTAGCCAAATTCTGTGCTTATTTAAAAACAGAACAAGTAAAAATAGATGCTAGAAACCAGGCAAGATACCACAAAAGTGAAGCCAAACAATGAATTCATATAAAAACACGGGATATGCTTTGTGAACTCTAAAACTGTGGAATAACTTGGGATGATTTATCACCAAAATAAAGTTGGTATTCCTAGAATGCATCAAATAATAGTGATTGCTTAACGCAGTGGAGTTGAACTTCCGCAATGGTTATTTTTTGTGGTTAAGGGAAAATGTTTGCGTACCCTATCAGTAGCTCATGCAGGCTGTCAAGTACCCCACCGTATTCTGATATTTCATGACAGCAGATTTTAAACTAGTTCTTGTGAGTGTGCTTAATGTTCAATTTTATTACTGCTAGCAACCTGACATTAACATTTTCATCAGTTTTTTTGAGATTTTGTGATCTAAATGCTATCTGCCACTGATCCAAGATGTTACATTGAAGCTTTCAAATTTTGATGGCGATAAATTATAATAGAAAAGAAATTCAAATGGTCAAAGTAAGCTTAAGGTATGAGCTACTTTGTGTGTTTTACTTACCCTTTCTTTTGCCCATCTTCCTATGCTAACTTCCTTGCAGATTATTCTTTCTTTTGGCAACTAAATTGAGCTCGCCTTTCAAAAATAATGAAAAGTAAAACTAAACAGATCTTCCTCTTTCACAGAAATGTCTGGAAGTTGGCACTGTTGGCAACCACAGCAGTCCCATCTACACAGGCAGTTGTGAAGAACTCTGCACAGCACTGGGTCATTCCACTTGGATGATGCAAACCCGCTTCAGCTGCCGCGGCTGGCCGCAAGCGGTTAAGAAAGGAGCTTGCAAGCCTCCAGAAATACGGCAGAGAAAGAAACCTCCAACGTTAAGTGCTGTACGAGACAGTCTAAACGTGCTCCTGTATTCATATACATATAATGCCTCCTGGTCAATTTTAGCAGTTGTTGTGGCACTGGGATTTAAATAGGAGACTTGGTGAGGACTGCCAGGGTTTTGCTCTACTCCCACTCACGCCACCAGAGGCAAGGCCTAGGCCTCAATTAAGCAAATACTTTTGCCAGCTTCTATTTTCACTACATCGCCTAAGTTAACAATTTGTTCCATGTTAAATGACAGATTAGGTGCTACTGTGCAAGACAATGCAATAAAGGTTTGCCGTATCAGAAACCTCATAGGATAAGCTCATAAAAGCTTCTGCCCCCAAAATGTGAACCTAAAAAGCCCCAGAACTATGGGTTTGATCTCATCCATCAAAGTTGGTGTTTCCCAGCAAAAAGCAATCTACCAAATGCATTCAAAAATGGAACACGGCTCTCAAGTTGTAGAGACTACTATGGTCAGTGGTGTCCTCTTTTCCCAATTAATCCACAGAACTTCCGCTGGTGTTAATGTGAGCAGAGCAATGTTGAATATACCCTCACCTCTACCTATAAGCATAAAGGCAGCCAGCCTCGGTCAGGATCTTGTTTTTGACAGGGGCCAAAAGGGACGTGCACAGAAGAGATCACAGCAGGGTCACAGTATAAAATACATTTTCCAGTGCTTCCCGTTCTGCAGCTGAGGGACCTTCTGCAGCTGTGGCAAACATGGTTTCTACACGCATCACGGATGTAGCAAGAGTTTTTCTTCTGGGCACTTTTCCAGTCTCTCCTGGATTCCACGTGAAGTTTTAGCATCCACAGCAACTGTGAGAAAGGATGTCCATAGCTTAAACAGGTATTCTGTGAAACTCTCCTTAAATGAGTTAGCTGCTAATTTAATTTGATGTTCCTTAATGCCTGTATCTGAAAATGTGGAGAACTACCACCTCCTTATGAAATGTGTGATTTTATACATCCCTATAATATCAGCTCTTTCGCAGTCCTTATTTCAGGCTGAAGAACATTCTTCAGTTGTTCCTTAACTGGAGAAAACTGTGCCAACTTTTCCAGAATACATTAAGAGAGCATAGAAATCTGACCTTAGTTCACAAACAACACAGTACATATTCACTTGAGCATCTGGAGAGCTCAAAACACAAAGTTTAAAATGATAGTTAAAAGTTACATTTTAACAGTTGGTATGTTCGAAATTTTGCATCTCTTAAAATCCTCCAAAGAATCAAGTCAAATTTATATTAGTACCGAAGAAATTAAACTGAACTCCAAATGGATGAGGGTTATTCATAGCAATGCAAGTTATTGAACGTGCCATCACAGAAATCTCTTACCATGATTAAAAGAGAATTCTGTACAACAAAGAAAGTGATAAGTAAGGAGGTGTTAATTTTCTTGGTGCATGAAACAGAACTGAAGCTAAATGATCCTTTCATTATTTTTTCAGTGTCATTATTCTTACACCAATAATAAAATAAAATAGTTATTGTTGCTATTTCACAAGTTAATATGACAGCCTGTCTCTTTAAGTGCTTTTTCAGTTCTGACCACAATTCTGATTATGAAACCCACTTCAAATGGCCTCACAAACACAAATATTAATATAAACAAATTATTTCACTTCTCTTGGGTCATGATCTCTGATGTGGACCTATTAAAAATAAGTAACACTTTCATAAAAATTCTTTCTTGCAAGCTATTACCCAGGACAAATTGAAATCTTTAAAACTTCTCAAAATACACACTAAGCCAGATTTATCTCTCCATCTGATGAATACGAAACACATGAAGCAAGTTTTAAATCTGGAGACTGACATTAAAATTAGAAAATATAGGGTTAATATTGGTGTAAACAGCAGGTAGTAGGTGAATAGTCTTGCAAAAAACTGAGAATATACCCAAACTGTGAGTAATTGTGTAATGGCTTCACTATTTACCGTATTCAATTATTTATTCACTTTGCACTGAAAGCATGGATATTGCCTAATTATATTAAGAAAGCAAAGAGACAAGCAGCACACAACATCAGTTGATTATATTTTATATATCCAGTTGCATTCTTTACATAAATATAAATTGCTTAATTGGCTAATTCAGTAGACCTTAATGTGCCATTGCTGCAAAGGTGATCAACAGCAACCTTCTTGGCAATTATATGACAGAAAAACAGAACAGGCTGCAGATGAAGCATTCATCACTTCAGTTTATCCTTTCATCCTCTCTGTGTTGGAGGGAAAATACTAGGAAGTTAAATATAACCTTATACCATTTACAATTTAATGTGATTTAAGCAGTAGTCCTTATTCCAAATTACAACTGCCTTTCTTGAAACTAGGCTTTGAAATGTTCATGTATTTTCTTGCTGTACATTCTGAACAATAGCCTCTCTATTCTATAAGGTTATACTTGCTCACATACGCAGCAGAGTGCGTATATTAGAGAAGAAAATATTAGCAAGAGTATCTTACGTATGAAAACAATGAACTTTGAAGTAAGATTTAAAAAAAATCCCGAACTAATAACATTTGATGACAGCAGATGATCTGATGACATGTTGGCTTGTCTGCAGGCACCCTACCAAGTGTAGCAAGGGAACAAGAACTGAACGTAGTAGAGAAATGATGCACTACCCCATCAGGGGCAAAATGAGAAAGCCAGTTGTCCATAAAGCAGCAGCAGACTGTCTGAACCATACTAGCTTTGCTAGTAAAGTTGAGAAAATGTATGCCTGAACAAATCAGTGCCATGATATGACAGCAAAATTTTCAGAGCAAATGAAATGATTGGAACTATGCAATCTATCCACCTCTTTTTTTCCTGTTTTGATTAGTCATCTTCTGCCATGTTTAATGTGAACCAGAAAACTTTATCATCTCTAAAGGATAGGGATATTGTCTCTAATTGAATATATTTTTTGTTCTTGGAAAAAGTCTGTATTCCAGCAAAGGCACATACATTTCTTAACTTACATTTATTTTTCTGCAAATATAAAGGCTGCACTTTTACCTACTGTGGAATGGCTAACGATAACGAAATGGCTAAATGCCAGAAAATTAGATAGGTCTTTTTGTGTGAATGAGCATTGTCAAGTAAGCACCCACATCTAACAGAAGACCAGAGGTAAATGCCTAGTAAAGGTCTAGCTGAGTATGTGTTAACAAATGAGCTCTGATATATTTAGTAGCAAGAGTCTGAGACTCATCCGCAGCTCCCTGCCCACCTATCACTGCCAGAGGAAAATGGGGCATGTGTCTACATACCAACTCCTGCATTTTACAGCACGGCATCATGGTGAAAAAAATGTTTTTATCAAAGGGCAGCCCTCTCCCAGGTAGTGAGTGCCAGCAGAGAGATCAGAAGCATCTGGGGATGGTAACACCTTAAGCTGTTGCGCTACAATGTGCCAGAACTCATTTGTCAGAGTCCGGAGGCAGCAGGAAGCTGCAGCCGGCTCTCCAGATGCGGGTCAGACAAGCTGTGTACAATTCCATGGGCCTGAGGGATGAAGCATCCTTTTCAAGGCTGTTTTTCCCCCTCAACCTCTTGGCTTTCAATGTCAGTTGTAACTAAAAGCAAGAGTTAAAAGATCGACTCCCAGTAAAACGGTTTCTCTCAGCCAGATTCCTACCTCCATCCCTAAAATAGAAAAGGAAAGCTAATGCAGTCCATAATAGGTCACTCATCTCTTCCCTTGGAACTACCTTAGTTAATTTTCACGAAGCAGAGCTGGTTTTAGGGGACCAGCTAGGAGCCGACTGCAGCCCGGCAGCCGGGCATCCCCTCCCCATCATGGCCCTTGTGCTCCCGAGCCGCAAGGGAGGCAGCCGGGGAAGGGGGCCAAGCCCTGCAGCCCCGCCGGAGCCCAGGGGCAGGCAGTGGGGCAGGCAGCGGGGCAGGCAGCCCTGCCGGAGCTGCCTGAGGACCTGAGAGTCAACGATACCAGCCAGAAAACACCTACCACCACCTTCTAACAGTCCACCAAACTGTCTGAAACAGTCTCTTAAAGCCCCCAAACACAGATTTATGAAAATGTAGTGTAAAGGTGTGAATATTTCAGAGGAACTAAAGTCAAAATCTCCATAAATGGTCTCTTCTTTTGATGGATTGCATGTATATTTTTTTTTTAAATCAACCTGTTAAGAATTCTCTGAGAAAAGCAGGGGAGCTATAGCAGATCTATTGTCAGAAATCACAGGACGTCCATTTCAGATTCACAATGATTGTCTACCATGCTACTGGGCAAGTAGGATAATTTGCTTTCTTATCATAAATAGAACAGTAAATTAATATTACAGCATTTTAAATATAAATTTTGTAAAACACACTTTAAATTATAAGGAGCATTCACAAGTTCTATTCTGAAGTTATACCGACGTGAGCAAAGATAAAGAGAAAATAAATTACTTCTACCCTAGCTGTCTTTTTTGGAAACCATTTACCCTGTAAATCCATATCGTGGGTCACTTGAATTTCCACATTAGAGATTTACGAAGTAGTAGATGTTTAAAAGTCTATTTCACTAGCACTACCAGAAACATATACAGAGAAGCTCCCTGGTTTTGTTACACTAACGCCTTCCTGACAAACAGGAGGATACATCGTTTTTAAATTACACCACTTCACATCGTTGTATTTTTATTTGCCAAAGGGCGCCTACTGTACACATAGCATCTTCAAAGATGATTGTGCAGAGAAGGTAACTGAACAAATACTTGACAACTGATAAGAAATTACATTGTTTGATTTAATAAAGCTACCAACTAAAATTTAGTAATACAAAGCCAAACAAAATAAGCCTGAAACTTGCAACAGAGCAGATTAATATGGAGGTGAATTACCAAAGCAGGTTTTGTAACAAACTATAGGTAATACCTAGAGTTAACTAATATACTAACTATAGCTAATGCATTTATTACATATGTGCAATAAATACATCAGCAAATGAGCTGCTGAAATACACATGTATATACATGTACACATATACACATGCATCCAATTATCAACAGAATGGACCACTGAAAGGGAGCTTACCATTCTTGGTTCCCTACTCCAACAAACGCCTTTAATACCACCCAGGACTGATGGCATTCACCAGCGTACAGGCTCTCTAACGGACTGGTTCAGAGTAGCAGAGTAGCAGCACATAAACTGGGATGGTACCTTCTTTATTCTACAGCTCTGCAGCCCAAAAAACCTGTCTAGAAGCTATTCTGACCTACAACAGATGACAGGTCCCTGCCCTTTTCTCCCCGTCCTTCTTTTTGTACCAGGCAGCTAAAATCGGAGGTCAAAAGCACTACAGCTACAATTCCACCACAGGGACCATGGGGTGGGGGAGCAGCTTTGAAGTCAGTATGAAGTTTTCTTCCTCTAACAGGGTAGGCAGAATCTGCAGCCAGCCAAAACAAGCCAGATCTTGTGTGTCAGGGGAAATAATCTTGCCTTAAATTCTTAAAAAAAATAAGTTAATAGGAAGAAAAATAAATGTCTGGACTGGAAAATGATAAAACCGAAGAGCCTTCAGTGTAGAATTTGTAAAGTGTATTTGAAGGCTTAAAGCAAAAGGCCCAGTTATTTTTTTTTTTAAATAAATTCATTACTTTCGGGATTGAAGAATGGATACAAACCCCCATTTATACAGACACACTACTGCAGAATTATGCATATATATCACCATAGTAGAAATAGCTATACTGGAGTTGCCTGTACTGAGAAATTACACAAACATACAGCACTTCATATACAGGCATTTTTTGTTTGTTACTTGAGGATTGATTCAAATCAGAGTTAAAATTCAGTGCGTCATCTGACATTTGTGATTGGTATTAAAAAAAGTAAAGTCTTCATGGATTAGTTAAGCAAAAGCCAGTAGCCTGGAGTAGCAAACAATGTCATACAGAAACTGAGGGAATACATATTTTATCAGGTGAGCCATCTCTTTTATATTTACAATCCAATCCAACTCCAATTTTGCTTGTGAAGTACAGGTGAAGTTAGAAAGGCCTGCTTAATCATCTTGAGAGTTGCAAGGCCACTGCAATAAGCCAAAAAATCACAACAAATTCAGAAGAGAGATAACTATCCAAATAGTCACTCCAAAATGCTAGATAGTTTCACAGGGGAATGAGGGACAGAGCACAGACAACTACAACATGATCCAGCAGTCCCTCCAGGCTAGGTCCACTGTTAGAGGCTCTCCTGGTCTGTGTTACTCCTCTGCTTTCTCGCCTTCATTTAGATTGACTGCTTCCACGTGCCAGTCTGGTCTTGTGAAAGCCATAGGCTCTGTGAGAAGGGGTGACACAAGCTACCACTACACTCAAAATGCTCTAGTGTATGCAATCTTTTTCAGGTAAGAAAGGAGAACTACTTCACACCGTTATAAAAATTCCATTCCCTAACTATTATATCAACCAGTCTTTATAGTATGAAAGTGTATTAACTTTGTTAATATAAGTATTAGTTGACATTATACACTGTCATGTAATGAGGTAGTGGAATTTTACTGGAGACTTTCGTACTGTTTATGCTAAATCCAAACAAACTAAAGAACAGCCCGGCTCTGGAAATAGGGACTTCGCTTCTTGGAAGCTTAGAGCTGTCCATGGATAACCCTTGGACAAGCAAGATGATGCCACCATCCTAGCCCCTCTAACACATCTTTGAAACTCTCCCACTGTCATCTGGCATCATAGATAAGTAACTCTAGCAAGAGTTACTGACTCTGAGGACGTCTGAATCAATAGACAAGCAGCAAGAATGCTGCAAAAATAGAGTTGCTTTGCAAAGTTTTGCTATGATTAGTAGTCATTAGTGTGAGGGCTTAGTGTGAGGGATTAGTCAAATCGTGTTGTATCTGAACATTGGAATATGTAAAACTACATTTGGGATGCCCCAATTTGTCCCTGACAACTCATGCGCCTGAATAACCATTTAGAATCACAGAATCATTTAGGTTGGAAAAGACCTTTAAGATTACCAAGTCCAACCATTACCTGTCAAGTCCACCATTAAACCGTGTCCCTAAGCACCCCATCTACATGTCTTTTAAATACCCCCAAGGGATGGTGACTCCACTACTTCCCTGGGCAGCTTGTTCCAATGCTTGACAACCCTTTTGGTGAAGAAATTTTTCCTAATATCCAATCTAAACCTCCCCTGGCGCAACTTGAGGCCATTTCCTCTTGTCCTATCACTTGTTACTTGGGAGAAGACACCCACACCCACCTCACTACAACCTCCTTTCAGGTAGTTGTAGAGAGTGATAAGGTCTCCCCTGAGCTTCCTTTTCTGCAAGCTGAACAACCCCAGTTCCCTCAGCCACTCCTCATAAGACTTGTGCTCCAAACCCTTCACCAGCTTCGTTGCTCTTCTTTGGACACACTCCAGCATCTCAACATCTGTTTTGTAGTGACGCATGCAAAACTGAACATGGTATTCGAGGTGCGGCGTCACCAGTGCCGAGTACACGGGGACAATCACTTCCCTACTCCTGCTGGCCACACTATTTCTGACAGAGGCCAGGATGCTGTTGGCCGCCTTGGCCACCTGGGCACACTGCCGGCTCATATTCAACTGGCTGTCAACCAGCACCCCCAGGTCCTTTTCTTCCAGGCAGCTTTCCAGCCATTTTCCCCCAAGGCTGTAGTGTTGCAACAGGGGGGGATAGGGCAGGGGGGAGATTGTGACCCAAGTGCAGGACCTGGCCCTTGGCCTTGTTGAACCTCATATAATTGACCTCAGCCCATCAGTCCAGCCTGTCCAGATCCCTCTGCAGAGCCCTCCTACCCTCAAGCAGATCAACACTCCCGCCCAATTTGGTGTTGTCTGCAAACTTACTGAGGGAGCACTTGATCCCCTCATCCAGGTCATTGATGAAGACATTAAACAGAACTGGCCCCAGTACCGAGCTGTGGGGAACACCGCTTGTGACAATTCTCTACTTTGTGCCCTAGCCTCTCTCCTCAGCTGGCACCAGCCATTGCTGAACCTGCTCCACAAGGAGGGAAAACCCACTGTGGGGAGCAGATACTTCACATCTTCTATGCTCGAAGGCTGCTAATGGGATTCTTCTCAGGTATTAGATAAGTCCACAATATCACAGTTGTCAGTTTAAAAGCAAAATAATCTCCAGAAGAATGGTTGATAGTACAGATCCAAGTGTTTGTCCATAATTCATGAAATTCATGTGTGAAAGACACAATTCTATTTCCTCTCAAAGGACAAATACTTTGAGAAGAATATTCATGCAAATAACCAGTGTTTAAAAGTTTATTATTAATTTATACTACTTGCCTTCATTTTTTAGTTTTTATTTACAAAAGAAGAATATAAGCCAGTATTTACCTGGACTTTGAGTTCATGAAAGTTGTTTTATTGGGCTAGTTAATCACGGCTAACCTAGTTTTTTTAGTCCAGCCATCTACTTTATTTACAATACCAAAGCCTTTTGAAACTCTTGGAATACATCAAGTAATTCTGTTACAAAAAGTCCTTAGAGAGAATTTGCAGAAGCCATTTTTGAAAACAGGATGTTTCTTTTCTGTGTTACTTTCCTCAAGACAGTAAGCAGGATAGGTTCACAATATCAATACATAAACTATCATGCATGCTTTTTAATCACAGTACAAAAAAAAATTAAAAAAAGATTTATGCTTTTTTAACCCAGCCTGAAACAAGGTGAACAGCAGAACTGCAAGCCAGTGTGAAAATGCAATGAAAGTGTACAATTCTACGTATTAATTACTATTTTAAAAATAAACATGGTAAGATTTGAACAATATGGTAGATTTAAGGAATATGGGTTTTGTTGGAGATCATCTAGTCCAACCCCCCTGCAGTGAGCAGGGACATTTTCAACCAGATCAGGTTGCTCAGAGCCCCGTCCAACCTGACCTTGAATGTTTCCAGGGATGGAGCATCTACCACCTCTCCGGGCAACCTGGGCCAGTGTTTCACCACCCTCACTGTGAAACATTTCTTCCTTGGATCTAGTCAAAATCTGCAGTCTTTTAGTTTAAAACATTTACCCATTGTCCTATTGCAACAGGCCCTGCTAAAAAGTTTGTCCCCATCTTTCTTTATAAGCCCCCTTTAAGTACTGAAAGGTTGCAATAAGGTGTCCTCAGAGCCTTCTCTTCTGTAGCCTGAACAACCCCAACTCTCTCAGCCTGTCCTCCAGCCCTACGACCATCTTCATGGCCCTCCTCTGGACTCGCTCCAACATGTTCATGTCCTTCTTGTGTTGGGGCTCCAGAGCTGGATGCAGTACTCCAGGTGGGGTCTCACCAGAGCGGAGTAGAGGGGGAGGATCACCTCCCTTGACCTACCTGCTGGCCCTTTTGATGCAGCCCACACCTACATACATTTTTCCATTTTTGTTACACAGTAGTAACATGTAGTATTACTGGGTATTTCAAAATTACATTCCTGCTGGTGTGAATCAGTGCTTGCCGAGTGAAATCTAGGTACTATTATAAATAGACAATTATGCTTTTAATATTGTCTCAAGAAAGTATGACTGAATCTAACTACCTAAGCATAGGATCAGGGGCTTTAGTCCTTTGGTTAGATCATTTCTCTCAAAAGCACTAATTCTGTAATCCCTCTTTGTTCAGGCAGTCATTTCTCAATCCATTTGTTTATAGAGAATATACATACGTATAGGTCAAGTTCAGGCGTAAAGCTTGCAACACAAAGCATGCAATTGCTGCGTCACATTTTGAAACTAACATATAAACGCTAGCTTTGAGACCATATAACTGTGTACTCAGAGTTCAAACAATCCTTTGCAAAACAGCCACTGTAATTTTAATATCTACATTTGTCCTCTATATCCTGTTTCATTTTTGTGATATACTTAATTCAAGATGGAGTCATGAAATGAATGCTACTTAACAAGGGTGCTTAAAGCCCTACCTGAATCTAAGCTTAAAAAAAAGTGAGAAAAATCATAGTATACTCTATATAACAGCTACAGTTATTGACTGCAAGAACATAGCTTTTTAAAATGGCATGTTTATTGCATTAACTAGGATGCTGTTTACTGTTTTGTTGTCCTGAAATCCAGCTGAATCATCAGCTGTATGACTTGCAGAAAGATCAAACTAAACATTTAATTTTTGAAACAACTGATTTTATTGTCCTTAGCATAAGCAAGAAAAGAGGTTAAACCAGTAAGGAGGAACTTCTTCCATCTGAAGGCACTGCTGAATCACTAGACAAATAGATTATTTTGTTGCCTTCAACTATAATGCCTATAGTAATTATTAACACTCTCAAGACATCCTGGTATTATGAAAATCGGCTAAAATCTTGTGGGCAAGGCATACATTTATTCCAGATAGAAAGTGTAAGAGATAATTAAGCTTCTCAAACTGAGCAATTTGAGTACAATACAAACCACTGGTTCAACCACAGCCTGTAAAAAGCTGCCTAGAGATGGAGCTGAATGGGCTTTGGCTGGAGTTTGAATGCTACCTTAAGGATCCAGGCACGGTTTGACATTGCTCAGATATTGTGGTCATTTGCAGAGAAAAATGTCAGGGTGCTCAGGATACTTTGAGAAAAGCATAAATAGTGTGCTTCCCATAGTCCTGAAAAACTTCTTTGCTTGCAAGAAGTGTGCTCTGGCCTACAGTATTGATTTGTCCTCTCTGGCATGCTTCCTGGAGACAAAGGCTCTATCTGAAAATCCTTCAAGAAAAGATGACCTTAGGTGCTAGCTCACAGACGCTTCAGCAGTCTAATCACACCTTCCCAGAGCTTCAACCTTGTGGACACTGCATTTGTAGCTCATCTCTTGAGACATGCACACACAAAAGTTAAGCAAATGGACATTTTGGGTACTATACAGAGCCCTCCAGAAATCATTCTCTCCGTATTTTAAGTGGTACAGGATATGCACAGCTCTAGACAAAGCAGTGAAACACCCATTTGCCTGCAGGTGCTTCACTATTTCCTAATTGAATAATTTAAAGGTTCAGAAAACAGGATCCCAGTCTATACACGTTGCTGCTTCTCTCCCCTTCTCTTCCCAGCTGCCAGTTCTTAATTGTGATTTGTTATACAACTACAAGCACTCATCTGTAGAGAAAACATTCCTATCTGTTCCTTTCTTTTGTCCATGCTTTTTCTGCCTCCTGTTTCTTCCAAGATCTATTTTCATAGCCGAGTCCCCCGACTAGACGAACTGAGCGATCAATACTTGCTTTTGTTACTTCTCTCTATGGATGAGACTTGAAAAGTTGATTTGTACAAGATAATTGACATCCTTTTGTCCACTGATATTCTGTGTGAAACAAGATCAAAGTTTAAAAACTAAACTAGAGCAATTCCACTCTCCCCCAAAGCTTAGTAACAGTATCCATCACAAAAATTTATCCTGACACCGGCTCACAGTTTTTATCTGAAGAGAGAGGCAAAATGCAGCAGGGGATGCAACTTGCCCTCTAAATGAATTGGTTAGTGAAATCTGCATGCTGACCCAGAGAGACCTGGGCAATCCTCAGTACTGAGGAGAATAACAATTTTTAAAATTGCCACAGTAGCCTAGAAAGTCAAAGTAGAACAATTCTTTGGAAAAGAATCAAATAGAGAGAAACTTGTAATTATTGAAAATCTTTTCCCTATTATTGAGATGCTTGTTTACAAGATTTGTAAATAAAGTGGTGTCAAATAAACATGACTTTTTCCCAAAAGGCATCTTGGCAACCCTGAATACTGTCAATGGCTTGAGTCCAAAAAAAAAGGTAACAATGTGCTTGATAAGAGACTCAACATTCAAAGCCTCAAACAATACAGTATTGATACTTGGAACGGTCAATTGAAAAAAGTACTTGAATATTTTTAGAAGCTGTAACTATTTGAAACACTATTTAAGCTACTTACATCTGCATCTGTAGATGTTACTTTTTGGTTTTTTAGTGTGTCTTTCAGCGTGTCAAAAAAAAATCCATTTATTAACATTTTCAGATGATTATTTAAACCTTTGTTTCTTTTCTTCAGTATTTAAAATAATAGCATATAAAAGCTGAGCACTGTAGTTTTGAAAGTGAAATAAATAGCTGCATTATAAAATTACATAATAACTATGTCATATATAGTAAGCTACTTAGAATTGTCCACAATTGAATACACTTATTTAAAATAAACGGTTGATTAAAATACAATCCCTATCAAGAATTCTAGAACGCTGACCTGGAACTTCACAGAGCTGCAGTTGAGATTTGAATTTAAGATGGATACACAAAAAAACCCAGAAGTTATGCATGTATTAGACATGCTACTACAGTTTTCATTCCCTACAAGGGTTTTCGTTCTCTTAAAGTACTTGTATCGGTGTAAATTTGGAGCAACAAGTATCAATGTGGTAATCAGCCACCCATGCCTATCTCTCCCTCAATCCTTATCTAGCTCCATCATTTTAGATAAAAATGGTGATTGCTTCCTAGATGGACACAGTTTTTAGTTCTGTGAGAACTCCCAGAAACTCCAAAATTGTTAATAAAAACATGCAGAGAGAAGTTCTCAATGTCTACCTAGCACCCTAAGCATTTGCAATCATCTTCACGCCTACACAGTTCTCCTGCTAGCTGTTTATTTTGCTGCCACAGTTGCAATCTTTCAAACACATAATTCTGTACAATGCTGAAATCAGATCAGCTTACCCTCGCTTAGAGCCAGCTATATGAGTAAGCTTCCTAGCCACTGAAGGGAGGAATCAATTATTTAGTTTAGGTAAAATGCCACCAAATTCTTGATACATTTTCTCAAGAAAGGAACAATTTAGCACTTTTTATGATAATACAACATAATTTCAATGTCCTTCTTGCAAAGTCTAACAGCTATAGCATGCCTTGACTAACAAGCCATTTTCTCTCTCCTTTTTTTATTAAAACTTGAAGAATACAGATTTTTTTAGATCCCATGACAGAACTCTTCCAATCTGTGGTGACATTCTTCCCAAGGATCAGTAAACATGCGAACAGATGCATAATCGATTTTGCTATCGTGTATGTCAATGGATTTTCAATAGCATTCTGCAAAACAATTGACAGCTGCTTTATTCCAAATAGAAATTAACATTTTAGCTTCAAGACTGCCATACTACTAAAATAAACGTAATCCCCTCCCCCTCCAAACAGAAGAAACTTTTTCCTTTTTGTTCAGTGCCCAAACTTGAGGAACAATGTTTGACACAGTAATGATTGCTCCATTGTTTCACAACTTTAATGTGGATTAAAGTATTTCTAAAACAATATTAAAACTAGTATTTCCACTGCAATGATCTGCACGAATTAGTAGAAATTATTTCTAGTTATTTTAGAGATATAATTCATAGCAAAAGGAGAACCTTTTCTTTTGATGCAAGACCTACTCCCATAAGAAGTAGGTTGTCATTGCATCTCTTATTGTATCTGCTTCAATATTGGACTGAAAATGCCACTTTCTTTAAAGGAACGATGATCTATTCTACACATCTACCAGCATGCTGAGTTCACTATAACACATCTATTGATGAGAGCTGTTTGCTCTCATTCTTTGTGCTTTCATATTCAGTTATTTTTTCCCTGGATCTTATACAAGAGACTACTGTTGCTTTCTCTGACAATTACAAGCTTTGTCATCAGATATAAAGGTCTGCTATTTTTAAGACACTAAATAAATTGAGCCCTCCATCCTACTAGAAAGTGTATGATCTTTTATTTGGGATTACATTTCCAGGATTTATTTGCCCTATCTTTTGAGTCCCAACTCAACTGTCTGGAACAAAATTTGATGGTCCATGGCAATAGGGCTGTAAAAATCCACTCTTCTGAATAGTAGTGACAAGTGGAAAATGGCTTATAACCACTTTGTCATCTAACTCGAAAATTGTTTTTATGAAAAATAATTACATTTTGCAGCAAAAATAGCTTCCTCCTTTTCTAGGGTAAAAATGTAATTTTCCAATTATGAACTTAATAACTAACTGTAAACCAGTAAGGCTCTATTCCCAAGCCTAAAGAAAATTCTATCTGGCTGCACACAGGAGCAGAATGAAAATTAACTAAGTGATTCTTTTCTTCAGTCATATGCCAAAACCAAACTAGCAATAAGTGAGTGAATCACACTCTACCAGTGAAAAAAAACACCTTATCATGAGTAGTAGCAATGACTCATTGGAAAGAGAGATAACTCAGGATAACCCAGATAACCCTGGGGAACTGTGTGAAAGACTTTAAAAATCCCCTTTTAAAGCAACAGCAGGCAGGCTGCAAAAGAAGCAAGCGATCTAATCCTAGCATTCAGCCTCACAGACTCCAAAATACTTTGGACAGCCTGTTCCTTCCAGCTGCTAGAGGCAAATGGGAGTTTCAAATTCATAAGATACTTTGTATTCAGAGACTAATACAAAAGGCAAAAATCCTTTACAAAAATCTAAGCAGTAAGGAATGAAAGTCTCTAACTGGGCATTTGCCTAAAATCTCTTATTAGTATAGATAATACATTATGTTTCGGTAATTTTACATAGCTGGTTAGTTATTTGGCTGATCTGATGCATACATGAACTTCTTTTTGCAATAACTGAATTTACTGCTTTATTACTGGCCAGTTTTTAAAATTTATTCTGGTAATCCAATTTACTGTATTCTCTTTAGAGCAGGTGAAGAAGTGCAAAACATCTACCAGCAAGTAGAGAACATGACTGATCGATCTTTGCATACCATATGTTACGTTATGAAGTAGTGAGTGAACATCTATCCTTTCAGAGAATCTGTTCTTCTGCCTTACCGATAACAACTGAATCCATGTTATACCACATTGCATTATCTGAATCCCTTCAATGTAGCTTCCTGTGCTAAATTAAAGTTTGACCTGATAAAAACAACATACTAGTGAGGAGACCCTAAACACTGAGGGCTAGTCAAGTCTACCCTGAACAAGTCAAAATAGTAGCTGTAAAAAGTGGAAATACTAATTTAGGTATAGCAATCATGTAACACTGTGAAATACAGGTCTGTAAAAGGTTTGTTTGAATTGCCAGTGGTTTTGGGGTTTTTCGGGTTTTTTTGTTTTGTTTTGTTTTTTAATCTGGGGACTCAGTCTGACCCACAAAGCAATTTAATTAGCCCTTAAATAAAGCAGAGAATTAAGACATGAAACAACAAATGAGAACTGTAAATAAACTTTCTCTAGTTCACAGTAAATACATATAAGCACTCCCTAAAGGACTCCAGAACATCAGATTGGTAACAATTTTATGTATGATAAGAATGCCATGGGACTATAATTTTCTGTCACACGCAAGGAAAGTAATCTGTAAAAGGATGTCATCCAACAGCAGCTTCAAAACACCTTCACAATCAGCAAGGCAGCCCCAGAGGTACTAAACTGGCAAACAAGGATGGATGTGAAAGGAAAAAAATAAAACCACACAACGACAAAAACAGAGCAACAACCAAAAAGCATTTTTATGCACATTTCACAATTGTCTGCCTTCCTGGACAATTGCTACTAAAATGTACATTGTCATAAATTACATGACTGCCAGGTGCCAACTTAGTAACATTCTGTTTAAACATTTGCTTGTTCTCAGCAGTGTGTTTCCTCTTTGTACCTGACATATTCATCAACTTACTATCACTCCCACCTCCCTCACCCTCAAGTATGCAGAAATACTGGAGAACTATCAGCACTTTCGGCGGTTCCTACTGCATCTTATTGAAATCACACTATTTTTGAATGGCTCAAATGCTAGTTTGATTTGTCTGAATGTATGTTAATATTGATTCTCTTTCACCTCTGCTGTAATAATCAATACCCATCTATTTTATAGGTGTCTGACAGCACTTTCCTGCATAATTACAAATATATTCAAAGCAATTTCTCTTTGCTTGCTTACGCTATATAAATGGAATTTCTCTGTGATATATAATGAAGCATACACAGTTGTCATTGCCCAAGATGCTTCTATCATGAACTCAGCAAAGCAGCAGTATCACTGCAGTAGTTGTAGTATCACTTCAGCAATCACCAGGGGGATTTCAATTCAGAGGAAAACCACCCCTAAATTAGGTTTCTATAAAGTAATTTACATATTTCATTCCACCTTTATTATTTATGAGCACTTTTAATAATTTCCTCACCTAACTTAAAACCAATGATTTCATTGTGTTACAGCAATGATAGTACAGGTATACTTGAACCTCTCTGAATTTGATTTGCCAGATCATCGAAACATAAGTAAGGATTTGTCCAAACAATAGTTAACTGCCTCATTCCTCCTTCTTTAAAACTCACTCACTTAGCACCTATTACCTAGAATCTGAGACAGAAACACGAAACCAGACAGAACACTAAATTAAGAGGCTAATTTATTTTCCAATTATGTATTTTAGCAATGTGAAGGCTATTTATAAATAAATTTTCCACAAAATTTGCAAAATGAAAGATTCTAATGAGGACATGATTCTTTAAGCACTGCTTAGTCTAGTGTATCAGCTATGGGATGTCAGCCATTTAAGTCTTTCAATCCGGAAGACGTTATGAGGAGAGGAAGGAAGAAGAGAGAAGGCTGTACTCTTCCAATCCTCTTGCAATACAAGAAATGCAGAAAATAAGATGGCAGAGCTTTTTGCTCAGTCAGAAAAGGAGGAATTGAAACAGTCTAGGGTAAACCTGCAAGATCAGGTCTTGGTGCTCTGTGGTTTCACATTTATATTCATAACCTGAAGTAAACTAAATCATCACTGATAACAATTACAGTTTCAACAGGGAGAGAGGAAATGGAAAACACTGAATTGCCGAGGTAAAGCAACCTGAACTTCTTGATAAGATAAATACATGAAAGTAGCAGGATTTGGAATATGGGGAAACACAGCCTTACACGGTAGATACGGAAATGCAGGCCTTACTTTCAGAATAACAAGAAAATCTGATTTGGGCAGGAAGATTCATAAATGTGCCTCACCAACCAGATGAGCACAAGCACCTTACATGATAATAGTTAAAACCTAAAAAGCTTACTTTAGAACAAGAACACTCCAGGAACTTGAATTATTTTGCTTTCAGAGAGAAAGTTAATGGAGAAACATAAAGCATGGAAAGATAATGGAAAACACAAAGTACCAACAGCAGAATCAGCATTTAACTATACTTAAAAAAACCTTTAAATTAACTATAACCTAACTAAACTAACCATAAAATAACAGTAGCGTATTTCTACTGTATTTTAACTATGGCAGTAAGATAGAATGAAATGTAATATCTGGAAGTTAAACAACTCCAGATTGCAATTTACCTGAAGGATAAATGACTGCTGAGACAAAGAGCCAAGGATTGTGGTTGTCTCCTTCATTAATTTGTTTCAACCAAAAGTCAATCTTTTCAAGACGATATGCTTTAGTTCAAATGGGAATGAACTCAGAAAAGTCTTAATGTCACATGATAGGCAGAAGGTCACACTTGATGATCACAGTTGTCCCTCCTGACCTATTGATCTATGAATGAATGTTACATTAACATCTTTGAGACCTGCATTTTATTTATTAACACTGCAAATATTCTGCATCAAATGAAACTAAACCAATGTGTCATAATATGGCATTTGACTTGAAAAGGACAAAGTAGGAAACCCAACCGTCATTACTTTGTCACACACACACATGCTTAAATCTGCAGCTAGAAAATATTTTTATTATTTTTCTGCCTAAGTCTTTTAGTCCCAAATGATTTATTGGTCTTTGAATCTTAAAAGAAATAGCTGTATTTAAAATACATTCCCCATTAGCTACCAAAGGAGAATCTGAAGAAGATAAGTATTTGGAATTGGTGACAACACAAATTTGGGAAAATATTATCCAAAAGAGAGCTGAAATTGTGCGAGCAATGTGCAGGTTTCACTTCTCATTACATTAGTACTAGAAATAATGATCATTTTTATGGTACATTTTTGAGTTTCATGTTTAATACAGCTTGTAAAAGAAGTTCAATATTACTCCCTGATGTATTACTATTCTGCCAGTGTTCAGCTGCCAACAGTAGTTAAATCTGATTAAGGCCCCCTGCCGAGTTAATCAATCTGATAATGTCAGACATTATTAAGGAAGCATACATGATACGGTCACACTGTCTATTATCAGTAGCATGTACACCAGTGCCTTTGTCTTTGCAGAGCACTGAAGCTACTTAAAATACATAAGCATAAAAAGGACAAAAGGCATTATAAACTTTCAGTCTCAAACATTTGTATGCTAATTCCTGTTAAAATACAGCTATTTAATACAAGATACCGTCATTTATTTTAGGGTTTTGGGGAATAACAAAAAAAATGAAAATATTAAAGCAACGAAGTGCAGCTTAAGGATATGTCATTCTGATCAATGCAAACTTGTTTCTAAATAAGGAAGTCTCTTCATTTTAGAACAAACTCATTTTACAGAACCTACGTCTCGGTTTGAGGCATACTCATACTCTTCAAAACACTTAAATACTACCTGACCTACTCAGAAGTCAGCAGACATTGCTTCTACACTACCATTACACTAATACATCCTAACGCTGAAATAATTTGTATTTTCAAAGGGAGCTGCTTCTTTTCTGTTTACATTGTATTAAAAAGCAAAGTCATAACTATCTCTGGTGAGCTGCATTTATTCTTTGGATTTCAGCACTACCACTGAAAATATCCATCATTAGCTCTAATGCTAATTAGCTCCTCAACAGATGAAGGCTTTGTAACACCTAACCCAGTACAGTTCCTTTGCAAAACGTGTGAAAATTGCAGAGGACAGAAGGACATGCCATGTTATTTCAGAACAACAGACAGCATACATGCAAAGGGTGTGTGTGGGGGAAATAAGGGCAGAAGAAAGGTGGCCAATGAAACACAAGTTGCAACTCTAAGGATTCAGTAATTCTAGATAGCATAAACGAGAGGTTGAGACAAAGTCCTCTCCTAGAACTAGGGGAAAGGCAATTCCTTTAGCAGCTTACAATCCAAGACAAGTTGGAGGCTGATCCCTATTCTACCTACAGACAATTTCCTGGGTACCCAGCTGAAGTGCTGGAGTCCCAGATAAATACCTGTAATGAAATCTAGTCAACTGTTCCTACTTGGTTCAGCACTGTAAGTAACATCAATTACCCCTTCTATAGAGCTATCTATTTTATTGATATCCCCTATCAATCTAATTTTCAATCCAGAATGAAATAATCAGTAGCTTGCAGGACACCTGAGGCCAGAGCTAGTCAAGAAACAGACTGCCTAAATGGGGGTGGTGGTGTGTGCAACGGACTATTACATCACAAACTTGGAAGACCAAGTATATATAGTTTGGTAAAAATTCTATACAGCATCTTCCTACGCTCCTCTAGAAGCAGAATTGATTTAAACAGTGTTGTGTTATGTTACATATAGTATACAGTGGCACGTGTCTTTTGCAGATTCAAGATCCCTATGCATTAAGTCAATACCTGGATTAGGAAGCAGCTCTCAATTTTGATGCAGGGCAAGATAGTCATTACAGACCAGTCTGAAATATATTCATACGTTTATACAGATATAACTGGCACTTTTCATAACAGCAAATCACAAACATAGAATTAAGCAGCGCAGTATTTCTTTTTCCACCATTTCTTCTTTTAGAAGGTTCTTCTGCCCCATGTTTGTTTCCTAATATTCAGCTGCACTTTAATTGCAGTATTCATTTTTTTCCCCCCATTTAAGAATAAAAAAGAAATAAGCCACAATACTGCTTAACTGCTGAATTAACTCTAGTTCAAGAACTGAGATGCAACAGGTACTTCCAGTTACAACTATCAGAGAAAGGCTAAAGCATAAGATTTTTCAAAGAAAAGAGTGCAATCTATGTTTAATCAGGGACATTCAATCCGTACCATACTGCCTTTCAGAAGAAAAGTCAGATCTAGCCATATGTACATAATACAACATAATAGAATTTTTTTTTTTATTCTCTGTTCTACAACTAAATGTGGTCTATGCTAAAGTGATATAGCTATGTGACTTGGAAGGTGAATATTCATTTCACACACCTAACAGATAAATTAGTAACAAATGTAGTTTTGCACATACACTTAAATACAGGGAGAGTACACTATCAATTCCAGTCAAGCTTTCTGGGAGAAGGAATTGAGGACGGCACTTTTACCTCATTGCCTACAACATACCAAAAAGTATGTCACTTGTATGCCAATCCAGAAAGATACTGCAAAGTCTTTTTGTCAATAAAAAAAAGACAAAAGAGTTAGTTCTTTAAAGAATAGCAACAACATTTTCAAGACTTGCTACAATTTTAAAAGAAGCAGTAGTGAAACAGAGTTGTTCGTTTTCACAGAGCATCCTCTTTTCCTTATTTTTCTCCCCTGCACTCACAAAAAACCAAAACTGGAGATCAACTGGTAAAAATAGGAAACAAGCAAGACAGTGCCAGTAAGCAACAGTTCATTATAGGTTTGTGCCCCAGGGCTGAATTCCCATGTGGCTTCTCCAATGTCTAATATGGGTTGTATTTGCATATTAATATTCCCACAAGGCAAAAGCCTCTTTAGCAGTAATCTTATTTTTAGAAACCTCATATGAGTTTAATACATCTGAAACCTCTTTCCCTCTGTCAACTTTGGTTGAAATTTGGCCAGTGACTGGGGGAGAGGGCAGTACTGGGAAGAGAGACGCAGCTGGCGGGATTGACAGGGATATGTAGGCAAACTAAGTGCGTAAATTGCATTTCGCAACACCACCTTACCCAAAATCACATCATGTGAGCCAGACATTAAAAATTCACTCCTCTACACAGACCAAAGGTAAGAAAAGAAAACCAGAATTAAGGACTTCCTTAGTTTAACAGCAGTAAAACTGTTCCCCTCACAACAGACTAACTAGGAAGCATTTTCTGAAATGCCAATTTCCTTAATAATAATAAGCACTTTGCTGGTTCTTCTTCCTTCTCTGGAATGCACCAACCACTACAACGTAATACAATTTTTTGTTATTCTCTGTTCTACAACTAAATGTGGTCTATGCTAAAGTGATATAGCTGTGTGACTTGGAAGGTGAATATTCATTTCACACACCTGACAGATAAATTAGTAACAAATGTAGTTTTGCACATATACTTAAATACAGGGAGAGTACACTATCACTTCCAGTCAAGCTTTCTGGGAGAAGGAATTGAGGATGGCACTTTTACCTCATTGCCTACAACATACCAAAAAGTATGTCACTTATATGTCAATCCAGAAAGATACTGTGAAGTCTTTTTGTCAATAAAAATAAAAAAGACAACTTACAGAGTGATCACGGTTCTGCAGGAATTAATATCTCCCCATCCTTGTTGACCAAAGGAATCATGAATCTCACCTGAATCAGGCACTTCACTGACAGTCAATTGCCTTAACAGAAACCATCCAAGAGTCTACAGCCCCTCACAAAAGTACACCTTTTCTTAAAATTATTGCTTTCATAATAACAGCACTATCATATCTCTGAAAGGTAAAGTTCAAAGGAGAATTTGATAACACCAAAAGAACACTGGTCAGCTCACTGTGCTCTCACAATACCTGGTATTTGGCAGCCTTAGGCACAGAGTGCAGGAGAGAAGGTACTGAGGAAATTGTCTGCTCTAGCTCTCTCCAAAACAGCAGATCCCTCTTAATACTATGTTTGGTGAGCACAGATGGATGTACTTCCAAAACCCAGTTCCCTCTTAATATTAAACACAACCCTAACCAGGAACTTCTGCCTAGCCAAATAAAGTCAAGAAGCATGTTTCAAGCCTTCATGCTGCTTCCGAGCTTCTTTCACCAGAGAAGTTGTTGGAAGAAATCGGCGCTCCCATTTTCCGGACAATTTGTTGAATATGTGATGAGAGGGAACACGTTGCCCCCTGGCCACTGGCACAGGAAAGCAATAGCTGCAAGGATTACATGTGGGCTCTGGGCCATATGGTGTGTAGGCTTATTGTAGGAATTTAGCATTTTTTAGACTCCTACTTTCCTGTCAAATTGGTTGAAATTAGCCACTGAGCTCCCTCTCTAAAAACTTTGGAAACAACAGTGTGATTGTATAATCTTTTGCCTTTGAAAACCAGATTAAAGGTAAACAAAAATAGCATAAAGACTGTATTTCTGTTTTTCAGAAAGGCAAGATGGAGAAGTTACAGAAGACGCTTTCATGAACAGGAATATTTACTGGAAGTCAGAGCTTTAATAAATGTAAGCTTAGCATTACAGAAATGAGCATATATTACAGCACACAAGCTTACTGCTATGAAGGTTTAAAATAGAGTTCAGAAGCTAAGCCAGTTTAAGCCACAGAATAGTATTCCATTATCCTTCCAGAAAATGGTACAAAGTGTATATATAACTGACATACAAAAACATAATCTCATTTGCTATTTAGCTATTTCTAGAAACCCAATATTATGCTAGAATGTCTGCAAATAATACAAATGCTGTTTTGTCAATGAAACAATACATCATGTAAAATAATACAGTATTGAGGTCTATACCTGATTAAAATGCCTCTAGTCTCTAGACTAGACATGTTAGAAATGAATATATTTTAAATACATTATGACTACATCTATTCAAGATATTTATGCTTTATTGATACTCAGTCTGGAGAGGATATAAACTGTAAATTGGGATTGTAGACAAAGCTCAATGAGCATAGAGAGGTGGCGGGAGGTTGTTTTAAACAGGGCGCAGTTCCTTATCCACTGATGCAAACAGCACATGCTTGGCATTTTATTTTAGTTGAAAAAGTTTTATCATGTAGAAGACAACAATATTGTTTATTCATCTGTGCCAGTGTTATGAATTATTTTAATGGATGTTCAATTGTCTACCAAAATGCCTTCCTATTCTGTCCCCCATCAAAAGGTCAAGTTCAACTCCACATATTTCTCATTAATACAACCCAAAACCTAATCCTCAAGTCAAGCTGTTTTGGCTTTATCAGAAGTTTTGTAATATGCCCTAATACTTTGCATCCCTCACGATGAAGGGAGGTAATAGAGCCATCAATCGATTTGGACTACAAAAACTTATGTACTATCTGTGCACTAACCTTCTGGCCTCTACTGGAACACACATAGACACAACAAGTTTAAAGCTATGAACTATAATGAAAGGCTGAGAGAGTTGGGGTTGTTCAGTCTGGAGACGAGAAGGTTCTCGGGAGACCTTATTGCAGCCTTCCAGTACTTAAAGGGGGACTATAAGAAAGATGGGGAGAGACTTTTTAGCAAGGCCTGTTGCAATAGGACAAGGGGTAATGGTTTTAAACTAAGAGAGGGTAGATTTAGACTAGATCTAAGACAGAAATAGTTCACAGTGAGGGTGGTGAAATACTGGCACAGGTTGCCCAGAGAGATGGTAGATGCCCTATCCCTGGAAACATTCAAGGTCAGGTTGGATGGGGCTCTGAGCAACCTGATCTGGTTGAAGATGTCCCTGCAGGGGCCTTCGGCTAGATGACCTCTAAAGGTCCCTTCCAACTCAAACGATGCTATCATTCTATGATTCTATGAACAGGAATAACTTCCAGAGCATGCTACAGCATTATACAGTCATTTACAACAAACTTGGCAATTGAAGATTTCTCAGTTGATGTATGATGTATAATGTATAACATATATAGCATGTACGCACCTGTTGCAGGTAACTTATAGATGCCAGGGATAAAAAAAAATACCCTCCTTTCAAGATAGTGTGAGCAAATGGAGAAAAAAAACACCAACCAACCAACCAAAAAAACCCCCAAACAAAGGAAAACAAACAAACAAACAAACAAACAAAACCAAGTCACCCCAAAACCAAACACACAGAGAGATACATCAACAAGAGGGTTACAGGGACAGCACAGAGCAATTGACATCCAGGATATTATTCCCTATTGCTGATGCTCAGGAGAAAAAAGGTCCTGCAGGGGGAAGGAAAGGGGACAGGGGGCTAATTATCAAAAAAACAACTATTTTAATTATGCCAGTGAAGACGGTATGATGGCTAGTCTTCTAAGCACCACAGTAGCAGACCTGTCTTGGCATCTGTGTAGTATCCCGGAGAGTCTTTGAGGGGAACAAGTCCCCATGGCTCTGAAGAGTACTGACAACAGAGGAAGGGCTGGGAGAGATCTGGAAGCAAGATTTAGCTGTCAGGCTGAACCTCGGGGTCTAAAGCGCACAGCTGTATGCTCTGGAGTGTGCCTAGCAATATCCCCTGGGCTACAGATAGACAGCACAGTGGAATAATTGGCGTAAGGAAGAGTTCAGGTCTACTTTGGGAAGGAGAACTTTTGGATTGAATAGAGTTGATCCAGGAAGAATAGTCATGGGCAGGCGGGAGGGGGAAAAAAATCACTCTATGTGCAATCTTTTGGAACGTGGAAGAAGCCAAGCTTTCCATTCCACATTTTCAGGCAGAGCTTCTCTTTTCTTTTATGGGAAAATACCTAAAAGGATGTTAAGCTTCTACTATATTCCCTAATCAAATCAGTTCCTAAAGTAGTAATAATATATTTTTCTCTCAAAGGACAAAAAGTTTGTTCTACTTGCAATTACATGATATTATCATTGACTGATCTATTTAAGTTTAGGGGAAAGGCCAGTAGGGCAGAGATAATATTTACCATGCTCCAACTACATTCAGGGCTCCTCCTGAGAGGAAAGTTATTTAAAAAATATCTGGAAAAACAAACAAGAAATATGGTGGAAAGTAATGGTCGTCTTCACCACATGAAATGATCAGATACAGTTTGACTTCGGAATAGTAAATACACATGTAAATTTCTTTTAAAGCTAAACTACAAGAAAATTAAACTCAGTGAAATTCAAAATTAAACAAGTGAGTTCCACACTCTCCATGTAGCAAATAAATAAATAAAATCAGTAAAGCCAACACTAGAGCTGTATAACTAGCAATGGTTATTTCAGGCACAGAAAGTTTAATAATCGCCTTCTCAGCATGTTTTTGGTCCACACGCAGTGAGAGGACAAATATGCTGTGGGATAGTCAATAACTCAAATTCAATTTTTACATGTGGTAAAAAGTGACAAGATTGATAGCAATATGTCATCCATTCTAATCAGTCACACTTAGTTCTCAGACCTCCATTGTCCACAAATCCCACTATACAATGAAAGAGAAAGGACTACTGAATTATTTATTAAAACTGACACCATCAATTATGCTCCCATGTAAAAAGTCACTGAGCAGCCATTCAAAGAATTATAATGCACATTTTGGTAACTTTTGACCAGTTCTGCTTTGGGAGAGGATGGAAGCTCTTCTCAGTCATTTCACATCTGAGAAGTTAAACTTGCAAAAGAATCATTTTCTTGCCACTGCAATGCAAAGTCTTGTATTTCTGGCCAACAAAAGCTAAAAGTGCGATACCAGTACTCTTCCCCTGCACCCCTCCCCGCTCCAGTCACCTTTTGACATAATCTGAAAAGCCGACAGAGGCATATCTAAAGTGACAGCCTTGGAATATTCTTTCCACATTGCAAAGTTGGCAACAGTGACCATCAATGCCAACAGCCCCAAATAACGAAACGGCGTATGAGTGATATTTCTTGGAAGTCAGCTAGGCTCACACACAAAACTTCTGATCTCTTGGTACAAGGCAGGCACGCAGTTCCCTTTTCTCTTTTGGCACACGGGATCCTTTTTAATTCACATGCTATTTTAATGAAATTTCTATCACCTTTTAACATCAGTGTTATTAAGTTCATGTTTTAAGAGACACGAATTTAAGAGACCTCTTATTACTGCATAGCAATACCAAGACACTAACACAACATTGCATTCAGAAGAGTGGGTTACATTCCCAAAACATCCTGTCTAGACAATTATGCAAAACAGCGGCCCACTGAGGTATTTTCCAGCAGAACCTGGTGGCCCTCGCTCTGAGTAAATACAGCCCAATCACAGCTATGAAAGTTACCCTTTCAACAGCACCCAGCAGTAAGGGGGAAACCTGGAAGTAATCTAATAGACAAATGATATACAACCCCTGATATATATATGCCCTCAGCATGGAAAGGTGCCCAGATTCACATGGTTTCCGTTCGTGGTGGTGTATAAGACAAAGACTGTGCCTGACTGTGCCTACAATAGTAAACTAAACATGCCAGGACTGTCTGCTGGCACTAAGGCCAGCTGGCACAGAACAGCCTGTGGCCATACTCCCTTTACCCTTCAAAGTATGCAACCACCTGATGGGAACGCTTTTGAACCTTCCCTCTCCCTAGCCATGCTCAGGATTTGTTTGGGAGAATACTGGTTGATGCTGTCCAAAGGCTTGCCAGATTGTTCTAATAATTAAGTAATATAAACAACTGAGTTTCATAGTCCAAGAATGCACTCTGGTATTGTTAAATTTTACCCGTATAGACCTAAGTGACAAGTCCAGAGGGGTCACCTCCGCTTTATAACAAGAAGTTGTAGAACATAAACAAACGGCAGTAACAGAAGGGGCTACGATAAATACGAAACACTACAAGGAATGGAAGTCATGTTACCGAAGACATTAAATAGCTAGTTTTAGAAGCAATTAGGAAGAAAGAACAGAGGCTATTAGTATAAGAAAGATGCTCTCAGCTTCAAGTAGCCAAGATTTTTTTTTTTTGTGTATGATTGTCACTGGTATTTTAGGGAATTACCATTATAAGAAGTATTTTTCCCAAATTCTGCTGCAGACAATTTACAGTCTAAATACACCTACAATTCAGTGGTTGATCTAGATATAAATTCTTGCCATAGAACTCAGTGAAGTTCCAATTAATACATTCACAGTTTTCCCCCTACCTTTGACGGTCAACTAGAATACTTGGTGAATATAGTTTCTTTTAGTTTCTGTGGTATGAAACGGCCACTGCTATGTCACATGCTCTATTACTGGCATTTTTAATGATGAACAGGTTCGGTAACCACAAGGTCTAATTAGAGTTCTTGCTTAAACATATGACTATTTACAGTATGAGTGTTTATACAAGAACAAATTGGCAGCAAAGGTATTCTTGTTAAATTTATCCTCTGGATCAGTTACTTCAAATTGGATTGCAATTTAAAAGGTATTTTCAAAAGCTTTTTCAGGAATCTTTACTTCTTACGTGAGGAATCACGTGGCTCTTTAGACAGGGTTAACTCAGGAAAATATCTCTTTTAAGCAGTACTTGGGACTGCTGGCATTAGGACATCACTCTCCCAGTGTTAACTTTATCTAAAATAACATTGAAGTTACTATGTCTGCTCTCTAGTTACATTAAACTGCAATTAAATGGTAAAATTTCAACTTTAATAACAAAATTACTGGGAGCATGACAATCAAATGAAAGTCGCAAGCGTTAACTGTTAAGCCTTGAAAATTAGAGAACCAAAGCTTTGCAGCAACAGGAATGGACCAAATTGTCCACAAATGAAAACCAAGAGGTTTATAAAGTTAATGGACTGCAAGGAACAAGTGATTTTTTTTTATTTGGTTAAATTAAATTGAAGGAGGAAGAACCCCCCACCAAAATGATAAATATACCTAGTCTTAATGTGCAGCCCTTCAAAGGAATTCCTTAAGAGATATGAGGTTTGGTTTTGTTTTTTAAAACAGAAAGTGCTGAAACAGAAGAAACGTTTTTAAAAAAATACATGGCTGTGATTTTTAAAACTTTCTTCTCAAACTTCGTAAACTTTTAAATAAATTTCACCCCCAAATCACATGCATATTATATTAATCTGAAACAGTATTTCAAATGAATGTATGTATATTTCTCAAACAAAAAAAATCATTGCATAACTGTGCATTTTTTTAATGTAGTCTGTATGCTTAAGTAGTGTCTCCCAACCTATAAAATCAGCAGTGTTTCACACATCCCTCAGGTAATTTCTTCTTCACCATCTCTGGTGAAAAGTCTTCTATTTTCCATCTCAGGAATGCCACTCCTGCCTCTTAAGAATCATCTTCAGAAACTTAGTACAGCGGCACATGAGATGACTCTGTACAGAGCCAGTACAGGTCCAGTTTTTTTATTTGCTTATTCAATGCCAGTTCTTCATTTAACCTACAAGATGCCCAATGTCTCATTGGCAAGGCCTTTTATGCTGGTTGAATACCAGTGTAAGGCAATTAAAGTTTAAGCATATCATCTACTCCTGTTTTGCTGAGCTATTTAGTTACTGCTTTCAGGAGCAGGGGAAAAAAAAAAAAAAAAAGACTAGACTGTTTACTGTTCTGATGATATAAAAGAACATTTTGAGTAATATGGGTGGGGGGTTTTAAAACCATTTACTACCATTCTGGCATGCCAGGGAGAGAGGGCTAGGGCCCGCAGAGATCCTTCGTCATGTGGACCAGGAGCCACACCACTGCTGGTAGCAGTGGGGTAGCAATTCTGCAGGATCGCTCTGAGGTTAGTCGTTGATCCATCTCTTCTTCTGTCTGGGGTTAGATGCGTCTGAGTATATGAAACGGGTTACATATTTAAGAGTGATTTAAGCTGCGTGGATTTAGAAAGCCTTAAGGAACTGGCTGGCTCTCGGTCTTTGATTCAAACAGAAATGCAATAAATGCAAAGGAGTCCACTAACTTTCAAGCATGGGAAAAAAAATTGTTCAGGATAAAAAACAGAGTTCTTCATGACTGCTTATATACTTCACTGAAGCAAGCAAGTGAAAGCACTTATCACATTAAACTTCACTGCTAAAAGACAACAGTCAGCAAATTTCATTTATTAGAAGTCTAAACATAAAATAGTATAATCCAAGTGAGACAGCAGTTGCATGTTGCTCAAACAAAATAGTTCTGCAAAATTTTCAACCAAAGATTTAATTAGTGAATTTAAATGCTAGGCCAAAAATTAAGTCAATTCAAAAAGGGCAAAAGTTTCACACTTCCATTCCACAGCTCCTCTAAGTTCATCCTTTAATTTCAGTCAATTATCTGCAAACACAAGCTATACTCAGCTCTAACAAGAAACACTGCACATGATTTCCTAAGGTACAACAAAAGCAAAATTTGCAATGAACATGTTTATATATGAAATAAAGCTAGATTCACAGAATGTGAGCCAGCCACCACACACAGCCTATTTTCAAACTGCATCTCACCCGTGTTGTTTCAGACCCCCAAAAAAGTATATAAACTTACCCTTAGGGGTTTTTTTGTGATCTGTCAACTCAAAAATGCTGGAATAGTCATGCTTTTCAGTAAGAAAAAAAAAAAGTACATTGTAATTATCACAGAACAGCTGATGTTGGAAGGGACCTCTGGAGGTCATCTTGCCCAAGCAGGGCCACCTACAGCCAGTTGCCCAGGACCATGTCCAGAAGGCTTCTGAGTATCTGCAGGGATGGAGACTCCACAACCTCCCTGGGCAACTTGTGCCAGTGCTCAGTCACCCTCACTGTGAAAAACTTTTTTCCTGATGTTCAGATGTGGAGCCTCCTGTGTTTCAGTTTGTGCCCACTGCCTCCGCTCCTGTCACAAGGCACCGTTGAAAAGAGCCTAACTCCATCTCCTTTACACCCTTTAGGTATCTATATACATTGATGAGATCTCCCTGAGCCTTCTCTTCTCTACAGAACTTCATTTTAATGAAAACTGTACAGCAGATGCCATCAAAAATGTTGTGTGACATAAATTGACCTTGCCTCCAAAAAGTACCTTCTGTGTTAAAAGAAGGCTCTTGTCAAATAAATTCATTGAAACCAATAAGATTTGTAAAGGAGAAGTTAACTACAGTTAGTTGACATCTCTCCAACACATTGCTTAAGTTGCTGGACTTTTTTTTTTTCTCCAGGAAAAACTAAGGAAGAAAGTAGCAAAATGGATATCTAGCTGAAGGCTAGCCTATGCATAAACATGCACTGTTCAAGAAAAACACATTATTTAAGACTATTTTTAGCTAAACCAGTCAAAAAGCTGCAGGAACATTTAGAAACAAGGTTTACATTGATTAAAATGGCATTGATTTAAAATCAATAGACTTAATATAACCCCAAATAAGACAGAAACTAAAGAATTCAAAAATCTATCTGGACACTTTTTAATTAAAATCAGTTTAAAACTAATTCAACCAATTCATCAACTTTTGTAGCCTGAATATTTAGATAAAGCTGATGATTCAAGTCACTGTATCAAGGGGATGAAAGAACACATAGCAGAAGCTGGAAGAAAACAGCATAAGGTTTGCAAGCCAATTGTTTTTCTAAAGGGTGAGTGAAATGGCTGAGCAAAAGTAATCTGTAAACTCAATGGAAATTTTAGGACTGAATGGCATTTACTGTTGAAAAACTGAGACTAATATATTGCCTCTCCATAGATAAGCAGCAAAATTACCTTCTTCTATTCCCCATACAAGCATTCTGTATTTAATATTGAACTCTCAAGAGAATGACCACTTTCTAGGACTGAGATGAAGCCAGGAAGAATTCACTGTGGAATGCTATCTTCAAACTTGCCACAGAAGGACACAGAATGATATCAGAAATAATTAGGGACAATGAAAATTCTGAAAGTGGAATATGGAAAGTTTTATTTCAACTGACCAAGTAACAGCACGGTTTTATAAGTCAAGTATGTTCAGATTCTTGTGTGAACTCAGCGAGGGTTTTGGGTTTTGCTTTGTTTTTTCCCTCCTGGCTGTGTTTTGGTTTTATTTGTTTGTTTGTTTTCCTTTGTTTTAAAGCGTGCTTGCAACAAATTCAGCAAAATAGACTGAAATGCAGTAACAACAACTATTATGCAATTGAGTCTTCTCACCATTACTTATCACACTGCACAGCTATTTCCGATTTAATTTCTTCATTTCAATCAATACACAGTCAGAAAGGATGATCATTTTGTAGTCTTCGTAATTGCTACAATATAAGTCCTGAAGTTACTTATCTATATCTTTCATAAACATCTGATAAACATTTTATTGCTTAAAAGTAACTGTCTTTTTCCCTTTTTTCACCTTTTCGTGTTTCCATAAAGTAAGCTCTAATCGGTTTGGTAGTTTGTACAACATGTAGAATTCCCTACACTTCTACAACGCATCTATTTATCCAAGAAAAAAAACAACCAAAAAAAAACCCCTTTCGTTTATTTTTTTCTTAGATTAGTATAAATAGCTGCTAGAGTTGGACATTATCGGTGCCCCTCATGATAAGAAAAACATAAGCATATCCTGAAGTATTCATATGAATAAACCAGCTAGCCTGCTTCTGTAGTTGGACAGTCTCACATCACTGTGGTACTTACTAATCATCTCTGCATGTTTTCTCTTTGAAACATTGTTCCGTTGCTGAGCTATAACAAACAAACCGTGTATCGCTGATTATGCTACTGCACTAACAATTACAAGTTGGCCCTTTTCCATTTTGTTTGTTAAAATCTTCATTAGTCATGTGGAAAGTTACTAAGCCACACAGAATCTAAAAATGTTACAAAAAGTATGGAAATGTTTAGGATTGAAAACAATCCATTTAAGAATTTATGTTTCTTAGCTGCAGGACTATAATGCATATTAAATAACAGAATTAAATTAACAAGAAAGTGGTCTCTTACCAGGAAGCAATGAACTGTCACCCTACAAAAGTAATATGCAACCACCTTAGCCAGGAACTTATGGATTGTCATGCCAAAAATCATGCCCTTTCCATAAAAGACTAAGGTAAGTTTATTTTATCTTTACTTCTTAAAGTCTTAAAAGTAACTATTCTATAATTTTACTGTGCTTTGTGCACATTTTAGACATATTTACAATATAGTCTGTCTAGTAGATGTACATCAGTTATTAATTTAGTCCAAAAATTGCATCAAATTAACATTCTAAATAAAGAAACCCAACCAAACAAACAGAACCCACTTCACTGAAATACTAGCAACAAACAAGTCACTGAACATAAACCCAGAAGTTTTCATGTGAATAAGGAAAAAGTCAGTTTGGAAGCGTATAAAAGAACAGAAGTACAAGCGTGTAGATACAACTACTATTGCATCAAAATAGATTAAAAATTCTGAAGACTAGAAGACCCCTGCAGCTCATAATTTTTAAACAGCCAAGAAAAAAATATCCAGAGGGGCAGCGGGTAGAACACAGTGCATGCATTCTATTCAATTAAAATATTTCAAAAAGAGAAAAGCTACACAGTAAAATCCTAATTTTGAAGACCCTAAGTTGAAAGGGGTTATGTAAATTAAACAAAGCCAGTCCCAGATTTTGGGACAGCCTCGTGGCTCTCTGGGATATAGGACTACACTGTGTCATACAGCTGTCCAGCTCCCTTAAAAAGTTGCACAGCTACCAGGGATACAAAACACCCTAACCTATTAATTTATAGTAATATTTGCATGTTTCTGCATTATTTCTCTGGCCACTGGGCTGCTTACAATTCCCCAAATCTAGAGGCGAAAAAAAAATTAAAAAGTTATCTTTAGAATCATTGTGAGATACGTGGAGCATGCAGTAACCTTAAGAACTTGCAAGGCACAGTACAAATTGCAAACCTCTCATTCCGTGTCAATAAGGTCGGGTTATAGTGCATAAGAAGTCATATATAAGGTAACAGTACAACTGTTAAAAGTAACCACAGACATAAAAGAATTAGGATGTGTTGACAGGAGAAACTCAAGTTTAAAGTATTTTCCTGCAACCCACACTGGGGCACCCAGTCCTTGTAAGTTCTGTAAATACTCAGTATGTTTCTACAGCAGTGTCCATTAGTGATATTTATACACAGTGATGACCTCATTCTCTAGTACAGTCAATGAACATGAGAGAAAAAATATAAAATATTTTGGTTGTGTATTTGTCAGCATTTGAGCTCATTTAAATACTACTTGAATAACAATTATCTTTCTCAGCTGAGCAGAGCATCAGGTTGGCAGACTGTACTTCACTTCTCAAAGTGACAATTAACCTTGATATCAGTCTGCAAAGTGCTCTGTACTGTCAGCAGAATAAAATTATCATTATCATATAAATCATAAAGATTCTACAGAAACTGAGATAGTTGTCATTCCTTCAAGCTATTTGCATTCAGTAAGGAGCAAAGCAGGTTGCTGCAGAACATCTTAAAAATGCCTCATCCTACAGCCATCACATTGTGGGCTTTTGAGGCTGTATTTGTGGCTACCTAGAAGCATATGCCACACATATATGCCAAAACACTCACAGTTAGTATACATTATTAATTAAACATCTCTCAGGGAGGTTTGTAATGCAGGAGGTCATTATACTTGAATCATGAATTTAAATCTGATTTACACTACAGTAATTCCAGACTCAAATGAGATTTTTGAGTTGATTACGTGATGCCTATCAGCCAGACAGCTTCCCATCCCAATGACACTTGTGATCACCTGATCTTACTCTTGAAGACTACAGTTTACAGATTAAAAAAACCTCCTGTAATTCAGTTAATGCTGGATTGTCATTTGAAATAGTCTTCTTGCATTGATGCCTAATCACTGTCTTGGTAGACTGTTGAGGAACGTACTCAGACAAACCAGATTATAGTAGTTGTGCCCACAACAGTCCATTGAAATCCCATATTCAGTAGATGCCTCTTCCCTTCAAGGCAGCCCAGGCATGGAGGGAAGGAAGAAAATTGAGTCATCGCCTATAAAAATTTCCCACCTTCAAACGTGCAATGACAAGTGACTGTGAAAATGTTTACAGCCATTTTTGATATGACACTTCATTTTTGTAATGTGCACACTGTGTGTCAAAGTGTTTTACTGTTCTTGCTGCTACCAACAGGACATTGCTGTGAATAAGACATGGCAGTGAAGCAAGCCCTCTTTTAGAAATATTTTTATAGACAGACAGGTCTTATTTTATCTGTAACAGAACACAAATAAGACAAACAGTTAATTTGGGGGGGGGGGGGCACGTTGGGTTTTTTCCCCATCACTAGAGCTGGCTACTTTCTCTGAGCCAAACTGTGGAAGATCTTCTACAAGTCCCTCAGGAAAAGAAAGAGCAAGATGAAGAACCTGCTCTTTGTACTCATGGCACAAAGCAACTCCAGAGGATTGGTTTTGGCAGGCAACGTGGCAGATTGTATGCAGGAGACACAAGAAGTCACGGTTGTGTTTCTGACTCAGCCAGCAAAATCAGTCCTCCAGGATGGGAGAGGTACAGTGCCAAGAAGTGCACTCCCACAAAGTACTCTGAATGAGCAAGACAGAGTGTTTCCTATGATGCCTGCTGCAGAAAAATGAACTTACTCCAATATAACGTGGATCAAGGCTAACACTTATCCAGTAATCAAAAACCAGACACTCTTCCTTAAAAAGTCCAGTCAAGAACGCGCTTCTTTTCAAGCTATCCAATAAAATCTGAAATAATGGGAATGGTCCATTTTCATGCTAGAGACTCAGTCAAAATACCTGTGCGACGTTCAAGCCCAGTTAACTCCAGCTAACAGTTTAACCCAGAACACTTAATGAATCCCATCCACAGCTACTTTATTTTACTGCAAAAGCTAGCACTGCATTTACTATAGGTTCTGAAACTAGTTTTCCTGTGAACTCACACTAGTTGCAAGCCTCAAATTTGAAACTTTTTTTTATCCCTGGTTTACAACCCTAAGTGCCACAGCTATGCACTTAGCCATCAATTATTTATATCAATCATTCTGAAATTACATGTTAGCGACACATCTGATTTTTCAATTACAAACTTATCTGAAAATTAAATGCATTACTTGCATTCCATCCATCCACTTTTGAAGGGTTATAACATGCCTAATTTTATAGGTAATACATATATTTATCCTATTTACAGTACCTCAGATACCAAAGAGTGAGACTGTACAGCATTTTTAAATTCTCTGGATCACATCTATGGTAAAAAAAACCTTACAGTTGACACCATATAGTTATTCTAAGCATATTGTAATTATCTAAAAAAAAGAAATAATCTATTTAGTCCATAAGTATAAAGTCCTAAACACTGCTTTCTTATGTGTAAGCAGACTAATCCTAACTTAGTGTAATAAAACACCTAGTTGCCATTTTAGAACACCTTAAAACGTAAAATAAATCTAATTTGTTACTACATGTTTATATACATTACCCATATAATTATGATTGATGCAGAAGATACTACACTGGTGTCATAGAAAGAAAAGAATTTCCTTTGGCAATTTTAAAGTTATAATAAAGAGGATAATAATCTTTATTAGATTTATGATGTATGTTTCAGTGATGATTACTGTCAATACCTCCCAAACAAAAGTTAAATTGAACATCAGCTAATCTTGCAGAAATAAAAAGCCCTCCTCCCCCCAAAACAACCTGTACTAAACATGAGGCAATCATTTTGAAAGAATGAAATCACTCACTATTTTGCCACTGAACAACAGTATTATTTTCTGATAAAGCAATTTCATTATGAAAAGTCACTGCTGAATTTTATATAAAAAGACTGTCTACAGCCAACCCAGAACAAATGCCTTTAAAAGCTCTAAATTTCATAAAGGCTATACCAAGCTCCAAACTTCGTAAAGGTTATACTAAGTTTTAAATAAAAAAAACCAACACCGCCCCAACCAGAAAAAAACCTTCAGAAATTTAAGCTTTAAGTTGTCAGCTGTGTCAAGTGTTACCCAAAGAGTAATTGCTGTAACTGTGTACAGTTTATTCTTCAAATATAACTCAATCTCCTAAATTAAGCGCAAACCCTTATATTTCAGTCTTAGCTACAGAGCCACCATCTTGGCCTCAACAATATTTACAACATTAAAAGGCTAAAAGTGTCAAGAAAACATATTATCACTCACCTATAGCCTTCTCCAGGCACAGTATGCATCTCAAGTTAATAAAGGCCACATAAATATGGCTTTTGTGCAGAGTAGACAGTAAATTATGTATTTAATTACATATTTCTCTCTAAAAAACAGAAACAGTTGGCTCTCTGCTATTTTTGTTAACATTAATCAGAGGAAACTTCAGACTCTGGCATAAATTTGACTATCGTATAAAAGGTAATATTTAAAATACATAATGCCTTACCACACAAACACGAGCTGCCATATGTGAGGCACTGCTAAGCATGGTTTCTATTAAGCCAATACACAGTAACTGGCTTCTTTCCAAGCAACATGGAAGTGTTTAAAAAACTCTGTTTAATCCAATTCCACAGCTTTGAAACAAAAATAAATTAAAGTGCTGCAAGAATTGTTAAAATGAAAAATTAAAGGCATGTAAATAAGTGAAAAAAATAAATTGTCAGAGAAAATGAAAACAAAGATTATTTCAAGTAGATATCTTAATTGTAATTAGCAACATTTGGCATGTGTTATGATATGATTCAAAGCTGCAGCCAATTAGATACCCCAAAAAGCTTGTAACAAAGCTGCAAATGTGTAACTACAGCATAAATAAGTTTTACTGCACACGAAGAAAACAGCACCCAGATCAATTTCATAGTTTGTTTCTGAAATGCTGTAAAGCCTGCTCTGTTACTAGTTCATGACTTTTTAGTCTTAAACTGCAGCTTGTCTTCCAGAAGATTTTGGACTAAACTTTCCTTAAATTCAGGCTATTATTTGTAAATCTCTTCACATTCCGTGTATACCAAGAATAAATGATAAACTACAGCATCGCCTTAGACAGACATACCTGTGTAAAAACAAAACCAAACCAGCAACAACAAAAAGCCAAAAGAAAAAAAAAAAAAGAAATAAAATGTGTAAATTAACAGCTGTTAAAAAGCTGTAGAATTGTGGTATTGCAACTGAGAGAAACTGATTTTTTAAAACAAATTTCCAAGGAAAAAAGAAAACACTATTTTTTCTTTAGAAGGAATAAGAGGTACACAATGGCATTCAGAAAATAACATGAATTTGTCAGAGGCTTTTTTAAAGTTTTCATAAAAAGGAAATAATTTTAAAGTATTACACAGAAGATCAAAGTTCAAATTCTGTCCAAATGTTGGGTGTATTGAAGACAACAGCATTAGGCACTTCTGAGATTGTGCCATTTACTTAAGGAAACAAATACTTCATTATCAGTAATGCTGTCAGTCCTAACCAACAGACAAAGTACCTTCCATCTCCCCCATTTACGCAATAATGAGTAATTTACTAAAGGGTAATGAGTTGCTAATAAAAGCATGTTTCTTAAATGATTATCATGAAAAGGCAGTGACTGCTTGTTCAGTGCAATAGTACCTACTACAGTCACACTTTCAAATAAGTTTGCCCTATCAAATTTCTGTAAAAAAATTGACCCTTACATAGTTTTTATATGAGACATTAGTCTACATTTAGAAAAAAAAAAATAGGAAAAAACTCCACAGAAGTAACTAACTAATTTAAAAGCTACACGTGTAGATATTTCTTTGCAAAGTCTCTTAACAATGATGCAAAGTCTCAGCCAACGTGGTTTTGTTTCCCTTGCTGGCAAGCAATGACTGTTTATTTAACACACTTATTTTAGGGTTGGTGGGGGGAGAGATTATTTTGCTGTTTTATGAGGGCTGTATTGAGGAGATTACAAAAACATGCATATATAACATCGGTTCCATGTTATAAATCAAATTCAGGCTTGCAGGGAAAGAAACAACTTTGTTTAGCTATGTAGGAGAAGGCGAAAGAAATGTCTATGGAAGGTAGTCTGAAAAATTCTGGAGCAGAAAGGATTGGGGACTGCCCTTGTACTTTCTAGAAGACTGACTTACAAAGACCAGCTGCAACTCTATATGAAACCACTGGAGGAAAATTTCTCTGTTCAGAATTCCCCATGCTAAAAGCATCAAAGTGTTCTTTTTACCCTTGTTACACTCCTAGTTACCTAGTCCTCCACTCCACCTTCCCCACATTGCAATTTAAACTAGACCTTTATCTCGTACACTAAGCACATTGCAAATATCAAGGTTCCCTTCTGTGTCCAACACAGGCTCCTTTTTGGGTACTCTTCTGCCCTTTCCTGCTTCAAGGGCTGTTTGATTCTCAGAACCCCTCCTTATGCCCCAATCTCCACCCATTTCCCTGCTTCAGCTGTCCCATGGAACGTGCTCTGGCATCCCCTGACCTTCCAAACCTGCACTCACACAGTGCTCGCTGAAGTACTCTTATTCTTCTCTAATACTATTTTCTCTTTTCTTTTCCTCCTGGGAGAGAAGCTGTCATCATCTGAAAACTGGGAGAACTGGCAGAAATCATGTGGAGGTATTGTTATGCTGGGAGGTATTAATGGGTGTTGTCAGCTAGTTCCTTACTTCATCATCAGCGAGTGAAGCTGCCAGTCCTGGCAAGCAGCCAGCGACAGGCTCCCTTTAGTGCCCTTTCTCCCCACCATCTTCTTGAAGGTTGCTAAGGTTTCTAGCCACCGATGCCCACAACACATCCTGAAGCTTCTGAGTGCTACATCTAACCAATCCTAAAATCACTCCACGACCACAAGCAGAAATGGAATCAAGTAAATATTCATAATTCAGTTTATTCAATGAAAAAAAGTTCAGTGCTGTCTAATATTTTTTCATATCAAACACACATTTTCAAAGATATCAGACCACTAAAGAAACATCAGCTATACTTTAGATGGCCTTGCAAGTACACTGCATCTTGACACATGGAAGACCCCCAAAAAGAAACACCTGTGTGTTATTTTTTAAAAACAGATGCTTCGTGAACAATACAACATTAAAGGTATAGAGTCACTTTTACAGTGACAATAAACAGATATTTTTTTAAAAAAATGTTTTAGTACAGTTACACCCTTCAGACCTTAAAGCACAAGTGACACTGTCCTGCATGGTCTTAAAAGAAAATAGCTAAAGCAATTAAAAGATCACATATTAAAATGTAACCTGACACTTTTCATCCGGGGTACTTCAAGGTACCAAGATAATCTAAAAAACCCACCAGGTATAAAAACCCGGCAAGCTAACAAGTGATAAAAAGTAGTATAGTTGCTATTACAAAATGCAATCCCAGTACACTCATTAACTTGCATGACTTTGGGACGTGTTTCTCACTGCTTTTGAAGCAGAAAAGGAATCAAAATTAAAAAATAAAGCAGTTGCAATGAGCACTCAAATACATTTTACATTTGTTCTTATCCTCAAATGAATATTGATACATCATAGGTTTAAAAACAATGGGATCCTACACATTAAGATCAACTGCTTCTATGTGTATCTTTTTGATTAAGTTTTGCTATTTGCTGTAAATTCTTAAGAGGCCTAGCCAGGCAAAGTTATACACAATTTTCTGTGTCACATTTTCTCTAGAAGGTTATAGAAAACTAGCAGTAGATCAAAGAAAGTCTATACAGGCAGAAGGTAAACTCCATGGGTAATGTAATATAATGGGAAGAGAGCCCAGATTCACACCAAGGAGGGTGGAAATGTTTGTGAGGCAAAATGTTCAAAGAAAGCATTCCTTATTCCGGTTTTCATCGTGCTTGCACATTAACATCAGCTGCATCGCAGTCATGTGCCTATGGCAACAGATTGATGCATCCCTAACTCAAACAATCAAAATCTGATGGCAGTTCCTTTTAAAATAAAAATATAACCTGCTACATCTTGAGGATTTTTTTTCCACTTGAATTTTGTGCCTAGGTCCTGCTTCGGTGAAATCTCTATCAGATCCCTAAAGCCTTTCTTTAGCCAGAAGAGCCACTATACTCCCATATTCCTTCTAAAGTGATACGACAGCCATGATGCAGACATGATGTTCTGTGCTTATGCTGCCTTAAAGTTTCTTCTTTGATTAAACAGCAAGGAAGCACTTCACTGAAGTAGCCTGTGTGTCCTGGACAAGAGTAAAAAGAACTCAACAGGCATCTAAAGGTAGTAAAATAGGTAGTGGATGCAGTGTTACTGAGCAAGCGCTTAATGCTACCAAAATCATTACGTAAACTCTCTGTGCAAACTAAAGGAGACTAACCAAAAGAGAAGCATATCAATTTAGGTTGAGCAAATTGCTTTAAAAACAGAATCCTTCCAGCACCCAAGAGGAATTGTTTTTGCATTTGGAGAAGGTATTGCTCTGCTTTCTCCAGGTATGTTCACATGTATTCAAACATTTTAAGGAAACGTTATAGCCAAGATTACTCAACCACACCGGCCCCAAGTCAAACTGATGCGACCCTATGATCTAAAAAGCTGTAAGGCATCTCTTTGCTCACACTGGAAAGCTATGCGAGTATCTCTGTGCTTGTATGCGTGTGCACACAGCGGGAAGAGGAGAAGGCTCCTTAACAGGTTCCTCAAGTGCGAGGGAAGGAAGGAGACTCGAGTAGGCCAGGGCAGCACGACAGATACTTGCTGTACCTGCTGCTCTAGCTGCCTACACTTCTACCTCTCTGCATCATAGAGCAGGGCTGACAATCTTCTCCCTCCCAGTCTTCCCATGACATTCTACTAACATTTGTTTTCTGCTCCTCACGCTCCTCTGTGCCATCTCCTTAGCTTTAAAGTAGCACTAGGCAAGAGTTTAAACAAATGGCCCCAAGAACAATAACTTAAACTGAAGGAAGTCACATAATCCCTTAGACTTGTGAAGATCCCGGCCCCACCATTTCAGCAAAAACAGAGTCGGAGCAATATTGAACAGGAACGTCAGACTCCATACAGTCATTAATAGTGCAAGAGGCATCCATTAGGCATGCTGCCCTCTCTTCCTAAGCCAAGGTGAGTATTCACCATTCCACTTGGCTCTTCTTTGTATCACCCCAAAAAGGGCTGTGTTTTAAGTCTTTTCAGTGTGATTAGTTTTCACAAGCAACATACTAGGATCAGAAATGTTGTTGTTTATCAATTTTGCAGATAGTGTAAAAAGCAAGGAATTATGTAATGATTCCAAACTAATATATAAGACTACATGCAGGGTTTTAAATTTATTGTTCTGGAACAAGAACCAGTTAATTCGCCCACTAAGCTGCACAGCCCTTTAAAGTAGGTTTCTGAGCCTCAAGGATCACCCATATTGCTACAGGGAAAAAGAAATAAAGCGTATAACATACAAAAGCAATTGCAGTAAATACACAGAAAAAGAGAAGAATGGTGACAAATATGCTAGAGAAATCAAAAGAAAACACAAAGAAGAAGATAGGTAACAACAGTGACTTAATAGGAAAATATTGAGCAGTTGCTCCAAGTGGTGTCCACAGAGAGCTGCTATTCACTTTGTGCTGGCTCTCCTTGTTTCCAGCTGCTAAGTTCACAGTGAAAGAAGCTAAAAATACATTAAATACTTTCCAAATATTATTCTCCCATGTAAGCAATTGGTATAAGTTGCCACAGAGATGTATTTCCCTTCTCACTGGCAAGAGAACAACAACTCTGACAATAGAAGTTGTACTCTATGAAATCTATTGTCTTGGACAAGATGCGGCCCAAATTACTGAAAAGTTTAAAAAGGCATTATTTTAGATACAAGAGTTCCTGACTACTCCCCTCTTTCAGCAAGGCAATATATGCAAATAATACTTAAAAGTGAGGTTTTTATCACCCACGAGAAAAGACATACCTCTGCACTACTCAGAGGTATAATATGTGCAACATTGCTAGCAATCAAGCTTTGGTATTTCAATGAGAAGGAAAAAAAAAAAAGTGGCAAATGTCTACAATTTAGGTATACTGTCTCCTGACAAACTAAAATTTCACAATGCTGCAAATTTAAAATACAAATTACCTGCTTAGCATTCAGGACTCTCCTTGACAGTAAATTCTGTACAAAAGTAAAACGAGGAGGGAGAGCACAACATACCAAAAAACATCCAGTTCTCTCTGTTAAACGTGAAGTATAACAGACTTTTTATGACATGTCTTCCTCCAAAAATAGCAATGATTACATTGCTCAACTCCCACACGCCCCCCAGCTTGACTTTTTGACACTTAGAACATTATATATTCTCCATCCTGAGGAATAATCCAAAGTTTGGGGAGTCAAGAGGACTCTTTCCATTGCCCAGGACCCAAACTACAGGATATGAATACCTAGGAAGGCAGGCAACTCCGATCTCTTATAACATTAAATCTTTTAAAGCCAAATGTGACAGATTTTTTTAGGAACTCTGAAATCCACAGCTTTCCACAGTTTTGGAAAGATGCTGCAAGTCACAGCAGTGATAATCTGCCAATTACAAGGCATATGTGCGAGCAAGACTTTTTTTGTCTTCCAGAGAAACAAGATTATACAGCCTATTCTCTTCGTGGGGATGAGGAGGGGGAAGCGTTAAGATTGCAGCTGCTGCACAAGCGGAAGCTGCAACTCCCTTGGAGCTTGTACCGAGTGTGTAGCCTAGCATGCCATTAAGGGATGCTACTGTACTACAGATGCTGTTCCATTTTGGGTTTTTTTCCTGAGTGAGACAAACCTGAAGCTTTGGCCTGCTGTACTTAATGGAAACAACACATCTTGCAGTAGTCCACCCAAGTTCCAATTCAGCTCAATATCCTGCCCATCAGAACTTCCTAAATAACTACTTAGAGAGTATTATTAAATAATTCTTAACAGTTTTCCTTCACGTCTTCTGTGACATTTAGTTTTGCGATTTATGACATTCCTATTACCCAATCATGATTTATTTTGTATATAAAAGAGGACATATAGTGAGGGTAAGCTGGAATCACAACCATTTGAAGTAGCCTACATCTGTGAGGAACTTGTCTTTATGAAATATGGTTTTGAAATAGAGAAGCTAATGATCTAAATTTCACTAAAACCAAGAAAGGACGTATCCATACTTTAGGGTAAGATATACTTTAGTATAGCTTGGCTTTCTTCATTGTGCTGAAGACTCATGTCTGGCTGATGTATTTATTTTGTAATGTTTAACTATAATAGAAAATAGATGAAGTTCAAATGAAAACACTGTTTAGACTATGTCAACAGAGCATAAAACTAAATGAAGTGATTCCATATTGACTATAAAAACATATTTGCTAATAGTAAAGTTACTAATGGTTATCTATCAAGATCACAACATGAAATAATTCTGCATCCTAAGAACTGTGTTAAAGCAGCAGACACACAAAGTTAGATGTAATTTTTTGATTTAGCAAAACAGCATCATGCAGTGCGCTTTATTACTATTTTATCATTAGTGTAAATAATTAAAAAAAAAAAACCCAAATCTCCAGTTCACTTCTTTTTTTAAATTGCAAGTAACCAAAGGGCTTTCCACTAAGACTGCCAATGCACACTTTATACTTGCTAGCAAAAGAAAATCAAATAACAGTATCTTGTATACTGAAACAACTGCTTTGTTACAAAGGGCAAGATTCAGAAAACTAGAACAAATGACACTGCTGTAAAACCTATAAGCCTTTTAGACTCAGTTCAAAGACTTATGCATTCTTCTACAACAGATTGAAGTTTTATATTCATCCCAGCAAATCAATCCACTAATAGGCATCAGTCATCAACACCTAAGTAAAGATCTGCCATATGAAACAGCTTTGATGTGATTGAAGACCTGCACACAGTCGTAAGTATGACAGAACAGCTTAGCTATTAAAATGTTTTATCTAGCAAAGAACCGTTCATCCTAATTGACTGAAATACTCTTTGAACGCTATTATTGCAAGGCTACTTCACCACGCAGTGCTTTAGTACATAGCCACTTGACTTATATCTTGAGATCCAGCACAACCACATCAAATCTTGTTAGAATATTTTCTCACACATACTTTTGTCAAGAGACCAAAACAATAAAGCTGACTGTCATTTTTACTACCAGTTGCTTAGTTAATTCGATACTGAAACGTACTGGGATTCATTATAAAAGCTGCATGCAATCAGCCATTTCTATCAATCTTCTTTTTTACTGCACTAATAGAATGAATCCTACTAACCACATCAGTTGAAATGGGTTGGCAGGACTGGATAGAAGCTATTCTTCTGCACCAAGCCCGACCTCTCACCACGAGAGGTGCGGTAGCAGGGGCTCCTTTAAGCAGCGCTGGGCAGCCCCGGCCCAGCTCCAACACTGACCATATGTCAAGCTGACAGATAAGAAGCTGGAGACAGCCATCTGAAAACAACTGTATACCACCCCGGCCACAGGCAGCAAGGGTTTCTAGGCCTACCTCATTACTCATTTCAAAGACAATTTTAAACACACCGAAAGTCAACATACCTGACCAAAAAAACCCAGTCCAAGTCATTATTAGAAAGCCTATGCAATCATATGCTCTATTTCAAGAAGTTTCCACTGAATATTGTAACTGACCACCAGAAACACAGTTGGAAGATTAATAATAGTTTGTGCCTATAACATTTTCCTTCTCCATTATATTCACAGTGTGTTAACAAATGCAAGAAAAAGGAATCGACCACATCAGCAACTGCCACCAAGACTGCATTTTACAGAATCAAACAAAATGTTATTGATTTAATACCTCAAATGAAGGGTGATTTGCTTTTTGCCCTGTATCTATTAATGCATCATAGGGTTCACCAGTTTTTTACCATTACTTTTGTTACCAGGAAGTATGTCACATTAATTCCTTGTATGTAGGAAAACATGTTATCCATTGGCTTTTATTCCAAAATTACCAAGTTACCAGCATAAATGAATAGCTAAAATTCACTCCAGTCCCCTATGCAATTTCCATATATTCCATTTCCATATTCCAAATTAATAAAATTCAAGTGAACTTACCTACAGTTTGGAGGAGGGTCTAATGTAATTTCTGCAAGTTCTTTCTGAATTCTTAAGAGAAAAAAAAAGATTATCAGAACTTTTTTTGCAATACGTTTCTTTCAACATTATGAACATCTCTACAGCAACCAGTAATAATAAAATACAATTCTCATAATTTCTGATGGAAAGCTGATGTTATAAGGTTTCATGAAACTGCTCAAGAAAACATGGAACTAAAAAAATAAAATCTTTTTTGAAAAATGAGCTTCCAATGCGGGACAAGTTATGCCATGGGCAGCCACCTAGAAAACCCCACTTTTTCTATAGGTCAGGGTTCTCAGCTCCTTTGCTGACTTACACAATTAAATGTCTCGTATACCCTCCTTCTCTCTTTCCCCTCTGCCTATCTGTCTCATAGCTCTTGCTTTCCAGAATATTTAGCTTCTTAATGTATCTCATACTGGCAGAGCAAAGAAACCCAACTTCATAGGATAGTTGTCTCTCACCCTCCTGGAAAGAGCCCATCCTGGACTTCTCCGTGACCTCCTCCTAGGTATTGGGGGGCTGCTATCAGGTCCCCCCAAAAGCCTATGCTCAAAGGGAGTGCTCCAGCTCCCTGGCCAGGCTGGGGACCTGCCCCTGCGCCTGCTCCAGTGCGTGCCGCCTTTGTACTGGGGGCCCAAAACCAGGTACATGTTATTCCAGATGCAATCTAACAAGAGCTGAGTAAGGGGAGATAAATCACTTTCATCCACCCACTGACTATGCTCCTGTTAACACATCCCAGGAGGCAGTTAGCCTTTGTCACTGCCTCACCTTGAGCTCGCTGCCTGCCAGGGCCCCCACAACCTCCTCAGCAGAGCTGCTCCCCGGCCCGTATCGTTACAAGGGGTTAGTCCTTCCCCCACGCATGATGTTACATTTGTCCTTGCTGAATTTCACGAGTTCCCTGTCAACCCTCTCTTGCAGCCTGCTGAGGTCCCTCTGAGCAGTAGCCCTGCCCCTGCATGTACCAGCTGCTCCTCCCCAGCCTGTTGTCATCTGCAAACTTGAGAGTGTGCTCTGCCGTATCCTCCAGGTCACTGATAAAGACATGAAGCTGGGCAGATCCAGTCCAGATCCCGGCAGTACTGCACTCATTACAGGCATCCTGCTGGAGGTCCTCCTCCGGGCAGAACAACTTCGTTGTTAAGGATTTCTGGATATTCCCGAGCTGACACTCCCATGCCAAGTCCTTGAATTCCTGATCTCTGCCATATCTGTCAATACGGGCTCTTCTCCATTATACCAGCATCTGCATGAGAGCCAGTATCTCCCCCTCTGAATAAATTTAAACATGCAGAGTAGGAGTTTACAGAATTCCCAAAGGAAGTTGTAGGAGTTTACAGTTCCCAAAGACTTGCCAGAATATGATGCCATTAGCAGGACTGTGATGGCCACCTTCCCTATAAACTACACCCAAGGCTTTTTTATAGGTTACTTCAGTACAAAAACATGAACATTTAGAAGGAGGAAGGAAAAGAAAAACAATTCAATGTACCTTCAGTATTTTCTTCTTCCCTTCTCCTTCACAAGATTTCGTGTACAGGAGCAGATTGCTATTCCTGTTATTCCCTACACTAAGAAAGAAAACCTGCATGGTAATACCACTCCAGTTCCTGAGACACACACTCAAGCCACAACCCAAAAGTTCAGGCCTGACCTGGCCTGCATTTGTTAAAAATGACTGCCACCCATTTAGTACATAAACACAGGAAAAGAAAATGGTTTATCAAAATAAACATTCAGGTATAGTGACATATATAACATAAAAGTGAGCAGTTTAATTCTCTATATAATGTTAACATCCAAATACAATCTTACACGCTAAGGAGTCTCACAGCCACTATCAAAATTCCCCTTATGCCACTACGAGTTGATTTTATAGCTATAATGAATAAATGAACTGAAAGCAGTAGAGGAACTGGCCTGAACCTGAAATTCTGATCCTCTATCATTCAGATTCTGAAACAGTGAGGACAATTGTGGACAAGATTTGTAGGTAGAGGTAATAATCATTTCTTAGACCAGCTGACATAGTTGAAAAGATAAAAACACTCTTTCAGATGCTTAGCCTTTCTTCTAACCTCTATGCACCCCAACCCTACATACACACACACTAGCTACTCCTGTAGAGGGGGAGAAATTTGACGTTTATTTGCTTTTTCTACTCATTGAAATATTTACATCTACAGTACATAGAATTTCCCCAATAAATGTCATTGCTGTCTTGTAAATATTTGCAACAACACAGAAAATCCACCACATTTTTTAAAAGGGAAAAGTCTAAGCACATCAAACATGTTGCTTTTAAAAAGTTACTCAATTTAAACAATCCCAACAGTTCACACCTTTCAGAAGGGAGATCTTACAAGTGTGGAAGATGCTTAAAATATTTCTTCTGTGTACGTCAAATTTCTACTGTGTTTTTGAAATTTATACTATCACAAATTCCAGTCACGGAAAACCTAGGTGGCATGGAATCTCCTTCATGTTTTATGGTCTGTTTTGCTTTTTCTGCATTTTGGGAAGTTACAGAATGATTATTATAGAGTCAGGGATTAGTCCTTTGCTTTACATATAACAGTAAGAGCAGTTAATATTTCATTGCATTACAAGGAGTCCAAAACACATCAAGAATGGATTGACAAGTGCAGCTTAAGTCCTAGATCAAAAACCTTCTGTTCTTCCTCCTAAATCCTAACCCATGTCCCTTCCATTCTGAAAACAAAAGGGTACGGAGCTCTCTCCTTTTCTCCCTTTGTTCTAGTTCAACTCAAAATTTCTAGCTTCTAAAGCCAAGAGCACTAAAACAGTCCTTTATCAAGCTTTTCCTGTGATTGAGCAAAGAAGAACAAAACACCTTTCTGCTTCAAGCAAGAATTGATCAGACAGTACTTTCTATTTATGTTCAAAAGTCCTAACTGCTTTTGCAAGCATCTAAGATAAAGAGATGTTTCATTTATGATTACTTTTATACAAGACATAACATATTAATACAATACTGTCCATCAATTGCTCCTCAGCAACTGGTACGTATTTATTCTCCTACTCTGCAGCATCCAAAACTAAAATTAATATATACACCTTACACCTCTTGTGTTGCAACTTTAATTTACCTTGTATTCATGCTGAGATCACATTCATAAACAGTTTCTGTAGAGCAGCAGACACACAATAGCTTGTTCACATGTCACGGCATTCAAAGTTACAATTAAATCATCAGACAACATCCCAGAGAGCCTTGCACTGATAGAGACCTCCAATGTGCAAGCTGGCCTTTGTCTGCATGAGTTATTCCACTGCTCTGGCACTTGTTTCATATCTCCATTGAGTTGCCCTCAGAATCTGGCATAGGAGAGGATGTGCCTCATTTCCTTCACTGACCACAGTGAGAATATGCAGCCTCTGGCAACAAAACATTTTTTGCAGGGTCCTTTCTGGCATCTCTTTCTTTGGATTTTCTGCCTCAGTACAGTTATGCTTAGCTATGTCAGAGAGGAAAAAGGACTCCAAATTAAAGTCATTATATAGATCCAGTTTATATTCAAACTAATGACATGCTGGTTTACTATATATTGGAGAGAGGGGTGACGGCAGGGGGAAAAGCCCTTGCTAGTAATCAAAGTCCTGAGCTGTACACACAGGACATTTAATTTGCAATGTCAGATCTGATACTTTTTGTTTGGTCTTAAAGAAGTCATTTAACCCCTCTCTCGCTCATATATACACACACACACAAAGTATTTTTCTCCTCCATTTTACTATGAGAAAAGAACAAACACAGTTGCCTTGCAGTAATAGGGCAAAGGTTAATCTACCCTTAAATTCAGAAGCATGAAAGTACATTGGAGATTTCAAATATCATTAATTCTCACAGACACATATTTACTACTGTTCCAAGCCTAGGGGGACTGTGTGTTGTTTTCTTCATGAAAGAGTTAAAAGTTCTCTAAAGCCAAGAGAGAACTGAAAATGTCAAAGGCTTTCCCAATATGATTAATAGGAAAAGAAGCAAAATAAAGGACTATATGACAATGAACTACTTTTATCACATCTACTTTTCTAAAATACATGCCTCTCTACCCATAAAATCCAGGTGAACCAATACTGAAGAATACGCTATTTAGAAAATCGTAAGAAATGCAATCACTGGTATGTATTTCAATCTTACATAAACTGTGACTGAACTGGAAATTGATCTAAAAATGGTTAGATTCATGCTGGAGGAAAAGAAATATTCTTGCCTCCATAATAGATGCACAATAAATGACAAGGATATTTCTTATATGAAAAAGCACTGCATATTTTGCCGTCACATTCCACATGCTAAATATCATTCCTGGATTCCTTGTAAATAATGCTGTGATAAACTTCCCCTCTCTTTTTTTTTTTTCCTCAGAGAAAAAACCCTCATTTTTATTTTGTTGAATTTCAAACAAATTTAATCCATTACCTATTTGCTACTCCTTAAGATTGCAACTTCTTTCAATAAAGAAAAGAAAAGACTACAGCTAAAGTCTTAAAGTTCACAATTCATTGTGGGCACAGATATTCAGAAAAAAATTCCAGGACTGGACACAAAGGTTGACAGATTTTCAGCTATCAACTTCAGGAGCCAAGCAAAACAATACATTTATTTGTTGAGCTACTATGTCAGCCAAGAATGGTTACACTCCTCTCAATCCAAAGGTCATGCTAAGATTTGCTACTTAAGAGGTAACAAGATGCCTGCTGTTTTCAAGGACAGCAATTCAATTCCGTGTCTGAACTGTAATTGTGATATGCAGCGAGTTTCTCAGTCTTGACACGTCAGGTAAGAAAGGTTGCTATTTAAGGTGATGCCCTCTGGGTGAGGAAAATTGAAGGACCGGTACACCGTATGACATATGCTGTAAGCTATTACACCTGTATAGCAGCTAGCCCTAAAAGTATTAGGGGAGAAGGACTGCGTGCGATGGCATTCAGCCTTGTTGATGCCATCTATAGCAATGCTGATGGAAGAAACGCCATAGCTTAAAACAAAAACCTTACTCAAATATGAGTTCGAGTGGTTTCATACATCCTCCATGATCAGGTCATTTCGGAAAACAGCAAACTGCAGGAGCAGTATATTCATACATAAGACATGGTAGCAGTTTACTTTTACACAAGCAAAAGTCAGCACACTGCTGAATCTTGATTTATATAAAACCTAATACTACTGAAAATTCTTTAAATCTAATTGACTCCATAAACATAAAAAGCAGAACAGAAGTATTCCAAATACAGATGCACGAATCTTCATTCTAATCCAAGATACACAGTAGGTATCATAACATAATCCAAAAATACCGTGACTACAATTCCATGTGCATGGAAAGGCTTTTCAAGTGAGAAAACAGGACTTAGAAACTCAGGTTAGAATCAAGCCCTTAAGCTTAACTTGCTGGTGCTCTCAGGTCTAAACAGGAATTAAGCAATCTTAACCAAAGCCACAACTGCAGTACACTCTGTTGTTTTCGGGTTTTACTGATTTTAGCGGAGTTGACTCCGTTAGCTATAATGGAGTTCGAAGGAATTGGATAGGGAAACATTTAAGTGAAGATTATTGTGACTTTAGAGTAATGCCATAAATCCCCACAGAATACAAAAGCTAGAAAAGGAAAAAGTTGCTAAGCATATATTCAGTCTTTTTTTTTCCACTAAGACAGCTGAATTACTTCAATTTATTTCAATTTTTTAGAAATCACTTTTTTAACCTGTTCAAGAACAACTTTCCCACTGAAGGAGCATAGCCTCATTCCTGTGCTATTTTTCATTTTGAATGAACAAAAATAATAATATTACTATGAAGATATTTTATACAGACAGTTTCTGTAATAGTTATTACATATTAAGGTCTCTATTCCATTTTTCCTTCCTTCACGTTACTTGTCTCCTTTTTATCATCTACTTTAATTTCTGATTTTCCTTTCTTGAGGCATTACTGAATTTAATTAAAAAGCAAAGAAACAAAACCTGTAATATGAAAACCTGGCCAGATTAAGAATGTTTATAGAAATGTAATCCTAATTCTAACACAGTGACAAACTACTGAATACCAAAAAAACAAAGAAAAGAAAAGAAAAGAAAATAGTATGATACTATTAAAAACCCCTGCTACTAAAAAATGACATTGCTGTGATCCTTACACAAAGTGCTATGACAATCAGCACTCCTAAAATACATTTATTGAAAAATATTATTTATTGTACACATATCTACAGAACTCTTATAAATCATCTCAGCTTTTAAAATGCATAATCAAAGGCTTTTCTTCGATATTAGTACACATGTGAAACTGGCTTTAGAGTCTAACTGGCAAACGTACTGATGTCAGCAACTGACATAATTAGTTTCAGCAGAACCATAAGCAGATATGATTAAATTTTAAAAGGTTTAAATAATTTTATCACTGTGAAATGCATGTTGATAAAAGCTCTAAGCTTTGAAAATACAAAGCTAAGATTAATAGACAAACTTCTGACATATCATTATTAATTTTTTAATAGGATAGCATCCACAGGCCCGTGTCAGAATTGTGGCATCATTACATTAAGCATTATACAAAGTTCAGAATGCACAGACTCTTTCTTGAAGACGTTAAAAACTGTTTTTTTATTACCTTAAGAGTCATGACTAGTCCAATATTCCCAATATCAACAAAATAACAATAGCAGGAAGCAGACAAAAGAGAAGGCGGCCAGAAATCGTAACAGCTGTGAGGATTACCTACATTAACTACATCATGGTTTGAAGTGAAAGCTGTTTTGTTTGTTGTTTTTTTGCCCTTTTAGTCATAAAAAGAAATATGGTCAAGCTTCGATGGCCATCCTGTAAGTGATACAACGAGGTAATCTCCTAATAGTGTCATAGTAGGAATGGGTCTTCAGAACGCATTTCACCAGGGAAAAGAAAAAAAAAAAAAGGCCTCACATAGGCTAGCTGTAAGGAAGGTGTCTATGGCAGAAGAAAAGCATGACAATACCTCACTGGAAAGACTGAAGAGACTTCAGTTCAAAAAAGTATGTAAATGGTAAATGGACAGATTAAGCCAAGACAAAGACTTGAATCCTGAAAAGATGTACACACATGTTCATATACTGGTATTTATGGGCTCCTACTACATATAAATGTTATAAATTATGGCAATAGGGCCTTAATGCTTCTCCTTTACCACAGCACCATAGTGGCACAATACCAATGTTTTTTTCTTCTACTTTACACAGCCTTGAATTGGCAAAGAAACAGGATCTGGAATTCTGCATCAGGACAGCCTGCTGAATTGGCCTCTTGTCAGATTATTTTAGAAGTGTTTTTTAACTTCCATGACTATAATGCCATTTGAATTCTGTTGCCTAGACTAACACCCCTACGTGTACTAATGGAGCAACACTAAACTTTTTCTCTGAAAAGAGAAGGAAAAGAAATGGGTATTAAAACAGACCACAGTTTAAAGTAATAAAACCAACATGCAGTTGTTGTTCACTCAAATATTTCTGACCTGACCATCTGGGAAAAGGAAATACAGTACTTTACAGCAATAGGTATTATGGTAGTCCTAACATGCTGAGTTACTGAACTGTCTGAAATGTTTATGGTTAATTAACTGTAAGTTACACTGACAAGTTTCAACATCAGTCATACATATACACACACAGAGATATATTTTATAAGGCTACAAAACTGTCTGAGTTTTACTAGCAATAAAAAAATGTGAGCTTTTATCATGCAAGCCACTATTAAAACCATGTGAAAGAGCCAATCTGTCAAAGAAAGGAAAAAAGTGCATGGGTCTCATTATTGTGACCAGTCTCAAAAGGCTATTACACTGACACAGTAGTGTTATAATAAAACAATAAGAAAATTACTGAGTCAATACATAGATCTGATGGTCAGCTGAAAAAAGAGAAAGGAAAATAAACAGCAAGAAAGAACACTGTACCTTTTAGCACTAGTTGACAGTTTAGCTGCTGTTTTGCTTGATATTTTGCCCTCTTTTTTCTTGGGTTGAACTTGTTCCCTCTCTTGTTCCTGCTGAACACCTTCACGCTGATCTCCATCAGAGCTGCCTCCACTAGTGCTTGGACTATCATCAACCCTCTGCCCCTCTGTCGACATGGCAGATGCTGCACCGAACAAAAAACAAACAACGTAAGTTAGCTTTTTCAGTAGAAATTGTCCAACAGTATTTCTTATATGCCTTAAGGAAATAACACACGAGATTTATGTCTTTGTCTTAATACATAATGCTTGTGTTACAGTACTTCAGTAACCTTAGTAGTGAAGAGTTTTGCCATAAGCACCTTAACAATAATTCAGGAGTTGGTCATTTTAAACCCCATACCAAATAAACTCATATATATGAAAAGCATAAGTTACTGTAGTTAAGCGGGAAAAATAATTCTGCAAGTATAATATCATTCACTGTAAGTGATATTTTTCAAATGCTTGGCAGCATCATGAGTTAACTATCTCATCACTATGCCACCAGTTCAAATCTAACCTAATTTGTTAAAAACTGAGAGCTACTACTATCTTAAGACTCTGTTATCCCATACGAAATAAATCTGTGGGCTCATTCCAAGTCTATAATGTGGGTTTCCACATTACAAAATCCACATCTTGGCATGCTTGATGGAAACATTCACAGACCCAAAAGGCACTGACACAGGACTGTTTGTATTTACTAAAATGGTACACTTCTAGAGTCGTAAGCACGCTCGTAGAGGACATAAGGAATTTTTTTCCTGACAAATTCTCTTCAGGCAACATGAGGCAACAAAGTTGTCAGAGAACACGAGCAACAAGAAAAATCAGTATATTTCAGAAGTCAAGTTAATGCTTTATTTGCACACTTCTGATCCTAGTTAGATATTTTCATTTCTTCCTTCTTTTTAAATAGTATAACAATACGCCGACAGATGAGGAATTACAAGCCCACTGTTACAGCTGTCATGACTTCTCAGACTGTTCTAATGAAGGGCAGATGTCCATGAAAAACTCTTACTGAATTAGCATATGTGGTGGCAATGCCTGTTAGAAAATTTTACAAAAAAACCCCCAAAACCAACAAAAAACAACAACAAACCCACAAGGTCTTCCGTTTAACTCCAAACCTGTAGTTTATATATGTATTTTATATATCCTCCTCTAGAGATTTTAATAAAAGAACCACCTTCAAAGCACAGAGGCCCAAATGTTACTTGCTTACACCCACACAATCCCCATATATCTGGGTGGTTTTCTGGTCGAATCTGTCTGAATCAAGAATTTGCTCTTTCATACAAAGAGTTTTAAATTGCTGTGAACTTTGACTTGCTTTTCCTCTTACCTATGTACAGACACCATCACAATTAAGAACAAAACTATTCACCTTGACTATTATATGTTTTAATACTCTCTCAAGGGAGAATAACGAGATAGCAGGCTGAGATTCAACCATGCTCATTCAGTGGATTAAACAAAGTTCATCTCGCTGCACATATTTATGGAAAGAGACAGCAAAGGCAAAGTAACATCAATGCCAAGAGAGTTATGTTGAAAAGGACGCTCTTTAAAAAGGCCCTGTTCCAGTTACAGTTGCATGCAAGAAAATAAATTTACTCCTATTCTGCAAAAGCCTTACCAAGATTGAATTCTATCAAATGGTACACACTGTGGAGTGGAAGAACTAATCCTTTCAGGCATTATTGACACAACCCAACTACTTCAGGAGGAATTAGATCTTTTTGTCTAATTTATGAGGCTATTCTGAGGCTATTCTGAAAAGGAAATCTGGAAGTATGGCATCCCTTCAAAATGTTTAGGGGCTAAAATAGCAAGTAATAGCAAGTGATAGCAAGAGATGGATACGGGACTAGGTTTCCCTTAATCAGCTTAAGCTACATTTTGGATTTTATTATGGAAAATAATACTTTACAAATATCTTTTCATATATAAATTTATATAAAAAACTACAACACCTAGCCTGCTCATTGAAGTAACTGAAATAATGCATAGTTGGAAACCTAAAATTAAAATACAAAAATTGTTCATTCTTAGAGAACAAGTTTTCCTACAGTACAGGTACAACATTGTATTTAACATAATTCATATATTTACATGGGTTAATATTTCGATATTTACATCCTGGTTGTCAAATTTTAAGATAAAGGCAACAGAAGATTTAGAGGTAATAAAACACAAAAGTACCATATTCTGACAAGTCAAAATATGCATTTAATAACTATAATGCAATTTGGTAGTAGGTACCCATTTTCTTTGCTTCTACATAGAGCTAAAATACAATCACATCTTTTTTTATAACACTTTTGATGGCCTTTATTTTACTCTAGATTTTAGTTCTGATCTTTGCTTAATACATCTAATTTTTCTCTTTAAAATTATCTCCACAGTGTACAGAGGCTTTAACACTGCAGGCCGGAGAGTTAAAAGCGTATTTAATAGAGCCTATATGCATAGGACATCTGCTGTGAATAATCTTGGCTATAAATATTACTATTATCCAAAACAACTGTATTCACTTCGTAAGTTCAGGTTACTATCCAGCAGACAAACACTGTAACAGTAGCCCAGAGCATATAATTACTGTAACGTGTAATGCCAGCATTTACAACAGGAAAATGCTTAAATCTTTCATTTGATGTCTGGCTAGTTTCTTGGGGGTTTTTAGGGTTTTCTTCCTCTCTCCTTCTCTCTCTGTTCCCCTTTCTGACATCCAGGTGGTTCTTTCCCGGCCCTCTCCTCACAACATCTGCAATTTTAGGAATTTTGCATACTTCAAGGGATGCTCAATATTGTGGTAGAAGTGCGTTTTAAAGGGCCTGAAGTCAGACACTTCAAACATGGTCAAACTTAAAAGACAAACACACACATGAACAAATAAAGAGAATGGGAGGGGAAAAAAAAAAACCCCAAACACTCAACCAAGGGGATGACATTGCTCAAAAAACATTTCACTGCCACGAACACAGACAGAGAAATACAAGATACTCCTTGAATCTGGAAAGCCGTGTGTGTTTGCAACTGTCACAGGGCGCGAGAGGAAAGACACGGCATGTCCAGGTCCCCGGCTGCCAGCCTGTTCTACATTCAGGAGAGGGTTGCTAACTGTTGTTAGTTGTGCTGAGAAAAATGAGCAGAGGGGACAAGAGGAAGGAGTGAAAAAGGACTTAAAAGTCTCTCCCTTAACATGAGATGATTCAGCAGAGACATAGATTACAAGTCTAACTACAACTATCAATTCTAAGTGAAGGGTGTCCAAAAGGTCCTGCTTCTGTCATACATATCCACTGGCACCTTCCCCTCCTTCCTCAAAAAAAAAACCAAAAAAACCCCCAAAAAAACCCCACAACAAAAAAACCAACCACCACAACCCCTCAAAAAAATCCAAAACAACTCAGTCCAGCATTCAGGGAAAGAAAGATCCTGGCAATGCGCAGATGGGTCCCAAGGGTGGCAGAGCTAGTGATGATGTCTTTCTAAAGCGGTCTCAATTTCCTATAAGCCAAGATAAACCGAGTATTTCTGCAGGGTCCACGAAGAGCAGCAATAGCCGCCTTACTTCATCTTCATCAGAAACCATAAAGGGCAAAAGGGCCACAACACGGCCAGAGGAGCCCGCTTTCCGGCCGGGCAGGCTCTGCGGCTGAGAGGGGCAGCCCCGGGCTCCCACGGCCCCACCGCCGCGGGTGGGCACACACGCGACTCGCCCGTCTCGCCCCCGCCCGTCGGGGAGACCCAGCGCGCGGCATCGGGCCGTACAGGGGGCGGGGCGGGGGGGCATAGGCACCCCCAAACGCCACACGCACCCCGCACCCCCCCGGCCGGGCAGGCGGCGGCCGGGCCGAGGTGAGAAGTAGGAGACAGCCGGAGAGAGGAGGAGGAGACTGCGAGAGGAAGATGTCGAGGGCATACGAGGGAAGGGAGTGGGCCGCGGGTCTCCTCGGGGCGCTCCGGGGGGCGGGCGTAGGGTGCCTCTCCCGGGGGGCTCCAACCCGGGCGCCCACGGCTGCGGCGGAGGGGGTGGGGTGGGGATGGTGTACCCCGGGAACGGGTCATGCGGAGTGGGAAGGGGGTACCCCGGCCCCGCAGCGACCCAGGGGCGCGGCGAGCGCCGCGGGGACCACGCCACCGGCGCGGAGCGGGGCCGGGGCGCGGGGAGAGCGGGGGTGGCCGGCGCTGCCGCCCGCGGCGGGGCAAGCAGGACAGATGGGCACGGAAGAGTTGTCGAAAGGGTGTGGGGGTGCTGAGGAGCAATGGAGGCTGGAGCGACGACCGGAGGATGGATGGAGCCGGGGGCGGGGGGGGCGGGAGAGCTGGCAGGGATGCCGAGGTGGCAGGGGGCGGCGGACGGGACCGCTGCTAAAAAGGGCACGGCCAGGGATGACAAGGGGGGGCAGGGGGCACCGGGCAGCGCCGTGGGGGTGCAGAGGGGGGAGGGGAGACGAAGGATGAAGGGAGAGACCGAGGGTGGCAGTTAAAAGGGAGGGAGGGAGGGGTGGCGAGGGACCGGGGGGTGGGAGCCTGGCGGGGGGAGGGGAAGCGGACGGGGACCTAAGCCGGGGCAGAGGTGTACCTGGGGAGGGACGGGGCAGGCGGAGGGGCCGCGGCTACCTGCAGGCGAGCGCAGCTCTCTCTCTCTCGCTCTCTGTGACCGGTGCCGGGCACAGGCGGCGGGACAAGCCGACGCGGTCGCCCCGACTCCGGCCGGGCGCGGGCTGAGAAGGGGCTGCCGCCGCTCACTGAGTCATGAGCCCGCTGCTCCCCCGCTGCTTTCTTCCCCCTTTCCTCCCTCTCCCGAGCAGCAGCGGCGGCCACTCCTGCTTCTGTTCCTCCCGCCGCCGCCGCTCCTGCCCCCGCTGCCCGGAGAGAAGTGAAGCCGCTGCCGCGCGCGCGCGCGCGCCGCCGCCTCCGCGCGCGCGCACGTCCGCCCGCCCGCCCGAGCAGCGCCGCGCGCGCCCCCGCGCGCCCGCCAGCCAGCCAATTAGCCCGGGCTCTCGCGGTCCGCCAAGGGAGGGGCGGGGTGGGCGGGCGCGCGCGCGCGCGCTTTCGGTGAGGGGGCGGGAGGGGAGGGGGAAAGTGACAGGCGGGCGGAGGGCGGGGATGGGACGCGGGCGCGCGCCCGCGAGGCCGAGGAAGGGGGAGGGGGAAGAGCCGCCGGCGGGAGCGCGCGTTAAAGGGAAGCACGGGGCGGGGTCAGCGGGGCCGAGTAGGAAGGAGGCGTGAGGGGACGGGGGGAGCGGGCAACCCCAGCCAGGGGGTCGGCGGGGCTGCGCAGGCGGACGGAGGTTGGGGTTCCCGGCCCCCTTCCCTCCCGCTGCCCCACCGTGCGCCCCGCTGCGCCGCGGGCCCCCCGCGAAAGTCCTGGGGGCGGCCGGGCAGGCCGGGACGGGGCAGGGGGGCGGCGGCGGCAGAGGCGCGCGGGGGCCGGTATCAACTTTCTTTGCTCTTTCCGTCTTTTTCCGCTTCTTTGTTCCCTCCGCCGGTCGCCCCCTTCCTCCTCCCCCGCCTCCCCGGTCCCGCCGGGCCGCTGCCCGCACCTCCCGCGGCCTTTTGTCTCAGCGAAGCCCCCGCGCCTCTCCGCCTGCCGGAGCGGCCAGGGACCCGCCGGCAGCCCCGCGGGGAGCAGGAGGCCGGGCCGGGCCGGGCGGGACGCGTTACCTGGCCGGAGGTGGTGCGGGGGCGCGGTGCCTCCCCCTGCGCGGGGAGGGGGCCGGGGCCCGCGCTTGATGGTCACGCTCGTGTGTTTGTCGCGGTAGTTTCGACCGCAAGGCTATGCACGGTGGCGCAAACAGCCCGCGGCCGCCACCGGCATCGGGTGACGTACAGCACCCCAGCTGGAGGTGGGTGCTGTAGCGTGGTTGTAGCCAGGTAAATGAATCTCGCCTCCCACGCGAGCAGGCATTGCCTCCGCGGCAAGCATGGCAATAAGGAATGGGCGAGGCCACGGCAGAGCCACGCTTAAATGTTACATATTTAGTACTAATGCTGTTAACCTGGAACTAAAACAAACCTCTAAGAGAACTGGCTGTCAGGTTACTGGCATCGTTGGCCTAAGAGATACTTCTGTCCCCGTGCTGACCCCGCTGCTTTAATCTTTACATAAGGTGAAGTTGGGGCTTAGCTGACATTATGTAAACTTTCATCAACTCAGACCTTTCTTCATCTAACAGGGAAATAAATATACCAGCCACGGGTAAAGGGGTAATGGCAAGTCAAAATATTGTCCCCCTTTTAACAACTAAAGGGAATTAAAATGTGTTCTCTCCATTCCACATGTACAAGGAAAGGTTTCTCCCTGCTTGAGCTGTCAAGTACTGTACTTAGTTTCTGACTCGTGGTTACGGTGTAGGTCGTCTGTGCTACCAAACATACAGAAATTGAGAACGTGAAGCACTGCTGAGATATTTAAGGATTACTGGCACCTGCTCCCATATTATATCCAGACAACAGGAATAATTTTGGCGGTTTCCCTGGACATAAAATTAATCATTTTCTTTGTTGAGTAATTGTTTTGAAACAACTTGTTTTATTGTCTCTTCCTATTTCTTTGTTAAATAATCCCAATGACATTTTCACCTAAACTTAAAAATACTGCAGTCAGCTAGTTCTTCCTATTTCGTGTGGGTTTACAAGGTAGTTCCTTGCTTCTGATGAACTCCTAATGTCATCTAGGTGGGTTTCTATCTGCCAGCATGTGCTGACTTCTCACAAGGACAAATAACTAAGTAATTAACAGAATATGATCTGTAAAAATCCTTTAAGGGATGCAAATCTTCTGCAAGTAATGCTTCTCATCATGCCAAAAGGCTGCTGGCTGCATTGCATGCTCTTGACATCACAGTCCCCTTTTCTAAAATTGCCTAAGTCATGCCTTCTCCTTCAGAACAAACCTCCTGAAGACCATCCAGGAAACGATGAAATTCGCTTCTAAACAAGTCTTCTACCATATTTGCTTAATGTTGCTCTGATTGCTTAAAGGTGCCTTAGAGGAGGCACAAATTTTCCTGTTTGAATACCCCAGCTATTGAAACTCCTCAGCCCGTGTCAGGACTTCACTGTAGTGACCGTTTGGTGTGCTTCATTATAGTCCTCCTTTTCTGCTAGGATCTGCAGGAAGCACAGAGAGAGAGAAGCTCAGTGAATAGCCTAATTCAGGCAGGGGTAGGATGGGGCCATACAGTGTCCCAGAATCTGGGTCATAAATTCCCAGTGCCAAAAAAATCAAGGGAGTGCTGAAGTGTTCCAGCACCAAGTGAAGGGTTTGAGTCATCGAGAGTCAGGCCCTGATTTTTCTTTTGGTGTCTAACCTCTGGCCCAAAGCCCTAAATGGTGGGGCTTAAATTAAGGACAACTAAACCAGAGAACGTTTGTACTGCCTTATGAATAAGGCAGGCACACTGAGGTGTGCCCTGTGATTTCAAAAGTGCAGGTTTTGAATGAGCCCTACCTATGCAGTGTAAAGAGAGTAGGGCAGGGTAGTGAACTGCTCCCAGTTTTACCCTTTTGACCTTTCAAAATAACGTGTTTGGTCCTCGGATGTTAAAGGTTGCATAATATTGTATTATTCAAAATCCTTTGGAAGACTTTTGTAAGTTTGGATCATATAGGGTGAAATCCTGGCCCTTTTGAAGTGAGTGGTAGTACTCCAGTGTTAGATTTCACCCATGCTGGAGTGCTAAAGCACACACATTACACTTTCTTTTTTCCCCCTGCTTAGTTTTATGTGGTTTCTAAAAGCTGACACTATTTACAACATTGGACACATTCAAAACAGCCCAAGTGCTTTACTCTCACAGAAGCCTGCAGCTTCCTCAGGGACACACATTGGCGTTCGGCTCACCTGGCACAGACAGTCACGCTTTAAGACTATTATAGTTAAGGACACTTCTGTTAAGGCTTCTTGATTTAGAGTGTCTGTTATAAGGACAGATATGTCAATCAAAATCCATGAAGTTGGAGAAACCTGAGCCAAGTTTCCATTTAAGAGTGTTTCATTTACAGAAGTATTGAATCGATTTAGGTTTTTAGACTTATTTAGCTGTACTGAGATCTGATTTATGGCAAGTTTTATCCATTTCTGTTCAGATAAATCCAGCTCTGTATGTTGGCAAATGTAAACCGAAATCCACAGGTACCCTGATCTCTGAAGTACCACCTTCAGAGTACCACAATCACAGCATTTGAGTGATTCAGAGATCAGGATTCTTCATGTTCATTTTGTTTTCCAGCTATCAGCATGTAGGATGAAGTGGAGTGGCAAGGAAGGTATCTGCAGCAGAAATTACATTAGAGCTTTCAGCTAATTGCATATGTCCCAATCCCTTAAAAAACGACAGCCTATATCAAAGAAAACATGACTGAATCCTGAACACCAGGTAAGACCATTATTCAAATTGTGCCTTGACAGAAATCTGTTTAAAGTATTTGCATGGCATTCTGAAGTAAAATTATTGTGTGGGCACAGAGACACATTATTACTAGCCTAACTACTTTATTTGGTCTACAGTAGTATAAACCCCCAAATCATTAGAATTTATTCACCCTAATGTTTTCAAGCCATTAAATATGAAAAGAGTTGTAAGTTGTGAGGCAAATAACTTTTAAGATCTCTTTCACTCTAACCCAAAAAACCCCAGGAATTTGCAGCTCCTCCTCCTGCCCTTTGCTCAGAAGCAGAACAGCTCCCGCTATCATTCAGCTGGAACCAGAAGAAACGACTGGGACAATAACCATGTGGCATCAGAGATCCTCATGGCTCCCAGCCGCTCCACTATCCAGGATTGTAAAGAATAAAGATAAAACATATTAGGGATGGGTGGGAAGGAGGTAATAACTTGCTTCCGTGTTCTTAGTGAAAGCCTGGCTTTTTCTCTAAGATAGGGAATAAATTGCTGCTTAGTATCCAGAATAGAGGTTTGTTTCTACGTGCTGGTTTAGAGCCCAACTTAAGATAATTGCACAGGATAATTCTCTGATAGTTTCTAGACAGAAATTGTTAACAACTGAATCCTAGACTAAGCCACTGCTTTAAAAATCTCATCTTGTATGTACTGAAGGGAAAAATCTTTATTTCCAAAGCTATTGTAATGCAGTGACCTGTTACTGGAAGAATTCCCTGCATTGCCTGTCTTCGTTCATCACCATATGTGGGAGAGAATGTTGAAAAGTGAAGATAGGTTAGAATAGAAAATTGGGGGGTTTTTAGGTGTTATTTCCACACGCTCTTCAGCACCTCCACATTCCTGTTCTTTTCTGTTGGTTTCATAACATCATAATTCACATGATCGGAGCTTGGTTTTCTGATTAAAGGTGGGTAAAATTCTGAGGATCTCTTGCGGTTCTGTAGGGAAAGTTACATCTTTACACAGAAAAAGAAGCCATGGGCACTCATGTTCCCTTTTAATAAAGTTAAGGTTCCAGAAGAATCCTCTATGGTTAATACATGATTAATGCACACTTAAGGAGTAGGCTAGTGCATCCACCACAGCAAAGCAAACCCCATACAGCAGGCTTTTTCAGTCCTTTCAGTATGAATGACCAAATATATTTCAGAAACCCAAGGGACCACAATCAGTCTGAAGGAGATTGTCTGCCTTGTACAGAGTGGAAATTACCCACATGTTCTCTGCAGGGGATTCCCCCAGTGAAAGGAAGTCCCCTGCAGAAATAAGTCAGACTAGTCATGTTTTGCACTTCTTTCCTGAAGATCCTGGCCAAAGAGCCTGATTTGGGCTGTACTTGAAAGGGATAATGGGGAATGCCTGCAGTTTGATAAACCTAAATTATCCCTTCTGCTTTATTGAACCTTATACCCAACTAGTGCCAATACAGCAGCTGCCAGTAGCTAAGTCCAAGGATAAAAATGAGGAAAAAGTCAAACATCTTTTGTCTCATCCGTGGTGGTAACTGTTGCGGGGAATAAATGACATCTTTTGCCTATAGGTCTAGGGAGAACCCGACAAAATCTTGTCTGCTCTTCTCTAAGCTCCTTCTGCAGAACCTCAAGGGGGTGGGAAACAGAACAGCTAGTGCTCATCTTCCTCACCTAGCCGAAATAAAGCAGGCAAGCAATGGAAGCAAAAACTTCAGGGAAGAGACACGCTCTCTTAATCACACTGGAACTGTTCCTGAGGCTGCAAAGTCATGGGGAGGCAGCAGGGAGGACACAGGTGAGGCATATACTTCATTTAAAAAAGCTGCAACGCACAGCACAGGAACACGTTTGCTTCCTAAGAAAGCAGACTTTTTTTCCTGAATGTAGTTACCACAGTTCAGAGCCCTGAGCAGCACAAGTGGGCTCTCAGACATCTTAATCTTATTATAATGAATGTTTTAAGTAATTTTGCTTAACCTTATAACTAAGTTAAGAGCCTACCTACCTATATTTATTACTGTGTTTTAATCAAAGTAGACCCTCATTTTGACCAGCCTTGCATCTTACATAGCCATTTCTACCTCTGCAAAGTGGATGCTTCTTACATTTTACAGTTAATTTGGAAAAGTGGAAAGTAACTTGTGAATCCAGTGCACAGTTTCTCTTTGAAATGTTTCTTTATCTTGATTTCCCTTGTTGGGCAGAGTTCTTTGAACTAGAACCCACAGCATAGATGAGGACTAGGCCCGCAAAGGCAATTTGGTATCTCTGTTGCAATTTCTAACTATTAATGCTGTATTGGCCAGTGAAGTTCAAAATTATCAGGGAACGTCATCTATTTAAAGTGAAATACGTTAGCAGAGCTAGGTATTTAGACAGTGGAGGCCCACAAATATTTGGCCGAGTAGTGAGCCACTTAACCTAGTCATTAAGAAGTGACAAGGAGAGAGGTGACACCAGCACAGTGTTTTCCGCAAATATAAGTAAGCACCTATCTCTGCTTAGGGCTTCTAGCTAGAGGATTCCTAGATCCATCTCCAGGATCTAGCAGAAGACCCTTGCCTATTCAATCTTCTGGTGATGGAGGCATCACTGATAATGTGGGAAATGGAAATTTAATTCTGTCTGCTGACTGAAAGGACAAACCCACACAGTTTCTAACTCCCAGATGTGTGTCCTACACACATTTTGGTGCATTTTGGTGCTTGGCTTGTTTGTTCTCTCTTATTGCATCTCTCTCTCTCTCTCTCTAAAAAATACTTCCATCTGCGCTGGATTGGAACTGCAAATGTGAGAGGCCTAACAAACAGGCTAAAAGTCATTCTCTATCTTTTGATCTTTCACTCTTTTAGTATTTAATGATCCCATTCAAAACGGAACAGCATTAGCAAGAGAGATTAACAAGTGCCCTGTCCCCTCCCCACACCATCGCCTGGTTTCAAGGCAGCAACTCGAGCTAACGTGTCCCTTCGGGAAAACAATGTGGCTTGTGCCCCTGCCTCAGACATCCTTGGTGAAAGGTCAAACTGCTTCACATTTCGATGAAGCGCTTTGGTGAAGGTGGGAGTTCTTGCTCTGCTAGGCCAGTATTTGGCAGGTGAGACAGCAGGACCTTCAGCTTGTGAATCGTCATCGTCAGGATCACAAATAGGTGTTAAATTGCTCGGTGCCATCAAGACTTTGGGTTTCTATTCGCGAGATCAAAGACGTGACTAACTTAAAACCAGAAACCACCACAATCCACCATTACCTGGAAAAACCCATTGAAGTAACAAGAAGTGCGTTACGGATTCAAACATGCTGTGCGAGTGCGGTGCTGATGCAGTAGTGAGGCTTTGGAGAACGCGGTTCGGACCGAGAGGGACGAACAGGCCTGATGTTGCAGGTGAACAGTCAGCCTCAGCGAAGACGTCTTTGTTCGAAAGCGCTTGCAGTTCTGTGTAGTGCCCTGCCCTGGGCATCGGGCACCTCCCTGGGGACGGGGACAGGCCAAAGCCGTGGGCCTGCCTCGGCAGGGCCCATGGCCGGGCTGGGCAGGGCTGCGGTGAGATGGAGACCGGCCCTGCTGTGGCACGGCTGCATCAGGGCTGAGGGTCCCAGGGTCTGACATGGGGGCCTGGGCAGGGTGGGGGAATCCCCAGGGGAGGCCGGACAAGGAGAGTCGGGCTGATGAGTGCCCTCAGGGCCCTGACACTATGGCAGTGGAAACCGCTTTTAACAGCCATATATTTTTGCTAAAGAGCATTTTATTTTGAATATGAACATACAAGGAGTATCACCATTCTAAGTTTCTTAACTTTAGTTTTCATGTAGTTATGCCTAAAGAAATCCCATTTTTCAGATAAGAAGAACTATTATCTTGGAAAAAAAAATGCTGTTTGGGAAAAGCAGAAATCAGTCACTCCCAGGAATGCCCACTAATTCAGCTAGATGATTATTATATTCCACAATCAGCCAGCCAGGGTTTATTATTCCTTTGAGACAATGGAAGATATAATTTGGTTTTGGAAGAGTTTCAACGATAGCTTTTCACTCCTGCGCGCCGGCAGCTTGGATTGCACTGTGTTACCGGACCAGAGTTCCCAGTTGTGGGGGATGCCAGCTAAATGGTTTGCTATGCTATATCTCCCGTGAGGTGAAATGCCAGAGAAGCTGTGAGCTGCACAGCTGCCTCAGCATCTGCTAGCAGAGCCCACAGATCTGAAACAATGGACCAAAAATTGTCTGGCAATTTAAATATAATGGTCTGGCCATTACTGGTAATTAAAAATCCATTGGTGAGGGCCCAGAAGGTAAGGGAGGCACGTGAAGCATAGGTTTCCTCTCACCTGGGTGGACTAGGATGGGCCTAGAAATAGGTGTACATCTTTTTTCATATGGATCTACTTCAAACTCCTTTGAAATCAATGGAAACATTCCCATTGACATTAATGAACTTTGGATCAAATCCTAATTGCCACTATAAAAACTTTTTATTGATGCCATACATTATTTGCCATGTATGTATTTTAATGAAGCGGTCCAGAACGTACCGTAGGGAATGCGCTCCTTAAAATGGATATCTTTTTTGAAACTCTAACAAGGGTGAGCCTTCTGACAGGAGAATTTAATTTTACTTTATTTCTGAAGAAAGGCTTAAAGCACTGTTTAATTTTGTAGGGAAAATAGAGAACTGTGCAAAAGTCTGTGGGTTCCTTTAGGGGCAACCTCACATAACCATTTTCTTTATTCTGATTCGTAACAGTTCATTCCCTCAACTAGGGCTTTGGTCTCAAACTCAAAATGCAAACCCAAACTGACTAAGGAGCTTGGGTGATCTGGTTTCATGTACTTTTCATAGCTTGGTCACCAAACTAGATCTATAGGCATGTTTGTGCAAAACAGTATCTAGATTAATTCAAAAATTCATTAATGTCCTAGTAAGGCTTTTTCTAAAAATGAGCTAAGTTTTAAACTTACACTGAAACTCTAAACCAGCCTAGTTTCATGTGATTTCAGATTTTGTTATGAGTGTCTTGGAAGAATAATGGTCTTTTCAGGTAAAACTTGGGATATAAAGTCAGGAGAGCTAAGATGACTTGTGTAACTACATAAACTGAGTAACTTTTCCTCAGTTTCCCTTTCACAAAATATACATAATAGTCACATGGATGTCAAAAAGCTCAGACCCCCTGATATTTGTGTAGATTTATGAGTCCTTCAGGTCGAGATGCAAAATATTAATATAACTCTTGAAAGCATCAGTGAATACTACAAGAGCTTTCATTTTCCACAGCATAGCTGTAAAGGTGAATTGTGATACCATTTTTCACTCCAGGAATAGAAGGAAACGTACATCTGAGATCTCAGATTGCAGCTGTATTCTTGGTAGAAACAATAATGTACAGTTTTAAAAATGATATGTGAAGATAGGGATCCTAACTAAGCTACAGATGATTATTATCACAGTTTCAGACTAAGCTGTAACTTTCTGTTTCGCTGGGGTTTTTTGTGGTCTCCTCCACAGGGAACTCCCCATAAACATATTGGCACACAGCTCATGTCAGTTTTAAATTCAGCGGCTGAAGCAATTAATGCCCCCAACCCTGCTGCCTTCCAGAGGCATCTGCCCTGTGGCAGGGGTGGCTGAATGGCTCGTGAATCAGCTCCTCAACCTTACAGTTTAGCATAAACCAAAATCAATGTTGGTTTACCTTAATAGGCCAAGCTGTAAGCTGTGGTAGTTGAGAGCTGATTCATGAGCTGTTCAGCTCCCCTGTGTTAGGAGGTGGCAACTTCCGGGAGAAGTCTGGTAACCTTTGTAAGGATTCCTGAGAGAAGAGCAGCCAACACGTCAACCCCGTCAGTTTGCCACCATTCACTGCAAGCTGTAGACCTTTAGCTATCGTATTCTTTTAGGTGGGATCCAGATTAGGACCTGTGTTCCCCGCTGCTCATAGAAAAGATTTATGGCTGCATGACCCGATGTGTTATCCCAGGGGGTCTCAGTTTAGATCAGCATCTAGACTTGAATCTCAGGGACAAAGACAGAATTAATCAACAACAAACCAACTTTATTGTTTACTGATAAAAAAAAATTATGGAAAATATGTATTTCAAATCAACAATCAGTCAACAAACGTTTCACTTGCCAGATATTGCCCCTCTGCATGAGTGCCTGGCAGGTCCTATGTACAGGTCTGTCACCTTTGTCCATAGTGGATACCTCTGTGTTTCAGATGAAGCCGATTTGTGTTTTCTTTTTATTGCCAGTCTTTCATATCAATCCAATAGTTTTTGACATCTCTCTGTGTCCAAACCTCACTTCTGCCACAGTTTATGTTCTAAAGCCACATAGAGCCTCATGGTCCCAAGAGCACCCTGGGAGGGCACATGCCTCAGTAAAACCTTCCTCTTCTTTTTCCTCACAGTCTGTTTTAGATTTTCCAGGTACACAAAGCACCGGGTAGCCTGCTGTCTGCTTCAGAGGACTCTTCAGAGGACTCTTCACACAGTTACTCTAGTAGCAAAGCTGCAGCCCTGTCTCACTCCCCTGTGTTTCCTTGCGATGCTTCGCACTTGTCATAGAATCATAGAATCATAGAATCTTTGGGTTGGAAAGGACCTTTTAAGGTCATATAGTCCAACTCCCCTGCAGTGAGCAGGTACATCTTCAACTCAATCAGGTTGCTCAGAGCCCTGTCCAATAATTATTTGAAGACAGGGATTGCTTTTGTATCTGGCCTTCTGCAGGCAATATGACTGTTACAGCAACTCTGTATAATGCCTGTTTTCCACATGATGTCGCTTTAAAAGTTTGTGAGCCAAGACAAAATGTGTCTTTGCACGAATAAACTATTTTATCCCTTCTACCCCTTCAGTGAACAGATGATAATGTATTATAAATTTGACTTGTCTGTCAGCTTATGGCCTTATTCATTTATTTATTTAGTAGGAAACAGATTTTGGCATCTGGAATGAAGTTCTCTTTCATTAACTACCTTGAGAAAACTGGTGGAGCTGAGTATTTTAAGCTTTCAAAACCCACAAAACTAAAGCGGGGGGGGGGGAGGAAGTGGCCCCTACAGCAAGTAGAGAAGGGTTGTAGTAGGGAGAAAAAAGCTATGGTGAGTAATAAGAACATCTCATCGTCTCATTCTGTTTGAGTAAGCCTCCGATTGTCTTTTCACACATTTCTGTACCTTTGTCTTTGCTTTCATTTCACCTTTTTTGTCACTTACCTTTACCTTCTACTTTTTCCCTGTTTTTCTTTGAATAAGGCTTTTGTACCTGAACTGCTTGTTATTTTTCTCCTTCCCTTCTTCCCTTTCTTTTCCAGCCACACCATTTTTCCCCATTGTCTCTTTGCAAACGTTCTTTTTCTTGACTTTGTCTCTGGATGATCTTCCCTCCCCCAATCCAATCTGTTGTGCATTTTTTCCTTCCAGATGTGTAAGTGCGTGCCTTAGTCCCTCACTTCACAAACTATAACTCAGACCGTCGGTTGATGACGAATTGGGAGGCTGTTAATTAGAGAGAACTGTTCTCTTCCAGATATTGCGTATCTAAACTACCTTTAAAGACAAAGCACATCAGATACATGTCTGGTATTATTTCCTGAATAACTGTAGATGTTGTTATAGCATCATGAGGGTACAGGTCTATGCAATTGTGAGTAAGAACAGATATTTATGCTCCTTGCATGAACTCTGCTAAGATTCTATCCACACTAAAAGTCAGAGTTGCTAAAAATCTGTGGCAGTAGTTGAAACTGCAGCCCTCATTATATTGGGGCCTACAATAACCTAGTGATATAGGGCCCCCCAACCTCTCCAAATGTGGCATTTATGACTAGGTGGTCTTCCTTTTTGGTCTGAAGACCTCATGGTGGCCTTGGTTCATACTTTTAATGTATCTGAAAACCTATATAGATGGGATTTTAATGTACAGTAGCAGTAATCTCATTAATAACTGATATCAGAAGTAGAAAACATTTCTAGATTAGCAGCAACTCCCAAAAATATTAAAAGTACTGTAAGGGTGAAAGTTTGCTTAAAATGGAATAGTACTGTCAGAAAAGGATCTTTTGTAACTAATTATAATATTATGGGGTTATATGAGTAATGGGCCTGACGTAAACTATACATTAGATCTGAGCTGTGTGGATCTGAAGGACCAAAGCAAAGGTAACTTGCCTTTTCAGTACTTGCTTGGCACTGCCCAAGACAAGAAGAGTCTCAACTCAGGAGACTCTCTACTCCCTTCAATGTACTGCTCAGCAAACTGAACAGGTCAGCAGTACTAGAGCAATGAGGGTAATGAGGACATTTGTCTCTCTGGGTCTTTTCCTCTACTGCTCTTCAACCAATACCTATGTGTTCTGCCATGACCCAGGCTGTAATTTTACAGTTTAGCACAAATGCTTTGGTCCCAGGCACCGTTTAAGTGCTGAACTGGAATGCTTTGATGAATCAGCCTTACTGAGGAGGAAGATATTGTGAAATATTGAGAAAGAGTTTCCTCTAACTTTGTGCCATAATAAAGTGATTTCTTAAAGTCAGTTTACATGCAGAACAAAACCAAACTGTTTGATTAAACACAAAACACCAACCATATTTCCAGAATCAGTGTTCTGGAATATTCTTTAATTAAGTTTCAGTGAGAGTCACAGAGTAAGCATAGATCAAGAGGAGAATTGTTTGGACAAACTGGACCTAAGTATCTTACTGCTAATTGATTTACCGCATCTCCTTCAACACACTTTTGGGAGGGGAGGGATTCTTTCTGTAAAAGAAATACTTTTAAGTTTAGAAATTAGATGTATAAACAAAGGGCACATAACTCATTTCAAGCTGAAATAGACCAGTTTTGGAAATGTGATATTACGGCAAGCCTTAACCATGCTTGATTCAGCTGGGTAGTATGCCATCCCTCAGGGAATACTTCAAAGAATGACGCAGAGCAGCAGCAACTGGGAGGATACAGACAATTCACACAGACTGCATGCTTTCACACCCTTGTCTCAGATCAGCAATCCCAGATGGTGATCACCCAGAAGAGTCTCAATCTTTTTATAGTCAATACTCTGCAGTCACAAAGTGATTTAACATAAAATCAGTACACTCAGATGGGATTGACATTGCCTTCAGTAGGCTGAGCACTCTTCTACATCCACTTACTGAGGGAAATTAGCGTGATCACTCGGGGACAGCTCATACCTCTGTAATTAACGGTAGTACAAAGTGGGTACAAGGACACATTCTTAAACACTGTTGCTGGAGGGATCCGGGCTTAAGAAGGTAATACACATCTCAGCATCAGTAAGGCTAGCAGGATACAACAATCGATCACACCAGTGTAAATCCAGATTAATTTATCTGACTCCATGAGATACACGTCATCATAGTTAACACCAGGATGGTACTCTCAGTAAAGAAAATAGAAGAGTGATTTTGGCAGTTCCTTCTCCAGAGTAAAGCACTCAGCTTTGCTTCCAGTGGGCATCAGTTATCAACATTTATTCCTTCATGTAGGTTTAGCCTTAGCTTTTTTGCCCCTTTCTTACCTCAAGTCTCTTGAGACCAGGTTAAGACGACAGGACTAGCTGCGAACTAGTGTCTAGTGTAGTCTGACTATTTTGTGAGTTCAGTTATGGAAGCGACAAGAGTAGAAAGGGTATTAAAAAGAAGGAAGTAATATTTCTTATTTTATGTCCCTTTTATACAAACAAACCATTCAACAACTTTTTACTCTTGGCTGCTACCCAGTTCAACCTGGCCATTGTGGATTTGGTCACCTATATTACTGTGCAACGTGATTCCAAATTATTTTCTACTCCACTCCTTGGCAGAAGTCGTTGTTCACAGCACCATGACAATATGAATCTGTTCCTCCCAGTTGTGGAACCAGTGTGGCTCCCTCTACCTCGAACATCTTTACACTGCCCTCCACTGTATCTTTACTTCCCCTGAGAGGTCTCTGAAGTACAATAATTCCTGATAATGGAATGCACATGTTAAACAGACTACTAATTAAAACAAATCTCATTATCAAAGATGACTATTACTGAAGCACCAGGTTTTTCCGATGAAAACAATGGAATTCCTCCACCACTCTCTGGTCCTTCCAGAATGCTTCTCCATCCCATATCCTGTCATTTAAAAATAATTCTACAGTAAAAATAAATATTCTGTGATAACTTGTAACATTTTTATAAACTGATTCTATTTAAATTTATGTTTTAATCACTTTTTCACAGTAAAGAGAAGATATTAAACCATGTAATTCATATTCATGACAGCAGCCATCACCGCATCCAGACAATGCTGGGAAAATTTTGTGAGACAGAGATAGGCAAATCAATTATAACAAACCTTTTGTTTACTGAATTCTTCTTGTTGGATTTTAGTGTCTGGACATATATCACACATGTATAAGCTATTTTGGAATTATTTAAAATTGTTTGTGAGACTCATCAACAAATAAATCAGTCTGAAATTTGCACTTTTGGGATTAGATTAAGCTGTCTCCTCTGTCCCCTTTGTGAAGTGCAAAAGGGAAGATTTTGGCTAGAAATGTGCAGTGTTTACGGAAAGCCAACATGAAAGAGTTGTGGACAGATCCACTTGGAAATTTTAACAAATGTCATAAGTATTCTTTTATTCAGACTCTAAGACGCTTTGGAGACAAAAATGACAAGCATTAGAAAAAGCAGCAAGGAAAACAGAAGTCATTTCCAACTTTCCACAAGGCACTTATTATTGTGGCTGCTAGATATTACATTATTTAGACCTCCATTCTCCTCTTGGGTGCTCACATTGGATTTGTTTTATTCCCCCCATGCAAATAATGTTGGAATCATCAGAGTTCGTATTTGTATACTATAGAAATGAATTGCACTGTTTAAAACAAAGATCTCTAATCAGCCAGGCCAGGTGTAGTTATAGCAGGGAGTCCTGAACTGTGTATTTAAGTGGATCCAGTTTTTTGTATTATAAAGACTGTATTCACTTGTCTGTTCTGGGAGGAAAGAGAGTTAAAGGCATAGATGTAAAAGATACTGGGCCAAATCAGATATCTTTACTAACTCAATAGCTGGACAAACACACTTTGCCAGTAGTAAAGATTTGAAGATCTGGCCCATAACAATCCTTACAATAGTAGACAGTATTTTGTTCTTGGCGGGGCACCAAATCCAATTTGCTCTGAATTTACAGGAGAAAAAAAAAAAAAAAAGAAGTGCTCTTTCTCCCATTCTTTGCGGCAGCGTATCGAGCAGTGAACCGCCGATCGGAACGGCAGCGAAAGAACCAAAAGAAGAAAGCTGTGCTCTGCCCCTGCTGCTGCCGGTGACGTCAGGAAACCAGTCTCCTGAGGACAAGCAGCCAGCACAGCAACCAGCCTTTGTTTTACTTTTTTTTTTTTCCCCCCGTCCTCTGGCACGTTAGCTTTAGCGGACAGATTTAAATGTCTACAAAGCACTAGTGTTTACACGTGTTTTCCACTTCATCTTCAGAACTAAACAACAATAACCGGGAGCCCCTTGCTGCTTTGGCTTGTGTGCTGAGGATTGCGGAGCCGGATCACAGGTGACTTCACGTAAAGAGTGCCTGCAGATGCCACGCGGCAGGAGAGAGGGGTATGGCGTGATACCGTGCAACAACAACGGTCCCTTGTACCTGGGGCTCACAGGCAGGGAAGAAGGGCTTCGTGGTCAGTACAGAAATGCAAGAAGTCGGTATAACGCCCCTGAAAAGCTGCCCAGCTCTCCACGGGGAGGCAGAGGAAGGTACTGCTCTTCCAAGCAGTGATAATTTGCACGTAGCAGCCTGTGCACCGAAGTATCTCTCAGTACCAGGGGAGCGGTGGCTGAATGCTGGCATAAAACTCATGGGACTAGTGTGAGAATGCAGGCATCATATTTATGCAGATGCCCAATGCTTGAAGAGAGGGATATGCCTTGCCTTCATTCCTTTATTTTGAATAACACCAAAGTGCCATTTTTGAAGGCAGACGTCTGGCTTCTGAAAGAGTGCCTGCAGGAGCTCAGCCCAGCGCCAGGATGCAGCTGATCAGCTGCTCCCAGCAAGGCAATGGCTTCAACTCCTGCTAAGTTCCTGCAGGCAATGCAGAGCAGCCTGGTTTGACAGTCACCATGTAGGTCCAGAACCCTATCCCTATTGAAGCATCATCCCTGCACTTTACTTTCTCTAAAAAAAGGGTAAAAACCCTATAGAATTCAGCCATGTTTCTCTAGTTTTGTGTCAGCATCATCAACTCCAAAATCTGGCACACCACCCTTTCACGGTTATGCTTTTTATGATGATTGGGCACATATACTTTTAAGGTGAGGGTCTCTATAGTCTCCCCAATAGTCTTGCTATTTCCAATATTGACTACCATAAGTGTTCCTGTATATCCAGCTGCTCACCTCACAGGATAAATTACTGTCGAAGCAACAAAATGTTGGAGGAATGTACATCCTAAATTGACTTGAGGAGACAGAGTTTAAAAAGAAAGTAATGGAGAAAGAGCTCCCTAACAGACAAAACCAATGAGGTGATGAAGGGTCCTATCATCTGGGGCTGTTCCTGCAGGAGCTTTCTTCAACTTCCCTACAGATGCATCAGTATCTTTAAAAAAAGACACACTTCTGCCCTAGTCCACTGTGTTCAAGTTGGGTTACCTTGGTTGTGGTTTGGAGACTTGTGAATTTCTTTGCCATGGGTATGGGATATAGAAATTTTTATCCCAGGATAAAGATGTCTAATACAGAAGAGATGAAGATTTATTTGAGCACCCGCTAAACCATAATATATTTGCAATTCCCTGCTGTAGAGCTCTGTTTTCCTTTTCAGCCTTGTACTGCATAATTTTGGCTGGGCAGATTTTTAAGTCTGTATTTGCTATGAAAAAAAAAAAGGAGCTCCCACTGAAGCAACACTGATTGTGTGTTCAGAATCTTTATGTCTGGTGGCAGACTAGAAGCCTTTGAAGCACCACTATCAGCTGTAGAAGTTCAAACCTGTTGGGGGTTCTTGGACTCAAGGTTCCCCCCCCCTCCCCCCTTTTATTTTGCTAAAGGTTGTGGGAAATATGCTTGTTTTTCTTAGCTCTCAGAGGGGACAAAACTTCAGTGTTATAAACTACCTTGATAAAATATTCTGAAGACCTAAATTGTCAAATTTTGTTCCTTAGTACTCCACATTATTGGATGTGGATTGAATAGTTCCCACAGTAACATTTTCATGACATAAGATTCTCATTTGGCACCATTCATATATTTATATTAATGTAATCTCGCTATGTCACTTTGTGTATCTTTATATTTTTAAGCTTTCAGATGAAATGGAAAAAAATGTTATTCACTCATTTTATTAGCACTGTAATCAGATTTTCGTAGGGTTTCACAATACCAGGAGAAGCTTGAAAAGTAATTAAGAGATTCTCCAACACAGCAGGAGTTTTTGTTAAAGGAGAAAACTAGTTCAGACTGTAGTTTGCAGATGCAAGAGAAGTTAGGGCTTGAGTCCAAGAGACACCCAATCTCCAAGAAAAGTAGCTGCTCTGAAAGCCGTGGGGAGGGAAAGGTCATTCATATACTTTCGTTTTCCTTTCAGAAAAAGCACACTATTAAGAGCTTATCTAACAATTAAAACATCTCTTTCACAAAGGAAAGCACATGTCAGCTTGCATTACCTTGATGGAAAGGATGCATTTTATTACATAACTTAATTTGTAAACGTAAAAAGTAGTATATTAATTTGTGCTTGTAAGAAAGACAGTTGATTTCCAAAGATTAGTAACAGACTATACATATGCCTTTGAGAAAGCACCCAACCACTTAAATGATGGTTTCCAAATGCACGTTTACTCTAGATTTAACCAGATCCCACATACCCTACTGTATGTAATGTGCTTGTAAGTCACACTGAAGATTTTGGTGTTCAGTTTGAATGTTATCATAACACAGTAACAAACTCAGAACTGCGAATCTTCTAAACTACGTTTTTCCCTGATGCAGATATAGATGGTAACGGATGGCATCAAGTTACTCATTGTAAATCTTTGCTATCTGCTATTATCTCATGTCTCCCGTGTTACTGCTTTCCCTATCTCATCTGCCCTCGTCTGCTGCCACCTCTCCTACTGCTTTGATTCTGCTACGCAGACACAGGTTTCATTAATGCTTTTCAGCAGCTGTGCTTGGCTTTAAGCTTTTATTTTCTAACAAAAAGGAATTTTCAAAAACCGCTTTAATAGAAAAAAATAAATTGGTGCAGTCTCTTGTGCTAAATAAAGTACTGAGATCATTGAGAATATGGTTTAATTTCTTTAAATGTAATAATTACCTTTTAAAATGTGCATGTGGCTTAATCTTTTTATGGTGTATGATAATGGAGGAGTTTTGTATGATTGACTTACGAGTGATGATAAGGATGTACATTGTAGATTATTTCTCTATCACCATACATTTGAAGAGAACTCCCTTATGGCAGGAAAATAATCACAGCACTGATTCACTTGTCCTAAAACTCCCTGGAAAGTGCCATTCTGGGTTATTTTAGGGCATAACAGATATTTGTTCTCCTATGTGCTTCCTTATTGCTCTTAGGAGGTAAAGAGATTCACCTGCCCCGTGGAAGACACTGTGCTCAACAGTTTGTCTAGGTCTCTTAATCCACCAAGATCCCTCTGCCCAAAAGCTGTCTGTTGGCTCTTACTCTCTCACTGCTTTCTAGGACTGGAGGGAAGGAGAAACATATGGAAAGAAGCAGAAAATTAAAAGGTAAAGTAGGAGGTCAGTGGGAAACCAGTGTGCACTCACTCGCTGCTTTTGTTCCCTCCCATCTCTCCCTAGTGTCAAAGGAAACTGCTCTTCAGGCATGTGGCATTTCCTACAGGAATGAGTGTGGCTGAGCCAACACCACTGGAGTCACATGGACTGAAATACGGAGATTTCAAACAGCTTTTCATGCTCACCATGTCATTTTTAACCTGCAATACCCAAGGAATCTCTATTGAGGAAGTATATTATAAAGTACTAATAGAAACTGAAGATGTGGGCAATGATTTTATCAGAAAGGTTTAATTTAAAAGCAGAACAAATCAGACAATTGAGGATTGCCAAACATTTTTCAAGAGGCACTTACTGCAGATGCTGGACCACAGCAGGAATCAGTCATGAGGACTGGGACAGATAATAACCGGTCCCATGTGATACAGCACATCAGTACTGTGTTTGCCTGTGTAATCCTCTTGAAATCCTCTTCAGTTGCCACTGTAAAACTGCATCCAGCCCGTCTTTATCTCACCTGCCTCAGCCTTCTTGTCACCTTTGTCCAGTGATACCCATTTGGGTTGTAAATCAGAGAAGAAACATTGCGTCCGCCTAAAAGTTTTACAGGGCGCTCAATTTAGCCAGATCTGAAACACTGAAGCTTTTCAAGCCAGAACCACATATTGATGCAGAATGCATGAAGGGGGGACACGGCATAGCAAAACCATCCTTTGTCACACAGGCAGCGATGCGTGCGCTTTGCCAGGAGGTGCTAAGAGGAGCTCCATCTTCCTCCTCTTCTCCTCTTCCTCTCCCGCCTGCAGGAATTCCTGCCAGGCTGCTCTGCTGCTGAACCGCCTTCCCTGTGGCTCCAAAAGAAGGTTTCTGCTGGTGGTGCTGCAGAGCCAAGCTGGCAGTCTGAGTATTAACATTTTTAGGGATGTTTAGTGCTTTCCTGAAGTCATCAGCTCCAGATGTTCTGAGACTGTGGGGAGAATCTCAGATTTATATAAACAGTGAAGAAAAGTTTGAAAAAGTGAATCTTATTGTTTCAAAATCTGTAGTAAAAGCACCCACCCCCAGCGTCAGGCTTTTCAAGCCAAAGTAGTGACTTTTGCCTCACTGTTTTTGAATGCTCGGGGTTAGCAAGTTGTGTCACTACGACTGCTGCCTTAGGCCTGTTTAGGAGGATTTAGGCCTAAGGTTAAGTCAGAGTTTGTAGGCAAAAACCTGTTTCTTCTTTTGCAGTGTTTTTTATTTAGCTCTGTTTTGCATCTGTTCAGTTAACCCCTAATTGCAGAGGTGACTTAGGGTGAATCCTCACTAGAGGCTGTTTTACATGACAGAGAGAAGTGCTGGAAAGAGGCCAGGAATTCATTGACATAATCCTATCCCATGGTTTGCAAAAATTTACCTTTGCTGTAGTTGAGTCGGTATCTACGTTTTTGATTTAAGGAGGCTGCTATTCTAACACAACGATTCACAAAAAAATTCCATGAAAATGTGAATTTGCCAGGAGTTCCGAGTGTCTTCTGAGGTCCCAGAGTTCACTGTAGATTTTCAATGTATCTCAACTGGCTGGTTCAGAGGTTTTCACCTTCGCTACCTTCAGGTGTGTACTATTTCTTCCAGGAAGACTTAGAAGCTTTGTAATAATGCTCCTTCCATTCCAATTATTTAAAAAAATATACGTATATCTTACATGAAAAAGGTAGAGTCATGCAAAGGATTGCTTTCAATTGACTGTTTTTTATTTCCTGCCTATAAATTTATGACATAGCTCAGAGCTGACATAAGTCAACACTTGGTAACGTAGTTATAGACTATGGAAAGAGACCAGACAGGGAATAGTCCTATGCGCTATTGCTGCTGGAACAAAACTATGTTGTGCAGAAATGACTACCACGTGTGAAGGAGATGAGGCTTGGAGGAAAGCTGCCTGTATTTCTGCATCCTACAGTGACGGTTTGTGGAAACAGCACAGTGGTCTTTAAAATGTCCTGTTAATTTGTCATGCTTTCTGGCATTAGCAGAAGACTTGGGGCATACTGAAGTTATATTGGAATTGAGACTGGCAAATCTTCCTATTCTCCGCTGTTTCTCTTGTTTATCCTGTAGCTGGTTTACGCAGTATTGCCGTCATCTGCTGTCCTATCCTTCAGTCTCCAGGGCCACATTGGTGATCTGTGTGTGAGGAGCAGAGGAGGAGGAATTGCACTGTGGAGGAATTGTGTCTGTTCCAGCCTTCCTGCTGGTGATAACGGCAACAAGCACCTCACACAAACTTCTGTTGCTGACATCTGGATGGTCGCTCCCTCAGGGAAATCGCATATATCCGAAGCTTGGTCCTTTATTTTTTACATAAAAGTATTGCGGTTTCATTCATGCTAGCCCTTCAGTTTTTGTGTCGACACGGTCATTTAAAGTCAAATTCATACAGAGCCACAGCCAGTGAATCATATTTTAAACTCCTCTATCTATTCACTTTGCTCCGGAACTTAGTTATATTTGGTCAGTGTGGTATTGTTCAGAATCATTATGAAATCAGGTCAGTGAATGGTAGTGTTCAGATTCATTAAGAAATCAAATTTTCTCCTATTGCTTCAACACTTTAATATTAAACCTTATCATATGCATAACAGCACGGTACGTATTAAACAAATAAGTTCATACTGAGTCAAATAATTTACATAATTATTAGCAGGTCTCTTTGCTAGTAGTACAACCTTTTTTTAAAAAACCCTGAAGAGTATAATCTCTTTTTTAAATGCTGCAGGGGCCTTTTTGTATTTCTGAGAGACTAGGGAACTCTCACTGTCTCTTTATGAGATATATCTAGGGATAATCTAAAACCAGAGTTAATTAGTGAAATGTTTATCATTCTGATGATAATATTATTTTTCCACTCAGAGCCCTTGGTTGGGTAAATCTATTAAAGTGTGATGTGTTATTACCTTCTGTATCAACTTAGGCCTAATCCACCATGTTCTTATGCATCCTTCTACTTTTTGCATGTCACTAGCTTCCTTGGCTTAAACAGGAGTAGGTTTAATCAAGTGTGTAAGTGTTTACAGGGTATCATGAAGATATAAAACATTAATACTGTTTTTGCTAAAATGTACTTCTAACATTGTCCCTTTTCCACAACTGTCAACCACATACTTGATTTTCTTATCACATTGCCTCAAGTTATTTAAGCATAGCTGTACTGAATATTTTACAGTTCACATGTAAATAAAAATATGCTTTAAATAACCCTCTTAAATTGTTGAGCAAACACATAACTAAATGGAGAATAAAAAAAAAAAAAAAAAAGAAAACCAGTCAAGCACACTTATATGAAACCCAACTGATGAACTGGATCTCCAGCACAGATAAGATAAAAGGCACAGGAGGGAGTTGGGGAGGTGATGGAGAAGGACTGAATGGCCTCTGTCCCTGTCTTTGTCCTTTTGAGGGCGGTTTCACCATAGCTCACCCCGAGTATGTTTCAGTGGGCACTGGAGGGCTGTGGACACTGGTTTCTTGCTAACTCCAGAAGCCAGGCAGTGAGGTATTGGTACCTGAAAGCTCTGTTGCCCCATTCCCTCCGATCTTGGTTAAAAATAACTTTTATTTACAAGGTTATATTATCTCCTGGTCAGTCCCTGATCCGATTCACCATACAGCGAGACAAACCTTTGCATTGACTGAACCGAGGCATGGCTACAGGAACAGGAAGCAGGACTTACCTAAGTTGGCATAGCTGTCAAAAGAAATGGGCTTCAGTGACAAAATAACACATTGGACGTCCACGCCATGGCCTTGCTCCCAACTGGAGTGCCAGTAGCAAGGGGGTCCCTCTTCACTTTTGTGGGACAGGAGTACCAAGAGGCTCCTGCAGGACTGACAGGAGGGCTCGGTGCTGTAGCAGCATCCTTCTCCCTGGAGAAAAGGACCTGGAAGGAGGGGAGGCTGTAGATAAGTCTCCCAGTCTTCACCCTCTCTGGGGCGAATGGCTCGGACCTGCCACAGCGCTTGTCACATGCATACTCCTCCCGAGGGCTGTTGACAGGATCCCGAGAGCACTTTGTTAACACACTATTGAGATTCATGGTGCACTTCGCATTTCCCAGAGTTAATGATCCAGACTGTCTGCAGATGCAGGCAGGCATCACTGCTCAGACCTACGGTGCTGACGAGCTATCTACAAAAAAACATGTTTTATCTAAAGTGACTAAATACATATAAGTTTTGTGAAAATTGACCTCTTTTTGGATAAGTTTCAGGAAACTGTTTTTCACCTAATGACTGGTTTGAATCCAGGCCAAATTGGTAAGTCTGTAAGTCTGGACTGAGCAAATAATTTGGAACAAATTATTTATTCAGTGAAGATAACTGCTTTTCCTCACTAGTACATAGCTCATGGCCAGACTGTGAAAGTCTTTAACTTACGTGTAATTCAAAGTTATTCATACATTTCCTCGCATAATAATTCTTGGTCTAAAACCATTTATGAAAAGATTATCAGTGCCTGCCATGAAGAGACATGGAGGAATGGAAATTATGTCTAGTTCAGAATCAGCTTGGAAATTTAGATGGGTATGCTCTAACGTGAAGAAACTCTTCACTGTTCAGTGAATGTGGCCGTTTCTCCTCAAATCATTTATTTGACACACTGGTTTTTCTGGTGTTTGACCGGCTCCATAATTCATAGAGAATTTCCCTCCCCCCTGCCCATCATTTTCCCAGCTCTGCTGAAAGCTTTGCAGCCAGACAGCTGTTCTGAATGAAGTGTATTTATGGTTTCGTATCAGTTCCTAGCAAATAGGTGCACTGGTGATGAAACCACAAGTACTACCTTAGGGCCATCGTTGAGAAGAGGAGAAAAGGACATGGGCACTTGGCTGCTCACTTTGTACTAGAATTGGCCCCTCTGGTATGAGCTGCAGTCAATAGGCTTTAGTAGAGCAGCATGAACTTTCTGGTGTGAAGGGTGTGTACTTAGCACAAAGTACCTTTTGGCATCCCTTTACTGCTCACGAAGAGAAGGGTAGGGAGGGATACCCACTGTTTCCATCCCTACTTCTCTCTTGCATCTGGGCATCGCTCCTTTGGGCATCGCTCACCGAATCCTTTGACTCTTTTGCAGAGAAGCTGGCACTGCCTGGAATTCCTGCCTGGCGACCCAGTCCAGGACATTTATTTAAACCTTCAGCTCCCTTTCCTCCGGTGCTAACATAATGCCTTTAGTTAACCCTTTAGTTAAGCCCAAACCAAAAAGACCGATTCCTTTCAACTCTATTGGCTTTCCTGACTTCTCCCTCCACTATTCCTCTGCTGCAGCTCTTACCTTGTTCTTTTACCTGCTTCACTTTCTCCTTCTTTGCTTCTCATCATTGATTTTCTTTTTCTTTAGCCTCTCCTATTTCGGAGAGGAGGTTACCTCCCTGGCCCCAGACAGTGCTCTTTCAAGGTCTTGCTTATTCTACCCTCCCATTCTTATTCTTTATTTTATACTACAATGGAGCCTCCAGCTGGTATTGATAAACACTGAAAAGAGAGCTCCTACCCACAGAATTTAGAATGTAGGCAAACTAATTCCACAGGATAAACAGACCAATCCTTTTATGTACTTACATTTTTAAAAAACAGTAATTAAAAATATTAAGAATCTAATTTGGTTGTATCAGGATTATAAGTACTACTGTAAATACTCATTTAGGCAACAGACCATTTTAAAGATTCTTACTTGCCTATAGGTTATTTTTATTCTGGCTTTGCAAGGTTTTTGAACCTGTCTTCAGTGTTACAAAGTGGTAATAAAGTCAGTTATCCTGGATCTGATCTTTTTAAAATATTTTATTCTTTCTCACTCAGTTCTGTTTTCTTGGTTCTTGTAGCCCTCCGCAAAATAGAGCAAATATTTTCATTCAGTTCTGCAGGTGATGAAAGAGGTAAAACATTAGAATGGGTCCTTTAAAACAGCTGTAAACTAAAATGATACTTGTAAACTGTAATACTGCAGTTTTGTTCGCCCTGAATTTTAAAATAGTTTCATGAGGTAATTGAGCCTTTAAAGGATCTGGATTTTTTTAACTATATTATGTTATTATGCAGTTGCCACAGGGGGAGCATATGCTAGCTGCCAAAAATCTAAAACTGGATTCTTGGATGTTAAACAGATAAGATTAAGTCATAGACTTCAGCTCTACTAGAAGCAAGCACAACATTCATCTGAAGCATGTGACAGCTATGTCCTGGAAAACTGTTTCTAGACAGACATTCTTGGCTGCTTACATAGACTAAAGTAGGCAGTTCACATTCATTCAATCTACTGAGTTTTAAGCACCTCTGTAGAAATATTCAGTTGAATATTTTTCCGATTTTCCCGAAGTGTGGCATTGCTTCTTTAGCGAGACTTGTAAATTAAGCCTTTCAGCTAAGACGGTTATACTCTTATGGGTTTCTGCTATTCTTATTGGTCACTGAACACATACGGTGGCACCTGGGTTTTAAGACTTACATTTTCTTAATTATATTAGCGGGTTTGAGACTGCGTTGGATTACAGGTATCAGTTTGTCCACATTCTGTATTACATTCTACTTACTGTGCCCTAAAACATGACAGGCGCTACACTGAACAAAAAGGAAGGTATAATCACTTCCCTGAAGAATTTACCATCTAACTTTAGATTAGAGAGTAATAAACAGCAGGAGGAGATGGAGTGAGGAACTACCTCACACATTACAGCAGTAAGATCAAGCTGTTAAACTGTTGGGGCTTGTAAACACCTCAATTGCTTAACTAAATGGTTTATTTAAAATAATTATGATCAGTGAGCCACTAATTGTCGGCACCACCAAAATGAACTTAAAAGGAGGGATTTGAATGAAAAGTTCAAATTCAGTGAACCAGAACCAGCATTGCATCTTACAAAGAGGACAGAATGGCACAGAAAAGCTTGCAGGAGAGGTAGGTAAGTGGGACATCAAGACTGATGTCAACGGTAAATGGAGGGAGCAAACCTGTATACACAGAAAATGTGCAGTTACGCGGGGCGCTGAAGGTGAGAGCAGAAGGTCTAAATCTAATGAGGTGGATGAAGGAGAGCTACCGGACTGATTTAAAATGGACTTAAATCACTGAGGAGTTTCAGTTGACTTAGCGAGGTCGGCACCGGTGTGTTAGGGAGAGCGTGGTGCCGTTGCCAGGTGGACCAGGCTGACAGGAGGCATGTAGCTTTCAGAGAGAAAGCAGCCGAGCCTGGCTGCCCGAGAAAGCAGTCCCAAGTCGCCTATTCCTCGTTGCTACAGTAGCCCATCTCTCTTCCTACCATGGTTCCATGTTAATAACCTCCCTGAATTTACTTCCTACAGTGTCTATCCTGAAATAGCCATTGAGGCAGTGTCCAAGTGATGTCTTCTAGGTTATATATGATTTGGTGGCACTAGTTCAGTTCATACCGGGTAAATAAGAATTGTAGGAAGTGCCATGTTTGCTCAACACTGGGGTCAAAGACTGCCTGAAAAGATGGCTAAATTGATTGACTTCTGGAGTGATTGTTTCACATGAAGGTAAGGCCCAGTGATACAACTGCACCTGGAAGTCTTTGGTGTTGCTGTCCGCAGCCTGTTATAATACCAGTATGAAAAATCAAGCAGTTCTAAAATGCAAACTTGCAGTTACCCCATCTAAAACACAATTCAAACCCACTTGCTTAACTATTGTTAAAGAAGAAACTTGGACATCCCAGATGATCCAATTTTTGCACTGTTGCAAATCCCTGACCTCTAGACCTTCCTCTTTGATGGCCTCAAGTGGTTAACAACTAGATTTTATGTTGCTGAATCTTGTATGTTTTCAGGCAGCACCACGTCGATTAAATCGCACTCAAGAGAGAGTTAACCGCAAAGCCGTAAGTATTCTTGGCAGGTCATTCTTGCTTGAGCCTGGTTTCTTGTGTATAAGGATTAAAAATCTTGTCACAGATGGTAGAGAATGAAGTACATGCAAAACAATGGAGCATCAATAACTCATAAAAAGCACTTAACAGAAGTGGCAAAATTTGAATGATATGGTGTATACATTAAACAAAATAAGTCTAGTAGTAATGTTGAAGATAGAGTACTGTAAAATAATTTTATTAAGTATTGAATGCAAGTAGTAATTGGCAGTGGTTGTTCACTTCAGTGATGAATGAGTGTGAGAATTTTATTTTTGTTCATCACTGTACTGAACCCAGGCAAATAACTCCTTTGCATTTTGCATCATTTGCTTTCCTGAATATTCCATATTAATGATATTTGAAATTAACTGGTTCTCATTCTCTGCTCTGCTGGGTCTGGTTTTGCTCAGCTCCTTTAGAAGAAAGCAACCCTAAAATAGGCAGATGCAGGCTTTGGCACCTAGTAGATTCCTGAGTTACATGGTGGCAGCTACTTTACTCCTTTATCCTTGTTACCAGTGTAGGAGTTTTGGCTTCAGAAAAAAAGAGTATGACCGAAATACCTTTGCATTAGGGTTTGTTTCTACCTGCTGGCCTGCTATTGGCAGCTGGGGTAAATTATAGCAGCATTCTCAAGCAATGAAGAGGCCAACTGGCAAAGTTATGACTTGTTCAGAGGCCCAGTCTGGTAGCCGGGTAACTCTGGGTGAAGAGAGTAGAAACGGCCAGATGCTTTTTACCTAGCTGCTGTCTCTCCAGATTTCCATCGGGTGAATGGAAACCTTGAACATGGTAGTCATTTGAGATCTACATTTTCCCTCTTTCTAGTGCTTTTGATTCTGAACTCTGAAAAAGGGTAGGCAGCCCTGCTGACTGAAGTGCAGCCTATGCTGGGGATATCTACATTGGGAAATAAATGGCAGTGGTTTAATCAGACTTAACAATGCTTATCGCATACTATACCATAACACACATGAGGAGGGCAAAGAACATAAGATTTTATTGACAGCTCTTGGAAGTTTATGTTTTTAAAATGTAGTTTTCAACAGCTGAGTTTGACTCAGGTACCAAGATTGAGAAGAACACTGACAACCACAAGTGGCTTAAAATGGTGATTTTTTGGAGGTAACTTTCAGTTCATAAACACCTTTGTTTTTGTGGAATACTATAAAAGCTGACTTGGCAAGCCTTGTGTCTATAGACTTCCATTTGTTACCCAGAACTGTACACCTCCACAGAATAAAAATGAAAGAGGAGCCACAAAATTGAAAATCATCAGCCTATAGCTTCTTGGATAATCTTTATCTGAGAGACAGGGCTGTCTTTCAAGATATGTGGAAGAATTCTTATAAATACAAAGAGAAAAGTATTCTTTCTGTAACTGAATAATCTAAAGGACTGCTATGGCTTCCCTGTGGATTTCCTATCCAAATACCAACTCAACCTGTTCATGATTACCCTGGGAGAGTCAATGAGTTCACAACCTACAGCAGGAAGACTGCAGACCATGATAAAAAGGAGTCTGGAAAAAGTGAGACTGCTTTACTACATTATTATTATTTTATACATTATTAAATTGCTTCGGTCTGAGTGAAGGTGCTCATAAGGCTATGTTTTCCCTGTTCTTTTTAAATTGTCAAAGGATTTGAGTCACTTGAAAAAAAAAAAAGGGTGGAACAAAGTGTGCTACAGAAGACTTAACACTAGACTTAGGCAGTCTTGCTGTACTTAAAACAGGCCACCCCTCAGGCAGATTTGTGTAATCTACACAACACATAATTTCCATAGGTGTGAACATCTTGTAGGGCAGGATTAAGATGAAGCAGATTTGCACTGCTGGAGAGCAGTCAGGCTGCTATTTCTAGAGACAGGTTCTGGAGCTGTTTGGTGTACTCAGTATTTCTGGAGGACAGAGTAACAGTTTTAAATTGTTTTTAGCCTAAACTTTAGAGTAACAGAGGGTGCTGACTAGTCCCGGGTGGTCTCAGCTTTTTGTTGCTGTAGGCAGGATGGTGGTTTCAGGGAATGCTTGTGGGCTGATGCAGAAATACAGGATGTGAAGGAGCATCCAGTCCCTCTGAGTTTGCAAGCCAGGGAAGGAAGGAGAGAAGCCGCAGGCCCTTCAGGGGGATTTGCAAACCCTCCCTTGGAGGGTGTTTGATTTTTGTCTCATCCTTGGCAGCAGAGCACACAGGCCCGTACTACCCTTTGATCTGCCGTGGGGTTGCTGTTTCACTGCTGCTAACCCTCCCTGCTCTGCACCTCTGGCGCTTACAGCTGCAGCAACAACCGTCTCGGGAGCACAGGCAGGAGGGCTCAGGCCCAAACGAGCAGCTGCTGCAGACGAGGCTGAGCAGGGAAGAGGAGGACCGGGCAGGAGCTGTCGCTGCCTGCTCCTTCCCAGGCTGCCATGGGTCCCTCAGCCCCGCTGCCAGCCCAGCAGGCAGGGGAAGGCTGCCTGCTCCAGCTGTGCAGTGGGAACAACCTGTGTGCTAGACGTGGCCCAGCTGGACCAGACCCAGCTTGCTCAGCCTAAACAGTGCTGGTTTGAAGCTCTAATTAAAACAAAGTGAGGATAATAAACTTCTGAAGCCATAGGGTGGAATCAAAGCTTCACATGAGCCGTTTCAGTAACTGGTAAAATTTTACTTTTACTTTTGTCCAACCCTTTAGAAGGTGTTTGTTGGATCAAGATAGATAACATGACCTAGTATTATGCCTTAAAATCCCCATCCAAATAAGTCCTTGGTGAATTTTAAGGTCAGGAAAGACTTTTGTAACTGTGAAGGAATAGACCTGCTCCAGCTCCGATTTCAAAGAAACTCCTTGAAGTCAGAAAAGCATTGAATTTAGTGCCCCTTAAAGAAAAAATGGTGGTGGTTGACATTTTATCTGGCAATGGGTATTTGGGACAGGCACATCTGACTGAAATGTGGGTGGGAAGAGAGGACTTCCAAATACAACAGAGAGTGACATGTGTTGAGTGTTTGCATTGTGCTAACTAACAAAGTGATCTATCATACCCATAGCTATATCTGCTCCCCTCTGCCTGGTGTGCTTGCACATCTGGTGTTTTAGCAAGTGATAGGATGCAGAAGGGTTGGCTGCGTAGGTTTGAGCAAGTGCTAGAAAAAAGTGGGCCAAGAATGTATTCTGGTTCATGTCTGCATTGATATGCAAATAAAGCACAGCTAGTAATGAAATGTATGTGTTGTTTCACACTGAGCCAGGTAAATCTAGTTTGAAAAAAAAGAGTCTGGTGGCATATTAGATTGCTTATAGGAATAAAGTACCTGCTTTGTACTCTCATTTTCACACCGGTAATTAGCATAAGATTCCTGTTTTGGAGAATGGTTGGATTCTGCTGAGTTTTTTTGGAAACAAAATGAAAAATTTCTGTGCTCCTGCGTGCTGACTTCTTTATTCTGTTCTTTGCATAGGATAACTATTGAAGGCTTTCTGCTTCATGCTGAATTTGACTCAGGTTTAAATGTACTTTGCATATTCCCTTATCCTGTAACTGTAATTGCATTCTGTGAGCCTTGATTACTGTCATCTACTGTCATGCCCTACTGCATCTGACTGGTTACAATTGCACAGTAAAATAGCCGTTTGTGTGATTTTTATCTGTGTCTACAATTTTTATGTTGCAGTTGTATAATACACTGATTGTACTTCTGATATTTTAATGCTTACTCCCTTAAGTGGGTCTTGAAAAGATCCACTGAAGTCCTGTTCCTTAGTAAATTACCTGGAACGGATAAGCAAGTAGAGCACACTTAACAGAACCTCTTTTGTTTTCCTGCTTATGCTAAATCCACTTCTTTTTTTCTTGGCTAGCTGTCTGAAACGTAATTATCCAGAATTGTACATATCAGACTTAGGTGAAGCTTTTATGTGGAGATCAAATGCCTTATGTTTCATAGAAAAGCCTACACTAAAGCACAGAAGACTCACTGAGGAGAAGCTTTGAGTTACTGTCTCTGCTCCCTTGCAGGTGGGGTGATGCTCTCCCAGCTGCAGAGGGCCCTACTGGGGCTGTACCTTTACACTATTTTTCAAATTATTTTGTTGTTGTTGTTATTGTTACCAGCCACCAACCACTCACTCTTCCCACAGCCCCCATCTCAATGACAACCTTAAACTGCCTTATCTCTGCTCCTGTGCCTGTTTCTGGATTTGTTTTTCTTCCTCTTTAATGGTTCAGTACTCTCCTCTCTCCATTTTCCAGTTTCTTCTATCGCCACTAGGACAACTCCGGATCCTGCACATACCATGACTGTCTCCTCCTCCTGACCTCCAGAGACACCTCTCCCTGCTAGTGCCATCATCCCTAGCCCTGTACCCATTACCTAATTCTACCTCTTTCTCTTGTGGCCTCTCTAACACCTAAAGTTTCTAAAAAGTTTCCAGCCTTCCACCCTCTCTTCACATTTCCCCCGCTCCAGCTCTCTGGTCCCCTTTTATATGACATATATGTGTATGTATATGTTTATATATATAGTTTCAACACGGTGGTTGGTCCCTTGAGGGATCCTCTGCTACCTGTGGCCTATTTAGCTTACTTCCCAAGGGGGATAAAAATGAACCAAAACACATAATAGGGTAGGTCACATAGCTAAATCAAGCCTGGAGCTGCGGACACAAATATGAAAGCTCCAGGTAAGAGGGCTCCAAATTAACACTTTTTGTGTGGAGGTTCAAAGGAGCAGAATGGCTCTATGAGCTGTTATATCCAATGAGTTCTTCTCTACTGCCAGGTAGAAGATGTAATGATTTAAGACTGGAGTGTGAAGGCCAATACTATTAGCAGAAGCTCAATCAGAGAAGCTTACGAAACCTGCACTCAGTGTTTCTTAGTTTCAGCTGGAATATTTGTGTCTCTCTAAGCCATGTCTCCTCCTTGATGTTTCTTCTCCTCTTTTTCCACTTTCATTTGTTTTGTCCCTCAAATTTAAAAGAACACTTCATTGTAAAGTGGAAACTGCCTGCCCTTAAAAATGTGTCTATTTCTAAATGAATTACATTATTTAATTAGTAATTATTCTGTAAATGATTGAACTGAGTCATACATAAATTTCAAAGTCTAAGGTGCTATTCAACTTGATGTTAATTAATATGACTAATAAAATAGATGATAAGAAAATATGAATAATGAAGTCAGTCTCTCTACCACATCATCCATGACACTTTCATGGCCTTGGTTATCTGGAGATGTAAAATGACAAGCTGTTTTTCTCAGTCAAAGGAATCTCTGACTATTTTCCGTGGATCTGTATTTTAAGCTATCCAGGACATACTGATCCACAGTTGCATTGTGCTACTGAGAGCAATTAGTTTCACTTAGCTTTCTTTTTATTTGAGAGAAACTGGAATATACTTGTGGTTTCTTAATGTAGTTTTAAGCACTATTTCAATCTAGCTTGTATAAGCAATGGGTTTATTTATTTTAGGTGGGTTTTTTTGAAAGTGAGAAAGAATTGCTGCTTTCTGAAAGTTTTTTATATGTTTCACATCATCTTATAAAATTCTGATTATTTGAAAGGAACTGCCAAAAGCTTGAAAGATTGCTCATCATTGCTTTCTAGTTTTCCTGGCATAATACCAGGTATAAGTCTCAAATGCTGATTAATCTCAAGGAGAATGGAGATCCAGAATTAGTTGCTCGCAGGATGTCATACCTTATAAACACCAGGGAGAAATAAATTTACACGTCTCAAGATGGATTATGGTAAAGGTCTAGAATAGATAAATAATTGTTTAATGATTTGACATCTACATTTCCTGTATTAAATTATGTTAGCTGAATCATTAATAGAATAATTAACTGAAGCAATACAGATAGGAACAAGCTGTTGCCCTGGTGAGGCAGGAACAACGTATAGAGCAATAGGTCAGGCAACAAGAAAATATTTAAAGATCACTTTGATTTCCAGTGGTAGACCTTGAAAGCTCTGGAAAAGAGACCCTGACCCTGCTTCCAAGGATGGCCTCTGTAGCAGCAATCCAGACTTTGGAGGAAGCTTTGTCAAGAGCTGATCTTGACAGTTTTTACTACTCTATCACAGACTGTATCTACTCACATCTGAAAACTCACAACTGAAAATAGGCCTTGCTTTCTGCTTGAATGGGCAGCTCAGGATGTCTCTTCTCCTGGATCCCGGGCTGAGAATATATGATTGTGCCCTTGGTGTCTCTGCTTCATAAAGTAGGGACTAAGTATTTCTTAGCTAGAGCTTACGGGGTCATCAGAGCTGGCAAGAATCCAAAAGGCCATGGCACAAATTGACAGATTTGAAATCTTCTGAGCTGCAGGTCATGCTAAGAACATCATGACAGGAGACAAAAAAAATTCATCAATTGCCGTATATTTTATTCCTGAGAAGTATAATGTTTTGATGACTAAAGAACAACAAAAAATACACCCCAAAACAAACCAACCACTCCCCCCTGTCAAAACCCATCTCATTGATATAGGTCATGGTGTGTGGGGGAAGGCTTTCTCATGGTCTGATACTCCTCCAGAAGCCGCTCAAGGCACCTGATTGATGTTTGATCTTCTGGCTATATTTGTGGTAACCTAGCACTTAAAGAAGAGCTAGACCTTCACTGCTTGGTCTGTGAACTAAAAGAGTCCATGAACTAAAAGAGTCCATGAATGCAAGCAAAGTCATTAGAAACCCCTCTGTTGGGTGTCCCCAGTATTACTTGTACTTCTACTCCAACAGTATTTCATTTTAAACAGCTCTGAATCCCGTTGAAGGGTGCAATAGGTCATTGTGTCTTTCTAGGTTATCCTTCAGAATAGATAAAGGGTTGTGTGCTGAGCCACTTTACCCGGAAAGAACAACATTAGCTCACTCACCTCTTCAGATGAGACCACAAAAGAAAAGCTAGACACCAAACACTCATCAAAGCATCTAAGTTGTTTATAGCTTCCGCCCTTGCTCAGCAGGTTTCCAGTGTTTCAGGTCTGGTATGAGTCCATAGGTGGCTTTGGAAATGATCCCAGGCAGGTCTGGGAAGACCTTTTCCAGACATATTTCTGGAATGAATACAAGAAATAGTTGTATCAGTCATCCCCAAAGCCTAATTCTTGGCTGAAGAATTGCAGCCACCGGGTTCTTCTCTGAATACTTCCTAGAGCTCCTACTTATCCTTGAGAACCTCCGTTCTTCCAGGCCAGCAAAGCCCTGCTCTTTTCTTCACCATCTGACAAGTCTGAAGAAATTATGGTTGGCATTATGGACAGTGGTTAAGGTCTGGTTACTCTGCAAGATGGAGGAGAAGGAGGAATTGCGAGTTAAAATCAGCAGGCAGCACATATTGGCCACTCACAGAACCTATAGTCAGGAAGAGAGGCCTCTGCTCTCTTTTCTCTGTAGAACCAACCAGCTGCAACAGCAGAGTAAAGGGGAAAGAAGAGTTATCATGAAGTACCAGCTCTTACAGCAGTCTATGCTTGCCTGGCATCACTCCTGGCTCTGAGTCAGCTGATAGCTGGGTATAATTAGGTCACCTGCCAACATGTTCTTGAGTCAACATGCTCTTGGCTTTTAACGTAAAATTTGAGGCTAGGTAAATAGATTAGTGAGAGAAAACTGTCTCTGAGAACAGAGTGCTTGATGGAAGAAGGCGCGGGTGCCCTAATTTGGTTTTATACCGGTCCTAATGGTCCTGAGGGAGTCCTGGCTATGATCGCACTTGCACATTTAGTCCTTCTGCCGTGGGAGAGGCCCCCACAAAATTGCTGCAGACTGGAAGCTGCCACCTCAGGAAGTGAGGGGGCAGATGTGCTGCCTCCATGGGGGTGACTGGCAGGGCTGGGTTTTCCGGTGCGATGTCAGTCTGACCACGACATGGGGCGCTCCACAAAGAGAGTTTTCCTGCTCCCACAACTCCCTGATCCCTCCCCAACAGCCGGAGAGGGAGGATGCTCGGGGAGGCAGGTGGGTGCCCTCCGCTGCCCTGAGCTGTGGGTACAGCTTTTTTACCAAAAGTGAATGTTGTTCAAATAGGCACTAGCTGCTGTGTGAGGAAAACAGAGGTGAGGTTTCAAGTAAGAAGTGGGATTTTAATTCAGAACAAATGCAGAAGACCACAATATGTGTGGTATGTTCAGCACAGCTTTGAGGCTTAGCTGTCTTGTTTTTAATTATATCCTAATATGATAGCATGCCACATTATTCATGTTCTTAATAATGGTTTGTATTGTTTAAGGAGATGCAGGCAGAGAGACCCCGGGGATATACAAAGCTCAGACATTTTAAAGCTAGTAAAATTCAACTATTTCAAATGTTTGTTTCTTTTAAAGTGGTGTGTCTTTATCTGCAGCACACCCAGTACTTCACTTGGTCCAGGCCAAGAGGGACTTCAGTGGGATTGCAGGAAGGATGAACAGGATTCTTAGCTCAAAATCAGGGATCCAGCACCGATGTGCTCAATGTAGGCTGCTACAAGATGTTTTACAAAATGTTTCTGCATCATCATTAAGCAAAAAACTTGCTTGAGTGTTACTCCCTATGAATAAAAATTATTTACCCCTGGCGGGTTGGATATGATTACTTTAAAAATCAACCAAGGGACTGACAGTCACATTTATGTGAGAAATGTATCTGGAGCTAGAACACAATACTCTTAATGGCATTTGCTGAGGAAAATTTTGTCTGCAAACTGCCTTTTTTTTTTTTTTTTAAACACCCTTATTTAACTTAACATGAATGAATTACTGGAGGTCCTAGTGTCCTACCTCCAAGCTGCATGTCCTGGTGAAGAAGGCTTGCTCTGTGGTGCTGTAAGATGGGGATAAGCTCAAGTAATTTATCTGGCAACAGTATGGAAATGAATCCAAAAAAAGTTTATATTGTTCCAGGATTTAGAAAAGAAGAGTAAATGAGAAAGGACTGGAAGAAAATTCAGGAAACAATTAACTGGGCTAAGTGATCACAGAGGGAAATGTTCAAAAGGAGGTGGACATGACTGGATGAAAGAAACCTATACTAGTGGGAGAGGACATCCAGTAAACTGGAAAAAAGAGAGGGGATCAAGGGAGAATGCTGTTAGTGTGTACATCTAGTGATAGCAAAATAACACATTTTCACACCTCGCTGCTCTGTCTGAGCTCTTTTTAGTGAGTGCATACAAAGGCCTTAGCCTGTTAAGATATGCACAATCCAGGATCAATATTACACACGCAAATTCTGTTTGCCTTACTTTCCTGAATAGTGCCATTGTTTAAGTAGAATTTGTCTACAACATGTTATTTAATTTTATGGATCGCTGATTCTTCTTGAACAAGGAGACTGAATGCTAAGGAAAGAGGAGTGGGAGAATCTCAGTGGGAATTAAAAAATAATCAACAGCTTGAGCTCCTGTATGGTACGGCTTGGTTTTCAGACCCACCTTAAACCATAACTCCATGTCTGCATGTAGTGATTACCAGTGATAGCTGTTTCTTCATGCAGTTTGGAGGAAAGCATCATATGTCTGCTTAACAACGGCAGATGCAGACTGGGATAACAGTGTGTATAGTCTAGATCTAACTTATTTAAAAAATGTATTTTTTTTATGATTGGCATCTTAGCATAGTTCCAGGATCTAGTTTCCTGAAAATCACAGGAATTGACCCTAGTCAAAGTATAGAGTCGGGTACAATAATGATTTTCTTCACAGGAAACTGTTTTAAAATAATAAACTCACCCCCAAAATTCTATCTAGTAGCAGTTCAATGTTTCTTCCCAAGTCTAGATGTTTATTTGGCTATCAAGAAAGATATCTCACAAAATACCCCTGCCAGATGGTACCAATTATCTGTAATTATTTTTCTCTTTTAATTTAAACATTTAAGTATCTGATTGCACCCTTAAAGGACTTATACCTGTGATGACCTAATTTTGTAATGCAGACTTGCATCTACCTTTTTTTCCCATAAAGAATGCAAATGAAAATAGGCCTGCATTTTAAAATTTTGCCTGAAATAGCGTACAAGTTATTTCATCTGCTAACAATGAAAAATATTACAAAGCCATGATAGTTGCATATGAAGTATCAACCCTGTGTATTGTTATGGTGCTTACACAGGTCTCCAAAATTCTTTCTAGCCCCTTGCAAACACATTTTGGAAGAGTGGAGGGGCATATCTCTTCCAGTTGATGCCAGTATGAAATCTGAAAACGAGAGAGAAATTGGGAATGAATCACAGTTTATGATATAAATATGAGACTGATAATGTCTCAGCTGGCAAATTTCGGAGCTCAGTTTTATGCTGAACAAAGAATGAGTGTTGCTGAGTAGACCACTTGTGCATCTGCTTAGTCAGCTTACAGAAGTGTTGTGGTGTGATCGTGGTCTTGGCTCGAGACGGGGGGGGTCTCCAGTATTGTGAAAGTGGATCTATTTTGCAAGGCAGGAGGTTCTAATTCTCTGGCATCATCTTTTGGAGTCTGATTCAGCTTATTCTGCAGATAACAGGTATTTATTTCCTCTGTGGCTTTGAAGGAAATAGGACTGGTTCTTTGGCATGTGATGGGGACAAAAGTCTGCACTTATGGAGGTCCCTGTGATTAAAGTGGGGTGAGGTGCTCAAAAATAAAACTTTTTTTGTTCTAATTTTGGTCTGTGATTCTGTTAGAGCAATAGGAGTTGCAGAAATGAAAATGCATGCAGGCTAAAGGGGAACTGAAGGGAAAAACCACCTTTGATTCAAGTGCAATTATTATTGCTAAAATAATATACTAAAATATATTACTAAATTACTAAGACATTTCTATTATGCAGTACATCTACAGTATTTTAATAAACAGCATTTCACATGAAGAGGGGGAATGCTCTCTGCCTGATAAGTTTGCAGCCCTAACTGAATGATTAATGAAGTCAGAGTCTGGGTATTTAACTATGTATAAAAATGATAATGTGCCAGCTTGTGTCTTGGGATAACGGAGACAGACTAGTCCTAACAGTCATCCAAAGGGATTTCATTTCCCAGATATTTAATCCAAGCTTTTTTGTGCCCTGTTCTGCACACCATTTTGTTTCAATGCAACATTATATAGCAAAGACATTAACTTCTTAAAGGTACATCATATGTGATATGTTTCTCATTCATGAGAGCCACAGGACAGCTCTGAAATGCCATGTTGTAGAGTTCAGCTGTCATGATCAAGTTGTAGAATGAAATAAGTATCTACTTTATTTCTTGTAAATCAAAATCAGCAGTGAAACCTATTTATTGCCATAGGGACCATATTTAAAATTCTGGAAGCTGCTCAGTTGATTAATTTGATCTGGGAAGTTTGCAGACCTCTTGAATAGTAAATATCATCTTAGTAATAAAAAATAAAACTTCAATAGGGAAACATGATATAGAAACCTCCAACAAATCAGGTTTCTGAGAGGTGATCAAAATCACATCAGATAGAAGTTGAATGAGATAAAGATCTTACACTGAAAATAACAGTACTATCTATAGCTCCTCACTATGACTGTCTACCCAGCTAAGGACTCTAAATAGCACATAATTATAATGTATAAGTGTTTCTCTAGATTATTATTCTGTATAGCATTTGAAAGATAATGTATTCACCCGTTTTTACAACACATTTCTGGATTTGGTGTAGGCCTTAAATACGTGAGAAGACACTCATAGTCTCCGTACAAATTGGTTACCATATTAAAAATAACTCATTTAATATGTTTCTAACTTAAGAGAAAAAAGCTGTTCTTTATTTTAAAATATGTTTTCTGATAAAGGAGCTCAATAATGTGTAATTTCATTCTAGTAAAGTTTTACGAGAATAGACATTTTCTGTTTTAAATTATATTAGTCAAAATAGCTGGCTGAAACCTCCAGTGGGAGATGGGGGAGAGGGCAGAACAGGCTGCTGACAGTTACCAGCTCAGCAAAGCTATGGAAAAGGCCAACAGCAGTATATTTAGGAACCATAGCCCCTTCCAAAAGAGAAGTGATTTTACCAAACCATCAGAGCTCGTGCTTCTATAGGTCACGTTTTAGCTTGCTTCTCTTCTTTCACATTGGGAAAGACACACAACCCAAATTCTTTCATTTGTGTGGCTCTTAGCTTTTTCTTTATGCTTCAATAAGATGTGGAAGACAGGAAGGAGACTCTCCTTAAACAAAATACACCTCCTCCCCTTCCAAATATCTACTGCAACTGTGATGGGATGACCCTGGCTGGTTGCCAGATGCTCACCAAAGCCGCTCTCTCATTCCCTGTCCTCAGCTGGACAAGGGAAAAAAAAAAATATGATGAAAGGCTTGTGAGTCGAGTAAGGACAGGGAGATCACTCAGCAATTATCGTCACAGGCAAAACAGACTCTTGAAAAAAACAGAGAGGAGAACAGGAGAGCAGACTTCAGACAAGATGAGGATATGATTAATATATTGTTCATATATGTAATGTACATAAGGTGATGGAGAAGAGTGATAACCTAGTTTGTTTACTTTCTGAATACCATGCAGAGAAGGAATGAAAGAAACCTAATTCACTGTCTTCATGCTAATATTTTCTACACTAAAATTAAACTGGGTACCTTATTGCATTGGGAAAACCAAGGTTACTTCTTAAGAGCAACTGATACTTGCACAGAAGGGTGGTATGAGAAAATTAATAAAGAGATGGTCTTCATCACAGACTGCAGAGATACCTATTGGGGAAATTAGTTTAATATATTACGAGTCATGTCAGAGTAGGATTATGAGAACTAAAACTGAATCCTAAAACGCCTTCCTCCCACCCCTCCCTCTTCCCAGGCTCAACTTCACTCCCGCTTTTCTCCACCTCCTCCCCTCAAGGCAGCACAGGGGGAATGGGGGTCGCAGGCAGTTCATCACACATTGTCTCTGCCGCTCCTTCCTCCTCAGGGGAAGGACTCCTCACACTCTTCCCCCACTTCAGGGTAGGCTCCTCTTTCCACAGGGCCACAGGTCCTGCAAGGAGCCTGCTCCAGTGTGGCCTTCCCACAGGGTCACAACCTCCTCAGGCATCCACCTGCTCTGGTATGGAGCCCTCCCCAAGCTGCAGGTGGAGATCTGCTCCACCATTAACCTCCATGGGCTGCAGGTGGAGATCTGCTCCAGCGTGGAGCTCCATGGGCTGCAGGGGGACAGCCTGCCTCACCGTGGTCTTCACCACAGGCTGCAGGGGAATCTCTGCTCTGGCACCTGGAGCACCTCCTCCCCTCTTCTTCACTGACCTCAGTGTCTGCAGAGCTGTTCCTCTCACACGTTCTCACTCCTCTCTAGCTGCAATTGCACAGTTGTTTTTCCCCCCTTCTTAAATAGATTGTCACAGAGGTGCTGCCACCGTTGCTGATGGGCTTGGTCTTGGCCAGTGGCGGGTCCATCTTGGAGCCAGCTGGAACTGGCTCTGTCGGACATAGGGGAAGCTTCTGGCACCTTCTCACAGAAGCCACCCCTGTAGCCCCCGCACCACAAAAGAGGGACCTCTGAGCAGTGAGAATGTCACAAACCAATCGGGGTAAAATCAAAGTAATACATGTCTGAGAACAGTAAGGCAAGGTAGGAAAATGATCATCCATTTGTAGATGAGCCAGTGCTTTTTGCAGGTGTATTAAAAGGAGTACTCTGTCTCGCGTGTGCTGTGCTTCCTTTGAGAACTTGGCCTTCTGTGTAAACTGAAATGGTTTTATTGTTTTTTCAATGAAGTTAATTGAAGGTCAGGATAAATTATCATATTGGCCTTTCCTGGCTTTATTTGTATGAGTCCGTATGTGTGTGTATACGTGTGTATTTTAAGCCAAGAGAAAACCTCAAGTTATCAGCGAGTGAGTTTTATTTACAGTTCACACCCAGCCTCCCTCCACCCCTTGCTCCAGCTGTACGTCGCTAGCAGCTAAGGAGGTATTTTCATCTCTCTCTCACGAACCAGCGAGGGCCCGTGGCCACCCAAGGACCCTGCAGTTGGAGCTCTGTACGCTGGAGCGGCTCAGGTGCCCCATATAGCCTGGCACCGGACCAAGCGCAGGCCCAGCAGGGGTTGTTGGTCTTGACGTGGTTAAAAGAAGGAACAACACTCTCGAATATTGTTTGGTATCATGGAATAAAGGTGTGAATAGCATGTAAACATTGGGGTTTTGTCTTCCGCATAACAGACCTTTAGATTTCAGGGTGCTTACTCTCTGTGGGGATAGGTGCCATTTTGTGAATGAGGGTTTGATGCCCTGTGTTACGAAGGCGACGCAGAATGGTTTAATTTTTCCGCACTCATCCAAAATAAATCATTCAGGGTGCAAGTGTAAATTTGCCGTCAGCATACGGAAGCATGTGCGTGCACTATCATGTTGTTATTTAAGCACACGGCAGCCCGCGCCAGGAAATGTGGTAATTGTCGGGTGTGACATATTAACCTCCACCAGTGGGCAATGGCTCAGAACTGCTCCAGCTGCTGGCTGAGGTGAAATCCCAGCTCTGGTAGCGGTAGGTACTCTATTATTGTCTGAGGAAGAAAAAGAAGCCTGTTGCTTTTTCCGAAGGGGAAGGAGAAAGAAAAGATGTATGAGCTGGTTCCTTCATTTGAAAAGAAGGCAAGCAGGTAATTGTTCAAGAAGCTTAAACCTTATTTCTGATATTTCTTGCTAGAATTGCTGGGTGGAAATATGGCCTGCAATTAGTCCTCATTTTTTTTCCTTTTACATGGAGCCTGTGCTTTATTTTTTCTGTGGGTTCCCAAACACTTGTCACATTTTGTAAAGTGAAGATATGTTTATTTTGATGTTGATAATGTACAAATGGTTAAAAAAAAATTAATGTACTAGCAAGATATTCCAATTAATAAGTAGGAACAGAGTATTCTCAAGGCATCTTGATCACTTTCCAGAATTTTGTTTCTCTCTGTATTTTTAGGACTTCATGCACATGCAATGGTGTTGGAAGAGGTCTAGGTAAAGCGATAAATCTGGCAGTTCCTCACGTGGCTATGTGTCCCACAGTGTGCAGTGTCCGTGTCTGTTGGGTGAATTAATCTGTCATCCAAATGATTACACATCTGTATGTGTTGCAAGAAATTTAACTAAGTAACTTTTGCTCTAAATGGCAGAAATATCCTGAAAGCCTTAAGTTGGAGGGGGGAAACTTAGAACTGATCAGATGATGACAGAGAATTTAAGGACTTAGGGGTTCTAGCACTCGCATGTCTTCTAAGTCAGCATCAAAAAAAATTGTCAGGAAGGTTTTGAAATGTCTGAATTCTGACAGAACTGAGATTGAGATGAAAAATACTTGGTTTTGTAAGCTTTTGCTTCTTCCCTCCCTCATCTCTTCTAATTGCTGCTTCATAGTTTTGTTGTTGTGTTTTTTGTTTGGGTTTTTTTTTAAATAAACAATGATAGTGCACCATATGGCTTTGGGCAAGTGTTGGGCTGTTAGGGTCTCTCCCCTCACTTAGAGGGGACACCTCACAAACTGTGTAATTCGCTTTGCGTAAGTTGCAATAGAGCAATTAATAATAGTTATCATATTGATATTCATGCATGTTTTGAACACCTAGGAACGCATTTAAAACCAAAAGGCTACTTTGCATACTTAAGTTGATCTAGCAGCCACAGCCTGCAATAAATTTCAAGTGCTATAATGTGGGTTCAAGTTGAACTAATAACTTAATGATGTAATCTCTTATCGTTACTGAACTCTGAGCTACTCAGACTTTCCTTCTGTTAGCAAAATTACTGAATACTTGAATTAAAATGTGGATTTTTAGTAAGTAGCCTTTTTCCTCACCAAGTCTAATTTTCTTCTTCTAAGCAAAATAAAGCATGGATCTGGTTTGCTTTTGTTCAGGGGTTCATTATATTCCAGACTGTGAAAAAACTTCAGCAAGTCTGGCAGAAATATTGCCTAAAAGTTAATTGCAAGGTACTTTTCATTATTGTTGTGTCAGAGTTCTTTTTCCAGATATTAATATGAAATGGTTATCAAATCCTAGATACTCGCAATAAACAATGGGCTGAAAATTAACTGGAAAATATATAGCAAATCTTCCACTGAGAGGCATTAATGAGAGTCAAGATTGACTAGTGAGCTATTTACTAAAAGATAAGAAAATAATCTGTGTACATAGTGTAATACGGAACTGAACCATGCTACAATAATGAGTCCAATCACCTCCTCATTTTTCTCAGTTCAGTTTCTGAAGTAAACCAGTTAGTTAATTTTTATTTTCTTTGTTATGTGGTAAGAAAGGATCTGTCTTAGATAAGTAAAATTACAGAAAATTGCAGACTTGAAACTTCATCTCTGTTGCAAAGTCTGCAAACCCTAATCATGTCATTTTTTAAAAACGTGGCTACACTCTCTAGTCCAGATTGTCTGTTAGTAATTAGAGAAATTTCTTTTTTACAAATGTGGAATTGGCAATAGTAAAAACTGAGTTAGGATTCCCCCCTCCTTCTTTATTCTGCAAACCAAAGTACTATGCACAATGAACAGTTTTTAAAGATGGAGTTCCTGTTTTAGGATTGGCCATCCCCTTGAACACCTACAGTCCTTTTACCAAGTGAAATAAGAGTAAAAATAAACTCATGACCCTGAAAGCATTGGTGGCTGCAGAAAGACTTTTAGCCCTTTAAATTACAGGTTGCAGAAACATTACATTGAATCATTTGATCCTTAAATTGCTTTCTAAATTCTGGATGCCTTGCATCAAACTCTAACTTCCAGCTACCAAAGAGATCCTGATGGAAGGCATGGTGGCTAGTTGGTTATAACTGAGTTTGGCATGAAATAATAGAAAAGCTTGCCTTTGTGAGAGCAGGAAGAAAACCTGACTGCAAGAAAACATTTGTGAAGTATATATTCTTCTGGGATCAGTAGTTTAGCTTTTTCTACTTTGTATGTTGTTTTGTTGAATCTCTGTCTTTGTACAGGCAGTGTTAGATGTGGTATACACATCTATCTACTAGTGCACTTCATAAATATAATCCTAGCTTCCTCAAAAGAGAATTTCCTGGAGCCTCACTCACCCCATAATATATACTGTGCTTTGTAGTGCATAAAATCCAGGGGTCACGGTAGTCAGCTGTGCCCTGAGTGGACCAGATCAGTGTTTTGGGTGGGGAAACCTCCTTTTGCGTATTCAGCCAGAAGCATTAGAATAGCTTAAGAGCCAGGGATATGTCATGTAAATGAACTCGAACAGCTCTACTACCTATTATGCTCACAGTTTCCTTCTATTCTGAGGGGCCTCATTGGGTCTAGGAATTAGTACAGCCCTAGGGCTTCTCTATTTGATTAACCAGAGCCTGGATTTGTTAAACTCCCAGACATACTGCAAAGTCCTTTTTCCTTCCTGGAAGCTTTTGAGTAAGGATTCAAGGGTGAAAGGGTTGGAGGTTAAAGTTCTGACCCTCCTCTCCTCCAAACCTGTTCCCTTCAAGAAGGGAACAAAACAGATCACTTAAGCGTGTGCCTATCTAACTCAGTATTGCCATCTCTCATACGTTTTGTGTTGATCTTAAGGCTTTAACTATGGGGACTGAGATTCAAATGATCAGCTTTAAATTAAAACCCAGTTTTGTAGTCCTTGTGGTTCTGGACTACAGTTTGAAAATGAGTCCAAGGAAAAATAATATCTTAAAGAAAATACCGCCCTATTACTTTGGAACGTAGTGCTTGACTCAAGACTTTTGAATACCTGCATTTGGCAATATTGCAAACTGAAAGCATGGGATTACTTCCAGTAGAATAATAAACCTTACTGAGTTGGGGTCTGAGAATGACTTATGGACAATTTTACAAAAACGTGACATACTACTTACAGGCAAGTTGGCTAACTGGAAAAACGAACTGCATTTTTGTGTTGTGAGCATAATTCTTTAAACTGTGTTTTGCTGTTGGGGGGCTGTGATGATTTGGAGACTTTACTACACGGAGATCAAATTTCTGATTGCTTTCATGAGATTGCTGTGTGATGGATTGTCCTGCAGTCAGTGGTGGTCACAGGAATGTGTCGCATGTTTGTTGGCCATGAACAACATAATTTGCAAAAATGTTACGTAGCTACTTATTTAGGCAAAGAAACCCTTGGATAATGACTCAGACTTAAGCTGTGGGTTTTAATATTCCTCCTAGGATTTTTCTCTCTCCTCTGCCTGTGAGGAGGAGGTAGGGAATTGAACAAGGTGGGTTAATGGATGAGCAGAGTACTTTGTACTTGGCAAGGTTTACAGTCTGGGGTTGTATTTTTACTTTCTGCAGCATACCCCCTAGGGAAGATGCCTGTATGCAGAGTGTTCAATTATCAAGGCTGTCAGGAACATGCATGTCGTCAAAATGTAGGCTTGCAGCAGATTCCTGGTGATCTTTACAGATGTCCCAGATCTCCTTGTCATACCTTCAGTTTAAGCACTGGATTAATCATTTCAATCATTCATCCTAAATCATCATGTGAGTGTGTGTAAGACGGAGAGGTAAATTACATAGGAAAGAGGCAAACTATCATGGAGGTAGGGTTGGTTTTTTGGTTTTGTGTTTTTGTTTTGTGTTTGGTGTGTGGTTTTTTTTTCTCTGCCAGTTAATTAGGTACACTACAGCAACAAAACACAGAAGATAGCTTATCTCATTCCAGAAGATAAGGACACTGAGGACCTAAATGTCATTATTTTGTGTTCAGAAAGAGAAATCAAAATATTCTGAATGAAAGAGCAAGAAGTGCCTTAGATATGTAGGCTGAAGGAATGGTAGGAAATCTCCTGGCCAGGAAAGATGATTGTGTGCTCAGCTTGAGTTATCACTGTCAGTTTGAGACAAAGTTGAAACAACATATTCTGTAGCTTCAGTAGGAGGTCACAGGCAGGCTCTGAGAAAATTGAATTAGATAGCTGTCAGTTTTCTCGGCAGGGGTGTCTGGCTCACAGAAACTAGGTTACTTAGTGGTCCACTTTATTTTAGCGTGAATAAAAATAAACATTGTAAGTAATGGGACTACCTTTGGGGAGAAGAGTAGAGATTTGCTATACTCCCTACTTGATTCCATCCAGAAGTTTCTATTATCAGCCTCCACTGTTCCTTGGAGGAAAATGCTGAAAGAGATGGGCAGCACAGAGAGCAATTTGTTCTAAGCTTTCAGGAAAATTGGCAACACTCAAACCACATCAGCATTCAAAACTGTGAAGCCGGGGATGACCTCTATCTGAGAAGAGCTCATAGCTGAGGGAGAGAGAGAGTCTAAATCTGGCCACTTTCAGCTAGCTAATATAGTGAACAGCGAACTTTGTGGAAGGATTGTGTATCTGTGTGCCAGCCTTCACTGTCCCCCACCAGATATTAAATGAGACAGCAAATTCTTAACTTTAGGCCCTGACTTGGCGAAACAGGTTACATTGCATTGTTTTCAATTACTCCCATGCTGGAAGATAATCTCTTGCTTAAATGCTTTGTAGACTTGAGCCTGTGGTTCTTTTTGAGATTTGGTTGTAACTTTCTTGTAATATTTTGCAAGCCATCCATCAACTACACAGATAAAAAGCCTTAGCTGCACAACCCCCACACAAGGTAGAGAATTCCGCGCAGCTTTTACGCTGGTGAGCTTGATTCGCCTGGCAGGTTGAGCTTTCCTTCCTGACCCTGCGTTGCAGCTCTGCTGGTGACATGCCTTTCTCCTCCTTTCCAGAAGTAACGTGAAGCGCAGGACAGGAAACCCTGCCAGGAACTTGCAGTCTTTTGACTTATAAACGCCTCCTTTTTTCAGTGATGTGAAAGTATAGTAGGTACAGATATACTCATCTTTCCCCAGCTTCCACAATGATTTTGGAGGCTGTTAAATATTTGGTTACTTTTGGAAAACATTTTGACATTCTTTGCAGAAAGACACCATTGAGAAGCAAAGTATCCATGTTATTGCTTTATAAAGGACCCCTTTACACTAATGATGCATTAATGAACGGACTGGTATGTTGAATCTTTCTCGTGTAGGAAGGGCGAAAAGTCATTTCACATAAATTGCAGCCCACTATTATAAATAGTTTGGCATGGGTTTCCCTAGAGGTGGAACTTCAAGCCAAATATACAGCAGCAGCTGTGGTGACACGTTATGCAGAAACTGTTCCAGCCGCTGTGCTGGAGGAATTGGTGTTGCAGGCTAACAGCACAATGGCATGTATTTAGAGCCATCACCAGCAATTCTGGTTTATTCTGAAAGGCTAAAAAATATCTGTGTGTGCCTGAGCTGAGCAATATGAGTCTTCTCCCTGTCATCATTTCACAATGATTTTGTACCAACTTAACCAACTACATTGACTGTATATTGGATTTTAATGATGGAATTATACTCTCTCTGAGTTATACTTTCTTATTTTCATAAGAAATAGTTGTGTAAATTGTTGCTGTGGTATTCCTAAAAGTATGAATTTTCTCTCCTACATTTGACTTGCTTCTAGTTTAGCGCAAACCTTGAACTATCAAATATTTCCCAATAACTGGTGTCCAAATTTATCTCCAAGGTATACAATTATACGTGTCTCAGAGCTTTCAAGGAGAATTTTGGTCTCATTTCAGATGAATTTTAGTAAGGTTACATAAATTCTTGAAAAACTTGGGAAAAGAAACAGCCATTTTTTTGTGTTTGCAGTGACGGTCCGTGCTCACATGGCTTAAAGCTGCCTACTCCACTTTTCCAGTGGGCCAAGAAACTTCCAGCCTTTGTCCAGCACACTGACAAATCCCTAGAAATCAGTCTGCCATAGGTTTTCCTGGCTTCTACAGAATAGTTTCCCATCCTTTTAAAATTCTTACTAGTTTTATCCCTGAAACCAGCTCTGCTGAGCCTTGGTATTCCACTTGTCCTCATCAGCAGGACTCTACAATGAAAATTTGAGTACCTTCAAACACTGATGAATGGGAATGGTGCCAGTCAGACTCGATGTTGGGTCCCACCTGCTACTGGCAAGCCTGCAGGTATGTGTTCCTCAAGGCAGCATTTTGTTTCTTCTCTTGTTTCTACAGCTGCATCCCGCAATGCACATGTATGGATAGCGTGTGTATCGGTGTGATGTGGCAGATGCAGGACAGCAGCGGTCAAGGTGGAGACTGGGTGTCTTGTAAAGGTGAACAGGGTTGTTTTCTTCCTCAGAATAAAGGGTCTTGGATATTCATGGAAGAGGACATCCTTTTTCTTCTTTGCTTTGCAGGAGAGTAGCTGCTTTTCTCCTTTCCTCCATCAACCTCCCAAGACTTCTCTCTGTGTGTGTGTGTATGTGTTACTTCACAAATGGGATTTGGACAGACAGTAGGGATAACAATTACTTTTTTTTTCTTTTTCCTGATTCTCTAGTTTCTGAAAATGTGTCTGTTGGTATCTGACTGAGAGCAGGTTTGCTTTGGTTTTTTTCCCCTGAAGCCTGAAATTTAGTGTTACCCTTTCTCACTCCAAAACTGGTTCTGTGGTTCTTGTCTAAGAATTACTTAGTACATTTTTTACGTCTTTTTTAATGTCTAACACAGGCTTTTATTAATAACACAAGCATATTAGTCATATTCAATAAGACTTTATGGTAACAAGTCCAACATCTGATTTCTGATTAATCTTTGGGTTTGTTTATAACTTTTAATTTGGTACTTTAAACAAACACACAAAAGCACCTTATCTGTGTGTTTGTGGGTTTTGTTTTTGTGGGGTTTTTTTGAGTCCTGTACTTTTGGGACTGAGTTTGGTTCTCAGGTGCTTCCCTGCAACTTTCCCAAAACCCAGCGAAACTTTCATATTTGGAGATAAGTAGAGAATTTGGTCCTCAGTCAGTATGGGTTATTTTTCTTAACTTTCTTTAGAAGATTCACCTCTTTAAATCTGTTGCCTGACTAACATCTCAGGTCTTCTATGATGAAGTGCCATCACCTGGCAATACTGCAGATTAATGTTACCTGTTTTTTGCTTAATAACTTTATTTTGTAACAGATTTTAATGTAAATAGTCCATTATACCCAGCATAACGAGTAACTACTGGCTCTGCAAGAGGAGTTTACATGTCAGGGCTCCAAGGCCACCAGCAGCCCTGATGTCCCTGACTGGTACCCCAGGGCTCCCCTCTACCCCACTCAGGACCCCATTTCAGCCCCCTGGGGCTGTCAGCCGGCGATGCCTTGGCAGGGCCTGCCTCAAGCTCTCCACAGCCTTGTCCTGGCCATAGGGCCCACCTGCAGGCCCATGGCCTGCCCCAGCTTAGACCCATCCCCAGGGATGGCTGCCCTGGCTGCCCTGCTCCTGGCTGGGGTGGTGGCCTGGGCCCTGGCTGCCAGGCCCTGCCCTGACGGACCCCCATGGGGAGCATTTGGTATAATTGCTGCTTTTCTACCTGTTCCTCAAATTCCCCTCCACACTGTGCACTTTGGGAGTCCCTGTTTGCCTCCGATCGATGGTGTTGGCTTATTGGGTTTCTCCTCAAGTTCCTTGTCTCCTTCAACTGTGCATTTTTTTGTTTTTTCAACTTAATTGTTGATTAAGTGTATTGCACCAATATTACCTTTTTTTTTTGTGAGGGATGGCTCAGCATCTTGTAGCTGAATAAGTCCTAGTGATGAAGCCTAAAGAATGATCCCTGTAATTATCTAGGGATTTTTTTTTTCTCTTCTTTTCCTTGCCACACAAACTCTGGTTCTGTTTTCACCAGCTTTCTGTCTTACCAGTGATGCAGAGTGGTTTTTAAAGTAACAGGATGATCTATTCATCTGGAAATGTGATTGAAAACAGTTTACTTGTAGTTTCTTCAGTCATTTTTGAAGATTGCTCATGATTTTGAGGAAAGAGGGGAGAACTTATAGCTTTTGATGACTTAGAATTGTCAATGTGTCAGATGTGTAGTTGATACAGATCTCATCTTCATAACCATTGAATAAACTGCTATTTTATTTCTTCTCACGTGTATATAAAGATACTTTACAGATGGTATTTAGTCTAGAGGTTAGGAATGATTTTGCCTGGTGTTGCTCTCTGTCTGCTTTTTTTATTCTTACTGTTTGTAGGTCTTTGAACATAAGTGACAAAGTGTGTATCACAAATTGAGGAAGGATTCCCAAGCCACCTGAACGCCCAGGCTGAAACACTTAGTAGGAATTCCTCCTTTTTTTTTTTGTCTTTTCTTTCAAATGTGAAATCCTACTGTTTATCTGTGCAGTTATGAATGTCCAGCCTAGAATGATCCTGATGGTATTTGTATTAATTTCTGCGATTGCTTTTGATTTGAGATGTGAAGCAAGGGTTACACACCATGCACAGTTACAACGGGCAAGCTGTTGCATTGCACCTCTAGGCTGTAACCTGTTTGTATATGCAAGCAGAGCAGTGGAGGGATTTTATTTTATATTTTTTTTTTTTAGTGCCTCTCTGTGCCTTTCTTGGGCTCTTTAATGTAGCTTTGGGTATGCTTGTGGAGAAGTTGGCTCTGCTGAGCGTCATTTCCATCGAGATGCCCGAGAGGGCTTTCAGCCCTACAGCTGTGCTAGCAGAAAGTTCACTTCAGGCTTGAAAAGAAGTGGTGTAGTTGCACGGGAGGAGGTCTGGGGGGGTGGGTGCCCGTGACCGATGGACATGCTGGGCCCTGTGCCTGGGTGCTGTGTGGGGTGGTCCCTGGACACCATGCAAAGTGGCTCCCAGCTGCTGCAGCGTGCTCCAGCCCCGTTGTCTCCCATGCTAGCGTGTGTGGGACATACAGACAGGACATTAGGGTTGAAAACGAGTGCATAGGCCTGAGGGGACCGCATTGAGTCCAGCGCTGCTGAGGCTGTGCTGGGGAGATAGGCAGCTTGGAGCTGCCATGAGCTGTGGTAGGGACAGTGCAAACCTTAGCCCAACATCCTGCTTCCTCCTTGTTGAATGGTCCCTACTACCCCACAGCTCTGAGCCACACACTCTTGCCCATGTGAAATAGCTTTCTACCTTTGGCTCTGCTGCTGTCATACGCCTCAAGCTTTTATCCAAAACAGAATTTGCCATTGCAAGTCATTTGGTGAGGAAAACTCGTCTCTCGCCGGGCACCTTGGCAGTGCTTCTGCACCGCATTGTAAATGCGCTGTAATAGGGAGGAAAAAAATGTCCTGAAATAATAACAAAATACTCACTTTGATATTTTTTTCTAGTGGGGAGGGAAGGGAAAGGGGAATATGAGTGTTTTGGAAAGTCCTGCTTCTGCCAGCATTGTGTCCTGTGGGAAGAGGGGTTTGGGGCCTTAGGCACAATGGGGGTGAGGAGGGTGGGCAGTGAGCTGCCTTCCTGGGTTGTGCTTGGTGGGAGGGAGCCGGGACACATCCTCTGAGGCACCAGCTCAGCTGGAAGGCCAGGGAATGGGGCTGGGAACAAAGGAGCATCAGCCTGTGCAGACAGGGAGACAGCCAGCCCATCAGTGAAGGGATTGATTTCCCCCCCCCCCCCCACACCAAAAGGTCTTTGCTTTTCTCTTTGCTAAAGAAAAAAAAAAAAAAATTATTTAAACATGTTCTGTTCTTTTTTTTTTTCCCCATGGAAAAGGTTTCATTTTTATTTTGAGGAAAAATACAGAGAATTTCAGACAAAATATTTTCTTTACACGTTTTCATTTTGCTAAGCCCTTTTTCTGTAAGAGACTATGTTCCTGTGTGTGGTGTGTGCATGTTTATGCATGTGAGAGAGCTTCAGCAGCTTCCTCTGTCTGTAAGTACGAGGGGCTGAGTGCTGTTCAGTTAGGTTCTCCCTCCCTCTGCAAAGCTGGTAGAAATCATCAATAAAAGGCAGGCTGGCCAGTGTTGCTCTGGGATGATACACGTATGCAATATTTATTGGAGTTGCATGGTTCTGACCCTAAGATAAATTTGCTCCTACCCATTAGTTTTTCATGGTGTCATTTGTGCTGCTGTTTTTTTGTGGTTTTTTTCCTTTTTTTTTTTTTTTCCTCTGTCTATGTGTGTGAATTATTTTTGAGCAGGAATTACCTCAAACAGCCCACATTTCTAATATGTTGTAATACACAGACTTGTCAGACAATGCTGACTACCTTTAATTCCTTGAAGTCAGACACAAAGGTGTTCAAGATCTGCTGGAAATTGTTGCCTCTCATAAAGGGAATTTCTTTTGCTTTAAAGGTAGCTATGGCATTTTGCTTCACTGATAACAATGAAAGCTAATAAAGATACAACTGCAGCCTTCAAGAAAGAGACCAGTAAACATCGTTGCTTTGAAGAAACTGTTACTTGATGAATTGTACTGAAAGACTGCAAAGCTTTCTCATTTTAGTTCCCTACATAAAAAAACCCACCTTTTTGATCTCAAGATTTCTTAATTAGTAAAGAAAAAAACTACTTACATGGTGTTTAATTTCTATTTCAAGAATATATGCCATCAGAAAAACTAACCAAACAAAAAATCAACTGGAATTATAGGTATGTCGGCTCTTCCACTTGACATGCTTCAGAAGCCCCCAAAGACTGGCTGATGTGTAAATACATTTTAGCGAAGACATGGGTAAAAATAGAAAGGAATCAAGAAATTAACTACTGTTGCTCAGAAACGATTGGACTAATTAATTGTAAATAAGATGAGAAGGCACTACCTCCGTACATGCAATAAGGTACAGCCATGAGCCCCCCCAACAGAGGGCTCATAGCAGGGCAGCTGGGACAAAGCTCAGCCAGTCCCTATGGCACCCAGGCTGCTAGGAGGGAGCTTCGTGCCCCTAAAATAAGGGGCAGGACGAGTAGCTGCCTAAAGCCATAGCAACCACTAGGCGAGAGACTTAGGTGGAATTAAAGCCATCTGGATCTGTCGTTTAGCCTTTCTGTGGATCAGTCCCCCATCAGTAAAAAGGTGATAATCAGACATTTTGCTGTCTGTCCTGCTGTGATTTGAGCTCTTTATAACTAGAGTTCCCCTCTCTGTTCTGCATGTCAGGATGGTGCCTTGTACAAAAAGGCCCTGATCTTGTTTGGTGCCTCTAATTATTACCATAATATTTAAAAAAAAAAGTGAAAGTAAGATTACAACCTCAAGGTCAGCTTCTGCTGTATTACACTCACTCTTTCCCGCTGAAGCCTGCCAGGATGTTACTGAACACAGAATTTGGCCTTTAAGGTTTCAGTGTACAATATGCACATCTTGTGCTGAGATTAAATATGAATATGTTTAAAGGTCTGCTTTCAATCCAAATTTTGAGGGCTTGCCAAAGTAGCAGAGATTGAGATAGGATCTTTTGTACCATTAATTGAAGGCTATGCCTTTATTTCCTTTAATTTTTTTTTTTAAAGCCTCCCTTCTGTGGTGGAAGATATCTTGCTGCTGCTTGGATTGATTCCAAATACTGTTTTCCCCTTTAGCTAGACCTGCAAAATGTAGTGGGTTTGATTCCTTGCTAAGTATCTTTTGTTAAATACTCACAATTCAGAGTTGCAGATACCTTAAGGTGAAAGGGAAACCAGATCAAGATGCTATTAGCTGCCACTAGAAAGAAAACATGCCATAATGTCATATGAGTTAATAACTTTAAGTAGCCTGTAAGATGCTGCTGTGGAATTAAATGCTTAACAATAATTCAAAAACGGCTTACAGAAATTTAAGAATGTGGATCATTTAGTATAGCTGAAATTATGCTCCTGGCATATATGTATGACACATGAGAGCACTTACCTGGAAATTTATTACCCAGCTCTGAGCAAACAAAGCATGACCTACATTTGACTAAAGTCAGCTGTCTCTGGCTAATCCTATGGGCTTCTTTTTATTAATGTCACAATTGCTAATGTGGTATAACATTGTCATTACTGAATAGCACAGCGGGATAAGCTGCAGCTGTTATTTCTCTTTCTATACCTACTAACTCATTAAATTTGAGTTTTGGGGAATACAAATTGTAAAGATTATTCAAATTCTGATTGAGAAATGGGACTACTGGGAAATCGACGGTATATAAAGTAAAACTTTGAATCAAGGATTTCGGTGTTTCTTTATCAGGATGGTTGGAATGTTCACAATTGATTTTTTTTTTTTTTCCTAGTTCCTCAGCATTAGGCTCCAAATTAAACCAGAGGTAGAATATCAAGAAAGGTAATAGAAAGATGGAAATTATTGCATGGTGAGTACTTTTCTTTCTGATGGAAAGGTAATATGCAAAGCTTGTGTAGAGAGAACACTGAATGAGTGAGTTTAGTACCAAGAAATTGTTAATACACTCAGTATCCCATAGTTATTTTAAATAGCATAATTTCCTCATTTAAAATACCTAAAAAGCACTGGAGTTTAAAGACTTTTTTTTTTTTTTTTTTTACAACTTTTACAGAATTCTGTAGCATACATAGAGGCAGGTCTTTGGACTTCGGTATTTCCTCAAAACCACACAGGGCAGCAAGAACAGACTTCTTCAAGAGGGAAAGGGGAAGTTTCCAATTTGTCTGCCTCAGGACTGAGACACTGGTGTTCCTTTTTCCTTTAGTTATGCTAGGCTTTTTCTGAGATACTTACCTCATGCTTACTTCCCTTCTCATCCTAATGTCTGTTTGACAAATTAAAAAAAAAAAAAAATTCCAAATGTTAGTGTGGAATCAGAATGAAGCTCCTCTTTCCCTAAATTTCCTTGCACTTAATTTTAGCTTCTATCCAAAATTCGGTCTGCTTGTACAGCTGTGGGCAGGAACGACAGTTTCCAAAGCGAGGTCTTCCACGCTGGCTGCAGCATGGTGATGTGGCTGGCTGGGAGGAACACCTCTGGCCCAGGGACCTCCCGGACAGGCGGGTGGGCAGGCAGGCAGGCAGCCGTGCAGCCCACGCACCGGCTCTGCGAGAGCCTGGTCGGGGCAGGAGCAGGCACGGCTGGGGCTTTCCCACACCCTACCTACTTCCTGCTTGCTGCAAAGCCAATGGAAACTGTGTCAGCCAGCCCAGAGTTAGGTCAGTGCTCAGGGGTCAGGCCGCAGGGTGGATTTTAATGGAACTAAGCTGATGGTTGCAGCTGAGGATCTGGCCATTAATTTCTATTCTATTGTTACAGTGAATAGGTTTATAAAATAAATTCAGTGCATGATCTATTGCTGTGTTATGGTTTTCAAGTGGTGCAAGTCCCTTGACTTTCATAGATGAACCTGAAGAAAGGCAATGGTGTTTAAAGGAAAAAAAAAAAAGGCTGTGGGGTGGGGGGGAAGGGATGTTGGGGGACCTGAAAACTGGTGTATGATCTTGTAATTGTGGTGAGAAATACATGGCAGTTGGGCTAATCCAGAAGCTGGGTTGGATCTGAATTCCTCAAATCAAGATTAAAACATCCTGCATTCTTTAGGTAAATTGGGATATAAATGATCTCTTAGGCATTCATGCACTTAATTACATTCTCTCCTCCTCCCTCTCCTGCCAACAGAAAAAAAACCTGTTAACTTCTACATTCATGTTTAAAGGGTGATGTCAGCTTCTAGCCTGCTGCTGGCTACTTCTGGGAATGGGTGATCACGCCTACAGTGGATGCTCTCTACTTAGTACATGAAGGAGATAGATGCTCTGTAATGTCAATGAACCTAAAAAATTGGGAAGCAGTATGGAGAGGAGGGGGACTTGAACTCAGATATCATAGCTACAGAGGTAAGATAATGCACTGAACAAGCTTTGCAGGTAATGGATGGAATTTGTTCATGGGAATTCTCTGGAATATAATGTCTGTGATCTCTATGACCATTGTAGATACTGTTCTCTCTCATCCTAAAATTTCTCTTTCTGCAACAGTGTTCCTTTTTTGTCTTGCTTCTAAGTCTTGATCGAATCACCTTCAAATTTCCCAAAAGTAAAGCCTTTTCTTCTACCTTCTCTTCTTGCACAAACTTGGTCTCATGTGACCACACCTTCTCATCTTCATAAAGCTGGATCCCAGTTGCCTTCTTGATCTGCCTGTTAACTACTTCCACAAGCTGTAACCACTACTCTAATACACTAGCTTTTAAAAATTGAGCTTGATGGGGGAGCCTGGAGACCACAGAGGACAGCATGGAGTGTAAGGGAGGAGATGCTGAGGCCACTTGTAGAGCAATGTTGGCCTAGAGTGTGAGGGACTGTGTGTGTATGATGGGAGGAGAGGCTGTGCAGAATGATTCATATGGGAAATATGCCATAACCACACTGAAAATAAAACAGCATCAGCTCAAATTCTGACAGGGTTTGTAGTGAGAAGAAACCCTTTTTCCTTTTTATTAGGTGGCTTGTGGTCTATATGAGTAAGCCTGAGGCCTCAGCTTAATGCTTGGCACGCTGGTGCCTACCACAGGCATTGGCATTCCTGTAGGAGAAGGACTTGGTGAGCTGAGAGTCCCTCCAGGGTATGACTTGGGAATGGGATAGCATGTGGAAATTCTCATTGCTTTCCTTGCTCTGTGGAAGATGAGGATTTCAGCAACATAAACATAGGGTTTCTAATGTATAATACAAATAAATATACTAAAAAAATGAGTTAACACTTTTTTTTAATATATTTAATTATTGGAGTTTTTTTTGACAGCAAATACCACGGAATTTATGTTAGTCACATGGCTGTATGTGGGAATTAGCTTAAACAATGCTTTGTAAGACACAAGCTCCTCAGGATACATGAATGTTTTTGCCCTCTTGTTTTTCCTTTACCTCTTTTTTATTTATTATTATTATTTTTAATCTCCCTACTTCTCCCATTTCCTGCCTCATGTTGTTACTGAAAAGGAAGCAAGAGCATTCCCATGCATCAAACAAAAGCAGTTCACTGATGCTGCTTGAACATGGTAACACACTCTGCCTCTTGACTTTCATGTAGGTCTTAGGCTGAAGAAAACAGACTACACAGATCAGTCATGAAATGAACAGGTCTCATGCCATCCTTCTCCCACCTGTGCTGTAGGACTATTCCTCTTAGAGCAGTTTCTTCACTAAATGAGCCCTTTCCCTTCCCTCTGATTAGTAGTTTGCTCCCTCTGTCTGTAACAATTGATAAAGCAAGGACTATAGCAGAGCTAGATTTGAAAGCATTATTTGGGATCTTTAGATGTGGCTATAGGGGACTGTATGATTGCTTAAGAGTTTCTGATGGTTAGAATAAAGTTACTAAGAACAGAAATCTCTGTAAGCATGTCTTCATCTTCCTGAGAGCCAAGGCACTGAGTGATCAACTTATTTCTGGTTTGTGCAATTTTGGACTTGGGAAAACTTGTGGATAACTGGACGATTGCCTGACAAAGGCATGAAGTTCAAAAAGCTAAAAAATTTTAGGGAGAGCTCAGTTCTTTTGAATTAAAAAATAGTGAGCGTTTATTTTTCCTTTTTTGACAAGCTTTTCTAAGTTCTTACTTTTTAGGGGGAGGAGGTGAGGTTGGTTCACTTCCTTTGCCCTGCTGTCTGCTATCCACCGCATTTGACGACTTCACAGTTTGTGGGCTAAAAGAGGAACTTTGAAAACAGGCTATCCATGCAACCCTGAGAAAGATGATGGAGGTGGATATGTCTGCCCACCTGCCTCCTCAAATACCATTCTTTTGCTTGTAGGTTCTGTATAGGTATTTCAGGAAAGGTCATGTTTTTCCTGCTACCTCTCCTTCCTTTCCTGTGGCCTAGCTGCCACTGAGGCAGCTCAAATGTGTGTCCTCTGCTTGCTGATTTTTCTCATGCTAGTGTGGTGTGTGTCCCCACCTGCCCCCCCCCCCCCCAAAAAGAAACCCAAAAAAGCCCAAACATGCAGAAGTTGAGGTCTCCATTAAGAAAAGGCAACTTTAAAACAAGATCTGAGCTCTACCCATAATCAACCTAAATATTCTTTGAGTATATACATTAAAGAACTTAATTTATGACATGAGAAGTGACTGTGTATCAAAAAAACCAACAACAAGTGAATTTAAAAGTGAGCAGTTTCACCAGTGCTTCTTACAGTGTCAATGGAAAAGCAAGTGTGTGAGCTTGGTAGGTCATGCGAGAATAAACTGGCATTGCAGGTAAGCATACGGGACTAGGAGAGGATACTGGCCTTCAACACAGAACGAAACCTGACTGAACAATATTCTATAGCATGCAAAACAACTTGAAATGTTAAATGGCTGGGAAAAATAAATGTCCTTAATAGCTTTTTTGCACTGATGTACTTGGGATCAATCGTAAGCCTTTTTCTTTTAAGCAAATGCTGTCTTTAATTTCCAGATACTCCTTAAAAGAGGCAGATAGATTCTCCCTTGGCTGCAGTTTAATATAAAAACCTCTTTATCAATTTTCCAAGGAATAAACCTGAACTATGTCTTGTTATTTCTAGCTTGACAGAACAGAAGTTATAAATCTTCAACATAATAGAATCCATTTTGCTAGATATTTCACCATGGGAAGGGCACTACTTTAATCAAGAGGCTATTTGAATTCATGTACGATTTTGTCCAGAGCTGACTGTTTAAAACAGTTGATCTGTATCTGAACTTGGAACAGTTTTTTTGGTGAACATGCAAATTAACTACATCATGTTATGAACGTCCCCATTCGTGACTAACAGCAATTATCAGAGTAATGCTGCCTTTGTTCTCCTTTCATTATCCTCAGAACTAATCGTTCTTGCCCCATAGTGTAATATGGTATCTTTGGTAATATTTAATTTTCTGTAGGAAAAATAATGAAAGGAAAAACGCTGTGAAGAATAAGGAAGTTCTTTGTTATACACGGGAAAGATTAAGACTGCTGTTTGCCACATGGAGGAGCTCAAGTATCAGGTTAGGAGTTACCGTGGCCGTCTGGAGAGCTCGTTCCCCGGCCAGGCTGGGGTGGAAAAGTAACTCCTGGGAATGCCCTGGCCTCAGGTCTGTGCCGGGTGTGTGGATGAGGTTGCTGTATCTCTGTAGCAGTTATGCGTAAGAGCATGGTTTGGCCTCTGGCAGTGTTAATACTCTTTCCAACCGGTATGTCATATAGATCACAAAGACCCCAAAGCTACTTAAACTGGTGCAAACCCTGGCTTCTCTGAACTATAACTTTTCTGCAGCTTTCTATATCTGCTTCCACAACTCTTCCTCCCACTACAACATATAGGACTAATTAAGGGGAAAGAAAATGACTGAAACTGCTGATAAAAGTTATTCCTACCTTAACTGTGACATACTGCATCTTAAAGTAATGTAGATTCAGCTCCCACATCCAGCTGTGCCAACACAGAAGGTCATTGACCTACAGCTATTTTCAGTCCCTTTCTGTCCTACCGAGAGATTTTTTTACTCCAGGGCTCTGTTAGGGGAGCAGTCTCTGTGAAAACTCCCTACTTAGCCTCAAGAAAATCTGTCTGCGTTAGGTAAAATAACTCACATCAGTCCCGTGGCAAGTGGAGCCCCTGGGCTGGCGGTGACCAGCAAGGCAGCTCTTTGGTGGATGGACCTGGGAGCGGGGGCTGTGGACTGTGCACATCCCAGTCCGACCAGCTGGGCCATTTTGATATGTACTGGCTGGGTACGGGCTCCCTGTTTTCTGTTCCCCACCCTCATCCTCTTTTATGTAGGCTAGATAGTGCTTGTAAACTGAAAAACATCAGCACTGATGAACTAGAGAAAAAAAAAAAAGAGAAATGGGATGTGGTATGGATCCTGCTGGAGGGAATGGGAGAGAGGCTAGAGGCCCCCTGTGCCGCTCATTTCTTAAAGCCAGTTGTCACAACCTGCTTCCTCAGTACCCTCAGTTTTTTGAAGGTACCAGTTTTAGCTGATCCATGTGGCTCTGCCTGACGCGTGTGATGGAGAGCCCATGGGAGCAGCTCGCTTGGCCACTCTCAGGGGCCACAGCAGCCGCTGGGTCAGAGGCAGGTGTGGGCAATGGACTAGGGTTCTCCAGCTGCTCCTGCTTCCTGCAACTAGCTCGTGAGGGAAACGGCAGCCTGTATGTTTTGCAGGAGGCAAAGTTAGTCTAAAGTAGCCATTGCTGCTGCTTGCCGGTTCATTTTGAGTCACTGTGCAAGTTTTTGTAGCATGATGCGCTGAAAGTACAAATCTCAGTCTTCTGAAGTCGATGTATGTCGATTAATGTAGATTCTGAAATGGCTTTCTTTTCCTCCCAGGTAAGATCAGTGAAAAAATGTCTAAGTTGTAAACTTATAAATAACTCTGAAAGACTTTGTGTTCTTCTAAAACTTTAGCTAGAAAGACTAAGATAAATGACATTAGTTGCAACCAGTCTTATTTATACAAATAATTTCATTTTAACACACTTTTGCCTCAGAAGAATGTTAAATATCTCAACTTGTTTTACAGGGATATCTTGCCTTATTTCCTGAGATTTAAGGAACAAAATAAGAGCTCATGACCTTACTGTCTGAAATAGTTCAGAAATGTGACACACATGATGGCTGCAAGGGTAGCTGTTGCTGCTAAAAGTTCAGCTGAAGCGTGGCGGTAGGAATCAGTCCTAGAAATCCAAGTTTTTTGTATGAGCTAGTGGATCTTCCTGGCCCTAGGTATGAATAAGCAAGTTTCACTTCTAATAAATTAAATAAGACTCAAGAGTTCAAGCTGTAAACTTGGGCTTAGAATGTGAATCCTGCAAAATCTACCTTTGTACTCTTGCCTTTTTTTCTATCTGCTGCGATATTAGCAAATACATTGGGTAAGTTAATTTCGTTAAAGGTGTGGGAACTGCAGCATCATAGCACAGAACCTGTTCTAAATTAACAGCAATGGGTGATAAATGATATATTTTTGAATTTCTAGGGGCAGAATGTAAAGTGTGCAGTACCAGCAATTGCAAACTTCTGTACACTTTAAAAAATAAATTGTATGCAAACTTTATTGCTGGATTCCAGTGAAATAATAATAAATTGTGGGAAAGGTACACATTCTTTTGACTAAAATACACAGTCTTTTTATTAAGATGCAGTAGTAGACAGAGTGACATACTGTCCAAGAAATGCAAGGTAGTCCTAATTCCATAGGTCTGGGATGTCAGAAACCTTAGTTGAGGCTGTAGGTTTCCCTTAGAGAAACCTGAAGTGATTCAGGTGTGCAGCTGAGCAAAGAGAGGGCTCTGCTTCACTTGGTAGGAATTTACCTTGGTGGAATTGCATGAGGAATAGGAGTAAGGAGATTTTGGCCAGGGAAATGCCTTTTGCCTCTGCTTCTTGGCAGTTTAATCTAATTAAAAGAAAGAAAGCTTTCCCAGTGTAGCTATCCTGTATAAATGTAAGAACTTCATAAAACCCTCTCTCTTCACTTCAATCATTTAAGCAGCCCATAATGACTCTCAGGTTAAACAATTAATCTTCAGTTCCATGCTGAAAGTCTTCAAATATGATAATTCTTGAGGGATCTTTGAAAGAGCAGAGTTGTGCTGACCCTTTTGAGCAAGTCATTAATGAAACAGCTTTGTGATAAATAGTAGTGTGCTAATGGCCTGTGGATGGGCTTTATAGAAAAAGGCACTGATCTCTTGGGGTCAGCAAAGATGGTATTGCAGATTTAGGAAGAATAAGGGTGTTAATACTTCTGTTCCAGACACAATCCATCACAAGCAGTTAAAATCTCTACTGAAATCCCTACTACTGGGTCGTTTAATACCTTTCACTTCTTTACACTTGACTTATGCCTTGTTTCTGTGTGCTGTATAGAATTGGTGTTACATGCAACAGCGACTGAACCCATGTCTGTTAAAAGATATCCTTCTGTTTCTGGAAGGATTTACAAAGGCTTTTTTTTTTTTTTAATTAACGATTGTAAGGTTTTTTTGTGATCCTCATAGAGGAGCATGAATTCAAGGCTTTCCGTTCTTCCTGTGCCAAAGCTGGAGTTTTCCCCCAGGCCTCCATTCTTTGGGAGTCAAGTGATGCTGACGAAGGGCTGCCATCCAGCTGGAGAGCCTGGCACACCTGCCATGGAGCTGTGCCTGCTACAAACCTTGGACTCCAGCAGTTTCAGTGACTTTGAGAAGATTTCAGTGAGAATTCCTACCCGCAGGTGCTGTGTTGCCACAGTGCTGCTTTCTAGGGGTGTGCCTGTGACTGTTACCTTGTACAGCAAAGGACTGTATTTGACCTTGGAAATACAGCAGGAAAAAAAGAGGATCATATCTCTTTGTTCCCTTGAACAGATAAATAGATCTTGGCATTTTTTTCATTTTCTCTTTTACTCCTTTTATTCACATTATAAAAAAAAAAGGTGTTACCTTCGTTGCAGTCTTGAAAACCTGGATGATTGTAAATTGATACAATCACTCTTCAAGGGTAAAACCCATTTTTTTTTCACTCAATTTCCTATTCAGCCTTTCTGTTGTTCTTCAAATTGTTGGTTATAGAAACTAAAGATGATTGTAGAAACTAAAGACCTGTAAGTAAGTGTCATTAGGACTTGCCCCCTCTTCCATTTCACCTAGCAACATCTCTGTGTCTCCTGTCCCTCTACCCCTGGTCTAGGCCATCCCCCAGCAAAGCAAAAGATGGGTAAGATTGCTATTTCAAAGGTAAAGGTAGTTAGAAACACCCTCACCCTGCTCAAAGGAAAGAAATACTGGGTACTGGAGACTCTGTGAAGGTAGTGCTTTCTGCTTCTATGGCAAGGCAACGCACTGGGCAGAAGTTGTTGCAAAGCTGGAATGGCTGTGAATTTGCTGGCCTCTTTTGGTGAAACATTTTTTTTTTTTGTCCCTGTAGTTGAGTTCTGCTGCTATCCCTCCTTCCCCAATAATCCCTGGCTAAATTTGAGGTGGGGGAAGACAATATTGGAGGATTTTGAAAAGAACTGTATTTATCCATGTAACTACACAAAACAGCAGGAGTAGTTCTTTGGAATGATCAAAACTTTTTAAAATTTAGGTGTCTAATATAGATCCTTAATAACTGATCTGAGTCTCTTCAGGGGTGGTCAGCTGTCCCCAGATCCCGGAAGAGGGAATGTTCAAGACCTTTTAAACAAAGGTGGTTTTTCTGATGCCCTAATTCATGTGTCTGAGAATAGAAAGGAAAATTCAGAAAATTATTCCGATGTTTTAACTGTATGTTCTTTAACAGAACAGTATAAAGTGTACAATTGCAGAATGAGAAGAATACAGCTCTCCAAATACGTAAAGCACCAGAAATGTGTTTGAGGATCTACCCTGGTATCTCCTAGGCTCGATGAGATAATGCATGATTAGAATATTTATTATCACTGATGACAAGTAGGAATAATAATATTCACTCTCTGCAGTATTCTTTAACTTCCCCGCAGGTTGAAATGCCTATTAAAGTAGTTGTAGCCTGTGGAGTGCTAATGCAATACATAAGGAACATTGTGGGGAGAAAAGGTTTTAAAATAACCTCTCGGTCTGCAATTTTTCTCTTTGCTCCCAGATCTAAATCCTGCTTTGATGAAATGCCCTAGGAAAACCCCCTCTCAAGGTACTGTCCTGTCTCCTTCTAGCATTAATATATACTTAGAAAACATTATGAAAACTAATGCAGAGGATTATTCAGACATTAATAACATGCTCATTTTCTTTACTAATTGTTGAATGGCTTTGCATTAAACCTATGCATTTTCACTTCAAATATGTGCAGCCTTTCTTTGAGTTGAGTGAAGTTATTTTCACTTTTCTAGCATGTGGTTAAGTTTCAGCTGCCCCTTTGAGGTGATGTTTAAGGTTGTAATCCTCCAAGCAGTTTAGCACAAAGCTCAGCTGGAGCTGCACCAGGACGGTTTGCAGGGTGGAAGCCACTGTAGCACTTCAGTTCGGTCTAGCAGGGAAATGAGAAAACCCTTGCAGATACAGCAGAGCTCAAGAAACGGGGAGGTTTTCAAAGTTTCCTTGCCTCCTTCCAGTCACTCTCAAGCACCTGCTTTGTGAGGAGTTGTCTTTGGCTAAGTGTTTTTTCAAAACCTTTTCTGCATGTCTCCTTTTCAGACTAAGAGTTTTCAAGAAAAACTGTGTAGGCTGAGAGACGTGCCAAAATTAGGACTTAACAATGCTGTATTATAGATATCATGACTCTGCTCTTCACATGCTTCCAGTAAGCCCTTGTTCAGCCAGCTTTAGTCTTCGTGTGATTCCAGTTTCCAGAAATCCAGCTTTGTATTCCTTTGATACTCTGTCAAAATCTCCCCCTCTCCTGTCTTTTCTATATGCTGCCTCTGAGGGTTTAGTCCTGCAAGATGTTGAATGTACTGGATATAATTAGAAGCATAAAAAATTCTTGTGTGCATTGAGTGTTGCTCAGACTGACTACTTATCATATGCCAAGCACTTCACAGGCATGTAAGGTAAAGATGCCATTCCAGGTGTCTCTCCACACATTTTAACAGCGTATATGTCAGTGTTATTCTTTTCATTCCTGAAATTACACGCATACTTTATGGCACTGGGATGCAAACGCTCAGCATTTTGCAGTATCACAATCTTGAAGACTATCCATGGTGTGAAGTTTGCTGTATCTACCCGGAAAACACTTCGTATGCTGTGCTGCCGGTGCGGTAAGTGACTGCAGACAGGCCCACGGCTACGGCTGTGCAACAGCTCCCAAGTCCTGCCCTCAGCAAATTACCCCCAGCACTGAAAAGCAGAGTTGTGGAGAGAGGAAAAGAGACTCTTACCAGGGCAGGAGGCTTCTGCTTGTATTGTAAGTGCTGGGTTTGTGGGTTGTTTGGTTTTTGTTTTTTTTTTTTCTCCTGAGGAAGAAACAGATATGACATGACCAACACTTGCCAAATATGACAGATGAACAGACTTAGAGCAACAATATCTTGTTCAGTTTGATTGCTCACTGTTTGGCAGACCAAATCCAGGGAGCGAAAAGATTGCATGTGAGCTTCACCTCACTGACTCAAAATGACTGTAATGGTTTCCTTTAATACATGGAATATCTTTGTTATACGTTGCTCCTTCAGATTTCCAGTAAAAAATAATTTTTAGTATTTCTGTGTCTACACCTTTTACAACAAGTGGACCATAAATCCCCTCTCTAATATCATGTGTTCTATAGTACTGGTGATTTATCATAGAGATAATTTTATGACTTGAGTCACATGAGGACTCAGGCTGTAAGCTGTATCTTTGTTCTAAATCTTCAGCAGTTTGTTCCACCCAGCTCACTGCAGCGCTTCCAGTTCCCCCCTGAATATGTTTTAGAGTAAGTTGTGCAATGGAATTTTTATACTTGCCTTTACTGGTATCACACTGAACAAATGAAGAGAGAGGAATATTATGCTATGCTTTTATAATTTTGCTTTTGATGGGAATTTTATTCTTAACCAGTCTTTCTGCTCATCAACACAACTAAATTTGATTAAAACACTGAGGTTTGCTCATCAAGAATTTGTAGTTGGGCTTGCAGGATAAATATATACTGTATCTGTTTTTTGGTAAGTACACTCTGTGAGCTGATTTAAGAAAAAACGATTTCTGCAGAAAGAAAACCTAACATTACACAGTTTCAAGGATATTAAATACTTATTTTTCTAAAAACTTGACATAATGCAAGTTAGCTAAGGTACAGCGCATGTGTCAGGGAATGTCCATTTATGCCTAGTCCAGCGGATGGGGAGTCCTTCAGCTGTCTCTCTTCACACCACCCAAGCGTAATGCAGCTCCTTGTTTGCATCACCTTACATTAGCATAGCATGCAAATCTTTATGTCCAGGTTTGCATCCTTTCTGATAACCAAAAGAAGATAACTTTTTCCTTCTAAAGCACTTTGTATCTTTATACCAGCCAATTGTAAAGCTTCTCAAGGGGCATCTCTTTTGTAATCTTAATGCACTAGTTGCACGTCCCAGACTCTTGATACATAATCTTTTAAACAGCAGAAAGAGCTCTGCTCTGTGATACTGAGACTTCTACAAAGATGAGTCATGTTTATGACATTGGGCATAGTTAAACTACTTACCCTATACATCTGTTTAAACTGATGTAGGTAAAATAGACAGTTACTGAAAACAGCATGTAAAGCTGGCATTCTTTCAAGGCCTACAGCAATCAGTTAGTGTCAGTGCAGAGTCATGGAATGAATCTGAAAGTAATAATTTTATGCCAAGTCTTTCTTAACGTATTTGCAGGTCTAGTGGTAATAGGAAAGAAAAAGATAGCGATAGCTCATCTGGGAATGATTCTGTTATGTAGAACAATCTGAAGCTATACAGGAAAACATGAGCAGGAGTGATCTCTAGAGGTTTGGTGGTGGTGTTTTGTTTGGGTTTTTTTGGTTTTTTTTAAATCTTGAAAGGCATGGATTTTTTGCCATTGACAAGGCTTTACATCAGACAGCATGGCATTTATCTCAATTTTGCTCTTTTCAACTTCACTGACACCATTTAGCTGCTGAGTAGGAGTGAAGTTAGAATAGTGCTGAATGTTTTTGACAGTTTTTTTTCAAGCTTGTAATTCCCTGGATTTGCAAAGGACTCTATGCACATAAAAATCATACATTTCAGACTAACTCTTGGATATTTTTATGGAGCCATATAGAGTTTAAGAAAATTGGGAACAATGTCTCTACGTTTGTTTCTCTTCTCCAGCTACTAGTGAATAAAAATATTTTTGTATGTATGCATGTGTATATGCTCTTTTAGATAAATATATACAGAGGTAGAGCTTAGCTGAGGTTGTGGTATGTTGAAAAGTTTGGAGTATTGTTTTGTTGTTTTTTCTCAGCTAAAGCTGTGTCTATAAATTTAGTCCCAGTTGGGAACCACTGATCTAGAACAGTTGCTTTCTTGAAATACAAAAAACTAAACCCCTTCATTTAAAATGAACATCACTAGGCAGACTTTTTTGAATATTTTTTTCAGAAAAGCTGCCTGCAGCCCTGCTGATGATTTAAATAGAGACAAGACTGCCTTTTGACACTGAAGTACTTAGTGCACTGACCCAGGTTGGAGCATACTGGTTTTAGTTGTCTCTTTGGTGCTGTCATTTCTCTCCTTCCTTTCTGCCTTTTAATTGAGACCCACAGGCTATTTGGAAGGAATGGGTCTAGATTAGCATGTCTGTCAGTCTGGAAGTCCTGTGATCTGATACAGTTTCCTTCACTGGATCTGACAGTCACCTCTGGTGTCTCCTGTTAGCCTTGCACAGGGCTTCTTGCAAAGGCTACCATCAAGGCTGTTTGGCAAATTATAAGAGAAATTGATGAAACTGGAATGGTATTCAGGTTTTTTTTACTTGGTCAAGAAGAGTTGCTAAGCTCACGTATGCCCCCCTTCCCAGTGGTTTTAAGGTGCAAAGCCTTGGTGGGGTTGAGCAGTAAGGCATGCAACATACCCTGCACCCCGAGTGATGCTCTGGTACGGCTGCACTGACCAGCCTTTATTTTTCTGCACCTTTGCAAAAAGGGAAAAGGAAAAAAAGATTCTTTGGGCATAAATCCCTTCTCAGCACCACTTAGTAAGCTGAAAAGAGATCTAAGGAGAGTAGTGGGGGTTTTCCTTCTAGCAATAAAGGTTTTTGAAATTGGACTTCAAGGATACAATTGTTGGAAGCTTGGGGGCCTGCTGATGGCTACCTCTAAGAAGAGACCTATAAAAGCAACTGAGGGAACTGGGACAGTCATGTTTCCAGTAGGAACCTATTGACTCACATTAATAGTAAGTTCTGGCTCTGTGCCCAAGAAACAGGATTTCCACCTTGTGTTCTCATCTGAAGACCGGATCCTAAAAAAGAATTAATTTCTTTGCTAATGGATTTTGCTCTCTTGCACTTCTGTAAAAAGTTTTTATGTGACTATAGGCTTATTAAAATCTTAAAATCCTGCTGGGGAGGGTGAGAAATTATTAGTGCTTAAATCACTTTTGAGATTTAATTTTTTTAGGTAACACCTCCAAAAACATCTAGAGCTTGTTTGTGTCCTACTTTCTTTGTGTTTACTTGCAGATCATAAGGGAAAAAAACCCACAAGAAATCAGATATTTGATTTGCTGAAGAAAAAAAAGAAAAGATGGACATGAAAGACAGGAGGGAATTCAAACTCTATTAAAAAACTGTTTAAGGATTTGTGAAAATAGAAACAATTTTCTGTAAGAGTAGCAGATGTTATAACATATAACCCCTCCCCCAGTTTTTAATGGAATGTGAAACTGTTGGACGCTTTCTCTTTTGAAGGAGGTAGACATGAGAGTATAGAACTTTGTTTCAGGGAATTTGAGAATGTGTCAGACATCTCTGTGTATAAGGGGACTTTGAAGTATATTACTAAACTTTGTACTTGAAGGAATTAAAGCATGTCATATAGCTTTGTGAAAGAGCTTCAAAGCACACTGAGCAGTAGTGAAAGATCTGCAATTACTAAATTTACAGTAAAGAAACCTAGTAAGTCTTCCTCCTTATGTATAATAGCAACATGAAATTTATGGGGAAGGCAGTTAAGATGGTGACTGGAGGGATCAGTCAATAGGATACACAGAATTCTTTATCACTTAGTATTTTAGTAAGACAATAGTGATGAAACAGCCACGGCTGTTCAAAGTGCTCAGTTAAGTGCATTGCTGTGGTCTTCAACTTTAAATAGGGTCTTCTCTTCAAAATAGCTGTATTTAGTTGAACCTTGATTTTCTGCATTTTGACTAATGAAAGCTGTGTTTTCATGTTAAGCTGTGAGAAGTCTGTTAGATTGCTTGGGCACTGATTGTGCTTCCAAGTTTTTACCTACACTAGGGGTGTTCTGTCTTATAATGTTTCCAAAAAACTTCTGGAGAGATGGGGTGAAAGAGAGAGAAAAATCCAGGAATTTATGTATTGTAGGAGGAAGCTGAGAGGTGTAAGAGGACACAGGACCTTGGGGTATAAGTATAGTTCTGTTCAAGACCTTAAATCTTGTAAGTTTGATGGAGATCATCAGTCACATGCTTGCTGCCAGTAGCATAAAACAGTTCTGGGTTCTTAAGCATTTTATCTTTTTTCTTTTTTCCCCTGAATAGGACCTGCATGGGGATGCATGTAAGGATGTTGTCTGAAAGGAAATAAGGATTATCTTCAGTTGAGAGGACCATGAATCCCTGGAGACAAGAGCCAGTGGGATGGTGACATTGACTTGCTTTGACTGAATTTGGATTTTGAAGGCCGTGTCTGATAGGTAGACTGGCACAAAATAAACTAGAAGGTGAATTTACAGTGCACTACCTACTCTGTGCTAATTGCTCTTTTGCACATTTTGGTATGCTTGAAGGATGGGATGCCATCCAGAGGGACCTGGACAAGCTTGAGAAGTGGGCCCATGTGAACCTCATGAGGTTCAACAAGGCCAAATACAGGGTCCTGCACCTGGGTCAGGGCAACCCCTGGTATTAGTACAGGCTGGAGGATGAAGGGATCGAGAGCAGCCCTGCCGAGAAGGACCTGGGGGTACTAGTGGATGAAAAGCTGGACATGAGCGGGCAATGTGAGCTTGCAGCCCAGAAGGCCAACCGTATCCTGGTCCGTATCAAAAGCAGCATGGCCAGCAGGTTGAGGGAGGTGATTCTGTCCCTCTACTCAGCTCTGCTGAGACCCCACCTGGAGCACTGTGTCCAGCTCTGGAGCCCTCAGCACAGGAAAGACATGGACCTGTTGGCGAGGGTCCGGAGGAGGGCCACAAAAATGATCAGAGGGATGGAACACCTCTCCTATGAGGACAGGTTGAGAGAGTTGGTGGTGTTCAGCCTGGAGAAGAGAAGGCTCCAGGCTGGATGGGACTTTGAACCACCTAATTTAGTGGAAAAAGTCCCTGCTCATTGCATGGGGGTTGGACTAGATGACCTTTAAATGTCCCTTCCAACCCAAACCATTCTATGATTCTATGTTCATAGTACGTATTAGTTGTACCTTCATTTTCCTCGGAAGCAGGATAATCTACCTTGCACAAAGGCATCATTAGTTTCCATGTAAGTAGTGACTAACACAGGTTTATTTCATTCTCTGTATCCATGGCTTTCAAGCTTATCCTAAGAAAGATGTTGCTTGGAAGTATTTGGAAGAAGTGAGTGTACCTGGGAAGAGATGGCTCATGAAAAGACTGGATTAGGGAGTGGGGCAGGCAGCACTTAGACAACTGCCTCTGGGAGAATATACTGACAACAATGAGGATTTGTGATCAGGAGCAGAGAGGCCATGGCTAGTGGCAACTGTCAACTGACCCAGGGACAGAAGCTTGCTACACCAACTTACTGTGCATTAACGTCGCCATGTAAAGAAGCCTTAAATGACTAAAGCAAAACTGTGTACCCAGAAAAGCTGTTTAGAGCATCGTTCTTGCAGATTATAAATTATGAGAGCTAGTTTTATATCTTGGTCTTTGAAAAAGACACGAAACCATCCCCATTTTTGCTGCTCCAAGTGACAGCAGTATTTTATCAACTAAATCAACGTAAATGAGTGCTGACTTTAGTGTTTTCTCACTTAGATATTAAAGTATTGAATGTTTCTTCAGTGGTGTGTTATTCAAATTTACCAGCTGGAAAGAAAGGGGGAGAAGCTGTGGCTCCAGAAACTGTCAGCTGTGTCACACATCTCCAGAGACTGCTAGATCCTGCTTTGGGGTCTTTGTCCTATACATAGCTACTGAAGGCTGCCTACACTCTCATTATCCTGTTGTTTTTTTTCTCCTTTTCTGGGTTCACAAGATGAATGAATAGCTAAGGTCAGTATCGAACTCTGTGAATCTTCAGGTGGCACTGCTACAACTTGAGAGAAGGTCACACTTTCCTTTTTTGAAGATGAGATGATTTGGTTGTGCCAGTGTCTGTATGTTTGTGTAGGAAAAAAGATGAAGGGTCTGTAAGATCTTACATTGTTCCCCCTTCCCAATATCTTGCAGTAAATGCCATACAAAAACCATTAAGTGGGGCACAACTGTAATTCTAATATGCTATTATAGAGCAAGTACTTTCAGAAGTATCCATTGGAGGACACTAGAACACAACAAATCACAGGGAGTATGGTGATTCTATTTTATTTTTTAATCCACATTTCTCTTTTAAGGAAGAAAAATGAAAGTAGCATATTTTTTGTTTGCATAACACAGCCTGAAAATCCATTATTACCTGACTGTTTTTCACACCTTCTATAGCTCCATTACTGCTTTATTTTTGTTTTTGGGACTGGTGGGAGGTACTTACTCTGGTTGCTTGTATAATCGTTTGTTCTAATTTTAGATAATACCCAGATGGGCTTGAGCTTTCCCGTTCATTTTTTATTTTTTCCTTTTCAGTTTTTAATCACTTCCAAATGTTACATTAGGTTTTGTATGTAATTTATATTTCAAATGATTACTAGCCTTGCATCTCCTTGCTTGCATCTCACAGAAAAAGTTTAATGAATTGCAAATCACTAGTAACACAACTGAGTTATAACTCAGATACATGAGTACTGGATTGAAGAACGCCTTTGACTCAACATGCTTCTCTGTGAATTGGAAAAAAAAAGATTTCAGGGTTTTATTCAAGCTAGTACAAATAAATTCTCATCCGCTCTCTCAGTGACAGCATCCTACTCCTTTCTGCTCACTTCCATTGCATTCAAAACTGCAGCTGCTGAAATTATTTTCCTCCTCTGTCATGCAGAGAGTGGAGGTAGAAGATAATTGTGTTGCACTTAAGCTTCTTTTGTCCTTACTTCTGAAGTCCCTTACAGCTCTGCACTTTTCTATCAGTTGGATTATTCACGCCCATGGTATCAACCTCAGTTTTCTTCCCAACTTCCATGCTGGTCCATCCTCTCCACTTGAAGCAATCTTTCCTCTCCACTTGAATTACACTGGTAGTAGGATGTGATGCCTTGCCTTGCAACTTTCTCTTCGAACTGACCCTTAAACATGAAACTCTTTTATCTTGCTTCATATCTGATTTCCATGTGAGGATATTTTCAAGACCAATGTATGAAGAAAGGTTCAGTGGGGTTGGTGGGAGGAAGAGAGATAGGAGTTGTGGATAGGATAGCATGTGCTTTCTGGTCCTACTACTCTGGTAACTTTGTGATTCCTTTTCTGTCATGTTTTTATGTTTCCTTGTTCTATTATGTGTAAAGTAGGTTGTGTTTTCACTTTTATATTAATTTCATGAAACTATGGATAAAGTATTTTTTCAGTGGCCTCTAATGTAATATTTTTGTCTTTGGAAATTATAATTATATTAAATACTTTCTATAAATAATTCAGTTGAATTTGGCTTTTCACTCCTTATTTTTACATAGGGTCAAGCTCTAGAGTGGTAAGTGTCTTTACACTTCAGTGACCTTCATATAACTGCAAGTTTAGTTCCTAGTTCAGTTTAAAGGAACTAAATGTTTTGCAAAGTTCAGAAATCAATGTGTGTACACACGTAGAGAAACCATGATCACACATGACATTTCCATTTTATTGCACACAAATTTAACTGTGGATCACAAGCTTGGGTTAATATTTTATGTTTCCATTTTGCTGTTACATTGCATGTGGTGTCTGCCTCTCTGCTTATGCTTGTGTGCAAAACCCAGCCGCTGTATTTAATTGTTTTAAATTGTAATATAATGGTGAGAAGGAAGTACTGATAGAGGGATTTTCTGTTTAGAAATTGGCTTCACAGTGATATGTCTGATTAATTTATTCCTATCTCCTACTGTTACACTCCTCAAATGATTTTCTCATGCCTACTCTAGGCATCAAAGCATTTAATAATAGATAAGATCAGAAAATAAGCCTTAAAGACAGGGTCTGGTATTATGTAGTAAGAGCCACTATTGCTGCTTAATTCTAGGCAGTGTGGTACCACACCATCTTCTACAGTCTTACAGGGGCAGCCTGCTAGGAAAGCTGTCTGTCACAAACAACTCTTTCACATAAATTTTTGTTATGTAAAGGAGAATGGTGAATGGATAGCCTTTGTGTTATTGAGCCTCTGTGTGTCTGTAAGCAAAGCAGCCAAATCCCTAAGATTTAACCTACAGTTCTGCCTATAATGGGCCAGCCTGCTCCCCTGCTACTCATGTCAAGAGTTGCCTTTCTCTTCTGATTACCTTGCTGCTTTCCCTGGCTCCAAGTACTGTTTAAGATTGTTCAGGTAGCCCAGCCTGGCCCAATGCTTGCAGTTAAGATTGTGATTCACATTTAGGAAAAGAGATGAATTGAATAATATCAAATTGAAGCTCAAAAGAATCTAAAGGACTTATGTCTAAAGTGGTTAGAAATCCCTAAAATAATCCTCTAATTTGATATTTGAGATTTAAAAATGTAGCAAGTTTCCGAATTTATGCAACTGCTTCCTTTGAAGAGTTAATTAAAATCTACCTTTGACGACTATGATTATTATCCAAATTGCATAATACCATAAAATTGTTGCAGCTTTCAGAAGCCTTTGACCTCTATTATGGCAACTCCAGTTCCTGCTCATCTGCAATTCATCAGGTATGCCAAGTCTTATGTACTTTGGAGCTCACAGATGGAATTGAATTCTGCCTTCATGTCAATGATAAATTGCTAATGAATCCAATATAAGCAGCCTGAAGAGAGATGGTGACTGTCTCAGACTTGCCACTTCTAGCCACGAACATTAATATTTAATATGACCAAGGACTTCAGTTAAAATTAAAGGCTATTTGATTCTAATGTGAGTCAGGAACATTTCTCTGCATTTGTGTTCAAAGTCATCACTGATTTAAGTCTTTTCTATTCTAGACTATCTACCATGCTCAAATTTCTCTTGCTTATGCATCATGGGTTCCTGACATGAATGTTTTTTAAAACCAGGTGTCATTTAATTAATATGAAGAGGCATACTGTCATTTGCAAAAGATCAGGTGGGTACCCAGCTCTGGGTAACCAGAGCTAAATTGAATTTAACTTCAGGACAATAAATTGGAGGATAATTAACATAAGAGGTTTATTTTACTGGAACCTTTTACAAAATACAGCAGTCGCAACTTACAAAGTGTCCTTGAAAAGCTGGAGTCCTATTTTTTCCGCAGGTGTCTGTGAGGTGTCTGAGGTAGAAGCCTGCAAAACACGCATAGCTCTTTCTTTGAAAAGATAAGAAATGTGTTCTGCCTCTGCTTCCATTCTGCTGTGCAAGTTGATGCTTTTTTACATGTGAGAAAGTGGCTGTACAGGGACTTAAAGTGCATGATATACTGTGATTTAAATTGCTCTGCCATCACTCCACTGCAGGTTGGATTTATTCGTACACAGAGCATAGCAGAGGTCTGCCCCAGCAGATCCCATCCATGTGAGGAAAAAGACTCTTCCAAAGGGAGGACCTTAATGAACCATAGCTGTGAGCTGCTGCTGTCCTAGTGCAGGCCTGCCAACAGTCCTGCAGTGAGCAACGTCTAGAAAAAATATTTGGAAAGAATGAACTCTTAAAGATGAGTTCTTAGTGTGGATGGTGGGGGGAGAAGGTTAAATAAGTAGGATTTGGAAGAACAGGCAGAGCTGCTGAATGTCCCAAGGAGCTAGTGAAGGGAACTCACTATCTGAGCTTTATCTTTATTCTCTCTCTCCTTTTTTTTCCCAGGTCTTTTCTAAAAGAGTATTTCTTCTAAGCTTACAAAGTCTCCACCCTCATTTTTGTTTAGACATACATTAATATTATTTTATTAAGCTGCAGCTGTGTTGACTGCAGCAACATACAGCAATTCTTGGATGTGAACACTCCTTTTAAGCCCTTCAGCATCTCCTTTATCAGTCCCTGTTCTCATTCATTAGTTTAATCATAAAACTTGCTTCTGAAACACACTGATACTGGATCTGTTAAATCGCATAGCTGCACTCAGGTAAAATTTAGAGACTTAATTCCACCAACAGAAGGTGTTTCTGACCCAGGATAGACTTAGGAGCCGAAGACAAATTCTATCCTCAGCTAGAACTTCTTGACTCCTATGAGTGTAAGTCAGACCATTTCAACATAGTTTTTTGTGATTCAATATATTAGAAATTCACTTTGACAGGTCTATCGGATAAGATCACATCACTTCAGTGATATCAGAAGCTGAGAGTTTTATATTTCTGTGACTGTTGTTTTCAGATAGGACATCAGAAAAAGTTGACCTCTTTTTTTTTTTTCCTTTTTTTCCTTTATCCTTTTTAAACACAATGATGGTACCTATTGGTTATTTTCCCTGGATCCAGGGAGGTGGTGGAGTCGCCATCTCTGGAAGTGTTCAAAAAACATGTGGATGTGGCACTTCAGGACATGGTTTAGGGAACATGGTGGCGCTGGATTAATGGTTGGACGTGATGATCTTGAAGGTCCTTTCCAACCTAGTGATTCTCCAAGAATCACAAACTGAATCCATTCCACCCGCAAAAAAAACCCCAACAAATGTGTTCACATGTAATGAGAAATTATTTTTTTCCCTGAAAACACTGGGTGGAATTCTGAGATTTTGGGATTGAAGAAGGAGCCTTGTGGACAGGGTGTGGGAGACAAAGTTTATGTGGTGTTGTAGAAAAGGTACAGGGCAGAGCTTCATCTTATGAAAAAACTTTCCATTCTAAGTAGCCCTTAAGTCCATTTCAGTGGTCCCTTCAATCTCTTCTGACAAGTCTAGAATGACCAAGCAGGTACAAAAACAGTCTTCAAGCAAAAAGGTACTGTACAAAGTGCCACTCTTAACCCAGTCATTACCCTGGCCAAGGGGTCTCCTCAGTCCCCTGGTTAAACCTGACATACTCTGTCTAGGTCCCTGTCCCTCTGCAGTCCTCCTACCTGTCCTTGGCCACATCGCATGTTCTCCTTGCCTCTCTTTGCCAACCTGTAAAAAGAGTGAGTGATGCTTTTCTATCTAACAATCTCTTGTTTCAAAATACATTATTATAGCCTGAGATGACCAACAAATATGGAAAGGGGACTTAGAATTGACCAGAGGATGAAAACCTTCTTGATTTGCATCATAGGAATGGAAGATTAGAAAAGATCTTTTGAATTCTTGAATGAAACTTCTGCTCCCCTAACAGTGTTGTCGTATAATCGGAAAGAGATTGAACCCTCTGTGCCCTCTACTCTCTCTAGGGGGTTAGCTGCTATACTGGCTAAAAAGCCATCCTCTAACTTTCACCCCAAATTGGTGAAAGTGGGGTGGTTTTTATGCCTACTTGCTCTTGTTCCACCTTGAATTTGAATTTAAACACATAATTTCTCTTCTCGGGGTTTCTCTCCCATTATACTTATGGATAGCAGTTGCACTACTTCAGTCTTTTTTTTGCTAGGTTTCATGTCTCAGAATGAGTAAGAATGCTACCGCTGCTTCCATCTGTGTGCCCCATCTGAGGACGGTGTGTACACAGCAGAGTCCCTGTCATGGATCAAAATGATGTCTTCTCAGCTGTCACCTTTGGAGTTTCAATTTGTAGTGTTGGTGCTTGGAAGAAGCATTTTGCTGGGGAGCAAATGAAATGGTTCCAGAGCAAACACCAACTCTATCAAGGACTAGACTTGTGGAAATCTGTAAACTGAAATTTCCTGGAGCAGACTTTGCACTAAGCTTTAGATGTGATGAAGGTGATTGAATAAAGTGTGTGGAATTTGAACCAGGCTGCAGAAACACAAAATCTAACAGAGTGTACAAAGTTGCTTGTTAGATATGAGCAACGAGTAACCCAGCCTTCCGGAAAGGGGACTGAAAAAAGTCCTGGGTGATTGGGTTAGTTGATTAAATGCTTATTATGAAAGTTATGCATAGTTAGAATAATACTAGCCTAAATAAAAAAAACTCCATGATAATTCCTTAAGGAACAATTTTGCCACTCGTTCCTGCCTTTTTTGAGTTACAGTTTGACTATATAGCCTTCTCTGCACTATAGACCTAATTCAGAGGGAGGGCGGGATTGATTTGGAGTTCAGACTGGACTCCTAGGTAACTCCATGCATGGACTTCTCATTTTTATTCCAGAATGAATGTCTGTGGTCTGGAAGTAATTATTCTGGATTCACCTGTAACTCCTTTCTGTGTAAGCAAGTCCTTATTGCTGTCATATGCCTTTTGCATCTGGAATATTTGTATCTGGATAATTAATAATTCAGGCTGTTTTATAATTTATTACAATATTTATGAATTAATTGGAACAAATTTATTTTTTTTCTTGCAGTGGGGGTGAAGCTGGCTTAATAGCAGTGAGGCTGTACTATTCCTCGTGTTAAATAATCAGACAATGGAAAAGCGGAGACAGAAACAGCACAAGTGAGCATAAGTTTTTGCTATTAGCCCCAGGCAGCATACTCTGACACAAGAAGATAGTGCAGAAAACATATTTATTGCTACTTACTACTTACCATAAAATCTTAATGCTACCAGCTGTGCATTGGTATGTCAGAGCTAGATTTCATCATTTTCCCTGCTTCCTGCCCCACTCTCTAGTTCATCCTGGCTCTCCCTCCTCCCGCCTGGAGGGCTGCTCCTCTCCCCCTGCTCCTCCGTTCTTTCTGCTGGAGCCGGGGGCGTGTGGGAACTGATGCTTTTCTGCCCTGCTGCCGCTACAGCGAGCAAGACTAAGCTTCTCTTCTCTGACAGGCTGACAAAATCAAAGTAATATTAATTTTCATAGATAATTGCAGTCAGAGCCTGGTGTCTAGGGATTTTTTTGGCTTAGCTGAGGCAGGAGGAAGGCCATTCTTTGTGTGGGTATAGAGAATCCTGCTTCAGAGGGAAGTTATTCCTAGCAGGGAACTGCACCTTATGTCACTCCATTGCCACCACCACTATCCTTGGACTGAGCTCCTTGGACTTGTTGCTCAACATCTCTTCCCAAAGATCAGTCCCTAATGAAAGACATGACAAATAATTTTCAAAAAGTAATAGTAAATCTCAGCTCCTCTTTAATTCCCATTTTTACTCTGACATTGTGTTTCTTTGCTAATGTTGTATTAGTGAATGATTGACAGGAGATGATGCTATATAATCATGGTCGAAATCTGTGGATTTCCATCTTGCCTCAAGAAATTTCAATTTAACCTTTAAGGTTGAATTCTCCTTCAACAGGCCTGGGGTCTCCCATTAACTTACAGACTCTTTGCTCCATTCCCTTGCCTCAGTTTTAATATAACTTGTTTCTATTATGTGAACAAGAATAGATTTTGATTTATGGGAAGATTTGTTTGATGAGGAGTTAATGTTCCCATTGTCCTTTCCTGCCAGTAGCAATCCTAGTGTCAGTGGTTGGTAAGGAAGGATGATAACCTGGGTGCATTATGCTGGTAGCTTGTAGAAGTAGTCAGGTACTGCTTAAAGTTGTTTTAAAATTATGCAGGATAGAGCATAAAACTTACATAATTATTCTAATGCATTTAATTAGTATTAAAAACAAGAGCCAAATTTGCATTCTTTATTTTTGTATGTAAGTGTGCACACCATCTGATAAGCTAGAATTGTGGAAGGTCATCTAGAGGAAGAATGGAAAAAAATTTTCCCTGTCTGTGAAAACATCTGCAGATCTAAAATAAAAAAGTGGGAGGAAGGGAGAAGAGAGTGGAATGAACCAGAAATTCTAACAGGGACATGGGCTGCTTACAAATAAGTATAAATTCTGTCCATAAGGCAGGCAGCCCGATAATGCAGAACAGAGGGACTGGATAACTGGAGCTGATGATCATTGATTCAGGAATGCCAATATCTGCTCTTTATTGGGAGTGAGAATACAAAATGCCAGCGTGCAATCCTTTCAGACCTCAGGACTGCGCTGAGCCCATTTTTTAGTTAGATATGGTTGTGGTGGGGTAGGGAATATGTTTCAAACCTATCCGTTTCGTGGCTGAACATTGTACCAGCAACTATGGGCACCCTGCTTAAGAACACATGGCACGAGCCCCCTTAAAAAATAATCTGTTTTATCATAAATCCAGTGTTATTTAAAAGTGAAGGCAAGTTTCCTCACAAAAAGCACCTCTGGGATCATGGATTAAGCAGATAGCCTTCATCATGGGCTCCCAACTGGCTCGTTGTGGGCAAGCCCCTTGGTGTGGCATGGTGTGATGGTACGGTCTGCCCCAAGTCCACCCTCCTGCACCCTGGCTCTTGCCTCTGCTGCTTCCTCATCCTTCTGCTGCTGCCATTGCACCTCCCCTGCAGGCTTTGCTCCGTCTGCTCTGTCAAGCCTGAAAGGGCCCAGGGCCCCTGTATAACTGGGGTTATAGATGTGGGCAAATATCCCTTACACCCTTTGAACTCCCTGCAGTTTCTGGAGCAGGTGGGGAGGACGATGGAGCTAGCCCTGCACAGATGCAGCACGGGACTGTAGGAGCAATGCCTTGCTGGTGGGGCACACACACAGATCTCGCCCCATAAGGTTGCCTTGAGTAGGCATCCTTCAGGAGCTCAGCTCTACAGTTTAAACACTGCAGCTCAAGTGAGGACAGCCTTCTTCAGCAACACCACCTAAATCATGATGTACTGTACAAGGTTAATTGAGGGCCAAGATGGTGTATGGTGAGCTGGACCTAATGGAAAGCTGGGCTGCTGCTGGAGGTACCCTGCTTAGCCTTCTCTGGCAGTCTGCTGATAAGAATGCTTTAATATATATAGGATATTTATAATAATGGTCAAATTGATGTTTTGTTTGATGGTGTATAAAGAAAGCATGTATAAATTAAAAGGATAATTTATGTACACTTATGGGATTGTAGCACAGGGTTTGTTCTGGAGATCTCAGAAAATTCACTGTATTTGAACACAATTGACTTGTGATATTTTGTAAATCCCTGACGCCTAGACATACTGATAGCCATGCCGAGGGCACGGCTGCTTGCTCAGGAAATGGGTTGTATGGAGCAGGCATCTTTGTGGGTTGGATCCTCCTCTTGAGCACAAGAGACCGGAGCATTAGGGGAGACCTCTTTGTGAAACTTCTGTATCTATAATAGATTGATTTTAAATTAAAACCATACATTCCCTTTTGTTTCCGGACGTATCCTAAAAGGGGACTGCTATGTCTACAGGGATTATTTTAATGTAAAGTGATGTTCTGTCTTAGCCTTGGTGTGTCAGTACCTCCCACACAGCAACCCCTTTTATTGTATACATAAAAGTGTCAACCTTAAAATGCTCATCTTGAGAATGTACAAAGATAGCTGTAATTTGTCAACAGGTTTAAAATCTCCAAGCAACTGTCTCCTTTTCCATCACACTGACTGTAGATGTTGTTCTGCGGAATGACTTGAGGTTTTGCATACAGGGGGGTGTGTGTGAAGTTCTTGCTGCAGTTAATTATCCTGGCTTGCTTTCTGCAAGGAGAAGGAATCAATTGTTAATTGTGTAATGAGGTGTGAGTATTAGATTAAAAAAAAAAAATATGGTTCATTCATTTATTGTTCCAGGCTATCCAGATACCCAGGCAGCTATCATTCATGTGCATTTAAGTGTACGTTCATGTGGTTGGTGGCTCGGTGACTGACACTGTTAGTCTTCTGCTGTTTGATTCCTAAGCAATTGGTCCAATAATCACAAGCAGGATGGATTTTTTTGTTTGCGTTACAAACCTGTCAAGTAAAGGGATACTTTTCTAAGCAATTGATCCCTAGGAGAAGCAGAAGGGCAGCAAAAAGACATTCAGTCTGACCTTGTGCTACTGAGCCAGGACAATACACTGCAGAAGAAAAGCTGTCAGCAACCTATTGTGGCAAATCCTTGCTGGTCCTCAGGGCCTCACACCAATGAAAATCTGTGCCAAACAGATAACTTGCTTTCTAATCTCCCTGTTTGGCTTATTTGTATCTCTGGCCTAATATAAATTGTGCTATGCTCGAAAAGATTCAAAGCAGATGCTCTGCATGTAAAAAGATCTGTCCGTGAACCCTTTCTCCGTAACATGAGCCAGAACGGCAGCTCAGGTGAAAGTATCTGTGTGTCTGTTCTTGCTGACAGGGCCGTGCCTTTCGTCCTGGTACACTGCACCTGGCTGAAGATCATCTCAAGTTATTCTGGAAGCACCCCGATGTGGTGCTTTTATTACTTCAGGAGATGCTTCCACTATTTAGCCCAGAGGGGCCTTTTTTCATCATTTCCTCTTCCCCAAGCTTTCAGGAGCAAATGCCAGCAGAGCTTGACTGCAGCACCTCGTCCTTCAATAGCAGCGAGCTTGCTGCCTGGTTAGGTGATGGGGGATTTAAGCTATTTTCCTCCAGAATTAAGACTTTGGGACATTAAACTGATCAATACTGTATTTTCAAGGTTTTTGTGTGTTTGAATGCTGTTTGGAAAGATGGTTATGTTTATACAGATTTAGACCCCATGAAAAACCCATTGTGTCTGTAGTTCGTTATGTAGGCAGTCATTTGGTAGGCAAAAAAATTAATTCTGGGAAGACAATGTGCTATTTCAAGTCTGTTAGAGTTCATAGAATATCCTGATGTTGTTCTATGTAAAAACTAAGGGTTGTGTTTTTCCGTATAATAAAATTTTTTAAGTTGTTAACTCAATACCATTCAAAGCAACTAGGAACTGGGCAAATGGCTTTTCTTTACCATTCCTCCCTCATCTTCTATTTCCAAAGTATCCTAAAGCTAAAGTTAATTTTCACTTTCTGTGTATAAAATTAAAAACTTGTTTGTGCTCCACTGAATCAAGGATTTTAAGGCTCACAACCCGATATACATAAAACAGGACGTCCAGTACGTAAAAGTTGGAAATAGTATGTACTAGGAAAGATTGATTGCTACATGGGAAATGAGGTGAAAAAGTTGACAAAGACAAGAACAAAAAGTTCTTACAACAAGAAGATAGCAATTTGCTTTCTGTTGTTTCCGTTTGCTCAACGATACTGATGCTTTTACATTTTTTCCCAGATACTTTCCATCACAATTATAAGAGGATTTTGAGGATGATGTACTCATTCAGTAAGCTCAGGTCTGAAGATAAAACCCACTAAATAGCCCATAGCCTACAAAAAAAGTTGCATGACCATGTGGATTGTCATGACTGTCTCTTCTTCGGTCACAGATGACTGTCAGAAAGATTTTTGCTGCAAGGCACAAGTAAAGGTAATTCAGACTATGACACATTACTGAAATGACAAACCATACCTTCACTTTCACAGAAAGAAGTATCTGTGTATCAGCTAGGCATATTTTGTGTCCTGGGAGAAGGATGCTTCTGGGTATGGGATATCAAGATCCCAGAGTCTTTTTTTTTTTTTTTTTTTTTTTTGCCGTGAGTCATACTGTTTGAAGAGATAGTAGGTTTCTGGATCTGTTTTCATCCTGTGTGTGGATATTCCCTGTTGGGCTCAGCAACTTGTGGGAGTGTGCAGCAGGCTTTCATCTCTACTGTCTGAAGGGTCTGCCTGTATGCTGAAGGTGGCCGTCAGCCGAACTGCTGTGAGTCTGCCCACCTGATTGTTCTGTGGCACTGACCACAGCTCTGACTGAAGTTCAGCTGTGGACCACATTGGTTTTCCCTGGATACCTGGTGTAGTGGGCTGGCCTCCAAGGAGCCAGTCATAGTATGACTGTGGATGAAGTAGTTGGCCAAATCATGCCTTTATGCACTGTAGACAAACCAATGATGACATGTAATAACCCATAAGCATGTACATGCTGGCCAAGTCAGCATGTTGTTGGGCAGCACAGATGAAAAAGGGGAGGAGGAGTTACTTGTGCAGGAAGGTGACAGGTTATATAAGTGTATGTATGCAGGGATTTTCTCAAATAGATCTCCCTTCCAAACTCAAATCAACCTGCAGTAGTTTCTGCCCAGGGTTATGACGGAAGTTGTGCATCTCTCGGTAACAAAAAATGCACATGTATGTGTTATCAGCCGGGAGTTAATAAAGTGACTGGCCTCCACATAAAAGTTGCAAAGAAATGAAGTTTGTGACTCCTGTGATACTGTTTAGTCTCAATTCTCTTGTAAAACTGGGCACATGTATGTTCATTAATTATTTCCCAATACTATAATTTTTTTCCTGCTCTCCTTCCATCCTACCTTCCCTCTCAGAAAAGGTACTTTTCATAAAAGAATTTCTGTGGTTTGTCTCCCAAGGGAAAGCCCATCTGTTTAATAAGCTTTATCAGAAACATTGTTCAGTTCTCCTTACTACTCAAAGATGATTAGTTGACAAGTACATGAGATAAAAATTAAACTGTTTAGGACATGAGCTATTTAAGAAACAAAGAGAGATGTAGGATGAGGGTTTAATTTTTTTCTTAATTGTAACATTAATGAGGATTTAATGTGACTATATTATCTCTAAAGAGAGTAGGAACATAATGAGATAGTAAATCGGTGTGTCAAGAATTTTCTGAAGCAGAGCAATTTTTGTAACCAACTTGACTTCAGGCAAAATAGCCAAATTGCTGCCATTTGACAGCATATTATATATCAACCAGTGATACAAAACATCTTAACCCCGGGAAACATCTGCACAAGGTAGATCCAGATGCAATCTTGAGATGGGGGACAGGGAAAGAAGTGAGGGCTGTATGGTGATGTGCAGATCATGTGACTGGAGCAAATTTAATGTTTCTAAGTCAACATACAGCCCATTTCTGCCCTATCATTTACACTGTGGAGCTGAAAAGAAAAATCTTGATTGTATCTGCCTATGGGAGATTGTACCAGCCCACAGGAATGGAGCAGATAATAGTGGAATAACTGTGCATAATTTTATTGAAAGTTTTCCTTGTAGCAAGGTTTTTTATCTTTCCTCACCTCCTCCAGGGAGGAATGTATGTTTCTATTTCTGAAGTCCATGACAGTCCCTCTTCCGAAGGTCTAAGCAGAATTATTAAAGTAAAAGATCTCAAAAAGTCACTCTGTGTAGCTCACCAAAGAGAAAGAATTGATTTGATCAGTCTCTAAGCACTCGCATAGAGCAGTGACATTGATAGTGACACTTCATTTTAGCTGATTAAAAAGATTGAGTTTTAATGGTTGGAATACAAGCCTTATCCCCCTCCCATTAGTCAGAGGGGGGTGGGGGACACACACACACGCAGGGCAGAACTGGTTGCTGTAACAGGAGCTATAAACAGCCCCGGATAGGGTAGAAATGGTCTAGACAGGATCAGACCTGGCTGCTGTGTTTGAGTTTAAATAGAGCCCTGGATGGTAGGCAGGGATGTGTGGGTCAGGGTCCCAGCTAAGGCCACTCAGGGCAATCACAGGCTACAGGTGTCTTCAGGGACCTGACACAAGCAGGTGCTTTGGTTTATATTGGATTTAATGCCAGGGTGTTGCCTGGTTTGAGTTGCTGGAAGGTTCATGGTTAGATGGTCCTTCCTTCCTGTGAATGGGGGAAATTGTGGGTTTGTTGCAGTCTTCAAAGTCAGAGTGTGGTGGAACCAGCAATATGAATTTCTCAGGTAAGAGTAACACTCTTGTTACTTTTTTAAGGGTAGTGCTTGCCAGCAAAAATCTGTCCCCCTCTGTGTCCTTAAAGGCAGTGGGGAGTCAAGCCTCGGAGGGACCTCATGAAACAGCTCTGCTCTGATAATTCCTTACCTAGCACAGAAAAGCAGCTGAAATGCACGTGAGAGAAGTTGTGCTTTATTATACAAGTAGATGTTTCCAGAACTCATCCAGAACTTTCTTCTTGCTGAATAGCTCCAATAAGGGCACTGAAGCAAAGCATATAAATTTCAGTGAACACAATGTAGTCAAGCTGAAAAAGTTGTAAGTCGATAGTGTAATATCCAGGATTTAGCACGTGCAGATGCAGTATTCAACAGAAATAGTTCCAGTGACCTTGAAAATGGGCCTTTCTATGGTAAAGATATAAGCTGTGCTGTCTGAAATGACCTGTAGAGTCAGCAAATATGTGGCAGCTGGTAAATATAGCTTTTAGCTTTATAATGTATTTAGAAGTCTAATCAATAAGCCTGACTGTGGGAAATACAACCTTTTTCGCTTCCCTTTGCAACAAATACTATTTTTATTCCTTTTCAAATCAGTTAACAAGCACCTCTCCTATTTTTAAAAACATTGAACTGGTAGGTACAAGACCACTAGTTTCTTCTTTCTTGTCATTGCTATTTTAGTATTGAAAGCTTTCAGATAAATATTTTCGGTATAAGTACATCTACGCTAATAAAATACTTCCAAGAATTCCTCTGGAGCTTGGTTTGGGATGCGGCTGGGGGTGGGTCACAACACATGATGAGGTCTTGTTCAGACTTGGATGTTTGCAAACAAAGATCTAAGGACAAAATATATGCCAGTGGCCCACTTTATTGATGATATAGATGAAAACAGACATGAGGAAAATGGGGATTGCATGAGGTCTCTTGAAGGCGATGAGAGTCTCTAGATAATTGTTTGCAGCTAGTGCATTGGAGGGCAACGTGTTTCATGTTTGTTCCTTGTCATGCTTTAACAGGCCAGTTCAGGTGCTATTGCAGCTTTGTAGGGATTCCCAGGCAGGAGCTGCACACAATCATAGCCTTATGAGGGACTCGGAAAGCTTTAGATTTGGAAAGCTTTCAAGCCTTTCCAAAGCTTTCTATTAATGATTACAATTGCACTGTATGCTTATAGGTAAATAGGCTGTTGCATGACCCTGTTGTGGGCTGATTACCACCGTTCCCACTGTGTTAATCGCGGAAAAGCCCCCTGAGGTTTTAAATGGGAATCCTTGCAGAGTAAAGGGTTGACTAGGTGAAGGGAGGAGGCATCCCTCTAGTCTGGTCCATCATAATCAGGCACAGGATAGTGAAATGTAGGATTACCTCGTATTCTCCTCATGGCTGTTGTGAAAAGGTGACTCACGAGAGGATGAGGAGGAGAAGAAATATACATAGGGCTTGGGGTGGTGGGAGTCTCTGGGCGCTGCTGCGGTTGTAATGACGCCTCTCCCTCCCCTTCTCGTGTACTGTCTGGCGCTGGGCAGCGTTAGGTGTCATTGCGTGTCAGTTATTAACATTTTACTTAAAGAAAACTTCTGACCAAGACAATGTAATATTTCCTTCTGTTTTGAGGTTACTTAATCATTTTAACCTGAAAAAAATGGATCTACTTGAAACAAAAGCTTCAAAGTGTGAAGTTGAAATGTTTCATGTGGGGGATCTTACTACAAGTCTCAGTTTTTCAAAGGTGTCTCTTTCCTTCTTCTTTGAAAGTACTGTAAAATAATGAAAGTACTCAGTGGACTTGGCCTATATTTGTACATTCTGCTGGGTTTTATGGCTTTTTCCCAGAATTTACTTTTTGGTGGCCATTTAATTTGTTTATTTAGTAAATTCATGTAGATACAAATCATCAGTCTCTGGCTTCTTGAAGTGATAAAATTAGTGTTTGCATCTATTTTAAATTTAAACACAGACACTTCTTGGATGCTTTCTTTCCCTTTCCTTTTAAACAAAGGAGATTAATAGTATCATACCATCTTTTTTTTCCCTTAATGGACCATAAGGGATTTTCTGTTTACTACTGCAAACATCTGGAAAACACTTCAGAAATTCTTTATGTTAATTCCCTTAACAAGGTTTGTATTTTAAGCACGGGTCACATATTGAGAAACAATTTCCGAGTGAGTTTAGCCATATCACTCAGTTTGTTATTTTTTGAGTCCTCATTGCTAATCTCTTGGTGGTAACTGGGAAACAATACTCTTGGAAGTGTTACAGTCTTTGATACTGATTCCTAAATTTTCTGGAACAAATGTTACACTCTGCTTTAAGTATGTCTGGAGTCACCGGATTTGTGTTCATGTAGTAGCCAGATATAACTGTCTTCGAGGGCCAGCTGGCCCTTGTTTGCAGCCTGCTGTATTAGAGGTTAAATCAGTAGTAGACTTCATTATGGATCAAATAGTAAGACAATTCTTAACTATTTTGCATATGGTTTTGTTAAGGTGTAGCTTGAAAGCTCCCAGAGAGGATGGATCTGGCGGTTAAACTGCAAAGTCCTAGCTTTATCATCCAAGGTATTCACTTTGGCTCAGCATCCTCGCTTCAGCTTAGTGATACAAAGCGCTGCGTATGTGCATCAGAAGCTGAGGAGTGGCTGTCTGTAACTTATGAAAGCCCTGTTCACAAGCTATTGGAAGACTTCAAACTTGTTTGCTTTTATTTTTCTGTGGCTGCTCTCAGCTGTATTTAAATAGTAATTTTTCCTGGAGAAGAGGACTGTGTTTTCTCATGTCCGTGTCAGGGCCCTGAGGACAGTGACTGCTGCAATGTGACCCTCATCAGCTCCATGCCTCCTAAGAGTAACACCATTTTGGTGAGACAGAGTAATGGTTGTTCCCCTTCAGGATCTAGGGAGGGTGGAGTGATGCAGCAACCTGTATTTCTATTTGTCTTTTGGATTTATTTCTGCATAAATCAAAGAGCTTTTGTTAAAGGTTATCAGTTTAGTGCATTTAATAAAAGGCCAGTTGTGCACATGGATGTGGGTGTACAGGATGACTTGCTTGTGTGTTGCGACCTCTTAGATGCTGAGCGCTTTATCTTGTGAGAGCCTGCTAGATGTGCTGCTGGAGTTTGCAGGTGCTTCATACCATGGATGGGAGAAACATACGCAACTCCATGTGTTAGCGCTGTTAATACTGTCAGAAAAACTTAGCACCTACAGCAGCCTTTAAAAAGCTGTATTCTACAGGATTTTTTTAAGACTTGGTGCAATCCATGGATATGGATGGATGGACCCCAGGTCTGGCAGAGCCCTTGAAAATGAGGTCATTGCTTTGGAGACTTGGTTATGCAGCTAGTTATTACCAAGTGTAAGCTTTACTGCTGTGAAGGGACCTTCTTCAACACAGTTATTCAGAAATAAGCTCCTTCTTTGGTACTATGTGGCTTTGTGCTCAAGCTCCAGTTATGTTTGAAAATGATGATGTGTTCAGTGACACATACGAAATAAATCTGTCTTGGGAGATAGACAACCCCATCACCTAATATTAGAGGGATCGTAGTTACTGGGATCTGGAAGGCAGAAGGGGAAATGAACTTTTTAAATGTAGGTGGTGTTATAATTTACAGGGGAACTCTGGCAAGTTATTTTTTAAAAAGAAAATCAGATCTGCATTTGGTTTATGTTTCTTTTACATGCTGAAATGTTACAGCCAAGTGGTGACCAAGTCTCATTTCATCGTGGTCTGACAAGACTGAAACCCAAGCAAAGGAGAAGGATAGTTATTTTAAAATCAATATTTAAAGCAAATCTAATGCACATCTAACACTTTAAAAGGAACATGTACTTATTTCTTCATAAAAATATTGCTTACTACTTTTCTGTCGGTAACTCTCAGTAACTTATAAAGGAGACAAATACCATAATTCTGTTTTAAAAATGGAGATCCCAAGGTGTGGGGTTGCCAAAGTTCTTTCCTTGATGCCACTTAGAAGAGCAGTACCTCGTGTGGTAACAGGATCTAAATCTCCCAAATCCATGTGAAGTACTCTGCTAGGCTTTTGTGCTGTAAGTGTAAACATGAGATCTTAAAAATTAGTGTGTTCAATCTATTTTAAGGACAAAATAAAAGGAATTTTCTTAGAGCTTTTCCTAAAACCTGCATTTGCTTTCAGTAGACGTTATCCTAACAGCTCTTTTATGGTATTAAGTGCTGTAGCTATCTTACAGGACATAAGCTTTCACTTAGCATCTTGATTTGTGCAAAACAGGTTTATTGCGAGCCCTGGACTAATTATCTGTGGGTTAACTTTTCTTGTTTTAAACTGCTTGAGGAAATAATTACATTCTAGGTAGACGAAAAGTCTTACTTTGTTAGAATTTTTTTGTTTGCTGTAAAGGGTATGCTTTCTCATCAGATCAACAGGGTAATTTAAGAAATCTAGCCTAACCTTTTTAACTTTAAAGAATCTTTGCTGGCTTAATAGTATTTGGCATGATTTTCCTGACACTCATGAATTCCATTGTCTTGCATTGTTAATGGAGATGTGAAGGTTACAGAACTATATCTTTGAAGCAGGGAATTTAGCAACTAAATAGTTTCTAAGTTCTGTGCACAGGAGATCTTAACCAGTGAGTGCATAAACTAAGATAAATTAAAATTTTGGAAATGAAATAGCTTTTGATCCTATAAATACTTATTGGTAGATATACTTTGTATCGGTAAATAATCTTGTTGATCGCTATAAGGATGCTTGCAAGCTTATGGAAACAGAACTAAAGTTTAAATGGCAATGGAAGAATCTAGGGATTAGTCTAGTTTTAGATTTGAAACTATGTCTATGACTTCCTTAACCTACAAGAGCAAGGGTGTCGCTTTTAACTGAGTCAGGAAACCACCTTTGTTCCGAAGTTAGAATGAGGATGAGAGTCTGAGCCTCACCAGAGGTCCAGGTATAGCTCTTAACATTGTAGTCCCATCGTATCTGGTAGGCCACATTTACAGTATAAAGAGTCTGAAACCTGCTGTAAATTATGAGGAGTGGGAATGTCCAAACTCTCTGCGCCATGCCAATAGTGTACAGTGTTATAAGGAGGGAGATCTTAAATGCTGTTCAGGTTTGATGTTTGACGACTATATCAGCTTTAGGAATCGAATCAGTATTGGCTCTGCTGGGTGTTGGGTATGTCCCCTAACAAGTAAACCCTATTCAGTATAGGATGTGAAAACTAGATGTGAAGGGGTAGAAATGTATTCTCAAAGAGACTTGCATACTTTTTAAACAGCAGAATGGGGAAGATCAACAGAGAAAGGGTGCATAAATAAGGATTTATTTCCTTGACCATGTGAACTGTGATACGGTGATACATCTCTGTTTGATCCCCTAGCTTTGGGACACTGAGGCACTTGGGAGTCACTATCCATTTGCAGTGAGTAAGTGCTGAAGTCCTCTGTGCTCTATTACAAATATGGATCTTAGGTCATGAAAAATATTGTCCTGCTTGTAATTAACTTACTGCCATTCGTCAGAGACTTGAAACTTTTATGGCACAGAACAGTAGTTGGCCACAACACTACTGAAACTTATGTGAGATAGAGGTTCTGGCCAAGTGCCCCAAGCTGCCTGTGACTAAAAAGTTAGATTAATATTGTCAAGCCTTTTCCTTCTGTGTGCTATTCAATAGAAATATTTTGGCCTCCATTATCGGTCAGCCAATCTGCCAAATGCTTGATTTTTAGCATAGTGTCATTAGAGCATATGTGAGATTTTTTTATGTTATTCTGATTCTTCTACAATAGTAGATGTTATTCCATGCAGGAAAAGAGGGTTCAGTCTTCAGTACTCTAGCCTTTTGTCAGTGAAAGACCAGGAGCTTGTGATGTGAACAAACAGACCTCAAATAGAAGTGAAAGTAATCTGCAATTTGTTGAGTGTGTTAGTTGTTCAACCAGGCCACGTAATACTTGGTCTTCATTTCCATGCATTGCTTTTTGTATTAGGTACTTAATCTTACCGTTCTGCTTTCAGTAACTGAAAGTTGCTCAAAATCTTATTTGCAAAACTCTGGCTTTGTTGCTTTGGAGATCATTCTCTCCAGTTCAGTGTCACTTCTTTGTGGCAGTGAGTGTACTTTGGTTAACAGGTCTCAACTCTGCTGTGTGTTCTCTGCATCAAGCCAACCTCACTGCTTCAGCTTCCTATCTGTTGGTCTTGTGCCTCTGCCAGGCAGTAAAAACACCCCTCCCACCATGCGAGTTACTCAGCAGCTTCTCTCTGTCAGTTCAATTACTCCGGTAAAACCTTCAGGTGCACCTATCACCTCTCTCCAGTAGTTGGGAAGCAGCAAGGGAAAGACCAGTTTCCTCCTACCTCTGTCACCAGTGGCTACAGCACTGGTCTCTCAAAGACTTGCTCGTCTGCTGCTTTGCTGTCAGTTTTCACTGCATGAGATTTTTAAGGACTCTTAAATAGTAAAGGTGGTATCAGGCAGCAAGAATAATAGGTAAATGTGTGGAAGGTTGATGTATGCAGGAAAAATGGGAAAACTGATTAGAAGGGCTTAGAAAAAGATAGGGGCTTGTGAATGGCATATTCAGAACGAGAAAGGAGATTGTGAAGCATAGTGAAGCGTTAGTCAAAAGGATGGCTATAATTACATACAGTCTCTTCTTGGGTAGCTGGGTGAACTTGGTAAATATGAGAACCTTTCCTTGAATTGCACCATCCTTGCTAAATCACCGATTAGACAGAATGATTTTACCCTGTACGAGGAAGAGGTCCTAGCTTTAAAAAACCCCACAAACTCCACCTTACTTCCTCCATACTACAGCTGGCCCATGATCCCTTTTATCTTGCACAGTGTGTTCATGCTAATCAGTCATGTCATATACTGTGTAAACCCAGAGAGGTCAGTTAGGTCTGCATGGGGAAAACTTGGTTGTCTTCTGGTGTTTGAATTCACTGGCTGCCTTTTTTAGTTATTAAATGATATTTTAATTGGTCTGATAGAATAGATCCCGTTGGAAGAGGCCTACAATGATCATCTAGTCCAACTGTCTGACCATTTCGGGGCTGGCCAAAAGTTAAAGCATGTTATTAAGGGCATTGTCCAAATGCCTCTTAAACACTGACAGGCTTGGGGCATTGAGCACCTCGCTAGGAAGCCTGTTCCAGTGTTTGATCACCCTCTCAGTAAAGAAATGTTTCCTAATGTCCAGTCTTAAACCTCGCCTGGTGTGGCTTTGAATCATTCTCATGTGTCCTGTCCCTGGATCCCAGGGAAAAGAGCTCAGCACCTCCCTCTCCCCTTCCCCTCCTCAAGAAGCTGTAGTGAGCAATGAGGTCACCCCTCAGCCTCCTCTTCTCCAAACTAGACAAACCCAAAGTCCTTTAGCTGCTCCTTACAGGACATGCCTTCCAGCCCTTTCACCAGCTTTGTTGCCCTCCTCTGGATTCATTCAAGGACCTTCACACCCTTCTTGAATTGAGGGGCCCAGACTGCACACAGCACTTGAGGTGAGGACCCACCAACACTGAACACAGTGGGATAATCACCTCTTTTGACCAGCTGGTTCTGCTGTGCTTGATGCACCCAGGATGGGGTTTGCCCTCTTGGCTGCCAGGGCACACAGCTGACTTGTGTTGAGCCTCCTGTCAACCCCCAGATCCCTTTCTGTAGAGCTGCTCTCCAGCCACTCCTCTCCCAATTTATACTTGTGCCTGGTGTTACTCCATCCCAGGTGCAGAATCTGGCATTTGGACTTATTAAATTTCATCTCATTGATTGCTCAATGATCCATTCTATACAGATCCTTCTGTAAGGCATCTTGTCCCTTGATGGAGTCAACGATACTTCCCAGTTTAGTATTGACAGTAAACTTACTAAGGGTGCACTATGACATTAATCATACTTTTGAATGTATACATCTGAGGAAAGGAATCGTACTTGTGGCATGGAAATATAAATGTAGTACTTGCATTTTTTTTTTTTAACTGCTACTTTTTGATAAAATAAATCTGTCTTCATGTGCTAATAGCTGATGCAAGACTAGGGGCTTAGTCAGCCATGTATTTTGAGTTTTTCAGTAATTTTTTCAGTGATTCGAGTAATCGAATCGAGTAATTGAAAGATCAATTATTTAGAATTGGAAATCCTTAAACTCTTTGAAGCTTCTGTGTCACCCGGAGGTTGGTATCCTTACTATTTGCTGAAATTGCACAGTCTGAGAACGTGCAGCCTACAGTCTGATATGTAACAGCTTGTTAATTTAGTTTGAAGACTATAAGTAAATAAAGAGACTGATATTTCTACCTGTTGGATTCTGGAAAAGTGTTAAACATGACTGGGATAAATCCAGTAATTTTACGCAAATATTTGTTTTTCACAGGCATTACTCTAGACCTCACTTGAGGGAAGGCAGAAAATTAAATTTGATATTATCAGGACCTGGCTGAAAAATCTGACTTTTTTTAGCAGAAGAAATTGAGAGTACATTCTTGAGAAATGTCCAGGAAAAAAAATCAAGTAGCACTTGCATTCTTTGCTTATTTGGAGAACACTGGAAGGTTTTTCTTTTAAATTGTGTTTTCTTAATATGTTAAACAATATATTTTTGTATTGTGTAAAAATCTTCAACTGAAATAACTATGGGAATCTGGCATGTTCTTTTGAATAAAATTTTTGAAATATCTTTTGTTTATTCCTCTGAGTAAAAAATCTTACATTTTAATTATTTCTTTCCTACAGAGGGATAGCTGAATTAATTGTGAATTTTGTACTTGATATAGTCTGTTTTAAACAAAGTTTTCAATTGAATTTTAGGGGATTGACTGGCAGTGAGAGTGGGAAAGGGAAGTGGCTTGCTCAGTTTGACATTATTGGTTATACATTCGTAAAATGAAAAAAGTTATTTGAAAAGCTGAACCAAAGCTCCTTCAGAAGCAGCTCCAAACCTATCTACAAGCTTTCTAGTTTCCTTTAGATGAGATCATCAATTCCTATAGTTACTAACTATTCATTTGCTAATTAACAAAATTAACAGATATAACTAGGATGGTAGCAGGTACTAGAAAGCCATTTTGAGATGATTATGAGTTTTTTGGACTTCCAATTTTATTGTAGAGATTTTAATTATTTGAGGTCACAAGGAGATTCACCAGCACAGATTTACCTGTTTGTTACAGCCTGCTTTGCAGCCTTTCTTTAATGCAGTTTGTAGCCTGCTCCTCATGAAGACCTTCTATGTTGAGCTTTGCTGTAGCTCTACTCTGCATCCTGAAGAGAGGACAGAGGCATGGTCCCTCCAAAACTGCCAGTGATCTTTCTGGGACCACCTGCCAAAATTTTTCATCTTGCAATCTCCTGAAATCTTACAAATTTGAAGAGTAAGCTGAAGGCATTGGCAACTAAGCTGTAAGGGGTAGGATGTTAAAGGCTAACAGACCTTTCCTCCATACTTTGTCGATTTGGGCAAAATGGTCTTCGTAGCACACAGCTGCTCAAGCTTAAGGACTCTTTGACAAAGTCCTGTGCTCTGCTCTTGCTAGACTGATGGCAGGTGCTCCTCTTCCCCTGGGGAAGGGATTCAACCAAAACTCGGAGCTGGCAGGTGGCACTCAAGCTGTCCCTACTCCTCCTGATATCGGTTCAAGAGAGAGAGTCTGACATGACTCTACTCATAGCGAGCGGTGCCTGGAGAGGTGTCCCATAACAGCGACCCCTAAAAGCAAGTGTGATGTGAGCCAAGGCAGCCGCACGGGAGCTCAGAGCCTGCTGAATGGACTCTCCTGGAAACAAGGGCTCTGTCTTTCCACTTCCTCCAATTCACGGACATGTTCCCTTTCCCAGCTGAGGTAGTTTCTTTGTAACCTTTTCCAAGAACCACTTTTCCCTTGGACCCGTGTAACTGACAGACCTGCAGAGGTTCTGGCAAGAGGCGGATTTGCCCAAAGTAATCTGAGTTAACATGTCTTCGTAGTTTAATTAAGCTTACTTTTTATTGTTTTTATTTTTAACTTTGGATTGCTTGTTAAAATCCAAACAAGAGGAGTTGAAGGAAGAAAAACACAGCCTGTTTGAACCCTGACTCTGCAGTGCTCAACATACTATTCCAGGAAGAATCCACATGTTATCTTTAGACGTATATTTGCTCTAGCAGTCTGTGTCTATTTCAGGTGTTATAGGGTATAAAAAATACATGGTTGACCGTCCTCACTGCACGTGGCTGCAGCTAAACTGGTATTGGGTAACAGACTCTGTCTCTCCTTGTCTGGAAATTCAAATCTGATGCTGGATGTTGTGCTCAGGGTATGTGGTCAATTTTATGTCATATGAACCTTTAAACATGTTAATACAGATGGAATTACAATGAACTATTTTTAACTTGCATGCTAACAAATATTTACATAAATCCTTTGGTGGCAGGATTTTTTCCCAAATTTATCTTCTTATAGAGTGAGTAAAAATCTTTCCTAGCTTGTTTTTCAGAGTCTGTGCTTTACATAAATCCCAAACCTAGCCATTTCCTGGGTGCTGCTTTATTTAGAAACAAAGCAAAACATCTTGGATCTTCTCTTGGCTACAGCTGGGATTCCTTCACTGGGACTCCTACGCTTCTGATCGGAATGTATGACTAACAGTTGAAACACATGTGGTAACTTAAGCTGCCCAAGAGAGTCTGTAACATTTTCCAGTTATACTTTTTTTCAGAAAAAAACCTCTGAAGCTTTCTAGTCCAAATGTATGCATATATTCAGGGAGGAGAAGGGAGTGTTATTTTGTTTTTAAAAGCACTCAGTCCTTTGAAGACTCTTTCATTTTCTTGGCAATGCATTTCTGAAACAGTCATCTTCTAAAATGACTTGCCTACCTCACCTGAGGGTGTATGCTGGCTTTGTGTAAATGACCAATATTCTCAAGGACAATAAAGACTCTATAGTGATGATCCCCCTTTGAGAAAAGTACAAGCTTAATGATCTTCTGTTTGTTTAACCCCTAAAGACCTGGTTATTGTAGTAACCATTTTCACATATGTATTGCTTTCTACCTGAGAAGCTCGAATATGATAAAGTAAACTCTTCCCAGGGAAAAAGATATTGAGCTTACAGGTGAGAAAAGCAAGAAGCAGTGATATTCAAAAAATTTGACTTTGAAAATACATTGCAGAAATGGTTCATTAGTGTTATGCTTTAACACTAACCTTCTTCCTGCATTGCCCTGAGAGATCATAATTATATTTATTTGAATTGAGTGCTCCCTCAGTAAGTTTGCAGATGACACCAAGTTGAGTGGGAGTGTTGATCTGCTGGAGGGTAGGAGGGCTCTGCAGAGGGATCTGGACAGGCTGGATCGATGGGCAGAGGCCAACTGTATGAGGTTTAATAAGGCCAAGTGCAGGGTCCTGCACTTTGGCCACAACAACCCCATGCAATGCTACAGGCTTGGGGAGGAGTGGCTGGAGAGCAGCCCGGCAGAAAGGGACCTGGGGGTGCTGGTTGACAGCCGGCTGAATATGAGCCGGCAGTGTGCCCAGGTGGCCAAGAAGGCCAACAGCGTCCTGGCCTGTATCAGCAATAGTGTGGCCAGCAGGAGTAGGGAAGTGATTGTGCCCCTGTACTCGGCACTGGTGAGGCCGCACCTTGAATCCTGTGTTCAGTTTTGGGCCCCTCACTACAAGAAGGATGTTGAGGTGCTGGAGCGTGTCCAGAGAAGGGCAACGAAGCTGGTGAGGGGTCTGGAGCACAAGTCTGATGAGGAGCGGCTGAGGGAACTGGGGTTGTTTAGTCTGGAGAAGAGGAGGCTGAGAGGAGACCTTATCGCTCTCTACAACTACCTGAAAGGGGGTTGTGGCGACGAGGGTGTCGGTCTCTTCTCCCAAGTAACTAGTGATAGGACAAGAGGAAATGGCCTCAAGTTGCGCCAGGGGAGGTTTAGATTGGATATTAGGAAGAATTTCTTCACTGAGAGGGTGGTCAGGCATTGGAACAGGCTGCCCAGGGAGGTGGTGGAGTCGCCATCTCTGGAAGTGTTCAAAAAACGTGTGGATGTGGCGCTTCAGGACATGGTTTAGGGGACATGGTGGTGCTGGATTAATGATTGGACTTGATGATCTTAAAGGTCCTTTCCAACCTAGTGATTCTGTGATAGCATAACATATTTGAATAAAAAAATATAGGAATGGAAGATGAGGTCAAAGGTATGTGTATCCCACTTTAGTGGGCCTGACTTCTAGTGGATTGGGGAGCTGCCAGTTCTTGATTTTTAGGGAAAGAATATGAGAGCAGAAAGGCATAAAGTGAGGCTTTTCCAACTCCATCAATTGCTTTCAGCAATCTGTGTCTTAGGACTCGGAGTCAAAGGTTGTATCCACATCGTCACATTTAATAGTTCTTGTAGGACTTTCTAACATGAAGCTGTCTAAAGAGAAAGCTGCTGGAAAGCTAGTCCAAAGGCAAACAGCAGATAGCAACATGCTTAGCTTTTTTTTTTTTTAAAGCATGATACTCTGTTTTGTACCTAGATGCTTTCTGCAGCAAGAGCAGGACTGAGATTTCCTTCAAAAAGGATTTACAAGACTACAACACCCTAACCTTGAAAAATGACCAGTCTGAGAATGAGGGATGATATGGTTTTGCTCAGATAGGATAGTGTTACTTGCAGGATGGTTCTTGCAACTTAGTGCAAGTAAATTGGTGTGCTCAGACCAGGCAACTGGAGTGAAAGTTCTGCTTTTTTCCTTCGTAGGACACATACTGACTCTATCTCCCTTTGACTCATATCTGTGGCAAACTCTGTTTAAGCCTTTTTATAATTATGTCTCTCTAGATTTTCTGTTATGTACATCTTATTGAAGTAGTGCTTCTTGAGGTAAATACTGTGTGTTTAATGGGCTTAGTGTTTTCAAAAAATTTTCTTGACAAAAATAGTGCTCAGGCAATCTTATAAGCACTCTGTAAGGTAAGTGTGCATATTTGCACATTTATCTTCAAATGTGGGATGATGGCTGTGTTAAAAGCTTGTATAAGAAGCATATTCAAAATCCTATCATCTAATTCAAAGTCCTTTCCACTACAATCAATTAACTTTAAAATGCATTAAAAACATTCGATTTGTAGAAGAAAATGAAGTAAATTATTACCAACGGGAATTAGGCACTCTTGACCCACTAAAACCTAATAGGATTTAATTTGTTGAGAGTTATCAGCCCTGTTTCTTAAGATCAGACTTTTATCTAGGAATTGTCAAGAATGCCCAATAATGGGATCCTAGATGGGATTTCTTTGACCTCCAAGCAAGAGATAGAAAATCTAGTTTGCAAAATCCTGAAACTGCATTACTGCCTCTTTGTTTAAAACAAACTCACCAGTAAAACAAACCCAGATGATGAAAGCTTATGTAACTACTTGATAATCAGGGGATGACTAATATGGTAGAAAATCAGCCAAACCCCTGGGAAAGTAGCATGAAATATCACTACCATGCTGCAGAATGTGTGTGCAGTACATAGAGGTAATGTAAGTGGGGTCTCAGACTCCAGCTTCTCTCCTTCAAGACTTCACTGGCCACTATGTCCCTGCCAAACGCTATTTCTATGTTTACTTGATTTCAACCTGTGAAGTCTTTAAGACCAGATGCTCCAGGTGGTGGGTTGTATGCAAAAATCAGTTTTAGTAACTGTTCAGTGTACGTCCTCCAGCCCATCTCAGAGGGACAACTCCTTATTACCTCCTGCTCTCCTGCCCTGTTCTACCCCTGCTGCATGCAAATACCTGAGTGCTGCTGAGATCCACCACCTTTGGTCATGTTCACCGTAGCATGGCATCTGGTGATGGTGACAGACGTTGCTGTTCTGCTGTCATCTTGTAACCAAGAACCATGTCTAATAAGCAGGAGGTAGAAAAACACTTTTACCTCACTACTTTTGAAAGGGCTGCTGATTTGAGCAAGGAGTTGATGCTTGCTGGAAAAAGTAATTATGAGCAACAAGCACAGGCCTGGTGCTGCCTAATGGGCTATGGGTAAAACTCATTTTTTTCCAGTTCTAAGCTAAATGTTTTTTGTATTGATTTTGCAGGACAATTTCATACCGTTGTCCTATTCATTGAAACAGTGAAATGTTTCTACGTACTCAATGGTTTTATAAGTTTATAATGTTTTGTCTAAGCTTACAGTACCAGATTAATAAGCCATTCACATAATGTTATTTCTTGTGAGGTAAGGTCAACAAGTTAAAACTTCTAGACATTACAGGCCACTTTCCCCTCTTTCTCTCATCACCAGAATTTTCCCTACCCTTATGTGTGTAAATATGTTTAAGTGATACCAGAAGGAGAAGCTTAACATGATAGTGGATTTCTTCCTTTCAGTTCCATCCAGTAACACTCCTTACAGAGGGTCTCTTTCTCTGAGTTTGTACTAGACTATTAGCAGTTCAGTCATGAACAATTTTCTAAGCTTTCTGCACTGGAGATAGTGGCCAGTGCAGTCTTTCAGGCCAAGTGATTTAGCTAATCTATTTCACCAGCACCCTTATCAGTCAGAGGTTTATCTTCTTTCAGTGTTGGCTTCAGAGCCAGATACCCAATACAGACAATGAACAGGAGTTCTCAGGTTCTTGCACAGAAAGTCTCGTTTTCTTCACCATCTGACTAAAAAACCTCCTTCTCAGAATCTGAATTTTAAACATCAGGCAGATGGGATAAGAATACCAGTAGGTTTAGGAAAATGTAGTAAAAATTCTTAACTGAAAATATGTAGATAATTAAACTTACAGTGTGGTTAAGTGCTTTGACCTAAAACTTTCACTTGCATTTGTCACTTTTTTTAGCAGATTTACTAGAAGAAAGAAATAGGGCTGCAGATTTTACTAGGAAATTTAATCGAGAAACTTTGGTTGTTTAAACAGTTATTGTGGTCCAGGGGTGTGAAACTTAACTTTCACCTGATTTAAGAAGGAGGCTCTAAATGAAATATATTATTTTAAAAAACTAATAAGTTGGAGAAAGTAATTTAGTAGTTTACTGAAATTCTACTTCTAATCACAGACAGAATATGCTGAGGAAAGGCAGTTTGAATAAACTTGATGTGAGAGTGAGAATCTAACTGATTAGATCGAATTTTTCTTTTGTGGTAAACTTCAAGTGCTACTCTGAAAGAATAGCTATCCATACCTACCAAAATTCAGCAGCTATATGCAGGTCTTGTGCCCATATTAGTAATGGAAATGCATGGACAAACTAGAGAAATAAAAATCAAAATACACCAACCAAAATGGAATTTATTAACCATTCAACAGTAGGTTCTGCAAACTGGATAACCTGTGAAAGGGCAGTTTGTTTGCTTAGATCATCCTGGTCTACATCAGGATTTTGTTTGTACCTTACTATGTGTCTTAAAAGAGTCTTGTATCTCAGGAGGAGGAAGATTTAGCTGCTTCAGTATAGCCTCCTAAAGATAAATAGTTATCCCTTAAAATGTGATATTCCTGCATGATGCAAAATCTGGTACTCCACGCGCATGGTTGTGTAATTTGGTCCTTTGAAATATCACAACATTAGTTGTCATATATGTAACATAGCCCTGCAATGACAAGTTCTTCTCCCTCAGTCTTTTTCTAACTAGCGTAATAGTCCACGGCTTGCTTATTTCTATTGGTTTTGCCACTGCCTATGATACTATGTGATTCTTGGAGGCTCTCCTGGAGACATTATGTGCTACGTTAGTACATGCCTGAGGGAATACTCTGAACCTGGCTACAGCTCTTGACATGTAACAAATGTCATCCGTATAAAATAGTCGTCCTGGGATTAACTGACCAATTTTAAAACTTTTTTTCTCTTTAGGTGCACTATGGGACTCTGCTGCCATAAGACCTTTCCCAAGTTTCTAAAAGAATTCAATCTGTGCAACTTAGTTTTTACTCACATTTATTGTGTTTTGTATTGAAAGAATATTTTTCTCAAGCTACTTATGGATGCAACATGTAAAAAAACACTTGAAAACAAGCTTAAGACATATTAGTGAAGTCCAATGTTTTCAACCAATTAGACAATGTTCAGGGAAGCCTTCTGAAATTGTTTTATATTCCTTACTCTCTCTCTTTTATGACAAAACTAAATGCTTTGCAATCCACTGAATGCCAGGAAATGCTGTCTGTTTCATAGCATCAGTAACTCTATTTTCACGTTTCAAACATGCTCTAAATCCATTTTTGAAATATATTTGTGTCTCAGGTTCTGTATGCTTCTAGACATTATATATATGTGTATATATATACAAAAGCCATCCTGGCTTCTGGAGTAGTCCAATATATGACTTCCACAGTGGACCAGCTCAGTTTCAATTTAGTTTTTAAGTCTTGATAGTCCAGTCATGCATAACTATGTTCTGTGACAGTTTCTTATTGCTTGTTATGTAGTTAACGGAACTTCTGGCTGAAAGATAGTCATTTCCCCCAGGGGAAAATTCCCCAAAATTCCCCAGAGTAATATAGTAACTACTTGGTTTCTGGGAAACAAAGAACCAACTCTGAGAAATGGGCGTAGACAAATTGTTTTACTATAACTCTTTGGCTGGCTAGCTGAGCTCATAGATAAAGAGGGAAGGTATGAAGTAATGGTTTTGTTGAGAGTTGTGTGGGCTTCTTAAAATCGAGAATACTTCCATACTGTTTCCTGGTTGTTTCTACTGTTACAAAAGTTTGAAAACTTAGTTTTTAACATGCTTTCAGCTTAATCATCCAATTAGTATTAGCTGGCATCATGGTGTTTCCAAAGTGTGAGTGTGGGTTTTTTTGTTTTTTCTTGATCTTAAGCGGATACATAAGATACAAACATCTTAAAGTTAACAGGTGCATCTCAGAAATGGGCTTTGAGGAAAAAAGTATTTTTAGAACCTTCAGCAGACCAGAGACCTGGGAGGGAAAAATCTGTTTCAATATAGAAAGAACATTTATTTCTTTTGAAGTTGGACTCTCACAAGTTTGTTGCATGGTGGCTCTCAAAAGGAAGTGGAATGTTTGAAAATGTTTTTTCTTCTTAAGGTGGATAACTTTGTGCTGAATAATGATTCCTGAAGGCCTGTCAGACTAGGTCTTTATATGGTCAACAACTTCATCCTAGATAGAGATAACTGAGGGGGAGTCAATATCAAAAACACCAAAGACTTCCTTGTTTTGAAACCTCATGATAGCTTACCTTGCCTCAGAGGAAGAAAGCAAAATAAAATCATCCAGTCTTATGGGTGCAGAATATTTTGGGTGTTCTTGATTTTTAGTTCATGACTGCTCCAAAGACACAATCTCTTCGACATTGAAATTGCCTCTTAAATTTTTTTCTTATTCTTTCTCCTGCCTCTGAGTTGGCAGAGCATGACTTATGAGAATTCATTTATTTTTCATTAACTCATTTGTTCATTGTTATTATCTCCCAGTTTTGTTAGTCATTTAAATTTCCTTTTGTATCCATTTTCACAAAAGCTTGACAAAGGTCGTCCCCACCTTTTGTTTCCTGTGTAACATTTATCTCTGAAATGATCATAGTGTTCTTTAGACTGCAGCATTTTGCTAAGCTTTTATTGTTTACCTCCTTTCAAAACTTTAAAACAAAGCTTGGACAACTTAAATTCATTGATCCAGTCATTGTTTCTGCTTAGTACTTATGTCAATTGGCCTGACATACTACGTGTCCTGCAAAGTCTACATGTTGCTTGGTTAACCATGTGTCCACGATCAATAACTCCTCAAAGAACAAAGTGGTCGTGGTGAGTCCACAGTCTACAGATATGAACTTTAGCCAGCAGATCATGCTCTAGCACATGTACATTAGTTTCAGTGTAATAAACAGCAGCTTTCACTTGTGAAAATAGCACCATGTATCACATCAGTGATAATAAACATAAAAAAAAAAAGCTGGAGACTCTGAAACACACTTTCCCCTTCCCACTGCCTCTTGTGCAGTACAGATATCCTTTGTATGTCTGGCAAACCTGTGCCCTTGACTTCTGGGTGCAAATGCATGGATGAATAACTTTGGTCATTAATGGAACATTATCTCTGCTTTGCTGCTCCCATAACAATGCCACTTGATATAAACAGTACATGTACTGTACACATGATGGCTTTTTAAACTTGCCACTTGGTGTATGAACTCTTGACCAAAATGAAATCTTTGCCATGTGTATATTGCAGAAGTTGCATTTACATAACCTTTGATCATTATTGAATTACCTGAGTTCCTGTTCTACCAGCTACCTAGAACCACCCTTTTATCTAGCTTGCTTTTTGTTTCAGGAGGATTTTGTAATGGGTCATTTTCTTCAATTAACCAGAATCACTGAACCTAGTCTGGCTTTTCTTGGTCTTTAATTTTTAGATTGAAACTTTAACTTTTTGATGATAAACTATTTTAAAGAGCAACATTTTCAATAAACGATTGAGCATCTTATCAGACTACTTTTTGCCAGTTTCTGTTAAAACAGTCACAGGATTTGGAGCTATTTTGTATGTCATTGTCATTAATGTTTTCCACTTCCAATTTCTACTTTGTTTGAAAAGGAGTGTCCCTGTATTCTGCAACCCTGACCTTGCAAATGTCACTTTTACTGACATTTTCAATGTATAATACAGTATGTGCTCTACTGGTGTTCTGGCCTTTAGGGCTATGTCTTGCATTAGTCTACAGAGATAGCTACCCTACTGAGAAGGGAGCATAGCTAAACTGTGTGGATGCGAGCTGCACTAAGCCCCTTGTCCTCAGATATACAGAACAGGATGTGTCTCATTTTGCTTACTAGTGTAGATGTAGCTTGTGCTTGTTCCCTGCAAGTGGGTGCGCTTTTTGTGTAACTTTAATTTGGTGGTAGATATAGTGTCCTACATTGTGTTGCAAGTAGTATTTTCTTGTGTTGCTGTGTAACATGTTGATGTTATACAGGACAGTGGCTTTCCTACCATAAGTGGTCCCAGATATTTCTTTCTGGACTTACTCCCTACAGACCTTCCCCGGAACAGCAAGTGAAAAAACAGTGTCCCAGAAAATGTTTTTATTTGGAAAGGAAAAGTAAGACTTCAAGGAGTACCATAGAAAGTTTGCTGTCTCATACTGGTTTTATGTGAGAGGCAATTGGAAATTACTGCATGGCTATAGGAAGTCCTCAGATAACAGATGTATGGAAAGAATATATATGACTGTAGCAGGTGGGTCAGAAATGTTCCCTTTATTAATTCTGAAAATAGAAGTAGTCTCTCCAGAGGTAGAAACATGGTTTAGGAATAATTTCAGCTGGTTTCTTTATGTAGTTGGTCAGACTATGTGATAAGTAGCTAATTTCTCTATATGCTAGTGTGTGAGGGTTTTATGCCAAGATCGGATTTCCATAGCATTTCACCTCCTTGGGTCAATGGAATCACTGTAGATTAATCTTACATATTAAGAAATGACTAATAACCTAAGGGAGTAAGATGCAAAAAGCTGTTATTGCCTTTGCTGTTTTGATACAGGAACAGTCACACTATTACCTTCTCTATAGTTATTAAATGCCCTTAAAATGGATTGCATCCTCCTTGCCGTCTTCCATTCTGAATTTAATAGAGACTTTAATGAAATTTTCATAGTAAAACAACTTGCCAGAAGGTTGAGAAAGCCAAAAATAAAACTGGGAATGGAATTAATCTAAATACCCTTTTCTTTTTCATTTATGTTGATAGCACTTCAGGCTGGAAAACGTGCTAGAAGCTGATTGCCAAAGGTAGAGAAGGCAGGATGAGGGGGGTAAAGATAACAGAACACAGCATAAAGTGTTGAAGCTACTGCCTCTTTTGCTAGAGTTTGAGAAGTTTTCATTCAATAGCTTGAGAGTTATAAATATTGTGCTGCTTTAAATGCTTTCAGAATGACTTATACAGAACATTTTAGTTGACTTTTAGTATGTTTTTCACAATGCCTTGAATCCATGGTTGTCTTCTAGACATATCTAGATGCTGCAAGAGCATCTTCTTGAGGCTGAAAAAGCTAGTAAAAGCTAGTATGGCACCAAAGCAACCCCAAGAAACCTTCAGGCTCCAAAGGTCAGATACAAGTACTTAACACGTTTTTTTTTCTTTGAATTATCAACAGAAATGGCATAGCTGTCTATGTTTAAAAAAAAAAAAAAAATTGTCACATAGTAACTCTAATGAGTTTTTATATGTTGAAAATGTCAATGAAAATGTGGGGAAAAATTAATTTTTACCTATAGTAGACTTATCTTTGTTTTAAAAACAGAATTTTTAAGAGACTGAGAAATATGCAGCAATGGTCACTAAATGTAGCCATGCAGCTTAGTCACAAATTCCTTTGCTCTGCAGAAGCACCCAAATTTGGCTTGTTTGCTGGGAGCAGTGTGGCACAGTTCATCTCTCTGTTCTCTGGGCCCTTCCAGAATACCTCAATCTATTAAGGCCTTGTCCCTGTGTTCAGTGGGAACTGAGGTCATGCACTACTCAAGTACTGGGGCTCTGGTTGCAGAAGTAAACACAGTTTGCAAAGCGTGCTCTGCTAAGATAAACAGGCTGTGTGTTCTTAAGCATAATTAAGACTTGAGAAAAACGTGTACCTGTTACACTAGTCAGCAAAACCAAAACCTCTCTATTTTCCAAAGAAATAATATTGTAGGAGTGATGGACTGATTCCTAAGGGTGAGACGGTGGTATAGGCCTTCAGAAGCTGAAAGAAGAAACAACATTCTTTTGTCTACCTCACTTGCATTAAACGTAAGTGTAACAAGTAGGTAGGTATGTGGAAGATGTGCTTCAAGCTGAAAATTGTTCTGCCTGTGTTGCCTAATTAGTGAAAAAAAGTGGTGTGATGAGGAAGACTAAACCACTTTCTTTTGCTGGGTCTTGAGGGAGCCAATACTGGGGCATGTGCTTGTGAACAGTCCATCTCAAACTAGAATTCTGACTTGTTTGAAAAGTCCATGTTTTCCTTGATGTTGACCACCATTGTGATTCAGCAGTACGTAGAAATATCTTCTCTTCACATCCAAACTTCAAGGGGTAGAGAAAGTAAATGGATATATGCCTTGCTTATACGGGTGGGAGATGATGTCTTAGGGATACACAGTGCATAACCTGGGGGGCACTGAGAGAGTTCAGGAAGGAAGAGAAAGCAGATGGAGAAGCTGTGAGCTAGAAGTGAAATTGCTGTTCTGGAGCAGTATGGATGTACAATCTATTTCTCTGCACTACAGCTACACTTTCAGAACCACTCGAATAACTCAAACCTTGCAGAGCAACCTTATACAGGTAGTCTATTGCTTTAGGGCATCTGCAAGATCAGAATGCAGAGACCAAGTGACATGACCTATTCCTGGTCCATTATTGTACTGGGACATCTGTTCTAGGGATTTAGGTGTGAAGGTAAACTGGCCTATAGTAAACATAGCATGTGTATCTTACAGTGTTGGAATAGTATACGCATGTGAACAGCTTGATTAGTAAACATAACTTATTAGTCTTCAACATGTTCGTTAAAAAGGACTGACTTATGGAAGTCACATGGAATTTTAGCAGTATTGAACATTTCTCCTGTTTCTAATGTTATGCATTTTAAAAAACAAAAACCAATCAACAAACACTTAAACAGACATCCCTACAGTTCAAGCTACTGTACAGACTGTTCCTCTCCTAGACATAAGCTGACATCTGTTTATAACTGAAGGCAGTTAGCAAAGAGTTACAATCCTTGCACAATAGCAAGATTTAGAAAATGAGATTCTAAGTGCTATTCACTTGGTCATTGTAAAAGTTCATGGTAAAAGTATCTTAGGACTGAGGGATGAGAAGGGGCTACAATCTACTGATGATTCTGAACAAATAGTCTTGACAGTAAACTGTTAGTCAAGTTTGGGTGGGAATCATAAGTAGATCTTCATCTAAATCCAACCTAGTGGCCTTCTGTGATGGAGTGACTACATCAGTGGATGTCACTGTGTGAAGATGTGAAAGAGCTATGGATGTCATCTATCTGGACTTCTGTAAGGCCTTTGACAAAGTCCCCTCTCTCAGCTGGAGAGAGTTGGATTTGATGAGTGGACTGTTGGGTGGATGAGGAATTGCTTGGATGGTCGCATCCAGAGGTAGTGGCTCCATGTTCAGATGGAGATCGGTGAAAAGTGGTGTCCCTTAGGGATCCACACTGGGACCAGTACTGTTTCGTATCTTCATCAGTTACATAGACAGTGGGATCGAGTGCAACCTCAGCAAGTTTGTAGATAACACTAAGCTGAGTGGTGCAGTTGACATGCCTGAGGGATGGGATGCCATCCCGAGGGACCTGGACAAGCTTGAGGAATGGACCTGTGTGAACCTCATGAGGTTCAACAAGGCCAAGTGCAGTGTCAGGGCAACCACCGGTATCAGTACAAGCAGGGGAATGAAGGGATTGAGAGCATCCCTGCTGAGAAGGACTTGGGGGTACTAGTGGATGAAAAGCTGAACATGAACCGGCAACGTGTGCTCACAGCTCAGAAGGCCAACCGTATCCTGGGCCACATTAAAAGAAGCGTGGCCAGCAAGTCAAGGGAGGTGATTCCGTCCCTCCGCTCTCATGAGACCCCACCTGGAGGACTGCATCTAGCTCTGTAACTGTCAGCACAGGAAAGACATGGACCTATTGGCGAGGGTCCAGAGGAGGGCCACAAAAATGATCAGAGGGATGGAGCACCTCTCCTATGAAGAAAGGCTGAGAGAGCTGGGATTGTTCAGCCTGGAGAAGAGAAGGCTCCAGGGACACCTTATTGCAGCCTTCCAGTACTTAAAGGGGGCTTAGATAAAAGATGGGGACAGACTTTTTAGCAAGGCCTGTTGCAATAGGACAAGGGGTTATGGTTTTAAACTAAAAGAGGGTAGATTTCTACTAGATCTAAGGAAGAGATTTTTCACAATGAGGGTGGTGAAACACTGACCCAGGTTGCCCAGAGAGGTGGTGGATGCCCCATGCCCAGAAACAGTCAAGGTCAGGTTGGACGGCGGTCTGAGGAAGCTGGTCTAGTTGAAGATGTCCCGGCTCATTGCAGGGGTTCGGACTAGATGACCTTTAAAGGTGCCTTTCAACCCAAACTATCATATGATTCTAAATGAACTATAAAATGGAGATCCTAGAGTCTGACATGACACCTTGTTTCAGCAGTATAAAACATGCAGAGTATGGATGCAGGCATGATTATAGGTTAGTGGACAGAATCACAGCTGATCCAAAAGATGGAGCTACATGTCACTTTAAAAAGTGCATTTCTGCTTTGAAAGAGGAAAACTGTAAAGAGTTTTTATATAAAACTGGTACAGCTGCAGACTAGACTAACTTTGCTGTAATATTCTTTTATTGCCTGGAGGGAAAAATTGCAATAAGAATCTTGGTTTCAGAAAAATTCTTCTCTTCATAGTGAGGATCTCTAAGTGCAAATGAAGTCAGGAAAGGAAGGAGGTGTGATATAACCTGAGTTTAAAAAAAAAAAAAAAAGGCTAGAAGAGGTATGTTGCACCATGAACTTTTAAAAGTGAGGTTGGTTGGGAGAATATAATTTAATATAGCAGTGGAGAGAGAAGATTTGTGAGGTCAAATGCTCAGCCAAGATTTATTCCTGTACTGTGAGTCAGCTGGTAAGACAGGGCTACAATGAAAAATTCTGACTTCTAACTCTTCCTTCTTTTTTGACTTTTAAGACTATTCACGTGCATAAGGGTAAGTGAGATTGCAGAAGCAGGCCCACTTTTTTACTAGACAAGGATTATTAATAAGGAATACTTTCAGGATGAAGCATTCTGGTTTGAACTTCGTTTGGCAGTTTTATTTTTCGGTGTGCCAGAAAAGCACTTGGCAGATGGAGGAGAATGGGATAGAACTTCTCTATTGCAAATCTCTTTCTTCCCAGTGCCTGAGGAGAGGTCACTTTTTTAATGCCTTTTGCCAAAAGAGTTGCAGAGGAATGTTCCTGGACTGAGCCTAGGTATAGGGACCATGGCCACTGTGAGTTTGCTCATGCATGTTCTGCTGCCTGGCAATAGAGTTATCCACCTTAATCTTCTTCTCCCCCCAAAAAACTGGTTTTATTCTTGGCAGCAGTAATCTGTGCAGATGTGCAAGAGAAGACTGGAGATCTGATAGTCAGAATAGCAGGTACAAAGCAGTACAGACCATCAGGGCAAGTTCTGCATGAACCAGAGAAGTTGTGCTTCCGTTATACTCTGAATCCTTGTAACTCAGATTTTGCCAGTATGTTGAAAAAGTTGCTGCAGTCTGTAAAACTTATTATGATTGATTCTAGTAGCAGAGTGGACTAGGGTGCACGAGGGTGATATTATATCTGATGTAATGTGGCTCAAGACATCTGAAATAATAAAAACCAATTACATATTTTGGTCTCTTGACTGAAATAGCAAATATTTCATTCTGCATAAAGGAAGTAGGTAAAAGTGCAGACAAATAAATGTCTTGGTCTTGCTTCCAGAAAATTCATAAAGCCAAAGCGTGTTTTGTTTTAAAATAAGTATATAAAATAAAAACTCTTTCCAGAAAAGCCCTGAACCAAATGAATCTGTCTCAAGGAGGCAGAATGAATAAAACTCAAGGAGAAATAAGGTTTTCTGACTATCATTCAGTAATAAGTGATCAGAATAACTTTCAGTATGTTACGACATGTTCAGCAACACCAGTTCCTGTTACAGCAAGCTTAGTGTTGTCTTCCTCTGTCAAAGCCACATTAACACCCTTTATTTTCTGTAGCTCTTAATTATTTTAGAGGCACTAAGCCCTACAGAGAAGTGGGTTGATCCAAGAAGCATATATTGTGTTATGCATAATGGTAACTGCAGTGGGTACCCTGCATTAATCCAACTACACAAGACATGAAATAGAACCAGACATAAAAATTTGACATCTTTTTGTTTGTAAACTTGCTTACACAATAGCTGTCCGGCGGAAGCGCTTTACTCATGGACACTTAAAGCTTATTAACACATGATTGGGGTATCCTGCTGTCAGCTACGGAGTGCAGTGACTGTTTCAAACCCTTTCCAGTAACACGACTCAAATTATATGGGTGCTGCATTCTAGGCTTATGTTTCTTTGCAGCACATACGACTGAAAACAGCAAAGCTGACATTTAATACACTCTTCCACATTTGTTTTGTAAGTGGAAGCTTAAATTCTGTGTCTTTGAAATTACTTTTCAGATACCATTCAGAGAATATTAAGAGTACATTAAACAGCATGAGACTGAAGATGTGTGACTTTGGCTTCCAGCAAAGTCAGATCTTAAAGTAAGAATGTGTTTTGTGACTCTTTTTCTATAAGGTGCACAGCTGGGCAGTTCAGTAAGTCCAAGGGAGTGAGGAGCAGGGCCTTATCAGGCATTTACTGTCATCTGTTTGCCACTTCATTCTGTATATACAGAAAGCAGATTGGTGTTTAACTTCCCATGGACCACAAAATATTGCTCTTTTTGCTATTTTCAAGGACCTCAGTACGGAAAAGTTACTGGTCTTTCTTTAGAATGATTTCTTGGAAAATAGTATTTGAAGAGTGTGGAAGGATGACGTTTTAATTTGAGGAAATGCTTCACTTCCACTTACCTATCTAACCAATTGACTCTGCTGTCATTAGCATTGCAGTGTGTGTCAGGGAGGAGGGAATCTTCAGTTTTCCCTTGAGGTCATAGTCTTTACAGTCTCGTATCAAAGATTTTTCCCATTCTGAAGAAGCAGTCCAGCACGAATACTGTTGAAGTTGTTGTGAAGTGGTGCGGCCCCCCATGTCCCAGGGGTGCGTTAGTACTCCTGGGTGCTGTGAACCCATCCAGGAGAGAATGCCCTATCCCCAGGCTTCCTACAGAGAAGGGATTTTTTTCTTTTTTCTCACTTGTTATGAGATAGTCCTTTAGTTTGTAATGTCACAACAGGACCAGGTCAGCTCAACTTTTGAGGCCTCAACGATCTCAGCTGAAAAAACATCCGGCTTTCTGGTCAGTGTTTTGAAAGTAAAATCATTAATTTCTATTTATTAGAGGAGGCTACAGCAGAGCATGCTGGTGGTGTTTATGTTTTAACAAGTGCTTTGGAACTTCAGGCTGCTTGGTGCATACTTGAAAGTGCCCAGAAACAAGTTCCATTCCTAGGGACCTAGAACTGCAATTAGGTTGGTTTAGCTCACGGCTTTGGCAGTCTTGGTCCAGGCTTCAGGTAACATGATGCAGAAATATGGTTTAGAACAACACTGGGTTTACTTCTGCTCTGCTGTGCCAAGCATGGACTGTATACCTGTGACTTGAATGCTTTATGAGAAACCAAGGAAAACATTTGGAGGGCTGGTGGCTGTTCTCACTTCCTGAGGCTACCCCTTCAGGCCAGGGTTTTTAGAAGTGCTCCAGTTAACCCAAGAAAATGAAAGGAACCAATTTAACAAGTTATATACGCAGTCTGTTGTACAGAAGAGTTTTGTAGGATCTGCTGCAAAGTATGCCTGTAACCTGGAGCTCCGATGGATCATCTCTTACTGCAACCTACTCTGCTTCATGTGCCCGTACTTTGAAATTATGTAGGGAGTATGAGCAGCAGTATGCCAGAGCTTTTGGAGACAGTATTTTTTTTTTTTTAGGAAAAGTGGACTTATTATTTAAATAACAGTTCTAATAATTATTCTGTAAGGATGTTTTGGGATGGTTTAGTATTATGATGTATCTCACCTATGGTGTTAAAGGAAGTGGAAATGCTTTCTGAAACCCTAACTACTTCACTCTATAGTTTAAACATATTGGGGAAAGGTAGGCATATGCTATATGCTTTTAGGACTTCCAAGTTGAGAGCATGGAACTGTTACCAAGGAAAAGGTGGCCTGATATGAGACTGTCTGACTTGTGGTATCCCATAATGTCATCCTGAAATTGTGCTTCGCTTATTTTTTTCTGGCATTTTAAACTTTTATATCTCATTGAATCTGTATTAGATATATGAGAATCTTTCATTTAAGGTAATTTGAGAAATTGTTCTTTAAAGGAAACACTAAGCTTGAAATTGTATCCATCCCTAAAATGCAGATAAATGTCTCTGGATCATTGAAATGGGAGAATAAAGACTGCAAATAACCTCAACAGCAGTATTTGAGATGCTTGGAAGATTAGAGAAAGGCCTTTTCAGTCAGATTTGGCTAAAGGATGTGTGAAAATGCAAGCAGGGCAGCTATTTCATACGTTTTTCTGAGCTCAGAAAGCCAGACTTTGTTCATGCCCATAAAGAGGATTGCACCAAATATACTCAATTTCATTGCAGTTTTTCTCTTTTATCTGAAATAACCTTCTAAGCCCACATTTCTTCTATTTTCTCAGATCAGAAAGAATAACAAAATGTTTTTGAAAGCATATTGTTTAATTATAAAAGCAGCCATGGATGAGCTGTTCTACGTGTTACTGCCTGTTTTCTGTGCATGAATGACTTATGCAAAAACTCAGAACAAACAAAAAGTTTATACAAAGAGAAAGATGATTGAAAACTGGATTGAAAACTGATATTGCTTTTGCAAATGAGAAGTTATACATACGTGTGTGAATTAGTATATTAGGAGAATTTCAGGAGTTTTTTTTAAGACTGTATGTGGATAAGATAAATGTGGAAGAAAAATCTTGCAAGTAAAATTATTATGCTGTCTTGCCCCCCCCTTCTATAATTGCAAAATCAAAATCTTTTAATGTTGTAACTTTTTTTGCTTCAGAATTTTCCTTTGACTGACTAGTTCATGCATGACACTTTTATATCAGTACATCTAATAGATTTAGGACATTTGTCCTGAAAATATAATAATGGTAAATGGGTGAAAAGAGCACCAAGTACAAAAATGTACTATTAATATTTTTTTTTTTTACAACAGAGAACAAATCCAAATGAATAGTTAAAATGCAGGGAAATACATTAAAAATAATGGGTGAAAAAAGGTACCGTTTGGTGTATGTAAGAAATGGCAGAGAGATGTAGGCTTTCTTAATGAAAGACAGGCTTTGTGTAGCTCATTGTTTTAATACATAATTCAAGAATCTAGTTCACAGTTGGATTAATGTTACCTTTGCGGGGATGTGTAGAAGTTAATTCTTTTAAGCTAATGTTGATAAAAGCACATTTAACTTGCAAGAACAGTTCTATTACACCAAAATAATTAAATAACTTCTTCCTAGTTAAATTATTGTACGCAATACAAAGATCCATTAGTTTCTACGGTTAGTCCATGCTTGTGGTATTGTAATCTAGTATAGCTGACCAGACCTATTGACAAAATGTATTATTAATCTGTGAAACTAACTAATGTGAGGTGTGACTGAGGTAAAGATTATATCAGGCTTCAAAAAAAATTAGGCATAAGGCAGGAAACATCTGCTCCTAAAACAGCTAAAAGAACAGATACTCACTTTTCAGCTGCATTAAGCTTGTGCCTTATCACTTAAGGACATTGTGAGCAGAGGTACCAACTCTCTGCTTCCTAATTCTTGGCTCTTCCCATCAGCAAAGCCTGGCACCAGCCAAGGTTCATGTCTGTACCAGTTTTCTTGATTCCATCTCCACTTGATACTGGAATTCATTAGCTGTGTTGGGACCTAATAGAAGTACCCCAATTTCTACTGGTGCTCACTGTCTCCATGGCCTTCAGGGGATTGCTCTGAGCTATAGTAAGCTGCAGAAATGCCCAAACTGATGTTATTTGTACAAGTGGTTGAATCAACTCTGTTACTCTGAATTTAGCTGAGGTAAAGTTATGCTTGATTCTTCTGTAACATAAACCGAGTAATCTTCCAAAATACCTAAGGTTTCTCCTTCGGAGTCTGATTTCAATCCACTACAGTTTTATTTATTGAAAATATAAAGAAAGTATTTCTTTAATATTCTTATCCACTCCTTAGCAAACACATTAAGACACATGGATCACCCGAGTTTCTTTTAGCAAGGATGATATGAAAAAACATGGTTCTAACTAGTTATAGTGAGGTCCTGGTTGGCCTTTCAGTAGCCATTGCAACCTGCCTTTCCTCCTCTCAAATAAGGAGGAGGAAAAGATTCTTTCCGCATACAAACCTTCACTCAAATGCCTGTAACTGTCACATCCAGATTAGATAAATGTAATGCATGCTGTGCTCTGGACTACCTTTTAAAACAACCTCTAGTTGATGAAAAATGACTGAGATACCTGGGGCGACTGGGACTTTCCTGAATGCAGTTCAATATGCTGGCGTTCACCCACAGATCCATAAATGACCCTGGAACTTTTTCAGTTGGCAAAAGGGATTTAGTTTTTCTCATCCTCTGTATGAAGAAGTAGAGGCCCATAAGCTGGATCAACCTTTGTTTTAATAGTGAGAGATGTTGTTAACTCCTCTTTTTGGGGGAAGCGGGGTGAAATAGTAGGGAGGAGAGGAAGATGATATGCCATTTTGTGATGAATTATTGCTGTTTATTTCCTGGCTTTGCTGCATGCTCTTGGCTTTTTATGTTGTAGCTTAAATGTACAGATCTGCTCCAAAGAGCAGATTAGTGCTGGTCTCTACCCCTTCCATATCTCTTCTGCTGCAGCTCCAAGTAGTGATTTGAAATAAAATTACATACCTGTAAACTGACAGCCCACACACACACACTAAAGCAGCTCTTTTTCTGTCTTAAATTTAAGTGCTTGTTTGTACATCTTTGGCATGTCTCAAATTGCTTAATGGAGTTATAAGTTACAGCAGAGAGATGATATCTATAGTCTTGTTCATGTTACGAGTCTAATCTGTCTATAACTTTATAGGATTATAGGTGGGACAGGAAGGACATTCTTACAGAAACCTCAGTAGCAGTGGACAATTCAGTTTGTGGTGTTTAGCTGGGGGGAGTCAGATGCCCTAAACAGAGTTTTTCGGTGGAAGCCAGTGATTGTACTGCTCTAAACACGTTACCAGCTGCGGGTAAACTACCGCATGTGGAGATCTGTCTGTCTTCTGAGAATTTTTAAAAAGAACAGAGGTGTTGCCTTGTGGTGCATGAGTGGCACTGTTGCTCTATAGGTGGATGCTCCACTCTCCTTCTGAGCTGTTAAACCAGCAGTCATTTTCCTTGTTTAGTCACCCGTACAGTCTTTCATGTGGACGAAAAGCACAGTAAATGTAGCATTTTTAGTAAAATCATTTGACAGAAGCTGGTTAGTTATTAACATAGAGTTGTTGTTTTGAGCATCATGTGTGGTTGATGAATGGATTTAGTTTTAACATATTAGTTGGCAGAAATGGACCACATGCTTTTGTGGAGGCTACAGAAGCTGTTCTTGAATGAGGGACTTGGTGGGTATGGACTGAGGGGAAAGGAGAACAAACTACTGGTGCTCCAAAATATCTTCCTTTTCCCCAAAAGAAACATGTGAGAAGAGAGTGCACGTAGAAATCCAAGATCTCAAGGAAAATTATCTGAAATGGATAAATATATAATATTTGGATTTTCTGAACATATTCCATGTTCTGTACTGAAAATGCACAGTGTCCCTACAGAAAGAAATTAACTCTATTTGTGTTGTTGGTGATATTTCTTTCCTGTAATTTTTTCCACGTAACTTCTTCCTCATGTTGTTTTTCCAGAACACCTTTCTCACACATACGCACCATAAATGCTTATTTGAACATTTTTGTTGCAATTAATGTACTGGAACTTAAGAGATCCTTCAGCCAAGGTGTGTACACAAAGTTTTTCTGCATCAGGTTTTTCTCTAAGCCTCTGCTGCCAATCTGAGCACTTCAGCTGCCAGTTCTGACCAAAAGGACATTTTCTTTCTACAGAGGAGATAGTAGAGCAGACAATTCATCACTCCTGTGTTCATGTTTACTTATCTTACCAGTTTTAAGTGTGTGTTCAGGAAGCTTACTCGTCCAATATTTTTCTTGCTCCCTTTGCTGAGTGACTCTCTCCAGGCACTCACTCAGCATTACACCCTGAAGAACTCATCACAGATGTGGCAGACCTGGGTTATGCCCTGTTATACTTGCAGAAAATTAAGGGTTTATAGCAGTTGAATATAAAATAAATATTTTTCACATATTTTTATCTTGTCCCTCTCTATAAAACATTCACCTTATTCAACTGTTGTCTGTATCTCATGGTTTTTTTTTTTTTAGTTACTTTTCTCTTAAAATCATACAGCTTCCTTGGACTTAGTGGGTATTTTAAAATAATGAAAAAACTTGCATGTACATCTGAATTTTTCTCCCTCAGAAATGACGCTGTGAGAATCGTGACCTCCATATAAACCTTGGTTGCTGCCTGTACATCTTTTCCAGAAGTGCCTGCTGTTGCTCTGGCCTTGCAGTGGATGCCAGATAGTTAAAGGGATGTACCCTTTATAACTGTGTGATTTTTGCAGTACTCATCTAATCCATATTTAACAGGAATTTAATGTGTCCTGCAGGGGTTGACAGGACTCATCTCATATATTATCATTACCTTGAGATAGCAACCTTGAGGGAGGAGGAGAAGCTTAATAGGACTTTATTTGCTTCTGATTTTTGCTGGGAAAATGTTAGGAGTGAGATCCACTGCTTAATGGAGCAGGCCCTAGTAGTGGCGGTGGAGGTCTCCAAAAGTACTTCAGTCATGTTGTCCCATGCCAAGAGGCTCAGCGCAGGGAATGACTTAAACCTAAGGAGAAATTTGAGGCAAATCAGCAGGCCTATCCCCCTTAAGCAGAGAAGGGAAGCAGAAAGCAGAGGGGGAAGGAAGGTGCTTCTGTATGGGCAGCTGCTTTTCTCTTCCCTCCCCTATCCAAACTCTCTAACTCTTCCTCCACAGATTAGTTTTGTAATGAGGAAACACAATTTGTTTGAAATGAGGGTTTGTGTCAGAACATAAATGCACGTTCATATTAGCTTTGCAAAATATACTCAGACTAAGTGCTCCTACGTATTCTTTATTTTTAAGAGAGATTTTGGGCAGGATTCCAAAACCAATGAACATTCACTTTTAATGCAGTCTAGCAGCAGATGGTCTGAAACAGCCCATGGACTCACTATCTCTTTTGAAGTCCAAAATGATACTAACCAGCAGAAGTGAAGAGAATGAGGTGAGCAATTTGTTTTATGACAAGCAGGCAAAAAAAAAAAATCTGTTTTCAATTAGCCCTGCCAACATTTGAGACTAAGGTGAAAGTGTTTAAGGATATAACACCATTTGAGCTTTAGTCGTGTTCAAAGTGTCATTGTTTTATACGACAAAAAAAATTAGAACTGAGAGATTTTTAGGCTGCATTTGGTAGACAAGGATCATGGGACCGGTTGCAGGAAAAGCACTGAGGCCAGCTGAGTTGGTTTGGGTTTATATGCTGGTACATTACATGGTTATTTTTCCATTGTCTTCTATGACTGGCAAAGTGAAGCTTTCAGATGTTTTTCACATATATTGAATATTTACTTCTAAGAAAAAATGGAATTTATTCTGAGAATTACTCTATTTCCCATTACAAAACCATATGTATATAACTTCATGAAAATATATGTTTTTGAGTTACTGAATTTTCATATTTTATTGCATACCGCATGATGAAAACTGGAAGAAGCAAGTTGAATGAATGTTATTCTGGCTTCTATATACGGTGTTTCTGGAATATAATTGTCATCAGAAAATGACTGTTATTCATTGCTTTGGACTTCACAACATGTTGGAGAAGACATCAGTCTAAGAACTGGTATGAAAAGACATATAGCACAACCTTTTACCCTTTATAAGTCTCTACACAGCTGTAAAATTCTTTGGAAATCCTCTGCAGCTTTTCTTGACTATCCATGTACACATGTTCTTCTGAAACTGCCCTTTTGTTTCCCATTTTTTGTGGACACCAATTCCTGTCTTGCAGCATTGCACAAAGCTTGCCTGGCCTGGTAGTACTGCATGGTCATTCTCTGCAGCAAAAGCCACCTCTCTGCCCCACTCACAGGACTGTCTTGCCTCTTGCATACATGGCGGGGGGCCCTTTCTGGGTATTTTTGAGAAATACGAAGTAGAAGCTTACAGTTTTGTGTACATCTGTATACTACAGCTCTTGACCTTTTAATATGTTTCACACTGCTCAGCATGTGATAGTCTGTCATGCAAAAATGCCACTGAACTATTGACCAGTGCAGAAATCCTACAGGCTGAGATCTTACTACAATGACCAGGCTTAATATCTTAAGATGTCAGGTAAAAATCACAAAAAAATAACATCACGCATATTTACTAGAAGTATGAAGGTTTTTCTTTGACTGTATTACTATTGTGACTCCACCTTTGTTAAAAATCCTGAAACATTAATTTGTGGAGGGTTGTGGGGAGGCACCAGCTGAAAAGTTACTGATTTATCTTGGAGTTGAAATACCCCAAGTTCACGAAGAACCTATGGGGACATGGGCAGCTCAAGCGTGGGATTTTTCACCCACCACTGCCCTTTACAGATACTGTGCCAAGTGCTTTTTGTAAACCCCTGGAAGAACTGGAGACAGATATAGGTTCTCTCCCCAGTGCTTACCTCTTGCTCCAAGGCCGATATTATTACTGGTCACAGACTGTCCTGGAGATTGCTGTTTCCAGCCTTTAACATCTCCACTTCTATTTCTATATGAAATGCTTTTCCTGCAGTCACTCTGTAGGACTAATGAGTCCCACAAACTCATTAAAGGTACCCAAAGAGTTTTCCTGTAGTTCAAATGAGTTTCGGCGGGGGAAGCACTCCTCATGCTTGTTAAGTTAGCGTTATCATACTTTCATCAGAAGAGCTTAAACAAATCATCTCCTTGCCACCAGTGTGTCCTGGCAAATGAGTCCAACTCCTCGACTGTAGAAGTATAAGCAAGATACGTAAGAAGCAAAATAAAACTTTAAAACAGTTGTAGATGGTACCGTACAGCCGCGTTCTCCATTAATTGAAGCAGAAGTGTGATGGCCTGTTAAGTCAGGATTCCTTCTCAATCGGTTTCTCATGAGATTTCTGCTGTGCCCGCGTCTTCTCAACAAAATGACTGCAACTAGCTTCCAGGTCTTCAGGGGGATGTTAATAACAGAGATAGTATGACTGTCACTTAAGTTGCTCTGTCCCTCTCTGCTCCTTTTATTGTTGGGTGTTGGTTTTTTTGAGCCTTCTACAGCTGCAAAAATTAATGCGAATGAGGTGCTCAAAACCTTGATAGCGCAGTTGAGAAAATGCTTTGCTATCCTTAAAGTAGAGTTGCAAATAAGGTATTTTCTGTCACACTTTTCTTTGCAACCTACCCTTTTCCAAGGGTACACCCACCATAACTTTATAATCAGTGTTTATATCTGTAACAGAACTTGAATCCTTCTTGTATGTAGAGATGTTTTGTGCTAGTGCATTGGCTTTTCTGTTAACTTACAAACTTGTAAACTGTACAAATGACTATGGTGGGGTAAGGAGTCACAGAACTAGTGTTTTCTGAAATAGAAATAGAAGGAAATAACTGAAAATATGGTGCTTCAGGCTTTTCTTTTGTATTTTATAATTGGAGAAATTTTATTCTCTGAATCAAGAAGTGTTATCTTGCACTGGGGACATAGCAATCTTATAAGAGGAAATCTGGCCTAAAATCTAAAATACTAGATTTTAAAAGTAAATTTAAGGATGTTTGTTTAAGTGAATGTCACAATAGGCAAATAATAGGTTTAATAAACTATTAAAAATATTTTGCTGTGATTTTTTTTAAAAATTTATTATAGGTGCCCTAGACTAAATCTTCTGGATGAAGTCAAATGCTTTCTTCAACAGTATTTTATCTGTGTAGTGATCAAGTTGGAAAAAATAAGACATGAAACAATGAATTACGTTTGGTCTTGTCATAATTTAGTCATGCAAGAACTTGTCTTACATATATGCCTACCTATGCTTAGATTTGTTCCAGCATGTAACCTCTCAGAGCCTTTTTAAAGAATTTTTTTAAATGATCTATAAAGATATATGTTTAAATAATGGTACTTAGGATTTTACAATCCAGTGAAGCAACATCTCTTTTCATATATGAAGAATGTGCTAATTAGAAGTAGCCAAATTATTCTTCCAGACAAGCACCCTATGGTTTCCTTCTGAGGAGCTGGGTGAATCTGTGCAACGTTCAGCCCAGACTAAGAAGCTACTTTTGACTGCAGGAGTTAAACTAGCTTGCTGCCTGTTATGTTGTGTAGGCTCACTAATGTCTAATTCTGCCTCACGCAGCTCGCTAGGATGCAAGGCAAATGTAGTTTTGTGCTTTTTTAGCTAAGAAGGGGTTAACTTGTAATCCTATGTGTGTTTTCAGTATCAGTTGAATAATGAAACTGGAGGCAAAGTAATGAGAGGGAGAGTATTTTATCCTAGATACTTTTACATATCAGAAGCACAAGCTTTCCAAATTGGGAGATGCATACGAGATAGAGGTCTCTCAGCAATAATTAGGACTCTTTCTCCAAATTAAGAATATTTCTAGGCTTAGTGATATGTCTGCTAGCTAATGTTTAATTTTACAGTATTTTTGTCTACAGTGTTTTCTGTGTACATTATGTAGAAACAATACTCTTCATGTCCTAAAAACACAACATTGTTTAGAGAACTGGGTTTTATGCACTTAAAATTCTGAGATCACATTTATGAGAGCTGATTGGAAAAGAAAGAAAGATGATGTTAGTCTGAAGACAGTCCCTAAAGACTCAAAACTAAGCTGGAATGTTGGTGAAACTTTTCAAATAATAATAAAAACCCCCAGTATATTGCTATGTAAAGAATGCCACACAACGTTGCTGTGTAATGTGAGCTCAGTTACTAAATGGATACTAGTACGTGCCTGGTTTGAAATGGTGAGGTTCATGCATGTGACTGACAAAAAATCATTACACAGTTAATCTTCTAGATCAGAGGAAATCAACCTTTAGATTGTGGGTTGTCACCTGTGCATGCAAAGAAACGTTTGCACTAATAGGCACTCACTTATGCTGGTGCAATCGGCTGCATTTGCAATGCTGGGGCTTGAGGCTGATCCATCAGATTGTCCCCCTTATTTTATGATAGGGCAAGCTTCTTTCAGCTTCAAAATGCTGCTTTTATGTATCTTTTTCCCACGCAAGCCTTGTGCTCCTGAGATAATGTATATGAAACTACAGATATAAGCAAGTCCCCTGGGACTTGAGTTCTAACGTTGTGATGGGATTAGATTAACTTTGCACAATTCTGATTCTCATTACGAGCCCTGTCAGAAAGCTGGATTCATGTTGTGCCATTTTCTATCCTCATTACTGTTTTTGTCACAAGAATGACATTTTTCATCTGTCATACCGGCTGGAAAAGACAGCAGCCTGCAACTGTATTACGATAGCCTTTCTAGTGCTGCGCAGTTTGACAGGCTGTGCTTCTCTGCTTTTTTCTCTTTAATGGTTTCTCAACCTGTGCGAGGGAGAGAAGGGATGGCTAGCCATCTCAAGGCATAGTACATGATTAATCGTGTTGCCTGTATTTAGAAGACTGCAACTTTCAAAACTAAGCTGGTTGTAAAAAGAATGGCGAGTATTAGAAACATTGCTGCTGCTTAACTGGGCCCCTTTTTCATTTGCCTGTGGTCCAAGAGTTGAGATGAGGCTAAAAACATTAAAGTATCTAATTCATACCTGTGTTTCCACAAACTCACGATTGCTTTGTCTTGCTAGTATTACATGTCCCAAGTGATAGATTTCCTCTGTAAAACAGATATGACCAAATGTCAGTATCTTACAATATTTAGCCTAAAATTTCCTACTGTTAATTTCTTCTCATTACTACAGTTTATGCCCTGCAAATTACCCTGTTTTATCAAATTCCTGTCCTTCTTTTCTGTTTATGTCAGTAGACCAAAGAAATATAGCTGTCCTTTAATTATTTCTCACACATTCTGTAATGAAAATTTCAACAAAGGGTTTTTAAACCGATATCCTTCGTTTTTTTATCTCATATTTGTAATATCTGCCGACCTTCTCTATTTAGAGGAGAAAATAATTAATAGTTCTGTGTCTAGATCCTCCCTGTGGTGATATCTTGATCAAACTACCTGTACGATGATTCAGGTATCTTGACCAGGTGTGTGATGGTGCTGCTTCTGTATGGGCTCACTAGCAGAAAGATGCTTGGATGCTGCATACTCAAGTTAGCAATTTTTTGCCTGAGAGACAGAGTTGCTCAAGTGCAGATGCCCGAAGGCCTCTGTTGTAACCGTAAGTGTTAATACACAGCAGTGCCTTTATAAGAAAAGGGTAGGAACCACAATGTGTGCCTCTTCTGGAGACAGCATTTTTGGGAGAACTTTCCTGTGATGCACCCTTGTAAATAATAGTATCTGACCGTTTCTTGCCTCTCTTTCCCTTCAGAAATGTACTGACTGACTAAATTGACACTTTCTTAAACTGCTCATCCCATCCACAATCCACTACAAGAATGTGCCACATCATACAGGGTATTTATGCAAAGTCACCAGGCTTCATGAGTTCTGCTCTTTGTCGAGTTGATTTGTGTAATTAATCTTTTGTCAACACAGTGGGTTCTTGGAAAAAAACTCAATTTTCTTGTATTTAAATGTAACAGGCATACCTACTTATTGAATGAATACGTCTAATGCAATTCTACAGCAAATGTGAAAACGTGGAAAATTCTTCACTGTGATAAAAACTTTCCTGCAAGGGCCTTTACAGAAACGAAGGGGTTATAAAACATGTCTCTCACTGCCCCTAAATGTTATGGAAGTGCACCTTTACATGAAGACATCTGGAACATAAAGTTCAGCTAAATCACTGGGGACTCCACATCGTCCACATCAAATGCAATCTATTTCAACGTGACCTTACATGAGTGAGCTCTTGAACCTTCCCTACTGGCAGCCAAGGTCCCACTCCAGCTATCTCTTATCCTTTCACAGAGCTGTGTAGCTTACCCCAGTAGCGACTTCTCTCCCCCACCCTCCCTTTTTTTTTTTTTGGTTAATGGAATACTAGCTTCTTTTCTTAGCTACCCTGAAGGCTTGCAGCATCACTTGGTGTGTCTTTGTCCTTCCCACAGAGGAAGATCTAGCTAATTCAAATTTTTTTCAATACTTGTCTTAATTCAGTAAATCATATTAGAGTAAATGCAGGGGTATAATACCAACAAAAGGAACATCAGTTAATAGTGAAATTTCACACCAGCATTAAAACCAATTAACCTAACACCACCTACGGTTGAAAAAAGCAAGCCAGACTCTATTACTCTTGTAATATATATTATTTACTCTTTAGTGTGTCCTATTTAAATCATGAAGTTGAGACGGAGGCATGTCCTTAAAACAAATAATTGTTATACATTATAATGAATTAATATCTTTTAAAAGCCCTTATGTTTTGTTTACTTCAAAGATACTATGTATAAAACAGGCAGTAAAATCTGAGTCCATGAAGTTAATGAGGTTATAACGGCGATGACTTTAGGTCTATTTTCCTTGTAGGTACTCTTGAACTATTAACCTTTTATTTTGCTTGATTGTTCAGTAAATGAAAAGGTCTCATGAAGAATGCTAATTCCTGCTGTGGAGTAGCTGAAATGACAAAGCAATTGTAAATGTATGCTTAAAATTAGAGAATACATAGGTGTGTAGCATGTTGCGGGGTGGGGGAAAGCAGAGAAAGGAATGGCTAGTAACAACTTGTCCAAGTGACTTGGGGAGCTTGTAGAAAGTAATTTTATTTTTTTTAGTATCTCTTTCTCTGCAACAAAATAAAAGCTAATTGCAGTGTAGTCTTCATTTGCATCTGTCATGTTATGTGTGTATCTCGGGACTTTTAAGATTCTTTTCCCTTCCTTTTCCTAAGCCCTTTTGTCAGCCTGTAAAATGCCCATGGAGTATTAGGAGGGACTTATAGCCTTGTTACCCTGATAATTTCCCTTTAGGAAGGGACACACACATCTACTGGGAAAAGTGAACAGAAACACCATACCAAACAAAGGTAAAATTAAGCTAAAACAACAGAAATTATATGGGTGGCAAAATAAGAGGGAGTTTTATCTTCCGAGGAAGGCAAGCAGTCCCATTTTAATTTTGTTTACAGTTTATAGGGAAGATGTGAATTACTAAGAACTTGCTTATTGATCCATTAGGGGAAAATGTTGAAATACCTATCATGTACGTTAACAGCCTTCTATTTTTGGTCTTTGTTTCTCCAGCTTCCCAAGACTGTTTCTTTCCTTTACCTTATGGCAGATTTTATGACGGAAAGAACCTTTAGGTAAGAAGAGAACTGATCTTTGTAGCCTCAGATCTTCTAGGAGGATGAGGTTGGAGTGGGGAATGCACAATATTTCTCCTCTCTCTTTTTTTTTTTTTTTTTCCTTGTCCAACTCCCATTTTACTATGAGACTGTTACAAAAAAGTGGTGCAGACTCAGATTTCCCTAGATTATAAAACAAAATACAAAAAAAGCAACAAAATAGAAGTCAAACTTAATTTCTAATCGGCTCTGACTAGTGTGTGACTGAAGATACATGAACACTGTGCTGCTAGTCAGGCATGTTCTTGCAGTCAGCTCCTATACTTCAGAGAATCAGAATGCTATGGAACTTCATGCTTTTAAATCCATCCATGAAAGTCTGTGGCTTGCTTTGGGAATTCTTAGGAGTTTTAGAAAAGGATAATGTAAGTAAATGTCTATGCAGATTGAAAGGTTTTTTTTTTAAGCTATTGTATTTGGCCCTCAGAAGAATGCTACTGCAATTGAAAAATAAATCGGTGAACTCTTATGCTGTGCAGGGTTAAAAAAGGAACTGATTTTGCTTACTTGCTTCCCTTGATGAATCATTATTTAATTGTCATGATTCATAAATTTTCTGTCTATATTAAACCATTGCTAAGTGCCCATATTACTGATTTTTTTTTTTTTTTTTTTTCTTGGCTGAAACTGTAGCTACTGCATTAAGAACTGGGTTTTGCCTGTTGCACTTCTTAATTCTCAAATCCAGATACCTTTGTCTAATTCAAACTTCATGGAAAATGCTAGAGCAGAGTCAGGCCCTCTGAGCATATACCTTCAGACTTTCTGAGATTATCCTGCGCGTTGTTTCACAAGTATAATGAACTCATGGTTACTTAGAGTCAGGGAATACATAATTATCTTTGATTTTCTAGATATTATAAACTAGTAAAATATCTTCTAGTTTGTAAAATATGCTTAAACTGTGCAAGGCTCATGATAGTAATGATAAAAGCCTCCATTGTCACAATTTTTGACAGTTGTTTTGGACATTACTGCCTAAAGCTCTTCAGTGATTGATATGGTGGTTGTTCCTATCTTGATTAATTATTTGCCATTGGAGATTTCTAAGTCAGTAAAACAAGACATATCTGTCTAAGTGTCTTACTATTTCTGAAAATTAAGTCTTCTAACAACCTTTTTAGATTTTGTAGGTTTTGATATTCTTTTTTCTTTCCTAATGAAAAGCAGAATTTGAAAAGTGTGATTTAGGTTACCAAGGACTTGTGAAAGAAGTATTTTTGTAATTCTTCATCCATTTAACATATAAAGGATTTGTGTAGGTTCCAATTTAGGAGAATAATTGCTTTTAGGAGCAGCCTGAAATTTTTCTTTTTCTTTTACTCCATGTTCCCCAAGATGTAGGGCATTTATTTTCCCTTTTTAAGTTCTTTTAGAATAGAATTTGAAAATGTCTAATTTTTTGATTTTTGGCCTTTGAAAGTGAAAATATTATCCTGTGTTGCCAGTATGTAGAGAACAAAAGCAGCAGAGTGGAGGCAATGGGCTGCATTGAACCACATTTTTATATGATGCCAAATCTTGTAATAATCCCAAATCTTTCCAAGGAAAGATGATCTTTGGTTGGAGTAACACGATGGTAGTTTAGATACTGCTAGAGAGCAATTGATGAAATCCATTACGTGAAAAAAAAAATTTTACAGTGCAATACTGATTGTCAGAGTATATGAGCCAAGAGGTAATAATCACAGCTAAGAAATAGCTCTCATCCTCGGAGATGATGGTGTTTGAATAGTGAAAAATAAATTATCACTTTGGACAGAGAAAACATTCGCAAAGGTTTTCCACATAGTGGGCCTTACCCTTGCCAAAGGCAGGCTTGTGTGAGGTGCTGAAATGGTTGGGTGGAGAGAGGGAAGGGTATGAGAAGGGGGCCATATCTGAAGAATCAGGCTGGAAGGAGGGGGCAATTGAAGATGAAAGCATGTTAAGGCATTTGGGGGAGACGTCTTGGTCCCGCTGCTCTTGTGGCTGTCTCTCATTGTCAGTGGTGTCAGGTTTTCACCCTCAATGTTTGAGACATTCATACCGGAATCCTGAAGATGTTCCTTGTGTTAAGTTGTGCTAATGCACATTGTCCCACTGACATAAGCACTGACTAGGGTTGCAGAAATGAACTCTTAAAGTTTTCAGAGACTAGAAATGACCATTAAGTGTTTATTTCACCTATTTTTCTACTTGTCTCACTGTTTTCTGACAGCTGTTACCTTGGAACAGAGCATTCACAATGATTATTTATTTTTTTTTAATTCTGCGGTGGTTTTCAGCTGTTAATTAGCCATCTAAAAATGGCATTTGATGGTTTCCCAAGAGATTTCTTTGCCATTGCTTCTTTTGAAACAACTACTGAGGATGCTGTGGAGTAACCCTTCAAAACATAACCTGGTATATAAACAATTGAGATAGCCTGTGTTTTGCTTATATGTATTCAGTATAACAGTTTAATCTTGGTATTGCTACAATGAATGCAAAATGAGTTAACAAGTCAATTAACCGTTCTTTGCTCAATAATTCTAAAGGTCTAATATTCCATTAAAAATTTGGTCTGCTGTTTGCATTTGTGATGAGTAACTGCCAGACAGGAGAAAAGTAAAATTAGCACGTAAGTGTCAATTTTTTGAGCCCGTAACTGACTAATTCAGCAGACAATCTGAGTCAATTAAAACCGTGACAAAACTTGTTATAACCCCAAATCTTTCAGAGGAAGGATGATTTTTGGTTGGTGTAACATGATGACAGTTTAGATACTGCTAGAGAGCAACTGATAGTCCACAGCATAATATTTTTCATTTTCAGAGCCAAGAGGTAATAATCACAGCTAAGGAATAGCCCTGATCCCCTGAGATTATGTGTGTTTGAATAGTAAACAATAAATGATCACTTTGGACAGAGAAAGCAAGTAGCTGGAGGAATTTTCTGCTGCTTCCTGGTCAACTGACCATGCCAGCTTTGAATTAGATAAGTAGTGATGGTTGATTGAGACAGGGTTTTTTTGGAAGTGGAACTCATCTTTCAAAGTTATTTTTAGGAGCCATAGTGTTTCCAGAAACATACTGTGTATTATAGAGGATATTATCTCCAGGTCAGTTCTGTTTAATTAAGCAATTGCATGTAATTAAAAGAAATCGATGTGTATTTTGCTCATTTTTATAAGAAAATACCAAAATGCTTTATTTGACAGGTATCAAAGGGGCTTTTATGAACAATGGCCAAAACAAGATGTCTTATCTTTCAGTGTGCTAGAGTTGTGTTTCAAAGCTGCTGGAAATGTTGGATCTGTAAACATAAGTCATCACCAATCCTGGTTCTTCCCCAGTGAGAAAAAGTGGGGCCAGGAATACCTGATATTGTTTTATTTCAGGTTTAAATAAAAACCTTCAATTATGCAAGAGAATAAAACAGCTTTTATGAATTTAGAACTATGAAATCAAGTGTAATATGTTCATTTTTTTAACTTTCTTGATACATGTGACTTTACACTTGTACAACAGTTTGCACACAAATGCTAGAAATTAACTTGAATTAAGAAAACACAATGTTGTTGTTGTATGATGTGGGAGAAGGATTCCTTGTCAGGAATGGGTTGGTCACGTGGCCCTGGGTAAGTGCGGGATGCTCCCTGCTGTTGTGTGTGCTTACTGTCAATATTCATCCACGTTGCAATTTCCATTTCAATTCCAAACCTCAGAATTGCTGTGTTCTTGTATAATACACTCCTGGTACTAAATCATGCTACCTACTGATGTTTAGTGACCTGAATGAAATTGTTTCGATGTAATTGACTGGTATGCTTTGTGTATAGAAATAAGTCTGTTCAGCAAAGGCTAAATTATGTTTTTAAGTCATAAAAAAGAGACTTGTCTATTTTAGATTTTGAAAAACAGTGCGGGGCCATCAATTTCATCCACAACAAGGGGTAAAAATATATATAAAAAAAGTACACAAACTTAAAAGCCATTGCTCTAGAATTGCACTCTACTGGTTCCCCCCATTTTCCTTTTATAAACCATATTATTTCCTATTGCGATAGACTTCCTGATCAACACTGTACTGCTCTTAACTGGGAATACAGCCTTAGTTCTCTTTTGAAAGTGGGTTAGGTACAGTTGCCAAAACCAAATGCAGTATACTTAAATAGGAACATGCAAAGTGACCAGGTATGGGTTCTGTGGTGAGTGTATTAAAAGCCTGTACTGCATAAAAGACTTAAAGGTGCAACAGTACGGTATTTAAAACTTGTTTGGAAAACTTTGTTAGATCAGACCTGTTGGAGTGGGTCCAGAGGAGGGCCACAAAAATGATCAGAGGGATGGAACACCTCTCCTATGAAGACAGGTTGAGAGAGTTGGGGTTGTTCAGCCTGGAGAAGACAAGGCTCCAGGGACACCTTATTGCAGCCTTCCAGTACTTAAAGGGGGCTTAGAGGAAAGATGGGGACAGACTTTTTAGTAGGGTCTGCAGCATTAGGATAAGGGGTAATGGTTTTAAACTAAAAGATGGTAGACTCAGGCTAGATATGAGGAGGAAATATTTCACAATGAGGGTGGTGAAACACTGACCCAGGTTGCCCAGAGAGGTGGTGGATGCCCCATGCCCAGAAACAGTCAAGGTCAGGTTGGACGGCGGTCTGAGGAAGCTGGTCTAGTTGAAGATGTCCCTGTTCATTGCAGGGCACTTGGGCTAGATGAGCTTTAAAGGCCCTTTCCAACCCAAACTCTTCCATGATTCTATGATTTAAATGTCCTCTGCACTATGTGTCTTCCTATTCTGCACCTGTATTCTCAGTGCTAATGAATGCTGTTATAGTAATCACAAAATATTTTGTCTTCATGAATAAAAATAATCAGTTGCCTGCCTTTTCTCAACTTTGGGAGGGTGTGTGGATGATCCAGTCAGAGGGAAAAACACCATAGTAAAGGGAGATGGTGAAGTTATGATTTTTACCAATTTACATGGGAACTAGCTAATAGACAGTCAAGGTTGATTCCTTTTTAATGGTTTTCTCTAATAATAAAGAACTACTATTGCTCTCTTTCCCTCACACACTCCATTGAAAGCTAGTCCTCTGATTGTTGTCATCCCATTTGCTGGCTTTGAAAGATAAGGATGGAGGGAAATAACTACATGAGTAGGAATCCCAGCCCCAGTTCCTACTTTCATTAGATGTATTTCTGTGAGACAGCTTCTAATTCTGATTACTAAAGAAATATATTCCTATGGCATGAGTGTTTTTTGCTGTCTGGCTTACTGGACAGGTCTCTTGCATTATTCAGAGATACAGAAGCTTCTGTGTGGTAACCAGTTGAGTCTGAATGAAAGGATAAGTCACTGTTCTTCACTACTTACTATGATGCATTCACCTTCTGCCCTTGACAGCCATGAAAGTCCTGGTAGCTCCCTCATAGAGCTCTTCAGGCTAACTTATTTGCTCTCTGGAAAAGATCCCACATATGTCTAAAATTTACATTTGATAATTATGTCAGTTTGCAGAAAATCACAAAGTTTTTGTTGAGGAACACAGTAGTGACTTCCTTTAGCTCTTTTTGGCTACCAGTGACTACAGGAAGTCAGTCCCTATTTGCTGTGCCACCTCAGATTTTCATCACTTCTGAGGAGCAGCTTAGCTGCTCTCGGACCTGGCTGCTCCTGTCTGGGCTCATTGCTCATGTGGCTAAACTTTATCTCTGCTGACCTGGCCCCTTGTTCTTTGTAGTACTCCACTTAATTTCAGCAGGCAAACTTAAACAATTTGTACTGCTTGACATAGGTCAGGGACAAAACTATCCCTTCAGAAGTAACCCCCTTTCCTCATGGGACAAGTGCTGATCAAGTCTGTGTAGCTTTGGCTAAGTCCACTGGACGAAGTCACAACTTGTGTGGCTTCCTTTGCCTTCCCTTTCCTTACTACCTCTGGATTGTTTTTATATTGCTTTAAGGTTTTGGTTTGAGTCATGTAAGGGATTTGGACTGAGTCGGGTGTCAAATCTGTGTCCCAAAGTAGTAGGTTCAGATTTCTCCTGGCTAACCTAAGAAAGGATGGCCTTAAAGGCACTGACTTATTTTTGTTTTACCCTCCACTAGCTTTGGAGTCTGCCTTAAGAATTCAGGAAAATCTTAGCAAAAGAATGCTGTGAAAAATGAGTATCAAAACTACCATGTATATGTATTTCAAAAATTCAGATGTTGTATTATGATATCTCTTTAAGGCTGTAGACAATTCCCTTAGAATTGTAAAGCTTAATTTGTCCTGGGAGTTCCTTGGAATAGCAATGGTAACTTCATGTTCCCAAACCCGTATTATTTTAAATAAATATAAAGCTGGTAAGTATATGTGGTGTTGGGCAGTTCTGCTGTCAAAGGTGTGGTAAGCATCTGACTGAGGTGAATACCTGTGGATGTCCTGTGTGTGTTAAAACAAGCACAAGTTATTTTGTAAAAAGCCAAACCTTTCCCTAGACTGTGAAAGTCAAAAGCCCGACTCTTTTGTGGACTCTGTTGTGTTTTCCTTTGAGCCTTGGCTGAGGGAAGTGACACATATTTTTATCCCCTGAAGGACTCCAAAGGGAGAAATCTGGCAGGTACTCAAAGGCCCTGAGGAGTCTTCTGGGCTTCAGGTTTATAACTTCTTGTGTTCACTAAACATGCATTTGCTGGAAAATGCCACACATTTTGGGCTTGCTGTCTGCAGTGTACCGTGGAGATTGCACCCAGCTTTCTCCCTTACTGTGCTGGAAGAAGGGGCAGGTCTGCAGCCTTGTAGGTGATGTGGAGCATGTGCCACATGAGCAGAGAGGGAAGGAGACACAGCCCCACGCTCTGCGTGGCAAACCTTCCCTTGCACCTTTGTACCCCTCTCCTCTCCACCACCCTTGGTAACGTGTTTTGTTTTGTTGAAGAAGTGCTCTTCTCTGTAGCCAGAGTTCACTTGGAGACATCTTATGCTAAAAGAAAGCCACCAGAGCTGTGGGATCTGCATATGTGCTCTCTAGTGCTCTGCGCTAAAATGAGATGTGCTGCCTGCTGCAAAGAAAATTGTCTCTGCTTTGGTTTATTGATGCATAGAGATATTGACTAAAATGTTGACATGTGGTATTTTAAAGCACACTGATGATCTGAAAGCCTTCTGAAAGATATCCTATGTTAGATACTAATAAAACCACAATTTAAGTCAATCTGTTCACCAAGTGTTCCTTTTAATCCTCAGTGCCATCTTTCTTCTGAAGAGTACTTACAGGTTTTACCAGTACTTGACTGTTATGAGGTTCTTGGAAAGTAATCCCAATTGTTTCTGCATGCCGTTTATACCCCTTTAATCCCTTAACTCTTGATGTGCCACTTGAATTATATGTATATTTCTCAAAATGTAAGTAAAAGATCTGTTTTGTGTCTCCTGTTAGGTTTCTGTTTATGATTTTAGCCTCACAAGTGTGCAAAAGTCCAAATACACACCCTCCCACCCCTCCCAAAATTCAGGCAGGAAAGATTCTCCTGGCAAGTTGATATGTCAAGCTATGATTAGCTGAAATGAGGCTGATTTAGAATAATGCTCCCCTCCGCATGAACAAAAGGTACACCTGGGGCTTCCACTAACTAAAGCTTTGCGGACAATGAAATAGCAAGGATACGGGGTCAGTAAGCTTCTCTTTAAATATCTCATTGCAGTTTACCTACTACTAAAGTTCAGAGACTTGTTTGGTCTGTAGGTTTGTGATTGTGCAGTCTGTAATTGTCTATACAGTCCCACCTGCCTCCTCTTCAATGTAACTGAAAATCTGCATTTGTACTCTTTTCTGCAGTTACATGTTTGGCCCCTAGACATTCTCTTCTGTGGCCTTTTCAGGTGAGGATTTTTTGACTTCTTTGGATGCATAGGGATGACTTACATCCTCCAGGCTCTGCATGGATTCACCTTACTACTTATACATTTTTTTCACAGCATTTCTGCTGCTGTGTTAATAATTGTCACCTTTTTCTTTCTCCCCTTTAGAGACTATGCAAAAGAAAAAGGGATAAATTTTCCTCATCCCATCTTGCCTTGACAGCTCTCATACAAATTGTGTTGTACTGTCATTTTTCTAGTTTTATTAATGCTTGTTTATTAATTTAACCCTATAGTTTCTGCACCTCTTGCTTGGTTTGATTGCTTTACTGCCACTTCACTATGACTAAAGGTAAAAATGCCACCCTTGTATTGTTGAATGGAAGAAGCTTGTCTTCACAATTCTCTGTTCCTGTCAAGTGCAAGTACACACACCACTGAGGAATTCACATGTCCCAAGGAAAGCAGGATGTGTTCCTTCTTTACCAAAGATAGGTTTCTAGAAAAATTTAGGTTGACAATGTGTTAGCTATTACGCAGATGAAGTCTTCAGTTCTATGGATGTGCACAGTTCCAGTGGCCTCTTGTATAAAGGTATTAACAGCTACGTTTGATGTGCATGACAGAAGAATAAATTTCTTTCAGTTCTTTTTCTTTTTTTCCTCCCCTACTCCCCTTTCTGCCTGTCTCTCAAAGGAAAGGATTATTCTACTCTGGTAGGTCCTTTGCTCTCTTTCTTTGTATTGTGTCACTTAAAAACAGTAGTGAATGAACATCCTAAAGCATGGTCAGTTAGCTCATGGCAAAGTCCAGCTTGCCACAGTTAGATGCCTAATAGAATAAGTATTTTAAAGCCATTTTTTTCTAACTCTTAGCTATGTTATGGTCTCTTTTGAACACCAAATCAAATCATAAACACGATTGTGTATGTTATTCATGTGCATCCAGCTTGTGGATGGACTTCATTGTCTAGTTACCTGCTCACTGAAGTCCACAGAAGCTAGGGAGATGTGCCAGCTGCACAGCCTTATCAAAAACCTGTTGTATTTTTCTCCTTTTGTACATTTTACTTGTCTGGCAGAAAAACTGAGCCACAGAGACCCACTTTTGCACTCAGTTTCCAATCATATATCTGTAAAAATACAAATGCTTACTTTTACCTGTAAGTTGTTCTGTTAACTTGGTTCATCAACTTCCACATGAAAGTGTATAGGTTTTGGGGAGAACTGCACTGTAGAATTTTTTTTTAACCTATTTTAGTTCACCTCTGTAACTTGGATACTATTGAGAAATATATAGAACAACTGTTGTCCTAAGAAAAATGTTTTGGAACAGAGCTTACACGTACAGAGTGTAACAGAACAGTGGAGAACCTAAAAATACATGGTTGGGAGAAACATTAAAGGGAAGTGAATAATTGTTTGGAATGATCTCGAGGAAAGAATTTTTATGACAAAGAACTAAATTAAACAAAGTCCCTTTATCCCTCCTTGTAAATAGTTTTGTATGGTGTCGAGCTCCTTTTAATGTTTAAGACGGTCTCATTCTCTTCAAATGGAAGTGGCTGAGAGGACAGAGAAAAGACTGATTATAGGCAAAGTGATCTCCAAAATGTCAGACAATGAGGATTACTTCAAGGCAATAATGTATTAAAATACTTTTCCATCTCCTAACGCTCCACACCTTAATCTGTACCTGCATTCAGTGGGAAAAAAAAACCTCATAAAATGAAATACTGTGTAGTAAGAGTCATACAAAAATATGATTTATAGGAAATAACAGCCTTCTAAATTACTAGTTAGCTTTTCTTCCCCAAAAGCTGGGATTAAAAAGTAGGTCAACAAGCCCATTTAAATAGCTTATTCCACAGTGTGGTTTAAATTAGTGCTAGTGACAACTGTATGAAGTGTTGTGCATTTTGTTTTTATAGCATATTGGTTAAATTTAGAATTGTTCAAAGTGGCTGTTATACACAAGCCTGTAGGCAAATCCTCAGATCTTTCAGTCAGTGGACTTTTGTTGTTGTTTTTAACCACATATAACATGTTGGCATTGTATTTGTAAACGAGGTGTTTTATCCGGATGTTCAATTAGAGTAATGAGAATAGATGTTAGTACAGTGGTGGAGCCTTCTGAACTAAGGATCTACAATTTTGGCTCGAAGGGTAACGCATTTATGTGCTCTGAGCACATGACTCCCATTCCTAGTTTTGTCCAGGAATCCCTCCAGAACAGGGATTTTAATCTAGAGACAAGCTGAAACCTTTGAGTATCACCGAACAGAACTGCCCTTGTAATTTAGTAATGGTAGGTCAGGCAGCCTCAATCAGACAAACGGCCTGAGATGAAAGAGTGATTGCAGGCAAGGAAATGGCTTTTGCAGGAGCTCCGTTCTTGCTTCAAAAGCCATTCTTTGGCCCGTAGTCTCCCCCCCTGCCTCTTGAGAACTGCCAGAAACAATCCTGGCCCTAAAATCCGGAGGTACCTCACGCCAAGGTGAGGAGAAAGGTTTTAAGCCTAGCTAGAAATCTTTCTCTCAACCTCTTGCCTTTGCTGCTGTGCGGCAGAGGGTTCTCATCCGCCCCCTGACTGTGACGATACCAGCAGAGCTGAGCGAATAATGAGGAAATCTACTTGCTAGTGTTTTGACAATCGCTAAATAAAGTTTTGCTTAGATCATGTTTATACCTGTTTTATCTGCTGTGGAACTTTTTGTGAAAAGCTGTGGGAGTGAAGTGTTTGCTCAAAAGAATACTTTCAGAGAACTATTTCTGGTCTGTATTCATGATTAATTTAATCAAAACCCAGTTTTTCTCACTGTAAAAGTAGCTGATTAATGATTACGTCATAAGTGAGGAAACAGAAACAGAGAATAAATCAGTGTGTTAAATTTGAGCTCATTCTTTTTCAGAGCTCTCCATAATTCAGCTGCAGCACCATGTCTTCAGTAGCTTTTTTTGTATCCTGCTCTCCCAGTAATGATATCCTTGTCGCACTCTCCCTCCTGCCCTGCTCTTGCCTGCCATTCAGTTTTACGTAGGTTCTCATTCCGCTTTTGTTGTGAGGTATATGAGTACCTTGCAAGTGTATGGTACGTGAGGTGACTAGCATCTGTCCTACTTGTCTCGTTCCTTCCCTGCATGAAGAATTAGATACTTAGGAGTGCTTTGGTTTGGTAGGATTATTTTCTGCTTATGGGAAGCAAGATCAACAGAAGAAAAGTGATTTGCATTTGGAGTGAGAATTGATGCCATTTGTGACAGTCCTTGATTCCTATGGGAATTTGTTTCAGAGCCTTGGCCGGATGCTGGCAAAGCCCCATGTTTTAAGTTTGTTAGCTTTGTGTTACATTTTCATCCCTGCATACTCCACCAAAACTTCTTTGTCAAGTCTCCATCCTCACTTCACTCCTGTTTCTCACAGAATTGTCTCCTAATTGGCATTGACAACCTAAAATCCTCAGAAACTGAGGCATGAGAAAACCCGCCAATGCAATGAAGTGTTTTTCCCCTCTTGCTGCTCTTTTTTTCTAATGTTGCAGTTGTGAGAGAGGCTTCTTATTGAGAAAGCTGAGACTTTGACAGAGAAAAGTGAATAATGAGGAAAATGGCTTGTCCTTTTCAAAGCCGTCTGTCAAGTGTGGTTAACTATTTCATACCGAGCGCTGTCCAGTCAGGCCGAAACACTCAAGCCGTGACAAACTTTGCTCATTAATGACTATGGTGCCCTAGAGTCATCCTTAAGCTGTAGCTAACAGTCCACATGTATTTGGGAACACACTTAAGCACATGTTTGTGTTCTTTTGACTGCAGTGGATTGAACCAAATGATTAACTGCACTTCTAATCAGGACTGATTTCCTGTATTGGACCTGTGTTGCAAATGTACTTTAATAGAAACTGTCACATAATCCTTCTCTTACTATTCATGTAAGAAGGAGGAGAGATGGGTTAAGTACAATATGTCACGATTCTATGCCACACCTAGCTACTAATATAAAAAAATAGTTTGAACATATATATTGCGGAATGAATTGATCTGGCAATGCTTCATACATTTCCATGAGAAACTTAAAGAACTACCTCTCTAAAGACTATTCATAAGATATGATGCCATCTTGAAAGGTTATTTAAATCCAAAGAACCCTTTAAGAAATAATTACGTTTTAAGACTATTTTAAGAGCTTGAGAGGTTTAAGAGCCGAAGGAGTAAGTCTTTATTTGAAACAGTATCAATTCTTATTAAATTTGATGGATCTGAAGGATGTTTCAGGGATATCTACTGTTTAGTATTGAAAGAAGAACTTTAAAGATGCTCTGAAAATTTACTGCTACAGGAATACTGACAAATTACTCTGTCTCGATCCTAACAGACTACTTATTCATGAGCTGAAGACAAATATCCTGTTTTCTTGTGCAAAGAAACAGCAAGCAGAGAGGTAAGAAAGCCCAGAAAGAATAAATCCTGCGATGCGGTGTAAAGACTGACAGCAATCTTCCTGGCACTGTGGTGACCACATCATGACCACATGATCATGACTGAAATTACGGAGTTCCACCTGGAAACTAGATTAAAATTTTAAGATAGTGTGTTAAGTCAAAATTCAAAAGTGATTGTAGCTTGTAACAGTGACAAAACCTGTGTAAGATAAATTTGCTTTAAATATGGTCTTATAGAGGGATTGTAGATCAAACTGAGATTTTGGACAAATAATAAGCCTTGATTGGCGTTTAACAGGCTTATTAATGAATGACTCTCAAAAAAAGTCAGATACATTTTTGTTTATCTGATGTCATAGCAAGTATCTGTGGTTGTATCTAAGTCCTATTTATAATTTATTAACTCTATCCTCACTGAAACCAGGACATACAGTCATCATAGTTAACCACTGCTTAACTGATCATTTTGCTTCCTTTTAATTGTGAAATTTCCTGAGTTGTACAACTGAATTCCATGAGTGTGCCAACCGTGATTTTTGTCTTGGGAGACAATCATTAAGACTTGCCCTACTATGTCTTGTTTCTCTAGGCCCTTGTTGATAATTTTCTGGATAAAATTCCTTGATGCTTAACTGTACGAAACACCTTCTTCTGCTCCAAATATCTCATCTAGGAAACCAAAGAAGTAATCCTCAGTGTAATTCCTCAGGAAAACATTTCTCTGTGAATAGGCTGAGTGAGCAAGACTTGAATAATTGAAGTTGGATTTTACAATCTAGTTTATTGGCAATGATGTTACCATACATGATTGAAATATTTAGATCTCTGAATTGATCTATTGTTGTTCATTCTGCCTCTATTATGTCACAGCTTGTTTTTTGTCTCTCACAGTGTGCTCATGGTAAAAAGAAATAAATATGCTCATGCTTTAATAAGCTATTAAGCTTTTTATTATGCCATTGTTAGTCTTTCCACAGAAGTGAGGCAAGCTGGGCTAGCTAAACAACTGTTTCTCACTATTTCCGATATGCTGAGATGGCTCTAGGTAAAACAAACATTTCTATTTTTGCTTCAGGTGCTCTTGACATGCGCTGCCTATCTTAATTCTTAGCCCTGGAAAAAGCTCAAATCACAAGGATCTTGGGTCTGGAGAAGGGGTTATTAACAGGGCAATTTGCTAACTTCTCTGCTTTTTTCACTCCTGTTAATCTGTTTTGATAGTGGGTAGATACACCAAAATGGCACTGTGTGGTACCTGGCCAACAAAGTCAAACAGCTAAGATTGTTGCTCATGAAGCAATTTCAGTTAGAAATGCATAGGTGTAGTTACTTTAAGATACATCCACATAATACTTACATTGTCATGTTTTCCGTCTCTTGGAACTTAGTACAAGTAAAACTAATGGGTTTCACCTGAGCAAGTGGGTTCTGTCTGACACAGAATTGACACAATGTGAAATTCTGTACAAGGATTGTCCTGTTAAAATAAAAAAGGCATTAAAAAAAGTGCAACAACAACGAAGTACCAACTTTGCTTTGGTACCAAAGCATAGAAATTAATTTCCTGGTGATTCTCCTGAGAATCTAGGTATGATGCAATGAATGTCTCATAAATGTCAGTGATGATTCCCAAACTGTTATTCCCCAACCGTATTTTTAAACTCTGGTGGTTTCACCCAGCATTGGCTAAAACCAAGTCTCATGAACAGACATCTGTGTTTTTGTGGTGACTTCCAGCCATGTTTGGAAGCATTTTTTGTCTTTGCTTCCATCTGTCAGAACCAAGCACAGTGCAGCTGATACATTTGGGACTCTGGCTCCACTGTAAAATCATGAGTGGTTTTTCTGGTGTAAGGCTGTGTTTCTGTGGTTAAGGCTGTGTTACCCCAGGGATACAGGCCTGGGCTTACTCTGACTCATCTCAAAGGGCTTGGCTGTCCTAAATGGGGCTGTCCATGCATATGGGTAAGCTTATACCTAAATACATGCAAGAGACTGGCTTGAAGTTTGACCTGAACCACTAACAATATTCTGGAGACAAGAGTTTCCTTAATCATCGATTCCCTTGAGGCATTATGTTTTCCTTTATTTATCTATTTATTTTAAATTAAAATTCTTCTTCCTATTAGAAATGTCATTGCCATGGGAAAAAAATGCTGCAAGATGACATGATCATAAATTCTGGGATGCGCAACTTCTGGTAAAGCCTATAAGATGATTACAACATTTCAAAATTCCTTTGTCAGACACTGTCTTTATTTTAATTTCTTTTTTCTTCCTACATTATAACTGTCCTTACAGGAACGATGAATGACTGAGGATGATGTTCCCATTAACTTAAATTGTTACCCACGAACCCTCCAGAGATATGAAAGTTTACTGGATTGGGCTCATTGCGAGAGCCTGCTCATGGTGCTCTGTATTTTTGCCACTGCAGTCCAGAAGTCCATAAATCTTCATAGCTCTGGGATTCCCAATATGTCCCATTACGATGAAAAAGTGCCATCTGATGCAGGGAGTGTAAATACCGTATAGATGTTCAATAAAGTGTTTCATTCTTCACTGGTGAATTACAGGTTTATGGGACATAAATAAAGCAAAGCAAGGAGAACTAAAATATGAAGAATAGTTGTATATCACCCATGTTTTCTGGAATGAAATTGTTTCTACTGTGGTGACAAATTTCTCATCTTTAATTTGCATTTGTGTCTTGTGTTACACCACTCTAAAGACAGCTGGTTGATGATGTTATACATGAACTCAAACAGTTAAATGATAGATTCTGCTATCTCCCCAATTTTTCATGGGAGAAATAAGTTAGACTGGGTAGAGACCAAGTGGTATAGTGCATTCTTCATCAGCCTGGCAAAGTTTAAGAAGAAACGGTATTGTTTAAGAATCAACTTTATATAGTTAAATGAAGACTTTGGACATACAAACTGTTTGTTCATTGATCAGGATAAGAATATTTTGATCCACTTATGTGTTTTTGTTTGGGGAGTTATTAGTTAAATTAATTTTGACCACTTTGTATTCTGGAGGATGCTCTTCCTCTTTACTGATTCACAATAAAAATACTCTTTTGAATGTAAAGAGGATGGGTATAAGCTTTACTCCAGGAAGGAATCTGACTGCCTGATAAGAAGTTGGAGATTACGGATGGTTCAGTATTCAATTCTCTATTTAAAACAAAACAAAAACCCACCTGTCTGCATTAAATACAAGAAAGCTGAGGGACATAGCACCTCTATCCACTCATGTGGGCTTAGTCTTTGGTGCGGTTTAACTGTGAAATTGCTTTCACAGGGACAGATATGTTAGCTGATCAATCGTGGTGATTTATTTAGCTACTTCTGAAGGTATTGTAAAATCAAAATATTCTTGGCTGTCTGGTAAGGCAGCTGGATGCCTGGGGCTTTCTGTGATCTGAGAAGTTGTCTGTAGGAAGCAGGTGATCTCAACCTTTCTTCTTGGCAAAATGACTGTCTTGTTGATGGTGGTCACAGGAACAAGAGTGTTTCAAACCCCAACACCAGTGCTCCTCTGCAGCTTAGTGACTGAAGCCCAAGCAACAGGGCTGTTGATGATGGTGGGGGATGAAGCCAGCAGAAGTGTTAGACATAGAGCAGCTGCGTGTCATCAGGCAGCAATGATGAACACTTTCTTCCTTGTTACATGTTAGTTCTGGGGCTGTGTGTAGTGCAGCAGCTGCAAAGGACTCTGGTTTCTTTCTCCCTTTCCTGTGCACAACCTTCCTTTGAACTGTATGGAAAGAAACAGCACTAGAAGTTATGGAATGAGGTTTGGGGATAGGGATCCTAAAAAAAAAAAAAAAAAACCAAAAACAAAAACCAAAAACCACAACCAACCAAACAAAAACACACCACACCCCCCCCAACCCAATAAACCAAACCCCCCCCCCCAAACAAACAAGAAAAAACCCCAAACCTAAAACAAAACACAACACCCCCAACCCTAAAAAATGCACAAAAACTAAAAGCCCACGACAACAACAAAAAAAAAAAACCAGAACACCAAAACAAACAACACGCCCAAACCATAAAACCCAACTGAACAAAATACAAAAATGCACATAAACAAAAAGGACACCTCCAATAAAACATTATAGATATACTGACAAGACTGGCTTTGTTCAGCAGCAGCCCATGATGGGGTTTGCTGTTGTAGTGATACGTGAATTTGCCTAATTCAATCACTAGGGCAATCACTTAGAAAAGATGTGATGACAGAAGTGAAAAGGATTTCATAGACCATCAAATCCAAGCTGCTGCGCGAAGCATATTGTCGCATCACCCTATTTATAAATGTGCTAGCTCCATCAAATTGGTTAGGATGTTTGCTCCTCTTACCTGTGTGAGCAGCACATTCTAGAAATACACTTGTCTTATGGAGGGCCCAGTCTATGCTTATTTATGGCCTAATTATATCCATTGGCTTTTCAGTCTGCACTTCAACAGCTCTATTCTCCCTCTAATGTTCATATCTTGGTGTATTTATATGCCGTGGTCCAAAGATTTCTCTCTGCCATTTTTCTTTTTTTCTGAATTTTGTGCCTTTCATATAAAATAAACTTCATTCCTCTGATCATCTTAGTCATGTAGTAGCCTTAATCCATCATGAAAACATGTAACTGGAATTTGCAAGCTTAATTCTAGAGAAGGTCTTACAGAGGTAATACACGGTGCTCTGACTTCTTATACCACGTGTGATGTGTCATAGGATCGCGTTTGTCTTTTTCATGTCCGTACTTATGGTTCATGGTCACTGCAAGTTGTGTGACCCAGCATTTCTAGCTAGTGAACTCTGAGCCTCTAATAGAAATTCTTGTTATATGGTAAGACTTGACATGATGAGACTTAACGTTACCTTTCCTTTCTCAGTTGAAAGGAAAGCAAGCCGTAATGGACAGGTGAGAAGAGATACAGTGCACTTTGGTCATTTTCCTGACTATCAAGGGTCAGGACTGTAGGCTGCAGAGTCTGAAACGCCCATGTGTATTTCGTGAATTACTTCATCAATTTTACTGCACTTATCTCACTTATGTTCTCTGCGTTTTTGATACTGCCCTATTATGTCATCAGTACAATTTAGCATGCTCACAACAGTAAGTGGCTTGATGTGTTTTAGACACATGCTCCCATTTTCATGGATAAGAAGTATGGCTGAAATCTTGGTTGAAGGCAGTTTTCTATGTTATTGCTGACTGGATGTGAAATAGCTTAAAATCTGCCTTGGTCAGTGTGTTTTCTTTTTTTTTTTCTTTGTTTTTCTGGGCTCAGATGGAGGTAGAGAATATAGTAATGTTCAGGTGGCCTTTTTGGCTTTTTTTTTTTTTTTTGAGGTCTTTTTACACCTGGAATGAAGATGTGGAATTAAGATGACTTTATTTGAACAAGTTGATTTCTTCCTAGGAGATTATACTTATTCTTAGTATTTCATACATAACTACGGAAAGAGCTTCTCCAATTAACCAGTGTGTTAGTGGTCTTGGTTAACAGGAGATACCATACCTTTAGCAACTGTCGGTTCACTAAATTTACAGGTTAAATCAAGAGACGCTGTTTTTGGCTCACGCAAGATTGAGGTCAAGGCATGTGTGCTCTGTTCTAATCCCTGCCACAGATCTACTGGATAAGCATGGGTCACACTCTGCCCTTTAGTTTCTTTGTCTATAAAACTTAAACACACATCATCAATTTAACAGTCCATGACACCTTACAATTTGAGTCCAGCCATGGCCTCTGCCTCAGGGGTTTCAAAGCAAGTGGCAGGTTAAGGTGTATTTGGCAAGGCTGCAAAAATGTGGTAATGATTACATAAAGTCAGTTAAAGAAAAAAAATAAAAGACATTAAGTATGTTCTGTATGTTCCTTCAAGTTTGGCAGCTGAGAGTCATAGGAAGTGGGGTTTTTAAGGTTCTTTGCAGTAAAGTCTCATCTTGTGATAGATGCGCTGGCTGTACCTGGACTGAGAGACCATAATCAGCTATCTGTGTTTGCAAAGCAGAAGGGTTAGAAGCATGTCCAAATTTCGCGTTTGTTGAGTGTCTTGTTCCTTTCCTCTTTCAAGAGTTTTGTCAGCTTCCCTCTAGGACCAAGAGCTCTAATGTGCTTTCCTCCCCTCATCGCTCACTGCCAGGAGGGTAACGAGGCCTGACTTGAAAATGCTGTGTGAGTGGCAAGCAGCTGAGCAGTCTGAGTCAGTATATTGCTGCATACAGCACCGTAAATCTGGCAAACCTAATTATACGCGGGGGAATAATGACAACTCCATATGGAAGGGAAAATTGTTTGCATGTAGATTTTGCTTCTTAACTCTTCTGGTCTTCCTGTAGTTAGTAGGCAGGCAGCAGCCTCCAAAGCTAACAGCGATACTCCTTCTTGTCCAGCTGGCGTGGAAGATTTACCTTCACATGAGCCAGCTGGCTATCTCCTTGCCTCCTTTCACCTCAGAGACAGAAATATGTCATCCTTGAGATATGACCAGACTCTTGGAACTTACACCTCTTTCTGGGAAAGAAGCAGTATTATTAGTACTCTGTATATGCTTTGCTTCAGAGATATATAAAATATATAAATATACATACATATATATGTATATGCTTTATCTATCTATCTTCATGCACAGATGTTAAAACTAAAATGTATACCAAAGAAACTTCCAGCTTACAAATAGAAATCCAGAAAAAGAGCCAGGAAATGAAAAACCAAGGTACTCTGTTTTCATTTTGACATGACTGTCTTTCTTCCCCTACCCTGCATATGTGGTAGCTTTAATTATCAGCTGGATTCTTTAAACATTGAGCTAAATTTATTCCATATATGTACTCAGAAGCATTGATATTAGGAGGATCAGAGTATTTTCATTTCCTGTACTTGGGGATTTAATTCATTAGTCTTCAATATGGCACTAGTGGGGTTTGTATTTATTTTCCTTTCTCTAATAAATACAAATAATATGGGGAAAGATAATTTTATTTTTTAATAAGATTGTTTTATAAGTAGTCCTGCTAAGCTCTGAAAGTCACATCTGGAACAATGAATTGAAAGGGACATTATAACATTTACTGGTGCTGCTGTTTGGCTGAATTTTGATTTTGCAGAGGCAGCAGTGTATCAGTCTGAGCCACGAATTGTTCCCAGGAGAATGTAGAATTTGGAGACAATTGAAAGTGATAACGACACAGAGGATTCCACCTATTTAGGTGTGTTTCTAGGGCAATATTTGCGATATCCCATTAAGTTACAGATGATTCTTTTAATGTCAATTGTTCCAGCCAATCCTGACAAGCTCCTTTAATAGCATGGGAAGTGAATGGGGTTATCTTGGCTGCTCAAAACTTAGAAAATGCTCAAATGAAGCAATTTTAAAAATATCCAAGCTTGCAAAAATGAAATTAAAAGCACAACATAAAAGCACTTTAAAAAGTGTTGACTGTGGATTCTTGTCTTGTATCACATGAACACCAGATGTGGCACAAACCTCTAGCAGTAATCTGAGATGCCTACAATGCAGTTTATTAAAAGCAACAAAGAAAACCCCTTACTTCACATAAGTAACTGATGTTGTTTGTCTACTGAATGCCTACTAGTGGCATTGAGTACCTTAGTTTGTATTGGCTAAAACCAAGAAGGCCTTTATTCAAATAAACCTTTAAATAAGGCTAAATACTTACTTAAAAAAAAAAAGTTGGAAAGCGCAACTTTATTCCAGGGTAATAAAAGAGGATTGTGGCCATGAAGTTGATAGAATCCACTTATTAATTGAACATTAACAGTAAACAAAGGTAGGATTTAGAGCGATTAAAGCAGATGGGCTACAGATTTAGGTTCTTATAGTGTAAACTAATGTAGTGCTACCTTTCTTGCTCCATCAGTTTCCTTAAAGCAATGTGTGCAGTGTCGCCTAATGACTATTGCTTGGAACTAGTCTTGTCTGTCGATCAAAGTAGAGGGCTCACAGGTAGGATCTTGAAGGTTATCAGATGCTGTTTCTGCCAGAGTTGCTGATCATGCATTGCTCAGTGCTCTCATCTGTTCTGAACATTTATCACATTCTCTGTCATTTGAGATCTGGGATCTCCATCTTCTAGGTGAAGAAAATAGTACCTTGATGCTTATTGTAACTGGCATTGTGAATAATATATGTTTAGGATGCTGAAGATCAAGAAAAATAGATCGCATGTGATATTAAGAAAAGATCTCAAAGGTCATCATGTAAGACTGTTTTATAAGATGACTTTGGAAATCCTCTTCTACATTGCCAAACTTATAAAGATAGGTGAAATAAATAAATCAATATGAAATAAAAATAGGGGGTTTGCTCCTAATGAAATGGCCCACTTAACGTTTTTGCATCTTTTGTAAGTTTGAACTGCTTCCATTGGAGGCAGTTCTTAGAGTTGTCTAGCACCCACGTTATTTGCAGTAGTTTTTCAGCCACAGCACCCTTCAATAGCTCTACAGCGATATATCCAGGAGTGTATCCAACTGTACTGAGCGCAGGAAAGATGCTAAGAAAGATAGTTCTTATTTGGATTCCATCCATAAAAAGGGATGTAGTGCAATTCTTAAGTCCTAAGACTTCCAAACCGTGGATTACACTGTGGAGGTTCTTTTTAAATCTTTTAAGTGAAATGTGTTGTTGGAGATTACTTCCCTGAGGATTACTGGCAAATGCATTGTTTTTGTGAGGGTACTCCACAATTTAGATGGCACAGACATGATGATTCTTTCATTCTAATTTATCTTTGTACATGGTTTAGAACATCCCCCCAAATTCCTTCTTGGTGTGCAATTTTTCATGCTTGTTCTTCTCTCAGAAGTGATTTTTGTTTCAAAGGATTTCAAAGAAAATAATTTTAGCTCTGAGTGAACGGGAGTGAAAAGGATTGTTTTGACACACTTTTATGCTCTGGTTGCTTCAGAAGCATTTAAATCTGAAAACTGCAATTGTGATGGGTAAGTCTCAGTCTCTCAGATAAGGTGTTATAAGCACACAAAAATAAAAGTACATTAATTAAGGTTGCAAAGTTAAGTGCTTAACAAAAAAAGTTAGGTGATGACAGAATGAATATTGATAGCGAATCTTTAATTCAACCCTGCTCTGTGTATATGTTATGCTAACTTTTAAGTGATAATGTACTCTTTTTTTTTCTTTTTTTTTTTTTTTCCTTTTAATGTCCTGTCTTCTTCTCGTCTGGTATTGTCTTTCTTTACTGAGTGTCTCTTATCACATTTGTCCTTCCAGATCCAGTTTTCTTGCCCAGTAATTCTTTGCTTTATCCTGTCATTTTGCTTTAACCTGTCATTTCTACTCCATCCCTGACATTTCCTTGCCTTGCATTCTTACTTTCACCTTCACTCCTGAATGCCGCTGTCTTTTTTTCACTCTACTGTCTTATATCATTGTCCCGCTGTTGGCCAAGAAGAAATAAACTATAAGGAACAACAATAAGGCAAAAATCCACATCATATTTCTTATGTACCTATCTTAAGGTGTAGAGAACAGATTTACTTATAGGAATATGTTTGGGAACAAATTTTTGGAGGAGGGATAGAGTGGAACCCTTCCAGACTGTGTCCGCAGTCCAGCATCTCCCATCCTTTTGTCTTGTAGGTCCTTTCACTATGCTGTGTGCTTTGGGATTTCCAGTAGGGGTTCAGCCTGTTTATTTTGATTACTGATACGTTGAACTTTCTAAGACTGTGTCAATAGATGAAGCAAAGATGTTATAAAGGTCTGCTGCAGGAAGCCTTCTAGAAAAAATATCTGAGACAAAGAAAATCTTTGGTATTCTTTACGTATTTGTATTTCACCAAATATATGTGAGCATGTTATTCTTGCCTGCAACTCCTCTGTGAAACCAAGTGCTTCTTTCACTCTTACCTGCCTTGTTTGTTTCCCATCCTTTCCTTCTATCTTTTTATTAAACTGTCTTTTTCTGTGTTGTCTTAAGTTAAATTATATGGGGAAGATTACTGTGTGTATGTGGCATCAACATACAGAACAACGCCCTGCAGGTTTGCAGGGTATTGCTGGCCTGTGCTCAGCGCTCCTGCTGTGCTTTAGTGATCGGTGTGCTGGGAGGTGTGAACACACTGAACAAACCAGGGAGCCTGGCTCAGTGAATTTTAACCTTAATTTAATTTAGGAACTTCCAGAGCTTTGTCACTGATATTGCAAAAAGCTAACTTACGTTCTTAATTTTCTACACTGTAAGTAGATCTAGCTAATTTGTTCCACAGCTGTTTAATTTGCAAAGGGGGTTGTCATTCTGTGTTAAATCAAACTGGAAAAGGAGCCCAAGGAAGATCTGTGTAACAATGACGGCTTATTCCAGTTCAAAGCTGCTGTTGATATTGGGTGCGATCCAAAATCTCCTGATACCAGCGGAAACTCTTCCATTGACGTAATCAGATTTCAGATCAGGGCCGGTGTGCTCAGCCCACTGCTCCGTTGGCCACTGCTCTCCTACCTGAGTCTCTGGGAGGATGGGCTGTGCCAATGACGTTTAGAGAGACCCCACTCCTAATTCCCCTGTGCCTACTGTTACATGCAATAGATGCCCCCTCTCACTTGTATAATTCATTCTAACTATCTGTTTCTCCACCCAACTATTTAATGTGAGATATTTTTGCCTTTTTTTTTTTTCAGCCTAGCCTTGCTTTTCTTTTGCTTTTATGGGGCCAGTTGTGCATAGTTTGTGTGATCCACTGGTGTCGTGAACCAGGTCTGGGTGGCCCTCACTGGCCTGATGGGCAGCTGTCCCCTAAATCTGAATTGCTGGCTCATTCAGACAGGAACTGATTCCTGGATGATCTCTTTGGTCTTGCCGCCTGAGCGTGGACATGCTTGGTGGCCTCACCATTGACATTCTCTGTGCTTTTAAAAAAAAAAAAAAGTATGTTTTGAGAATCCAGGCAGTTATATCAAAGTTAAGGGATGAATTGGGGTTTCTAGTGATCAGGTCTGGTATTATTCTATGTTATAGGCTCAGGCACCAAACCGTGGTCTTGGTGAGCCCCACCAGAGTGTGGCCAGCTCTGGGGCTGAGAAGAGCTCCCTGGTGGAGGGTTTGAGGTCAGTGGTCTCCTTTTGACTCTGCTTGTCAGGGAAATGTGTCTTATTGGAGAGTCTCATGGCTGAATTGATATCTCAGTTGTCTTATGATCCATATTGCCCTTTGCTGTTGCTGATCACACTATTTTCTCTCTTGCTTCATCTGACTATTTTTTCCAGACTTTATCTGTCTGTACTGCTGCAACTTCCCATTTTCTCTTCCAATTTACTTTTTGAGGGAGCGGGATAGAGACCACTGTCAGATAGCCTGTCTGCTGGTTAAAAGATGACATTGCTCTCAGCTAGCCAATCTTTTACATCAGTTCAGCAGACAAAGACACAAAAATACTTTTCTTGCTGTCAGAGCAGATCAGAGCAAATATCTTTCCAATATCCAAGTGTTTTCTCTGTGATTTTTAACAACTGTTGATAACAGATTAGCTGCTACGGTAAAACTTTGCTTTATGGACTGTGCACTATTTTAGGCTCTGTGTTGGTAGATGAAGAGAGCTGGTAAAAGTGATTTTCCTATTCTGAATCTGGTCTCCCACATATAAAACGAGAATAAAGATGCTGGCTGCCTTTCTGATATGCTTTGAAATCCACTGCTGAAAAATATTACTTAAAAGTTGGACGTTATCATTTATAATTATAATCAAACCCATATGAGCATTATGTGTAAGAAGGCAGCCTGATAGCATATAAGGCTGTAAGTGTAAAGAAATCAGGAAATTCCAACCCCTGCTGCAGTTGAGTGACACTGCAGGCATTTTTAAGCACAGATATTAGCTGCTCATTCTGTCAGTAAGGCAGAGAACATGGTGAGCTGCATTGCTACGTGTTAAAATTCATCCCTGTATTTAATTTCTCTGCCATGGTTTTGCATTAGCATAGTCCTTTGACCTATATATAAAAGTATAAGCAAAGGACCGAAAACTGAAGTCAGGTTTAGAGCTAAATGTCCTGCTATATTTTGTGAATGACATCAATTTGGGGGAGGAGGGGAGGCAGTAGGAACTTACACCCCAAAAAATCTAGAATTGGACTGCAGAACCCAATTTATTTTTTGAAGATACAGCTTCTTTTTTAATGTCTACAATTTTTACTCCTATTGTACAATCCTGTCTTGGACCATGAGAACCTGAAATGTACTTTTAAGCGTCAGGTTGCCGCAGGAACTTCCATTTAAAACATCAGATTTTTACTGGCTTACACAAGCAAAAAGATTTTGTTATTTCAAATAAATACACATAGATTACCATTGATTTAAAAACTATTTTTAACTTGTGAACACACCTGAAGCATGAAGTGTCAAATGTGAATCTTTATTATTTTCTGATTTCAGGTATGTGAACTGGATAAACCAGCATGCAATTCTGTAGGTGAACAAGGTTTCAGATCTGCTTCCAAAACTCCAGCTGCTCCTTTTGAGAGTCTCACTTCCCTTGCTGATCTTGCCTGGACACCTCAGGACAGTCCAAGTATGTGCACAAGCTGCTATATGATAGACCTATGTTATAAAGGTTGGTTTGTAGAAATGAATGCCTTCTCCGTTACTAGATTTTTATTTTATGATTTATTGGTTCCAGTTCTTGGCATCACTGCAGTAAACGTAAAAACCCCAAAATTGGTTGACTTCATTTAATACATGTTATATAGACTATCCTTGATATGATTTTATTTTATTTTTAAGAAAAGAAGGAATGTCCTTATTGTAACTATACTGGCTCATATTCCTTGATAAAAGAGCAATAAGGTTGCAAATTGCATGATTCATCAATGTGAAAATGCTTGTGCAACCCAGTTCTGTTCTCTTATTTGTCTGCATCATGATACTAGCTTATTGCTTTTCACTGCCATTTTATAGAAGCTCAGAACAAATGCTTGTTTACAAGTGAAACAGATTACACTTAGTTGGTATAAATCAAGATAGTAAAGTGAAGTTGACTTTTTTTTTCTGAACTGCAACCATTTCTTGCTACTGTCAGTAATAATAATAGTAATACAACGACTGTAGAAGTAGCATAGGTCTTAAAAAGATTATGACCATGTTGTGTTACACACTTCAGATACACCTGGTAAAGTGTAAGTTTCCCTGAAAGGGGATCAAGTCTGGGGGAGAGATTTGTTAGAACCCTTTAATAAATTTGTTTTTTATTAATAGACTTGAGCCATTAATAGCAGGAAACTATTTGCATTATTCATTGACTTACCCTTTTGCACAGTTCACACACCTGCACACAGCTGGAGCAATGGTGAGAAGCCAGCCCTTCTGTACGCTTACTCAGAAGTGGATGGTCATCCTGATACAACCATGGTTTCTAGACAGGTGCTTGGAAACTCCTTTAAGGTCCCTTGTGTCAGCAGCTATTCGTTACTGTCGCATTAAGAGGCAGGGCAATTTGGCAGAAACTGAACCCCCCTGCGTTCCAGTTGATCCTCAGATATCAGAGGGACTGGGGGTGGCTGAGCTTAGGTTCTGAGCGATGCCCAAAGTCAGCATTAGTAGTCCTGTCACACCCAACCCCTTTCGTTGGACTCTCACGGGTTCGGATGCACTACTAACATCGCACTGCCTGCTCAGCCGGACACCTCCTGAACTCACACAGGCGCATTCAGAGGTACGGCCGCGTTCGGGGACAACACATGCGGCTGAGTCAAGCAATAGTGCGATTTATTGAAGCAACAGATGCACAAGTTCTTTTAGATTGCCGGTATAAATTCACTGTCTGCAAAGCACGTGCAATAAATTAAATACGGCCGGGTTACACACGCGTGGGGTAATAAAGCAACTTTAGAGATTTCTGAAGTTCCCGGGGATCCACTTGGGATAGCCGGGTGTTTGCATCTTACCCAAAGGTGTCCCAATGGGGCGGAAGAGAGGGTCAGCCCGTCGGTGGATCCTAAAGGTCAGGAGCGATTGTGTCTTCCCTGACATCCACCCCTTCTCAAACCATTTTATAGTGTTTTACTTTGCAGGTGGAGCTTGAGTGACGCTAGTCATACACACCTTTATCAGGATTGGTCCAAGATTTTCTCGCTTCGTGTTTAAAGGCACAGGCTAGGAAAAATTCAGTGTGCAAGCTCATTGAGGGGTGGTCGCACCTTGGGAAGTGGGTAACTTTTGAGATGGGTGTGTGCTTTGGTATTATAATGATGTTATAATGAGCAAAGTTCACTCTGAGTACAGCGTTTCATTGCAAGTTGACAGACTGTTGGCCCAGGGCATCGCATGTGCAGCTTATTAATGTACACACTGTGTACCTTCAGATTCCCTTGTTCACAGAGCATGGCTGTGATGTCTCCACGCCGCTCCACCCTCCATGCAATTTCTTCCAGAGTCAGCACACCAAGTTTCCCTGATGTTGCCAACATCTAGGGTTGCCTAGGGAATTGCCATGGTACAGACTCGTCGTACGTTAGCTGCGTTCCACCCTGCTTCAATGTTGTTCTTAGAGCATGAATGCAAGTTTAATTTCTAAATTACCTCCAGCAATTATTCCACAGTTACACCTGTAGGTTCTGTCTGCATGTTGCAGCCCATTTCCTTTCTTGGCATGGTCTGAGTTATCCCACTGCTGGCTGATGGACACATTCACCAGTTTCTTGGTGTCCTCAGTTTAGCAGTTCTTGAGAGGCTTACATGTGCTATCTCATGGCACATATGTTTCCACTCTTCGCCCACTGTTTTCTGGTAATGGTTCCTCCATGAACATGTGTAGGTCCCCAGGGCACCCATTCAGGCAGGCTTGTGCAGAGTGGTTTTTGTGGCAGGAACAGTGCTGCTGAGGCGCTGATTGTGACTGAGGGAGACAGAATGTGCGTGGGAGAAAGGAAAAAATGACCCTGTTGTGTTGCTGGGGAACTGGGCCACAGCATTTTACTGACTTGTCTCACCCCTGGCAGGAAGCCTGTAGCAAGGCTGTGAACTAAGCCCGGGATGTCTGTGTCCTCCTTACTCAACCCTTCACTCTCAAGAACAACTGTCTCTGCAGTTTTCAGCTCCTGTTACTCTTCTTGCTCTGCTGCAAATTACGCAGTCGCAGTGTACTTGCTTTTCTGGATTTACTGACATTCTGGAAATAGGCTCCAAGATCTGAGGAAAACCTCAAAATGTCTGAGATTGGGTCTCCAGGGCTTGGTTGGCACACTCTTACTGTGACTCAGCCTGAGCTGTTTGTTCCTCTCAATGAATTAGTAACATTTCTTCTAGTCTTGCATGCACAAAGTGTGACTAGAACAGGAAGAGCCCAAAGATATGTCAGGTATCTGAAGGGAACAATAGCTTAAAAGAGTCCATTTTCCCTATGACTCTTCCAGTGAACATGTCTAAGGTACTTAGAAGAAAAGAAAGAAATTAAATCCAAGAGGAAGACTCAAAAGGATTAAGAGACAATATTACTGAGGCTGTGATTCAATATAATGTGTTTTGCAGGAGTCCCTTTGTTTTACCAACCTTTGTCTTTCCACAGTTCCCCAACCCAAGTGCTGAAAACAACAACTGAAAACCCCTTGCTTTTATTTCACTCTAGATATTGTTAATATTTCTTTAGATAACACTTAAAAATATACTTCAGGATAGTGATTTTGACTATATTGATTTGGTGGTTATGGTGTTGACATTAGATTCTGCTGAGGATACAAGTCATGACCAACCCTAACTTTGTAATTTCATGTTAACCTTTTCTCTAGTTCTTTTTTTTTTTCAGTTTCTGAAAGCTCATTAGGTTTTCTAGAGGAAAGCCTATGTGGAAATTGCTTTTATCTTTAGATAAATTCCATTCATGTAATATGGACTGCATGTACAGCGTTTATAGCTTAACTATGAAACATTTGCTGGTTTTGAAAATATCATAGTATGTTTTGAATGAAAAACATCTAGACCTGGCTTTTTTTTTTTTTTTTGCACTGGGGTCTGATGCTGAGCCATTACCAGTTGCGGGATCAGGCCCTTAGTTCAGACTGTACAACTGGGGAATTGTAGGATTTTTACCAGGTTGTCAAAAGAGATGAGTAAACTCCTGGCTCTTTCCTCACCTGAGTTAAAAACTGGGCATCGAGTGGAACTAGATCAGTCTGTAAGATCTGTTACCTGCCTCTACAGTACCTGATGCCACACTGTGCTCTCTTAAGCCTATCCAGGCCTTGAAGAAGGCCCTGATAGTTGCAGGTGGCTGCTTAGTGCAAAGTTCAGGAGTGTTGGAGTGTTCGTGGTGAAAGCTAAAAAGGAAAATTTGTGAAATAACACCACTCTGTGCCTTTTCTTGTATTCCGTTGAGGTTTGCTATTTATTCACTGAATCAAAAGCATAGAAATTCTTTTAAATACTAGTAACTTCAATAATTTGTAGGTATTCTGCACTGAACTGTCTTAGTTAACTAGTGTCATATTTAAACAAGATTGAGTAAAGCATCAGTTCTCCTTACCATTAAAGTATACCTCAGATTAAAGCAAAATATTTAAAGTGGTTTGACAGTGCTGATTTATGATTTTATTCACTTTATGCTGGTGAAAGGAACTTTATCTGAAGTTCTTACTCTTAAAAGTATTCTTGAGACTCTCCCTTCCTTGTCCTGATATACTTAGGAGTGATTATAATAATAAAATGAACAAGCTTATTGTTTTAAATCATAGAATAGTTTGGGTTGGAAGGGACCTTTAAAGGTCATCTAATCCAAACCCCTTGCAGTGAGCAGGGACATCTTCAATTAAACCAGCTTGCTCAGAGCCCTGTCCAACTTGACCCTGAATGTTTCCAGGGATGGGGCATCTACCACCTCTCTGGGGAACCGATGCCAGTGTTTTACCACCCTCATTGTGAAAGATTTCTTCCTTATAGCTACTCTAAATTTACCCTCTTTTAATTTAAAACCATTCCCCCTTGTCCTATCACAACAGGCCCTGCTAAAAAGTCTGTCCCCATCTTTCCTCTAAGCCCCCTTCAAACACTGAAATGCTGCAATAAGGTCTCCCCGGAGTCTTCTCTTCTCCAGGCTGAACAACCCCAACTCTCTCAGCCTGTCTTCATAGGAGAGGTGTTCCATTCCTTGGATCATTTTTGAGGCCCTCCTCTGGACCCTCTCCAACAGGTCCATGTCTCTCCTGTGCTGAGGGCTCCAGAGGATCTGTTCCATGATCTTCCCATATCATACAAACAAGAAATAGTCATACTTACAAAAGGACAATATGCAGAACAAGAATGAATTAGATGATCAAACTGTATGTAATTAACTGAATTGGAATGCCTCCTTGAGACACGAGGGTGAGATGACCTCTGTGTTTGATAAGTAAACAACCTATTGCTGACACTGGTGGGAAGCAAACAATAACATAGAGTTAATACAGGTATCTTTGCCTGATCCTAAACTTCGCATTTCACCACTAGCTGAATGTAACATTACTGGTTTTGACTCTGCTACTTGCAGCAAATTGTTCTTGTGTTTGTACATGAAAGGCCATTGGACTTTCTGGGAATTTAAGGAAGGGAAAATGACACCAGAAATTGGCTGACCCTAAAGTGTGCAGTAAAATTTTCGCTGTCACATGGAACACATTTGAAAGATTTTGCAGTTGTGTTTTGGGTTAAGAAAATTGGTGTCCTCTCCTAAAAAGAAATACTTAAGCCTTTGCTTCTGGAGTCCAAGAATGGGAAGAACTCCAGGTTATACTGAAAGATTTAGAACAGCAAATTCATGTCAGGTCAGACAAACAGATAATTATAATTACAAGAATGCACTATGATTACCTTTTCTCGTGTAATTCAGTTGGGAGTCATCGCCCAGGAAAGGCGTATGCTCAATAAAGTCTCACTCTGTTTAACTATTGTAGAACAACTTGACTAACATTTGAGCCAATTTCCCCACACTGCCTCAAACTTGGAAAAGACAGAAAAGGGGTAAAGTCTCCAGGTTGATTTAATGCGTAGCTAAACATCAGTAGCCAGAAGTGGAGGAGAAATGTGGAATGGTTCTGTCAAAACCCTTGCGACTGTTTTTAATGGTGGGACTAGGTTTGCTTAAAGGTGCATTGAAATCAGGTAAGACATAGCTGCCTTACCTACTTACGCATTTTTGGCTAAAATGCAGGTGCTTTGCTGTCTTTGTAAATCCGTGGAAGGATGGATTTGTGTCAGGGCTCTGAGGGCACTCACAGGCCTTAATAACCAGCCTTACCTGGGACTTCCACCCATTACTACCTTGAGCTACACTGGAGAAATGCTGGTCTCTAGCGCAGCCACAGTGATGCCCTGCCAGACCATGGATCCCCTTGATGCAGATGTCAACCTGTGGACTGACTTGAACTTGGACCTGCCTTATCACCAGGATATTACCTTATGACTTGGACTCTTGGTTGGACCTGGACATCATCTTGGGATCTACCCTGCTCCCCAAGTCAGGGTAGTGGATGGGCCCTGGCTGGTGACACCCTGACCTGCTGGACTTCATGGAGACCCTGTGCCACTCCTGGCTCAACTCCCCTTAGGGAGCAGGTTTACTCTTGTTGCCCCAACAACTTCTTGTGTTTTTTCTTGCTTTGGTTTGGTTTTGTTGCTTTTCTTATAACAAATTGTATTCTGTAGACTTCTCTTTTAGTCCATTGGCTTCATAGAGATGTTTGAATTAGATCTGATACCTAGCCTTTAAACAATTAGTGCTAGATGAGCAGGAGCACATCCATAGTGAAACCAGAATTTCTCCTTCGTCTCTAGGATTTGACATTATTTGAGTTTTTTGAACTAATTCTCTTTCCTGAGCTTGTCTGTTTCAAAGATTTTCTTTGTAATGATGCTTTTCATGGTAAATGATGGTTCCAAATAAAAATACTACAAATATTTAAAAGTTTATAAAATTTTAAGGTTTAATAATTGTAAAATCAATGGAGTTGTAAAAAGAAGCACAGCTCATTAACATTCCCTGTTTCTACTGCACAAGAGAAGTTTTTCAGGGTTTTGTGGGTTTTGGTTTTTTGGTTTTGGTGAATTTAAGGCCTTCAGATTTGTCAGAGTGCAAATCTGAGAGAAATTCATAAAGAGGAGAGATGTTACATGATCCAGGCTGCAAATGGACTTCTCCCCTCTCGTTGAAAGGAGGAGTCCTTGCCCTGCCTATGTCTCTGCTGAAAGGAAGAAACTAGTTCAGTTTTCATGCCTAATTTTATTGCTGGACAGCATAACAAATTTAACAAAGCTTCCAGGTTTTTAACTGTGATTCTTAACAGAGATTGGGTTTCAGGGCATGTGGTTATTGGTGGCTGCATTTAATATGGAGGTGCCCAAGGATTAAACCAAGGGCTGGGCTTTGTGAGATGAATTTTTGCAGATTTGAGGAATGAATCACCACAGGTGGATGCAGGGCTGAAGAGGAAACATAACCCATGAGAAGAGGGAGAAAAGTAGTGGCTGCAAGTGGTGAAGGAGTTCCTTGGTTGTTATTACACTGGGTGGATCTGTGAGAGGGATGTGCTCCTGAAAGCCTGACCTAACCAAAAAACAGAGGAAAGAAAGAAAGAAAATAAGGCAAAGCTGAAAAGAACATGAAGGAAAAGACATAAGACAGGCAAGATGGACAAACAGTCAATTGCTCAGGAAAATAAAATCACTGGGGATATTTACATATGTAAAGTTTAGTCTCATGGGGCTTTATTCTCATATTTCTAATACACAAGAATAACCACCACTCTGACTGAGGAAGTTGCTCATATCCTGTGGTGGAAGAAGCAGCTCCAGGCATCAACTCTAGCAGAATTTACTTTTGCTAGATAAATAAAACCCACATTAGCTGCCAAATAAAAATCATTATCACATGAGTTTCTATTATGCTTGCTCAGTCTCTGGTGTATGGAGTAGATATTACCAACTCATCTCACATAAAGTGCCCATCAGGTGGCTGATAATGGCTTTAGGCTGATACCAGGCAGAATCGTGATGCGGGGCAGAGTCACATCTCTAGTCAGTGTATCAAGCCATTCTTGAAACCACAGCTCAAAACCACAGCTGTCATTCAGCATCCTCCCTGCAAGACAGTCTTGGTACTCTGAATTCACTTACAGCAGTTGTTTCACCCTTTGGGTCTTCCGTGGGCAATTTAATTCATAAAACAGACAAGCAAAACATATTGTAGATACTGCAGGTTTTTATAATTTCATCTCTGTTTTGGTGGGTTCTGTTTGTTTGTTTTGGGTTTTTTTGTTTAGCCATACTTCTTTTCTGCTGTATATTAGTGTCCATACAATGCAGAGTGGTACAATTGTGAGACCAGAGGGCAGTCAAAAGAAATTTTTTCCCTTGTGTGCATTTTTTTACTTTTGCAGTTCAGATCCACAAAAGAAAAATTACGTTATTCACGTTTATCTCATCTTTAATGTTAAATGTAGTCTGCATTGTTGAAGTGGCTGCTGCTTGGGTACCCCTTCCAATTTATGTCATAACTACTAAAAAATGATGTAAAAATTATGATGTATGGACTACTGGGAAATGATGTAAAAAAACTTATATTCATTCCAGAATGTGAAAAGATGCTCCTAGTGTCTCTCTTATTCATTTAACGTGGCTTCCTTATTTATTTTTGTTCCAACAAACCAAGAAATAAAATTCAGTACAAAGAAAGGTACATTCTGGGCACTAGCAGCCTGAGCAATGCTGGAGGGACCCATTTTTCTGCCTACTGTAGCTCTCGATTATTTTTTTAGCCAGATGTCAAACAGAAAACCAATAAACTTTAGATGCTCTTAAAAATGATGATAATAAGGGAAGATAATAGAACATAACTGGATTGTACTCTTACAGCTGAATTGCTATTGATTTTAGAGAATGTAAAATTTCGTTGCGAGACAGCCATTTCTAGCCCTTGGTTACACTCTGCCACCTTGCCTGCATGGGGCAGGGTAGTACCTTGCAAATGGCTTTGCTCTTTCCAAGGAGATGGCTTGTAGCACGCAGTTCTGCTTTGTATGAGCCTGGCTGCTATAATTTGTGTCTCTGATTAATCTTTCTCCCATTGCAACCATTAGTAGACATTATGTTGGCTTCAGTTGTATAGAGCTGTCTTGTATTAGAGCAAACTGGTGATGATTTTGTATTAAAAGTTGCACTGTAGCACCTACTTTCATAGGTGGTACTTTCATATAGAAGGGTCTGGTGTAAAAAAGATACAGTCCCAACCCAATGAAGTGGGTACTTATTTGAGCCCAAAGTGTATCTCACAAGTAGTAGGAATATAATTCAAATGTTTGTATTTTAAATATGATTTTTTTTTTCTTTCTTACCTTTTACCTACAGATTTTTTTTGCCAAGGAAATTATATTTTGCTTACCTTATTTCATTTTGCACATAAGGAAAGAATACAAGAGAAAATATTTTTGCCAATGTTTTGTTTGTATTCCCTTATATACAAAGAATTTTACCAATAAAATAGTTCGTTCTTTATCAACAAGGCACAGCATAAAATTATTAATTATTGTGCAGATATTGCAGCTTATCTGTAGTGTTCCATCACAGAAAAAAGTAGTGGCAAAATTGGATTTTGTATCTCTATTACTATAAAGCATATAGGACAAAAGGAAATTATATTATTTCTGGTTTAACTTTTATATAACCATGTAAAAGAAATGTATGCAGTTGTAAATTGTTTCTTTATATGGGTCCCTCTTACCTGTAGATCCTTCTGTTAAAAGATATTGTTTTGCTGGATAGCATATAGATGTCTCACAAGCGTATTCATGCTCTTTATTCTTGAGAAAATATTTGTTTCTAGGCTGTATTAACACAAATTGTTTCTCTGTGTAGTGTATCTATCTGCATAATTATGGAAATATGTCACAAGTAATTCTATGGGGTGTAGCTTTCATTTTCCTCTATAGTGATATCCAACAGCAGTATAATTATGGGGAGCAATATCTAGTGATATCTTTAACTTGCGAAGACAAGGTGTCACATCCAATACAGTACAAATCTAATAGGGTAATACAGCATGACAGCAGTGAGTTCAGACTCTGCAGGCTCAGGTATATATTGGGATACATGTTGGAACAAAGCAGGAGACAGAGTTCAGGAAGCAGAAGGCTTGTGACATTTATAAAGCTTGAAGTATAAAAATTATAGTCTCCTATATAGTCTCCTTTTGTTTTGTATGTTAGCAAAGTTCTGATGGCCCAAAATCAGATTTTTTTTCCAGACGTCTTGCCACTTTAACATTAAAACCTATGATATTAAAAAGTAACTGGCATGCAGTTGATATTTAACTTAAACTTAGAGGGGATTTTTAAATTTTTTATTTTTTTTTTAGGATATCCTCTCCTATTTTTGTAGCCATATACTAGATTGTGTTGGCTGTGCAGATAGTGCTAGTGCTTCACTTTACCTCCAGTTGTGTTCATTTTTGTGATGTAAAGTGCAATAAACACTGAATGCATTCCAGATTATCTTTTCTGTTTATGATTGCAAGTAGTATCACAATAAAAATACATGAAGTATGGTTTATTCGAGTTCAAGATACGGCTTGGACCACTCTTGGTAAGGCAGCGTATGTGATCAGCTTGAACTGCTGCCTCTGGCAGGCTCCAGGAAAACCCTGTCATAGTTTCAAAAGCTTTCTGCTCCTGGGATAACCTTAACGATGCACAGATGAAAGAATAATTTTATTGCTGTTAATGGATATGAATGAGGGAACTTAGGTATTCGGGAGGATAAGAAAATAATGAGCTTGAAAAGTATGCAATTAAACTTGATAGATAAATTTGGAATAAGCTATTTTTACACAATAGATACAGACTGTTAAGGATGAAAAATTTTCTGATTTTTTCAGAAAGTCATATCTCAGAGACATCTTGTCATTCAACGCAATTCTCCCTTGCAGATGATTTTTGTATCATATTTCTAGTCAAAGCATTGAGTACTAGCAAGGCGGGAAAGGTATTCCAAACAAGGCTCAAAACAATATTTTGGGAAGCCTGGCGAATGAAAGGCTGCATGAATGGAGATGTGTCGGTAACAAGCATGGGCACAAAAGGAGCAAGCAGGTAACGTCAGTACATTAAAAAGCATACGTGCCAGTGCTTGATAGTGGAGTCCAACTCCACTGTAAGTAAATTGTTATTTTTTACCAGAAAATAAACACGATCTCTGCTGAAAGGTTTATAGGACCTACATACCATCTAAGGCAGGAATTTCAAAGTTTTATCAGGCTGGATCAAATCATAAAAGTTCATTTAGGGAAGAAGTAAAATTCCTCAATCTTTGGTGTCCGCATATCGGGTAAGGACTGCTTTTCTTTTTCTGCCCTTGCAGAAGTGGAAACTCCCTCTTTTCTGGATGACATAAATACTCCTGGAACAGGTCGATGCAGCATCTTCCCCCTGCCAAGCAGGGTATTAGGTGTAGCTGGGGGAGTACACAGGATCTGGTTTTATGCCTGGGGCACAGCCCAGGCTCTTGTGGAATGACTCTTCCATGGGTCACTTTGGCTGCAGGCCTCCTGGAGCATCTAGATGTAAAACTTGCTTCCAGCATAGCGGACACAGACACTTTAGCTGCTGTAGCTCTGTCTCTGTCAGAAGCATCTACATGAAAAAGTTCCAGCATGGACTATACAGCAATTCTTTGTGGTCCGCAAACAAGACCCATGGGCTGCACTTCTGGAACCCCTTCTCTGAAAAGGTGGTTTCTGCCAGAAGATGTTGCATTCCAGAAAACTCGTATGTAAGTAATCCCAGTATCCGTAGGCCACTTATAAACAATAGGCTGTTTCTGAAAGTCCTTTTTGGTATATGCTTTCTCATTCTGTTATCTTGGCCTCTTTCCCTCCTCCTTGATTTGTCACTTGAGAATCCACATAAAATGAAGAATGCAGCACGTTCAAAGGAAAGTTCTGGAGCGGAAATCTTGCAGCTGTTCTGTCTCTGTGGTCTCTTAAATCAGTGTTGCAGTTTGTATTACTTGTGCTGAGGAGAGTTAAAAGCCTTAGAAAAAGTTGCTGTTGGCACCTGTGGCAGAGGGTACCACCACTTCACAAGACAAGAGGGGATATGAGCTCTTGAGAGCTGAAAGAACTGTAGATTTTATCAGTGTGAGCAAATATAGTATATGCAACCCCATGAAAAGGTAGCTTAAAGTCTTCAACCTAATGATTGCTCTTAGGGCAATTAAACATGAATTTTAACTTAATGAAGGTTTCTGTGCTCTGTAAGACATTAATATCCTGTCTGATTTAGCTGCTGAAAGACATCCTAGCTGGTAAACTTATATCACCGGTGTGTGGTTCCTGATGGTTCTTTCCTGAAACATTTCACATACTATGAAATATAAATCATTAAGCATTCCTCTTGGAAATGGATGTTTTCTCCTAACTTTTACATACTGTACTTGTTTTCAGAATTCTGGCAATTTTTTCCCCCCATATCCGCTAATTGGATACTGCAGCTGGATATAGTGTGAAGAAATAGAAAGTGAAACAAATCTGTTTTAGTAGAATTGCTGTTTGTCATGAGGTGTGATTAAAAATGCTTGTGGTTCTGAATGTGTTTTAAAACGAAATGTTGAAGCACCTTTTATTCATTTGTATGTTGCTGTATGTAAGATGAAATGCATCCCCTGTCCCCCAGCCTCCTTTCCTCTGCCATCAAATCAGTTTACAGACAGGCAGCGGTCCCAGATGTACCATCTACATCTGAGAATGTCTTTTTTTTGTTTGTTTTTGGTTGTCCCTTGTCTTTGCACAGACGGAAGATAAAACCTGGAATATCTTGGGAGCTGGGCAGCCAAATATCTTTAGACACTTTTGGAAGAACATGTCTGTTTGTGGGACTGCGCCTTGAAGATGGTGCCCAGCTGGTGGCAGGTTGGGTTGGAAAGAGCTCATTAGTTGGCATCAGTTGATTTTAAAGGCCAAACCAGAAGAAAAACCAAGTGCGATTTGTGGTTAAGGGCCATTCAGTATGTTAGTGTCTTTATTTTTCTCTTGCACTTGTTTTTTTTACCAATTACAGTTATCTTATTTGATTAATTGAACACAACTTATTTAGAACTGGAAATTTGATATCTCTACTGCATCAGACTTGGCATCCACTTCTGATACATCTCTCTATCAGGTAATGGCTTCTTGGAGTCAACCTCAGGATTACATTACAGCTCCTGTTTGTGCTAGAACTGCTGCATGTCACGAGGTCAGAGTAAATAATAAAAATCTGTAGCCTGGAATAATCCAACCTGACACAGACAGCCTAAACCTACATTATAATTAGCATGCTGGGACTTAATTCCTTGCTAAAGCACATTGCTTCTCTCACTTGGGAATGTAAAAGTGCTTATAAATCTAATTAAAATTCTTATTTGAAAAAAAATTACCTAGGCTTGGACTCACTTGGGCATTTAACCTCTTGAATATAGAAGGAAGATATTGATAATAGCAGATAGTATGATAACATAATCAGGAAATCAATTCATGAAATGATTTTACAAGACTATTCTTGTTTAACTTGGCCAGCCTTAATTTTCTGACTTGAGAAATCAACACTCTTTCAGTGCTCTTTGCTGAAAGACTGTTGCTGACCCTGCCAGTTTCTATTGAGCTAGCTCCTTGGCACATGGTTAGCAAAGTTACGTTTGCCTTTTACTCAGCAGAAATGTCAAAGTTTCAGCCTGTCTCTAATTCCCAAACACTTGCAAAAAAAGCCAACCAAGTGACAACACACAGGAAAAAAACCCATCCCAGCATGAAAAATGGTCTTGGATGCAAATACTAACAGGGCAGAAAGTGATAGTCTTCTACAGCTCAGTTTTCTTCTTCCCTTTGCATTTTTTCCTTTCCTTTTAATGTGTTTCTTTTTCCTCCCCCCCTCACCTCACTGGCATCTGACTTAAAAGGACGCCTCATAAAGGTCAGTTGATTATAGACTGAAGACAGCCTTAGTTGAAGAGGAGGATTTACAATTAGGAACAGATATAAAGATACATAAAATTCTGTGAAACTTTTCCTGAAGTGGTTGTAATTTATGCTTGAAAGGGTCATAATGACATTGCTTCTCTGCACTCATATTGGGTGCTTCATCTTAAGATCTCACAGGGTTTTATGGAGTGAATTTCATGGTAGTATAATCTCCTCCTTCACCTTTAACAGGTTGCAATGACAGCATAGGAGAAAAGTTAGGTGTGGGTATTAACAGAATCCACAATGTTTTTTCCAATTTAGGCTGGCATGCTGTCACCTGGACCTCACAAGACTGGCTATAGCACATAGACGACCATAGGTGCTGCCAAAACCTGATCTGGTAGAAAACAGTATGCAGGAGGAGGCGTAAATGATTCTGTCACAACCAGAGCTGGAGATGCATGATGAAGCTGAGGGGCCATCATGCCTGAACTCAGATATCTAAGACATAAATGGCTACTTGGGATCATAATGCTGATTAGTCATCTAGACCCCCCTGTATGTTCAGGGAATGGAACAGGCACATCTACCACACAGTTTCTGACCTCTTTTAGATGTTCCTTTCAGCACCATTAACTAAAAAGGTCGGGGAGATGTTTAAAGTTAAGTGACATTACCTCCCCTCCCCCCACCAAAAGCATGCACTTTGTGGTGTTAAGGCTGGGCTGAGAAGGGAACTTTTGATTTGGATCTTTTGATTCCTGGGTGAAGACTCCAGTAAAGAGACTAGTAAAGTAATTATGATTTTAATGAAAATTTCCCAAACTGCTGTGCTTAGTGCTGGACTGCAGGTGGTCTTTATGCAGTGGGCATGCTGTGAGTTGTCTTAAACAATTAGATCCTACAGAGACCCAAGTAGAGAAATAATGTCTTTATGTCTAATGTCTGGACCACAGCAGATAAATATTCAGCTCCCTGAAGAGTCATGATGCTGAGTGCGTAAGCACATTTTATCAAAGCCTTTCCAGGAGCGTGCAGTTAGGTGGCCACTGGAATATGGGGTTTTTTTGGTTGCTTTGTGGACACAGAATCGCCAGCAGCACTATCTTGTGTGTCACACAGGGAGTTTTGGGTTTTAGGTAACTTGTCCTATATGGCACCAAAAGCCTTTCATGGAAATGGGGATGACAGTCTTAGTATACAGATGATGGAAAGGGCTGTGTTGAGTATACTTCATAGGTGCTTCTTGCAGTTGGAGCAAGCATGCAACTGATCTGATTGTTTCGATACTTGTCATGGACCAAACATCAAGAGAAAATAGATGGGAAATAGCCCAGTCTGACTTCCTTCAGTTAGTGAGACCTAAGGAAGGCCTAAAGTTGCTCCTGCTGGGATCCTTCAGCAGCTTTGAGGTGGCTGGAGAATTACCTTATACAGAGCAGGTATTCCCTAGGAATGCCTCCTGCTTTCATTATAGAGCAGACCTTTATAGAGGGTAAGGAGTCTGCAGAACAAAAATCTAACTCAAGTTTACACTGTAGTATTAGAGTAGGCTAAAGACGTGTTGCTTTCAGCCTACTATATTAAAAGCTGCTGTCCTTTCACTAACTCTTTCTGCATTGTATTATGTAGGGTTTTTTTGTTAAGACTTCAGCCTGCACAGCTTCCTTAAATGAGCTCCTAAAACTTGAAATCTTGCAGGCATTTGCAGCAGCAGTGGGTGCTGAGGAAGTGGCAGTTACAGTGCTGCCACCGATTTCAGTGGCACAGCAGGAATGGTTTTGAAGAGTAAAGCCAGACTTACAAGCACTCCATGTTCTCGGGGAATATTCCTTATTACAAAACAAAACTTCTTTCTTAGAAGACTTAGAGCAAAGAAATAACTCCTTGCCAAGATAATGTCTGCTGCTCTTGGTTACTGGCCTCACTAGACCTTTCAGGAAAAACCTGGTTTAGGCACAGGTGGAGTTGTGCTGTTTCAAGAGAGTATTTTATAGGGAATGACTAAGCTGTGCCATAGTCAATTCCCATCTTGGCAACTTAAAACCTTTTGCTCAAGTGAGGGATGCAACAGCCCTCTAGGTTTCCCCTCCCTTTTGTCTACTTGTCCAAGGTCCTTTGATACATTTTGTTGTCTTAATGTCTGCAGAGAGAACTAACTTAACGTCTACCCACCATCTGCTGGGTAAATAAAAATCTATTTCACAGCATGGCAAGACACTCCTTCAGCCAGTAAAGACCTATAAAGACTTGATGAAAATTCAGACACTGTTTAGAAGATTGAAATACTTCTGTTTAGTCTGTGTTCTCCATTTTCAGTTTTCAACATACTTCTCCACAGCTTAGCATTTTTTTCTGAAAGAAGTGTTTAAAACATCCTGGCAGAAGCATTTTTTGTGAACTATCTCAGATTAGGAGGCAGCCAGAAGAGGTTTTTTGTGGAATTCAGGCAGCATTTACAGCCTGATTACCCTACAAGTGGCTTACTGCTGCTCAGTCTTTCTGTATTTGTATTACAGTAGCATCTAGAGATCATAGCTCTGTCAGGTTGTTATTATACAATAATAATGAGAAGATGCCTAGGTGCTCAAATTAGAGAGTGCACTGAAAGGTTATCTCTTTTCCTGTTCAGATTTTTCGTATCCCTCACTGCCTTATTATTTTGAGAGTGGGAGCAGACTGTCTTGGTCTGGACTTGCTGTCCCTGGTCTCATGATCTTTTCCCTTTTTTCTGTGGAGTGGAAGTTTTTTCTTATTAATAACATAATCATACTAATACTTTGTGGGGTTTTTAATAACTTCAACAATGTAATGTGTAAAAAAAGAGCAATGAGGAGGGGTAAGTGTCAGCACTGAGCTGGTGGCCTGGGAGGTTGGTGAAAGCTGGTCATTGGGGTAGAGCTTTGGGGAAGCTCACATGGCTCTGACCTGGGGAATCCTAATAATGGTCAGTCCATTGAATAACAAACTTGATCATAAACGGAAGCAAGTGAATATATATTAGAAAGTGCATTAACTGCATAATATTTTTCTGGGTCATTCTGAGTGACATACTTTGTGAAATCCTTCTTTAATTTTTCAGAAATATTTGCTACAATCCTCTGGTTTCTTCCAGTGATTTAATGTTAGTGGTTTCATCTTATGCTATATGAATTTTTAGTAATATACTAGAATTTTTTTTTTGTTTGTTTTGTTTTTGTTTTTCTTCTTCAGTTCAGACTGAGCAACTTGGAGTCTGGGCTCCTCTAGAGCTTCAGCCATATTATGCTCTTGGTTTTGCTGTTCTATCTCAGCTGTAAATTGCATTTTTGGTCTTTTTATAGCAGTGGGATGAGCTGTTCTTATCCCTCATCTTCCCAACAATAGTCTGGTTTCTTTTGGTTAATTTAATACCTTTTCCACTGGAGATAGTTTATCAGTTTCTTAAACATTCTGTTACGTTTTATTGGCTTTATTTTCTGTCTCACTATTTAATAATTCTGGCACAGTGCATTCCCAATGGGTTTTCTATGCCTTCTTTGTGTACAAGGTTTTCAGCAGTTAAAGAGAATGTTTTCCTGTTGGTTTCAGTTTATTTGGGCCAATGGGTTCTTCCCTGCTGTTTGACTGGCACATTGTAATGTTGGCTCCATCACTTTTTGCCAGCCTGATTATCTCTTTGGTTGTGATCCTTCCAGCTCCCCAACTATTTTCTAAATGTTGGTCTTGAAGTTTTTCCAGTCTCCTCATTAGCTTTCTCACAGGGATGCAAAGTGATTTTTCCCAAGGGCATACTGAATTTTAAGCTCTCTAGCCACACACACATATTTATTATAAAAGCTCTGAGGTGTCAAAGACTATTCAACTGGTTGTGACAGGGTGACTTCGGGAGTCTCACTGCTCTGCTGCTGTGGCTGACCAAGAAATGGGCACTGAGACAAACTGATAATTATCTTATGTGTACCTGAGATAGGCTTAAATACTGGGGTTTTTTTGGAAGTGGCACACAGAGTGTGAGCCTCTCTGGCACCCTTGTGACAGCTGATGCTAAACAATAGTAATGGTATTTGGAAACACAGTGTTACAGACCCACCTGTAGACTGACTATTTGTGTCCACCACCCCATGAAAGAGGAACCAGATTCTATGCAGAGAAAACAGAAATGATAAGAAAGAAAACAAAAACTTCCCCAGCACTGAAATGTAAAGTTATGTTCCTAAAGCATTTGTGTGCCTGCATTTCCCACCAACGTGCTGTAGGGAGCAAGATTTGGGAAGCTGAAGGACAGGCATAGATGTTTGTATGTTCTCCTCTGAAATCCATAGCAGAATCATATCTTTTGAAACGCACAGTATATGGAGTATGATTTGTACGGACCTGTGGCTCAGCTTTTTTGGACTGAATCTTTCATCATCCTCATCCAGGTTCTACCACACAGCATCACACTGAAATCCTTACTTTGTGAACATCTCCATGGAAGACAACAGAATAAATCAGAGGGAGAAGTGATGCTGCGTGTCTGAACTGGAGCCTGCATCAGCCTGGGCAGGTCACTAACCTTCTGCCAAGCTGATACGAGTCACCTCTTGTGAGCTGGATGTGCTGTTTGTGCAGTGAGTTCATCTATTACAAACTCAGCTTTGTACGTTAGGGTCAGAGCAAAGTGCTGCATGTGGAGGATCAGTCTGCAGGCCAGGGAGGATCTGTAATGGCTTCATTTTCTGGGTTTTTGTATTAACAAGTGAATGAAGGCAGCTCCTTTGATTACTTTGTTTCCTGGGCTGGTATTTCTTCTTGTTCTTATAAGCCTTTGCCTTTCTTGCTTCTCATTTCAGTGTCTAAACCTCTCACTTTAATTTGTCTACATAAAACTCCTAGGAGGTAAGGTTGTAGTTGAAACTTGGAGAGTTTAAATTACTTTAATAAGTTTCCATAAGCAGTTTGTGAGAGGACAGGGAGAGAATTGAGGATTTTACAGACTTGGCACCAACACCATTCCCACTAGTGCTCAGTTGTTTGGGAGGGCTTTCCTTCTGGAGATTTGCCTTGTCTGTCTTTCAGGAACTCACTCTTGAGCTTGCTGTAGTGCAGTTCCACAGTCCTCCTTTTAAAGATGTCTTTCAAATCAGTGTGTTTTATGAACTTGTGAGTTTAATTCCCTTCAATGATGTAGAAACATCATGACTGTAGAATCACAGAATGGTTGAGGTTGGAAAGGGCTTATGGAGGTCATCTTTCCCAATCTCCCTGCTCAAGCAGGTCCACCTAGAACTAATTCTGGTCCATGTCCCTATGGCCTTTTAATATCTCTGAGGACAAAAACTTCACAACCTCCCTGAGCAAGCTGGGCCAGTGATTTGCCACCCTCACAGTGAAAAAGTATTTCCTGATGTTCAGACAGAGCCACCTGCATTTCAGTTTGCGTCCATTGCCTCTGGTCCTGTCACTGGGCACCACTGAAAAGAGCCTGGCTCTGTTGTCTTTGTATTCTCCCTTCAGGTATTTATACATGCTGATAAGATCCTCCTGAGCCTTTTCTTCTCTGGGCTGAACAGTTGTAGCTTCTCAGCCTTTCCTCATAGTAGAAATGCTGCAGTCCCTTCAACTTTTTCATGACCCTTCATTGGATTTTCTCCAGCAACTCTCATTGGTAGTGAGGAGCCCAGAACTGGACTCAGCAGTGCAGTTGTCTCACCAGTGCTGAGAAAAAGGGAAGGATCACCTCCCTCAGCCTGCTGGCAACACTCCTCCTAATGCAGTCCAGAATACCATCAGCCTTCTCTGTGGCAAGGGCAACTATATTTTTCTGCTTTTAAGGGAGGCTTTAGGGTTGTATCTTCCCTCCTGAATGTGAATATTTGTAAGTCTGTGATCTTAACTAAAAGAAGAGAACAGCTTTAGACAGAAATTTTTTTTTCAAAAATTTACTCCGTGCATTTAAAGGAGTATTAATAAAAATAATAAAACCTTTAGGGAAGTCTGACAAAAAATACCTATGCTCTGTTTCTTTATTTTTTACTTCTCTGGATTTAGTGGTTCCTTAATTTCAACCGTTCTGGAGACTTCACAAAGTCTCAATTTTTGGTAGAAAAAGGGACTGGAAAAAGGCTTTTCAGGCATCTGTTTAAAAATAAAATAAACACTTTTTTTTTTATTTTGCTGGGCAACCAGAAATGTTACACAGCTGCAGACTGCCAATGCCACTCCCTCTAGAGAGCCTATGTAATAGGTTTTGACTTCTCTCTTGCCTTAGCATATTTGGATTTCACTTCTTCCATTGCATAGTGTTGTTTTTACAAGAATAGCATGTAGCTTATTAGTGGAATTGTCTTCATCTTTTGTGTGGCTGTGAAGGAGACAACAGAACAAGAAGTTTCACTGCCAGAAACTCCCTCAACAAGGCAATACCATTCTTTGGGTTGTATGGAGTGGTATACAGAGGTCTCCAAGAAGACATCTAGATTGGATTTCTGAAGGGTGCAATAGATATATTAAAACATACAGGAAATGGAAGAGACAGGATTCCTGCTAGATCGTGTGTCTCTAAGAATGGACCCTGCCAGCCTGGGAAATGGCATGGCTGCCTAATTTCAGTGTTCAATCTTTGTTTGTATTGGCAGGGGGAAATACACCTGTATATCTGTATCAATGCAGGTAAACCTCAGCAATGTACTTCTCAGGGCTGAGTCATGCTGAAGGTTCCTTATTAACCAAAATTCAAGGTGAAAGGCAGGCATGAATCTCCTGTGCCCGAATTGTAAATTGAGCACACCAATGAAAATGACCAAATTGAAGGTGAAAGGAGTCTTTACAACACACTGCACTTCTGCTTTCCGAGAGTGATGTAAACGAGGATCAGAGTTGAATGTAAGGGCAGAAAAAAAGAATATTTAGAGGTGAAATTTGAACTTAGAGACAATGGAAAACCTCTGTTGAAAGAAGGCACTGACAATCAGAAAGGGAAGACAAAAAAGAGGGACACTAAAAGAAGGTAGGTGTAGACTAGCTATAAGGAAGAAATTTTTTACAATGAAGGTGGAGAAACGCTGGAACAAATTGCCCAGAGAGGTGGTAGATGCCCCATCCCTGGAAACATTCAAGGTCAGTTTGGACAGGGCTCTGAGAAAGCTGGTCTAATTGAAGATGTCCCTGCTCATTGCAGGGGGGTTGGACTAGATGACCTTCAAAGGTCCATTACAGCCCAAACTATTCTATGATTCTATGTGACAAGAAGTAAAAGATGGCTTCCTGGTGCCATGGGAAGGTGACACAGGCAGCACTGTGCAAAGTGCTCCTGGGCAACACCTCAGTTTGGTGTGGAAATACTCCTTGAAGTCCATGCCACTTCAGACCTCCTTCATCTGAATAGGGAGCAGGAAACCTCTCCCTCTGTATAGGCACTTGAGCACTTGGCATCCCAGGCCACTCTGACTCCAGAAAGTCTGATAAAAGACTGAAATCAGCAGGGAATTGCTGAAATCGTCACAACTAAAAAGGCTTTCACTTGTGTTTTGAATGGAAATTTAGAGATTACTTTTAGGTAGAGGTTACTCATCTGTGCATCCCTGGAGCAGCATGGGCTGCCATGGACTTACCTTTACTGAGCACTGCAAGCCAAAGCATTAGAAGCAGAAGACCTGTGTCCTGTTCTCACCTCTGCTTCTAATTTGTTTCTTAATTTTGGATAACTTACACAATTACATCTACAGAGCTTGGCTTGCTTGTCTGTATGCTATGTCATCATCAGAAATAGTGTGGCCAGCAGGAGTAGGGAAGTGACTGTACCCTTGTACTTGGCACTGGTGCAGCCGCATCTTGAATACTGTGTTCAATTTTGGGTCCCTCGCTACAAGAAGGACATTGAGGTGCTAGAGGCTGTCCAGAGAAGGGCAACGAAGCTGGTGAGGGGTCTGGAGCACAAGTCTTATGAGGAGCAGCTGAGGGAACTGAGATTGTTTAGTCTGGAGAAGAGGAAGCTGAACTACCTGAAAGGGGGTTGTGGTGAGGTGGGTGTTGGTCTCTTCTCCCAAGTAACCAGCGATAGGACGAGAGGAAATGGCCTCAAGTTGCACCAGGAGAGGCTTAGACTAGATATCAGGAAAAATTTCTTTCTGAGAGAGTGTTCAAACGTTGGAACAGGCTGCCCACGGAGGTGGTGGAGTCACAATCACTGGAAGTGTTCAAAAAAGGTGTAGACATGGTACTTGTACGTCAGCATATGGTTTAGTGGGCATGGTGGTGTTGGGTTGGTGGTTGGATTTGATGGTCTGAAGGGTCTTTTCCAACCTTAATGTTTCTGTGATAGCCCCTTTATAAAGCTTGTACTTGCAAAGGGATACTATTACATAGTGTGTGGTGGATAAAAATTAGTTGGCTTCAAGTAATTGACTGATTTGTATCCAAAGGATTTATATGGGAGCTGTCTCCGCTACTAATGGTGAGTAGGAGCTTCACACTATATGGAGGTCCAGACTGATTCCTTTGATTTTATTCTGTTGTCAAATTCTTGACATGCTATCAGTGCACTGTCCAGATTCTATAAAAAGTAACTCTGATTTACAAGCATGGGAGCATGGGAAGCCTACTGTAAAAAAAAAAAAAAAAAAGGGGGGAGAGAAAAAAGACAAAAAAGCAACAAACTAAATCTTTTATGATGCATTGTTCTCTACTTACATTTTAAACAAAAGCACTATATATACAGCCTGTTCCTATTGCATTGGGATTTCCACCCTTGTTTTAAATTTTCACTTTATGCTAACAATTGCACCTAGCTGCAATATATTTTTAATAATAATTTTAAAAAATTTTGTAAAGGTACAAGGAATAAAATAACAGAGGGTTGTAGGATGATATTAACACAGTATGTTTTTCATATGGTTCATAGGAATTGCCACTTTTAATCATAACCATATATCTCCAAAGCCCTGCTTGGTTTGAAATAATTTAGTGTTGCACAGTCATGAAAGTTTCTTGACCTGAAAGTTTGCCAGTTTAAAGAATGGAAAAACAGGCCTAGCAAACACAAGTGTACTGAAATGTTTTAGAATATAAGTAAGTAAGTTCTGTTAAACTCACTAGAGCAGACTCAAGAATACGTAGAGTCTATTTGCACAGCTTTGACTGGATGCTTTGCACAGGACAGGTTTGAAACATAGCCTTCTGAGAGTGAATTTCAGTGATTTATTAAATTGGTTCTCATTCAGTGAGAGTGTTGAAAATTTTTATGTATCCAAGTCTGGGCATTGTAAGGAGATCTTTCATGCTCTGACATTTGTAGCAGTCACAGTGTATGCCTGCAATATTAAAAAAAAGAGCTTACCTTGTACAACAAGGACTTTACAGTCTCATTTGCATAGATTTTGAAGGTTCATTTTGTATTAAATATTTACTCTGCTTTAATAAAAATCATAGCCACTAGTCACGGATATCTTCACTGCATGCTCTCTTTTTTTAAAAAGTATGTCCACATGATACAAAATATGGACCAAAACTTGAGCTGTCTAAAAGCTGAGTCAGTTCAAGGCTCACAGTCTGACTGCTGTTGAGCATGAGAATTTGTATTTCTTCACAGGTGGAAGATTCTCATTTCTCCAACTTAACTTCCCATTAAGTTTCAAGGGGATCTGGACAGGCTGGATCAATGGGCAGAGGCCAACTGTATGAGGTTTAATAAGGCCAAGTGCAGGGTCCTGCACTTCGGCCACAACAACCCCATGCAACGCTACAGGCTTGGGGAGGAGTGGCTGGAGAGCAGCCCGGCGGAAAGGGACCTGGGGGTGCTGGTTGACAGCCGGCTGAGCATGAGCCGGCAGTGTGCCTAGGTGGCCAAGAAGGCCAACAGCGTCCTGGCCTGTATCAGGAATAGTGCGGCCAGCAGGAGTAGGGAAGTGATTGTGCCCCTGTACTCGGCACTGGTGAGGCCACACCTTGAATCCTGTGTTCAGTTTTGGGCCCCTCACTACAAGAAGGACATTGAGGTGCTGGAGCGTGTCCAGAGAATGGCAACGAAGTTGGTGAGGGGTCTGGAGCACAAGTCTTATGAGGAGCGGCTGAGGGAACTGGGGTTGTTTAGCCTGGAGAAGCGGAGGCTGAGGGGAGACCTTATCGCTCTCTACAGCTACCTGGAAGGGGGTTGTGGCGACGAGGGTGTTGGCCTCTTCTCCCAAGTAACTAGTGACAGGACAAGAGGAAATGGCCTCAAGTTGCGCCAGGGGAGGTTTAGATTGGATATTAGGAAAAATTTCTTCACCGAGAGGGTGGTCAAGCATTGGAACAGGCTGCCCAGGGAGGTGGTGGAGTCGCCATCTCTGGAAGTGTTCAAAAAACCTGTGGATGTGGCACTTCAGGACATGGTTTAGGGAACATGGTGGCACTGGATTAATGGTTGGACTTGATGATCTTGAAGGTCCTTTCCAACCTAGCGATTCTGTGAAATACTGAGCAGGATTAGGGATGGGAGATGCAGTTGTCTCGACATGTTTCAGAGGAAAAAGAGTGAACTGCCCTCGGGAGCTGAAGTGTCTCATCAGTTTCTAGAACTTCCTGTTGAAGAACTGTTGTAGAAGGTAAATTTATACCTTTAAGGCATCAGGCTCAAGCAGGACAGAAGTTTGAAGTGTGATAGTTATTGACCAGTACTAGTCCTATCTGATCACACCTTAAGGACTGACTTTGTTCTTCCCATAAATGTTGGGTCTAATCTCCACTGGCAGCCTAGCCTGTGGAATATTTCAGATGTGGATCTGTTTGTCCACAGGAAAAATTCCTTTATTGCCAAATAAACTCAGGAGGAATTCAAAATGAGGGTGTTCTAACACAATGAATACTTCTGGCTTTAGTTTTTAATCAAGATTTGGATTTAAATAGTATTTGCAAGTTGCTTGCATTCACACTTGCATGCATGTTGCGAGAGCGAGCCTGAATCATAATATGGCTTCCAGCCTTCAATTTCTCTCTCGTGTTTTTGTCCCTTCGTTGTTGTGGGGAACTCATTAATATACACTCCTTCCAGCTCTTAACTATATAAGAGGTTTTATGAAGGTTTTGTATTCCAACATGGGAGCTCTGGAGCACTTAGAACTTGTGCCATCTCTACTTTTGACTAATCTTTTTAATATTTTTGCATCCATTTCAGCATCTGCTCTCAAGAAAGGAGACAGTGCTTGGCACTGCATTTGAAATACACAGAGTAAAAAATGTATAAATGATCTGTCATAGCTTGGGTACTCTTGTTTAATATTGAGTGGTAAAAAATGGCTGTTCTATTGCACTTACCCATAACAAAGTTTGACAATGTACAGAGTAAAAAGACAATGTGAAACTTGCATGCTTTGGTTACCTTTCTCTAGCCTCCTCATTTATCATTCCAATTTAATTTTTAAATATTTCATTGCATCTTGATAATATGCTTAAAATTTAGCTTGGCATAAAATGCATAAATTGTATTATTAATATCCCATTATTTTATGGTTATACAAGAGCAGATTTGAATTGTCACTTTAAATCAGACCATAAGTCAAAGCAAAGATCTTAATAGGCTGCTTAGATCTGTATCTTCACTGAATTAAACAGTAATTTGGCAGTATTTTCTATTAATGTAGTGAGATAGCTAGTTAGTGTGATATGCCCAGGCAAATATATTGTGCTTTCCAGTGATGGAGACAATTCCCCATAGCAATTGCACTGGCATTTGAATTGATTCTTCTTGATACACTGATTCAGTGTGTTCTTAATGTTGAGGAAGGAAAATGTGTTTTAGAGGCTCCTTATGTGAATTCTAGGAATTGGGCTGAATATCACTTGTGTCACCTAAGATAGTCTTCCCATATTCTTACGATATTTGTTCTTCGTAGTCCATTAAAATACCTTTACTGTGGAATGTGCCTGGTTGGAAATTATATCTAAATTGTATGCTATTGGTGAAAACTCTTAGTATTCATAAAAAGCTCCATATACTTGATAGGGAATAGACTCTGTACTTTATAAGGACACCTAAGCTCCGTTATCTAGTACCGGTGTCTTTGACAACCAAATATTTTTCCAGATGTCTCGCCACCAATACTTCTGTTCATCCAGAAAACAACTACAATACATGTGCTGAGAAACTGAGCATAGTCACACCGATGCATGGGGTTCCTTGAGCGCTCACGTGAACAACATCCAAGTGGGACTTGCCTGTCTAATAATGCAGAATCATTCCTGACTCTGCATCTCCAGGACTTTGGAGACCAAGGGACTGCAATATCTTGTAGATGCCTTTACTTTTTATTTCAAGTATTTGATTTAGATATCTATTTTGATAGGGTCTTCTAAGGAGAAAGTGATGTTTATAAAATCCATGTTATAAATGAAGTGATGGTGTTATTAATAATGCCTTAATGTAGATATAAATTTTCAGCCTAACCCATCTTTGTCATTTACCGAGGAGAAATACCATTTTAGATGGTCAAATATGATTTGACTGGAAATGGCTAAGAAGTCTTTTGCCATAAGTGAGCATTCATTAGGGAATGTAAATATTTTTTGCAGATGAGGTAGATTTGCTTACAGTAATATGTCTTCAGACACTACTAAATCAAAAGAAATAGAAAATACCACTGCTGGTTGTCTATGTTCTGCTCAAAAGAGGCTATCATTAGCAGGACTTAGCACTTTTCTACCTCCTTTAGTTGCTGTCCATGTATGTCCAAAAAAAACCCTCTAGGTAGTGAAAGGTGAAGACGGAAGATGAAAAGGAAAGTGTTCTGTGTAAATATGTCACATTTTTCTGACTTTTCATGTATTTTTTTTTTTATTGACTTAGAGAAACATTTGTGTATCGTGTATGTTCCTGTACTTCAATTGCTGTTTAAAATGTGTTCAATACACATTTTAAATTCTATTTTAGAACAGAAGTATAGTTTTTCCAATAATATTGAAAAAAAGAAGCAACGTGATTGCAAAAAAGCAAATCCCTTAACAGTAGGCATTATAGAAGACTTGTGTTTCTCCTGAGAATAAAGCAGCAGTTGTTACTTCAAATTAGAATTTGAGCTCTACTGAAACTAAAGACTATATTTCAAGAATTACTAATAATGGAGAGAGGATGATGAATCAATACTTAAAGAAATCATATGTGACATGTAGAAAGATCTTTACAGATAAATAGACAAAAAGAATGATTTAAAGTTGTGTTTCTCTTATTTCTTTTATTACTTGTGCTTTCAAATCACTTTCCAGATTTCCCAAACATAATTACCATTTCAGTCTTGCTGTCAAATTAGGAGAATAGCAAGGCAGGAAACAAGTATCATTAAACTGCTGCCTGTTAAAAGGAGAAGCAGAAGCAGCCAGATGCTTGTACTTCAGTGTCATCTTAAGCTGTCGGCTTTGGACTTAAAGACTTTTTACGTTCTTCTAGCATAAGTTCATACTTTCAACCTCTTCAGACATACTTAAGTTAGTTTACAGTGAAAATACTCAGCTATACTGATATTCTGGGGAACACACCTGGCAATTGCATTTCTTACTTTTTCTTTGTTAAGGATAGTAATGCCACCACTTTAACCGCCTTTGGAAGTGTGCTTAGGAGTCTCTTCTCTTGAGCAAAGCCACTTTTGATCAGTCTTTCCGTGGGACACCACCATTTCACAGTTTCCGTTTTCTACAAAAGGGACATTTCTGTGCCTTGCTACATGGTAGCAGTCATCCATAAAGCCACCACTTGGCTTTTTCAACAAAAAATACACTCTTTTGCTCATAGTGAAGTTGAGATGCATATCCCCGTTTCACTCTTGAGGACTTTCCTGTCCTGTGTTTCTCTAGAAAGCTACATTAAAAAGAAAGAGACAAAAGGAAAAAGGAACAAAATGTCCCTTGTGCATTCATTGCATTATTTTTTTTTCACTTTCTTGCATAAAATCTTGTTCATCTCTTTAGAGGTTATGTATCTCTTTCCTTCCACAGACTAGGGAGGATTGTAGAAGAATTTATGTGCAGTTGCTTTGCCGCTCAAAAGCACTCTTAAAATATTCTTTTTTTGGTGAAAATTTTAGTTTTCAGCTGGCAAAGCAAGTGTTTTTAAATTTGGGGATTTCCTAAGTTTTTGCCTAGGCTATCCACCCCCCTTCGAAATGCCCCCTGTTTTGCAGGTCTGTGGCCCTGAGGGACAAAGAGAGGTGCAGCTACAGAGCTTAGCAGCAGCGTCAGCCCATGGGCCTCAAGAATACGGAGTGGATCTTTCAGGCAGCTGGTAGATACCCCTGCCAAGAAAACCAGAGCATGTGTTCTTTGGCTTGATAGAATTATTTTGCACCGCTGAAAAGATACAAAATGGGTTTTAATCTGGCTAGAACTTTCTGGTGGATGATCTCCCCTGCCCCCTCTGAAATACTGGTTCAGATACTAAACGTGATCCTGGTTTTCTAAAGGAAAGGACTGGGAATGTCATACAGATGAGTCAGGGCTGTACGGAGCCACATGATACCTAAGTTACGTTTCTATAAGAGACTGTACTGAGGCTATGTCTTTAATGTATGGGTGGACCTGTGAAACGATGCTTCTCTGTAGATATCTTTTTCATCATGCAGGCATTTAATTAACAATGTTTACAAAACTGTAAAAATGATTATATTCTTATATCCTATGGGTTTGATTTTTCCGTTTGATTTTGTTGTCTAAGAAAGTGTAAACTCTCCCTGGAGCTTTCCCTTCGTGGGAACAGGTATGAGGAGTTGCCTTCTCATCTGGGCATTTCCAGGGTTTCTCTATTTTTCATAAAGTTGCTAGGACCCAACCTATCTTTCTGACCTTGATCTTTCAAATTCAGTTCAAGTCAGTCAGTGGGCTCAACACTATTGAGGGTGACAAATGTGCAGGTAGGCACAAATAAGAAGCACTAGTAGAAAACCACACAAAAATCTAACAAGAAAGCTCGTGCAAACACAGTATTTTTTAAGTTTCAGAATGCTGAAGATTTGGACAGGGAGCGGAGGAAATCTGCTAGCCCACTGACAAGCTGAAAATGGCACGTAGTACAATATGCCCGAGTCAGCATACTTAGGTGGATTCGATGTCTTGTAGAGAATCTGTCTGACATGTTCCTTTCCTGTGAAATAGCACTTTAAAAAGTCATTATTTTGCTTCTGGTGTTACCCTGGCTATTCAGCAAGTTAATCTAATTTATTTATACCTTATTTATAGCGTGTTAGAACATAAGTAAATGACCTATTGACTGCTCTACATTTTAGCTGAGCACATAAATCTTGCCTAGTGTTAGGATATTTAAGCATTTTAACTTTTTTTTTATAGGACCTGCATGTAACCTCCAACTTTGTTTTTTCTGAGCTTTTTAAACATTAGAGTATGTATTTTAAGTGTTTAGATATTTTTCCTAATGCAATGGAAATCAAGTGCTCATATAAGTTTCTGGAATGTTGTTTTTGTTATCCTACAAATGTAATAGTAATTAGTAATTATCCAACAATTCTGATGACCCTCAGCCTTTGATGAACCACAGGTATAAGAAATATGAACAAATGTACTTGAACAGCAAAGGAGATTTTCTTAAGCCTGTTGTATACAATTTGTCAATGTAATAGAAAATCAAATTTAATCTATGTATAATAAATTGAGCTGACATTCCCCAGACAAAGCCTATTGCTCATGAGTGGCAAGGTGCTGGCTGTAGTAACGACTTCAGCCCTGACTCATTACAAGAGTGGCTTGGTGCCAGTTGCGATTTTCATTTGCAAAGAACCCTCAGAACCTTACTCGGAATCGCCGCTGTTTTGGCCTGACTCTGTTGAGTACGTTTCTGTCTTGTTTCCGTCCCTCTTCTTGGCATAGTTAAAGTTTCTTCTGCCTTCATACGCCAGGGGAACAGTTTGTATGCAAAGTTAGTTATGGTTTGTGTGGGGTTTTTTTATTTTTTCCTGTTCTTCCCCAAAACCTCCTTTCAGATCCACAGCCAAATGACTAGTGGTCCAGGGCCATGCTACATTGCAGCCTTGCCTTCAGATCTACAGTGCCAGAGACTCAGCGTTATTTCTGCTAGTGTCGTATGGGGGCAAATATAAATTAAAGTACAAAGCTATCTCCGTTACGTTACACATACAAACTGTAAAAAGCCATTATATAAATCTGCTTTTGCTAAAAGGTTGCCTTGGGGCTCAGCTACAGGATTAGAAATGGCTTTTCCTCACTGTATTTTTATGACGTGCTGGTTTTGCTGCAGAAATGCTCTTTAAGGCCAGTGTTTTCGAAAACTGATTTATTTGCCTATTATTCAGTTGTCTGTGGTAGGCCAGCAGTGCTCTCTAGTTCTGAAAAATCAGGCTCAATTAAAAGCAAATTGCAATACCAAAAATATTAGCGATAGTTGAAATACAGACTTTTAACTTTCTGTGGCTCAGAGTTCAAACTCCTAACTGTTTAACATGAACAAAAATGCTTGATGTAGTGGGTATGAGACTTTACTGATTAATTTTGTAGTATGTTTGGAAATGCCCGTCATATTGCTAACTTGTAGGGATGCATCGAAGTCTTTTGGCAAATAACCTCAATTTTCATAAAGTTTATGCCCTTCAGCCATTGTCTTTTTTAGTCATGAGACCCCCAGCTAATCTTAACTGACTTTTTAATAAAAAGCATCTTAGAGCATAGAAATTTTAAAATAGCTTCCAAAACAAGAAGCAAACATAATTGTACAAAAGTAGCCCACTCATGCTACTTTTATGATCCAGTTGGGATTTGGGAGAGACTTTCTGTGTGGTACTTCTGGTGGGCAATACATGGCATATACATGGCATTGCATAATGGAACTTTACATAGCTGTGGTGAATAACATCATCAATTTTAACTCCTCTTTATAATTCTAGAATTTCTCAGGATGGAATATAATTTTCTTAAATATACTTGTTGTTCCTAAGTACTACTTGCTTTTAAGTGCTATTATTTATTCTACAGACTGAATGATAAACAAATTAAAAGTAGTATTTGTAATTCTAGCCACACTCCTCAGCCATCAGCAGAGTATGTGTTATTTTCACTCTCTGAATGAATGAACATAACTTCTTAGTGCTTTTTCTCTTCCACTTCCTCACAGATGAAATCCACAGTAGCACATCTTCCCTCTGATGTTCTACTTTGCTGGCCTTGAGGGCTCTGGTAAGGAATTTTGGGAATAAGGTTATCCTGTGATGCATTGTCCCCTGCACCATGTAAAATAATACCAGGCAGGTGAGATTTCTTGCTTATAAAGCTTTCATTAGCAAAGTAAACTTCTTTTCTGCAAGGTGCTTCAGTGCCTTGTGTGGGTGGCTCATTGTTTTCTCCTGTGTGGGATTTTGGAAATATTATCTACTTGCAATGTGAAGCACTGTCGTGTTCCAAGCCCACTGTGCTACATAATCTACTGTTATAGATTTATATGATTAACTGCCGTTTCTTGCAAAAATACTTAAATTTACCAGTTGTACTAACATGCATAAAAAGAAAAATATGCTTTTATATATTTCTCTTTCTACAGGATTGAAACACTTTACTGACAAATGCTCCTTGTCTTTGATAATATTTCTGAAATCTATCAAACAAGGTTTTAAGATTTACAGTGCTTATATCTGCATTTTAAATGAAATCAAAGCAAACTCCAAATAAAATACCAGGGAAAAAAACCTTCTCGCACTTCTTTCTTTTCCTTTTTTTCCCTTTTCATTCTTCATAATACAATGAGTTTGTCTTTAGATGGCTGCACCTTCAGGAGCACTCCTGAAATGATTTTTTTGAAATATCATTCTCTATAAATACTGCACTTGTCATCACAAGCCCTTGACTCTGAGAAAGCTCATGCAAAGCGCAGAAACTCATTGAAATCCTAAGGGGAGAAAATTCAAAAGGGGTTGGATACAATCATTCTCTCCATTGTGCAATCACTGCTAATATGAATTCAAGATAAAATTCAAATGAACACTTGCAGAAATGTTCACCCATCTCACACATTTTATATAAATATGAGATACATGTTATTTATATACATGATGTAAATAGCATCAGTTTCTTGGCACTTTTAAAATGGCTTGAAGAAATGGAGTAATCGCTTCAGCTGATGAAGCTTTGCAACATCTAATTTACTATAGGTCCCATTACTTTTGAATGTGTTGAGATTATGTTTGATGTATTATTGAAAATGTAACTCCTTCATTTAAAATTCTCCTCAACTCTCAAACAATGAGAATAGTCACAACAAAGAAGAGAGTGGGAAAAAGAGAGGGAATGAATGTCTGATAAAATAGCCAGAATAGCCACCTAAAAAACACTCTGGTAAAGGAATATTTGGATAGGCTGATGTTGCCTTTTCTTTCGTATACTTTTTCCTTCCTATATTTTTACTATTTTGCCTATTTTGCCTTTTGTCTTCTGCTGTATGATCCTAGAGTTTTATAGGTATTTTTGTACGTATATTACTGTTGAACTACTGTATGGAGAGTTATAACAGCCGCCTTTTCTCGACACCCAGCAGTAGAGTATCCACAGCTCAGATATCCTCTAGATACTCTCTACCACGTTAATGAATGGTGGGGAAAGGGGGATGCTTGCTCAGAGGTAGGTGACCTGCTGCTGCTTTTTATTTTCCCCCAGGGGATTCAGGAGGGAAGACTATCTTGGGTCCCTTCAGGTGATCTCCTCAGGGGTCAGTTTTGTTTCACGGAAAGTCTGTGTTAACCATGATGAATACTTCCCCTTACCACCTTGCTGAACTGGGTCAGAAATATTAAGTTACTCCTTTGATAACAATGTTAGGACAGTTGTAAGAGCTGAACTGGGATTTATATCACTAAGCAAGATATGTTTTGTCTCATAATCTGTGTTAGGATTGACTGTGGATTTTGGCTGGGGCATCCCTTGCAGGATGTAAAGATGGGCACTTCTTAGCCCACTGCTGTTGGTGGCAAAGCTGGCAAAAGCATCTCTGATCTCAGGAGCAATGTGATTTCACCCAGCAGAGTATAAGTTACTTGCAGTTATTTTACGCTTATTTGTTTCCACTTGCCTGGTTTGTCACTATTACCCCTAACAGATATGAAGCTCCATCTATTCCTCTGTTCTATAATGTAATAAATAATTGTGAAAAGCTAGCAGATTTTATGCTACTGCGCTAATTTATTGCATGCTGCTCTCATGAGCAACAACAATGGCAAAACCTTTAAAGTAATATTTGAAAAAGTAAAGAGAACAAATGAAGGTTCAGGAATAGCTTCTTAAAAGAGCGCTGGAGAAAGAGTGATTTCCCTACCAACATCTCCTCACTGACAGACCATTAATGGCATAGCATTTTGTGGCAGTACACCTTTGTGAATGATCATAGCACTTTCTTTCTTTTTATTTTGAATTTGCCTGAGCAACCAAAACAAGAATCTTAACGGACAACCCCAAAGGAAAATTAATATTTATTTTTCTTTTCCACAAAACTAAACAAAGCCCCAAAGCATATGTTGATTTCAGACTGAGTGGGATGTTTTGATTTAATACACAATTAGATATTACATTTAATTTTCAGTTGTATTTAAGTGTTTTAAATTGGTAACATGCCAAAGCCAAACATGTTAAGAAAATAGTGCAGCATTAAAACGCTTATCAAATCTGTTGCTAGTCACAAAGAAGATCAATTCGATCCAAAGTCTCAAATGCTGCTTCTTCAAGTTGCGTTTTCCAGCAAATGTGATCTAGTCTTAATGGACAGAGACAAAATTCTTGTCTTTTGCATTCTGCACATGCTCATAAAAAAACCTTTGCTTCACAAAGTGTATTCCCATCAGTTACCCTACTTTCTTTCACTTCTTGGTCTCTGTTTTGTTTCACTCTTCTACAGCATCTCGTCTGGAAAACCACAGTGTATATTTGTATTGCATAGAATCTAGCTAAATTGAGCCATAGTAAGGTAAGTGGCTGTAATAATAAATTCTAAGTCTCTATCATGCTGGGGTTTTTTCCTTGTATAAAATGTTGCTATTATATTATACTGTACAATGTACTGGTATCCATCCCAAGTTGTAATTAACTTTAAACAAAGAGACTTTTGCTTTGGGGAAAACAAGGAAACCAACAATCAGTGTACTGACTCAGTCAGATATTCCAGTTGCTCTTACCTATTTCTTACCTTTTCTTCTCTCGTATAAATTTAGCATACAACCATACTGTACCTCATATGTTCAAGAAGGATTTTGAGATCTTCATGTTCAGAGAAGCTTGTCTGAGCTCTTGCATTTCATCCACTTGCCTTATATTGAGTGTTGGTATTTGGGTATTACTGAAGTCTATTGTCCCAACAGCAAGTTTCGTTTACAGGTGTGTTTACAGAAAGTATCACGTCAGAAGTTTCATTTCGTCTCATCGTTCAATTGATCTGGAAATGCTGATGACTAGAGATAGACATAGGGAGGCCATAGGTATATTAAAATAATATACCGACAGTCTTTGTCATTTGTGAATAGTCTTCTACCATTAAACTCTAAACTTATTTTATCTGTAATTTAGTGCTTGCATTCTTTCTTTTCTACCTTCTTTCTCCCTCTGGGATATGGTAATAAATGAAAAGGGCACATGTTCTGCAAAATCCTCTGAAGTCCCTTTCTTAAGGGGTCACAAAGGATGCTTAAAAAATTCCAATTTTTCTTTGTTCCTGGGAGCAAACTCTTTAGCTTTGTGTTCATGTTGATCACAATCAGTAACAAGCTAAGCTTCTCTAGGGAATACTTAATTTGATCTAAATATGTCCTGTATTTATTAACATAACTGTATTTACGTGGTTCTTACAGGGACAGAAGATGGAATACCTGTAGCAGTCACTGGATATAATAAGCAAGCAAGACAAAAGGGAAACCACAACCAAACAGGTTCCTTTGTGCCATCACTCTGAATTCAATGCCTACTAGGCAGCTGGATGCCCATTTTTAGAAAATCTTTTCTTCAGGCCCAGATAAACACATGCTTTCACATTGATGTTGGCAATCAATACAAAATCCATCAAAATGTGAATTTACATCAGCATCTGGAAGCTCTTTCTTTAGGCTAAACCCATCTTGAGAAATTCACAAGAATAGACAAGTAAGTTCAGAAGGTCTTTTCTGTTTTTTCTACTCTTTAATAATTAAAATAAATATTCCTGTGGGATGGAGCAGTGAACAGCAGTAATAACTGATAAAAAGTGAAATGGTTGGACTACATATGGCATCCCTTCTGTATCTTATTTTATTCTGCTAACCCTGCAGATGCAAAAGAATGGATTTTTACAGGGAGAAAAGACAATCTGGGAATGGGCTTTCTAAAGAGGATTTGGCACTTAGATGAAGGTCAAATGTTCTGAAGAGGCCAGCATCAAGCAACTCCAACCATGACACTTGTGTACAGATTTTTTCAAAGAAGTCAGCATCTTGTATGCAGAGCTTGTTCTGATAATCTTCTTTGTTTTGGTGGCAAAGCTGAAGCTAAGCTCTTCTGAAAATCTGACTGTAGCCAATTATGTTGACAGAAGCCCAGTTGATGTATATTGAATTGTGATTCGGAATGGTCAGACAAATGGAAAGTGTGTGTGTGTCACAGATTTTGAAATGTTTAGTTTAAGAGAAAACTGAGCAGAACTAAGAGCTCATTGCAAGCCTCTCCTGTGTAGCCTTCTGGAAATCAACCCCATAATGTTTAGTCAGTGCATTTTTTTCTTCAGATGGTAGGGAGACAAACTGAATGGCATTTCACTGTTGGATATAATTTTATTCTTTTGAAGAATCACATATATTTTAATATACAAATAGTTAATATTTTAAGTGATGAGTGAAATCCAGCCCTATTAATGTGTTGGAAATTTTGCAGTTAATCCCAGTAGAACCAGTTTTGACACTAATTTTATGGGCACTGGCAAAATAATTGATTTAAAATTGAATAAAAGTTGGCTGTTTCACCCAAACATGCTGAAGGTCACTCCCCTGCCTTTCCAAATAAATGATGATTTCTGAAAAATGTAAAGGATGCTACTGTTTTAAAAGATACTCGTGTGATTTCTCCAACCATACTTTCATCTATAAATCTTTGTGAAGAAGACATATATGTACCATGACCATGGCTACTATTGCAATCGTGTTGTTTAAACCAAAATGTTACAGTATGTTATAGTGTACATGGGTACTTGGCTGCAGTAATCTAAACATCTTGAGACAAAATTAATTCTTTCTCTAAAATCATTAAAGAACATTTGAGAGACACTCAATAATTACTCTTAATCCTAGGCATCTAATGAGTTTTTAAACGTGACTGCTAGCCATTACTGAGATTTATTTCACAATTATGAGGTGGTTAATACATTTTTCTAAGGTCAGTGTTTACAAGACCAAAATTTCACAATAAAATATTTCCAGGAACTTTAAAGAAATGTTGAAATAAAAATATATATGTGGACATATAAACACCCATACACACAGATACATTCCAGAAATCCTCTTTAAAAGACCTGCTGCTCATGTTACTCTTTTCACCTTTTTTTCTTTTCTTTGCAGCCAAGGTTGGAATAAAGACATTAGTGGGAAACTCCACAACTCCATATAGGTAATATTATTGTCCACAACAATGACATTAAAGAGAGAAATTAATGTCATTTGTTTCATTTGCCCTATCCCTTATTTTTATCTCCATGATCCTTCTGCACAAACCGCAAGTTCCAAGGTATACTTCTTAATCTCATCTGAATATGCATATGCTCATTTGCTGGAGGTAGGTTGGAAGGGATATAACAGCAAAAAAAGGACCAACATTCTTCTGTTAACCAGAAATAAAGCCAATACTCTCTAGGCTTTATCTGAGATTTGTTACGTTTTTTGTTGTTGTTTTTTTCTTTCTTTTTTCTTCCTTTCTTTTTTGTACTTCATAGCTTAAAATGAGTTTCTAATGATAGACTCAAAGCCCCGCGTATAGCATACAAGCGGTGTGTCGGTTTCTAGATAGTATATGCTTCCACTGTGACCTACTTTCATGCAGCAAAGTCGCTGATTTGATGTTAATTTCTAGGTGCAATGTAAAAACAGCAACAATTTTAAACCTTGAGAAGTGTTTGTTCAGGTGAATGGATAAACAGTAGTGTGCTCCCATTCTAGCTAGTTTATCATCTGGAATGTAGCAGCAACTGGTGATGCTAAATGCACTGATATGACTTGAAGAATCCATTAAACGCAGACTGAAGTGCAAGTGGTTCATTGCCCTAAAAACAAACGTGGGAAACTTTGCAGGCTACAGATCTTTTCTCTTTCTAACTGACACCAAGAAGAGAGGCAAAAGGGATTTGGTTCTTCTCGTCTTTCGTTTTTCTCAGTAGTTTCTTTTGTCCTTGCTTCTCCTTGCAAGTTTTGGCTCATAGCTAGCCTGCAAATATGAATTTCAGCACATAGATGCTGAATATAGCTTTTATGTCCTTATGGATACTGGACTGCAGCATACAGGAAAAGCTAGAAGGTGTGCTGGAAAGAGAAATTCTTAGTGAACATAACTCTTCTTTCCACTGCATTCACAGACTCTCCCTCCTAATTTTCTCCTTTAATGTGCAAAGTAGCCAGAAATGCTGATAACAGATGATTTGCCTGAACTTCAGCTAATTATTATGGATTTTAGGCCTGCTTGCATCTTCACAGGCAGTGAAACAATCTTGGAGAATAGTCGTTACAAAAGGGATCAGACTTAGTCTGAATTGAGGCTCTTATATTTTTCTTCATGATTAGATCTATGCTAAAAAAGATCTCACCTATACACACGACACAAGTATTTTGAGAACTGAGATCTCTTCTTTCACCACGCTTTCTCAATAACAACAAAAGGAGAGAAGTTATACACAGATAAATATGCTTGGACTATATCTGTCCAATCTATCACGATCAAGTGGGTTAAAAAAAAAGGAAATTAATCCTCTCTCCAACCACGCCCTTCAAAAAACAACCACCATGGTACAGTCTGAGAAAACAATCATTGACTGTCAATTGCATTTACATTTTCAGCAAGGACCAGAATAAATATTAAGCCAATTCATAACATGATGATAGTCCTTTTTTCCCATTTACAGAAATATATTTTCAATTTTTTATTTTATAAAAGAGCCTTTCTGGAATTGCAACTAGGCCCATATGAACTTTTTTTTAATTGCCTCTTCTTTTTTCCCTTGTACTGAAATCATATTTTTAAAGCTATCTTTATTTCTCATCTTTTTTGAGATAATAAAATCCTGAAACTTAAGCAGTATTCTGTAAACTTTAATTCTGTTGTTTTCCAATAATATATAAACTCTGTCTGTACATTCCTCATTGCAGAAACCACGTAGCAAAGAACAAAGAGAATTAAAACCAAAAGAAAAGAAAGCAGATTAAAAAGATCTTTTAGCATTTTTGTATAAAAGAATTAAAAACTGAGCTCTCCTTCGAACTCATAAAATTTATATAAAAGATTTAGAGCATCTTACAAAGCCAGAGAATGAAGAAGTATGAGGCACTTTTTAGATCCAGTAAGCACATTGTAAACATCCATCGGCCATTATATACGCTGTTGGAAGGAAGAATAAACAGAAAATGCTGTTCAAGATGTGAAAACCATATATATTTTAAAACCTTTTAAAAGAACTAGCAGATGTACTGTGTACTGTAAAGGATGATGTCTGGATCAAACTTCTTGCTTCTAAACATAACCCAGTCAAATACAGCTGGATCTAACAAATTCTGATAAATGTTTTAATCTCAGTAAGAAAATGAATGCAATGATGTGCAAAATGAGCATATGAGTATCAATGAGATATTTATGTGCTGATGTGTTTTTCCGGAGAAAAGCATGGCATGGCAGGCACACCAGGAAAGAGCCCGCCAGAGGTGTGTGCATGTGAGGCACAAATGGGCCAGTAACAAAATCAAATATTAGCATAGATTGTGGGGAGGAAGAAGGTGGGATAAATGTTGATGTAAAAAACCCCAAAACATGTTTATTTGTATTTGCTTTTGGAAATGGTAGCTTGATCAGAGCTAGTTGCTGAGAGGTGATGCTGTTAACAAGCCTGTGGAAGGACTCAGCTGGACTGAAGCAGTTATGTGAAGTACAAGCCTGGTGTGGGCTGGGATATTTTGGAAGAAATCGCAAGATTTAGGTCTGACATGGATGGACGAATCCAGAGATTATTCATAGATCCTGTTTAAAATAGGATTGAAATGTGCATGCTATACTTTTTCACCTATAATATCACATATCACAAAGTGTGAAGGCAATCTGCATTTTCAGAGCAACCAAACCAAAATCCTACTTGATTTCCCTCTTGCTTATGCGGATTATGTTAAATATTGACGTGTTTTTGCGTTTAATGTTATTTCACTTTGTACACAGTAGTTGAACAGGTTTTTGTTTAAAAGTTGTTATAACAGTATAATAATTGCAGTTTCTTTTAAATTCTTTTTAATGCTTTTGTCTTACTTACATGTAAAGAACTGGATCTTTCTGCAGGTACTCCTTTTTATATGGATTTTTTTTTTTAAATGGTTTATTCAAACCATTTTGATGTACACATGAAAAACTCTTTGTAATATCTTGGATGAATATACGTATTCTAAGTTACCTGAAGCCTCTCACCTTATCAATAACAGAAAGGATTAAGTTAGAGGGCAAGCAAATAGATAAAGCAAGCTGGACAGAAAAATCTCCAAACCCCTTCTGAAGGCTACAGCTGAATAAACTTTTTGTTAAACTTTAAGTATTTTTAGACAATTTTTTTCTATTAATTTTCACAATAGTTATTCAATTAAACACACACACATATGATCATTTAATAAATGAAATATTGTGTAAGTATGTAAATGAGACACTTTTTTTTACCATGATCTTTACTTTAAACCTTTCTCTCCAAAGATAACTGCTAAAATAGGTCACAGTATAAAAATAGTATATTAAGCAACCTAAGGACTAGATCCTGTTTGCTAAACTGAGTGGTATAGATCCATCCTAACTCCATTGATTCCAGTGATTTAACTTAGATAAAACTATATCATTCATGAACGTACATCTACTGCAGATGAGATACTAATTCCTCCAAAGTCCTAGCACCAAGGAGCAAGATTTAGCTGGCAAAAAATAAGAAAGTGGAAGGAAATGCTTACCTTCTTTCATTCCATCTGCAAATTTCTGCTTGAATCCTGTACTGCAGGAGTGTCTGGCCTTTCAAGCCTACAGATGCCAAGTCTTATAAGGGGTTGCACAGGAGATGTACATCTTCAGTCTTCCTCTGCCAGGTAACAGAAGCGTGCCCATGATGGAGCTGCAGCCACCCCCTGACCCATAACTGGCATACAGCCTCCGTATTCCATTTCAACTTACGTACTCTTGTAGTTACGTGGGTGGACAAGTACTTAGATGTTGGGGATGCCCAGATTTCTGCAGCTGTATTACATAGAAGTCTGGATGTGCTTCAGGGAGAGGGCTTGATGACCCCTTGGGAAAGTCAATGAATGCTAGAACAGTTTAAATTACTTATGCCTTACTTTTTGATTATGTGTCAGATGTCCCTGAGGACTAGGTCAGGTAGAGTGTACAGAAGGGATCAAATAAAAGGGCCACTGTGAAAGGTAACATCCTTGGACTGCTCCATGAATGATGTGCCACAGGAGCTCCTTGTCCATGCTAGGCAGCTGTGTCCTGGGGCATAACCCTTCTAGAGCTTTTATATTTTAATCAAACTTTAATTCTTCCCTAGTAAACCAATATTGTAATAAAATTTGAAAAAAGGGCTTTTAATGTTGTTTTCTTTGCAACTAGTGCCTTCTTCCAGGTTCAGTGCAAGTTTGATTACTTCTTAAGCCATTTATTAAATATAAGGAGCAAAAACTAAGCCAAAGGTTTCAGTTTTAGTGATATTTGACAGCTGGAGAAATGCCAGGGCTAACAACTACCAAACAGAGGCAGTGTTGAATAGAAGTTTAAAACAAAAAAATTGATTTTTTTACAATATATCTTTCATAAATCATTTGGTTTGGGCCAGCTGAAGCAAAATATTTTTTTCCCATCAACTTTACCAAAATACAGTTTATTATTTAGAAATCCTTTCTCCTTAGAAAATTCAGATTCTTAAGACTTTTTATGTTTAATTGTCCCTGAAATTAGGAAAAGAGGTCCAGTACCTAATTAATCTAATTTCTTCAAAAACCTGCCTGACTACAGAGCTTTATGAGCAACCTTGGAGATAACATATGTTTTTCTCCCACCAAGGATGCATACTGCTGCAGGGTGCAGTCATTAAGCTTCATCCCCGTTGTACAGGTATTCATAATGATACCATTTTCAATCATAATTTTACATAACATCACAGAATCTGATGCAGTTGTGTTAATACATAGCAGTTACCAATCAAGCCCATCACACATCTCTTACATCCTTTAAGTATTGCTGAAGAAACCGTCATATAGTTTGTGATCAGCAGTAGCACTAATGCAAGTGGGTAACTTTGAATGAATAATCAAACCTTCCTGATACTAATTCCAAAGTTCATGAGGAGGCAGTCAAAGCAGTAACAGGGTGACATGTCAGACTAAGCATTCAAAATATGAGCAGAAAAGCAAAATGATCATTGCACAAGAAATGCCCTATTGTCTGAAAGATTTTTATGATGGGAAGAAATAGTGAAGAATGTGATACTTCAGATAAGTTTCTTCTTTCCTATTAAAAAGAATCTCCCTGGTGCCTGTCTTCATTTATCCTTGTATTCTCTGTGTGTGTGGTTTTTACTGTCTCTTTGCTACTGCGACACTGGTTGATTGAAATTCTCAATTTGTAGGTCTCCTTGAACATGTTTATTCAGGGGATGAGACTTGCACAAAACAATACACTTGTATGAGGCAATCCCATTGCGTCTGCCTTCATTATCATTTTTAGATTGTCTAACTGGGATACTTGTCAGTGATTGCTGTAGATCCCCTGCTTCCATAGAAGGGCTTTAATAGTTATGTGCCGATCTTTTATACTACATTGGCCTTAGCTTTACCATGGTGTTTGAATTAGATGAGCATCCAATGCGCCACAACTGCAACTTTTCTCCACTAATACAATGAGATGTTTTGAGCTCAGGAGTGAGGTTTTGCTTGCTATGAGTATGTGATACAGCTGGTTTTTTTCCCCAATATATTTTTTAAAATTAAAATACCATCTTTGCTATTTATTTCAAGCTCATAAGTTTATGCATGTGACAGCTTACTTCACTGGTTGTCTTCAAAGAGGATGCAGGGTGCCTTGAGTTATTTTTGTATTTTCCGCAGCTGGATGATGTGTCTATCCATTCCCCTCTCTGCCACATCGCATGTCTTTAAATCTATCATGAGTCATTTTTCTTATGTGAAAACTAATTAACATCTTGGGAACAGATTGCTCGCATTGTCTTGATATTTTTTGAAGTAACCAGATGCTGTAATTACTGTGTATACGGTTCTTTTTGCCTGTAGGTTGTCAAATAGCAACCCCCATCCTTTTAATTAACAGCATAAAGTTCATTTAAATAGTAAAAGATGAGACAAATTTGTTTAGGAGTCTTTGAATGTAATAGGAAGAAAGATCTGTCCTGAAGAACTTGAGGTACTGGTGGATGAAAAGCTGAGCATGAGCTGGCAATGTGCACTTGCAGCCCAGAAGGCCAACTGTATCCTGGGCTGCATCAAAAGCAGTGTGGCTCCAGCAGGTCAAGGGAGGTGATTCTGCCCCTCTACTCCACTCTGGTGAGCCCCACCTGGAGCACTGTGTCCAGCTCTGGAGCCCTCAGCACAGCAAAGACATGGACCTGTTGGCGAGGGTCCAGAGGAGGGCCACAAAAATGATCAGAGGGATGGAACACCTCTCCTATGAGTACAGGTTGAGAGAGTTGGGGTTGTTCAGCCTGGAGAAGGCTCTGGGGAGACCTTATTGCAACCTTCCAGTACTTAAAGGGTGCTTATAGGAAAGATGGGGACAGGCTTTTTAGCAGGACCTGTTGTGATAGGACAACAGGTAGTGGTTTTGAACTAAAAGAGGGTAGATTTAGACTAGATCTAAAGAAGACATTTTTTACAATGAGGGTGGTGGAACACTGGCACATGTCGCCCAGAGAGGTGGTGGATGCCCCATCCCTGGAAACATTCAAGGTCAGGCTGGATGGCTCTTTGAACAACCTAATTTAGTGGAAGATGTCCCTGCTCATTGCAGGGGTGTTGGACTAGATGACCTTTAAACGTGCCTTCCAACCCAAAGATTTTATGAAGGTAAAACCAAAACAAACTTAATTCAAATCATTTGCGCAAGAATACTAAATTCCTTTCCTTTTTAGTGCTACTGTTCTTTATTTGAAATTCTCCTACCTTTAATTATATTCCTTTTGTTTAATTTTTATCATGTATGTACAATGTGTTGGTTTAATACAAAACAGAGCTAGATCTTCAAGAATTACATTCCTGTAAGCTGTTGGTGCTTGTTCTCTAAACTGCAGTCTATTTTGATTAGATTGTTACTAGTGCATTATTTCTTCTGATTTTTCCCAAGAAGCTGAGCAAACTGGGTTGATCTTAAGACAAAAACCTAGCTCGTTGTTAATTGCTTTTTAGGTGACAAGAGGCAATAAACGTTCTCTGAGATCTGTTTTAAAAAGATCCATCTACAGAAGCAAAGAGAAGGAGGGACAAGGCATCAAAACATGAAGATATTTTTAAGAAATGAGTTAAAACAACTGTCTCTCTTCCTAGTTATTATTGGTCATTTTTTCATATGCAGATTTACTCGTGAACAATGTCATCTTGACTGTATTTTAGTTGGTCCTGTACACAATGTCTGGTATGGTGCAATGCAGCACCTTTTGGATGAGAGGGACTTGTTATATCAGACATTTATCAGAGGTTTTCTGAGATCCAAACATGTTGTGTCATTTTTAATCATCAGTCTTGGCTATAGTATAGTTCCAAACAGCTAAGATAGATTTTCTTATGAGAGGTATTAGAGACAGATAAGGAAGAGAGAATTCAATGGAATGTGTCATCAGTTAAAATGCCAGACACATGCACAATGAAAGTGCTTGATTTGAGGATGGTACTCATACCAAATCCAAAAATAAGATAGCAGTCTTGCTTCATGTAAATGCAATGTTTAATTCATGACATTTGGTTACACCTTTTCTCCTTCTCGTAGTATTTGATTATTCAAAATATTTTTCATATAGCCATGTAAGTTCTTTTCAATTACATGATGATGAATATCATAATTTCTGCCTTAGCTTTCAGCTCAGTATGTTGTATGCTACGCAGCTGTGACTGAAATTACAAAGTGTTGGAAAATTATTATATCTGCAAAATATATCATTTGTTTGTTGGGGGTTTTTCCTGGGCTTTTACTAGTCTACTAATAAATAAGAGCAGCAATATCAGTGACCTTTGAAGTATGTGTGAACTATTAGTGTCAGGGGAACATAATAAAATGGATATTTCCAATATAAAATCTTGCTTTACACCCTTTTGTCTGAAATCAGGAAAAAGTGTAACATTAATGCCACACAGGAAATAAAGAGAAAAAAAAAAAAGGGATTAGCAAGTGGAACCAACCTTGTGAACCATGAGAAGTCCAGATGTCATTAATAAGACTAGGTATGTTCCAGCCAAAGAAAACAGACCCATGACTTGTTTTGTGTATTTGGTTGGTTGTTTTTCTGTATTTCAGGAACGTTTTAAATGAAGAAACTAAAAACATATTTGTTCCTCTGATATATTGTCTTTTTATGGGCAGATTTGGTTTTTTGATGTCAGTCCCTACAACGTACTGGCACTGTTAATGTAAAGCATGCAGTTCCAAGAGCAGTCTCCACCTTGGGGATCAGTCAACTAAAGATGGTTAAAGGAAGGTTTTCCTTTTTTTGTGATTGCTGATGAACTTGGTTAAGTTCCCCTACTGTGGTTGCTAGACCATGTTAGTGGTCTGTGAATTAAACCACTAGACCACACAATGCTTAGGATGTCAGTTGCGAAGTTAGATAAGATGGTAGCGTGAGGTTTGAGATACATAATCGCTGACAGTGGACAAAACAATCTTATTTTTGTGTATGGGGAAAAGAAGAGGGGTAGAGCCATCATGCAGTAGGAAGTCAGTCAAGGACAGAGCAGCCTGAGGAAGCAGCTGGAACTAAGAAACAATAGGGAAATGTGAACGGGGACCCGAAACCAGGGCTCAAGCCTGGGGAGATGGGAAACAAGTCCAGGATAGGTGCAGGTTTTTCAGGCAAAGGAATAAATCCAGTAAATCAGGAATAATGAAACGAGACGGAGGCAAAGGTCGTAAACAGTTTGAGTGGGCTATGCTGCCAAGATGCTTGTTATCAGGTCTCAGTAGTGTTGTACAAAGTGGGAATTACAGAGAAAAGGACCTCTTCCCAGGTTCAGTTTTGTCCGCTGCTTATTCATGTTGGGTCATCACCTAGCTTCTCTTACCTCCTGAACTAATATAGGCTTAACAGTAATTGAAAGGCTGGATGGCTTTAATTTCACAATATCTCGTGATATCAGTAAGCAGAAACACAACTCCCTCCACGGAGCATTTTTGTGAGGTTCAGTTTCATTAAAATTTTGATTTTGTTTTTCCCGTGAAAGAGGCAGGAGCTTTAGCTGCAGGATGTGCCATACGGAACACAGCCAGCTGGAGACCCTGAATTTCACCAAATCCAAGTTACTCTGACCTGCTGCAAAGGAGCTGAGTAAGGAAGATGAAGGGCAAACACAAGGTATTTGAAATCTACCTCAGCTCTAAAGAAGCTTCACAGGAATATTTCTGTCTTTGTAAAGCAATTTCGACAAATTAGCCATCTCCGACCAAGAATAAGCAGCCTCCCATCCCCTCAAACCACACGTCAAATTTAAAAGCAATTCTACCTCCATGCAGTTTCTACTAGGCTGAAGATGGTATCAGTCAAAATGCTGCTGGACTTCAATTCATTAGTGCCACTGCTGGCAGCCGGTACTGACTGAAGCGAAAACCCAAACTACTGTAATGCATTGCTGGCGTGTGTTCTAAAGATGATATTATTTATCTTCTGCTAAACTCTAACAATTTAGCTGAATGCAATTTGATCAGTTTGGATGGTACTTCCTTCACAACGAAAGCCCAATGCTTTTTATAAAATGCGGTGTTCTGCGTGTTGACTGCTCTGTGTCTTATTCACAATATTGTATGTACTCCAGAGGTTGAGATGACTGTTTTGGACAAACAGAATAAATATGTTGTTATCTAATATTTGTATTCTGAAAGGCAGATGGATGAACGAATGTCACGCTGGGCATACCTTATTTCTATGCTGGTAAAGCAAACTAATATATAAAATCTTATATTCCATTCCTTTTTTCCATATTTCTTTCTTGAGTTGTAGTCTTTTCTTACTGTCAGGTTATTTTCTTCAATGCTGACTTCAGTTCAGTCATTATATATGTATGTACATAAGTGTGAATTACAACAAAATGTTTTATAAAGTAATTAGTATTTTTGATGGTTTAGAAATTGAAAAATAAGAAATTATTGGGAAAAGTAGACAGAACAGAGTTCTTTGATAGTCCTTCTTCTAAGGAAGGATTTCTTATTCTTCTAGGAAAACAGTAGCTAGAAATATTATTTTGCTGGGTTTTTACACAGTTTAAATAGAGGTAAAAGAAGCGTCTTTAATTTCATGAATGGGTGAAGAAAACTGCTGTGAGCAGTAGTCAGTCACAAGAACTAATTGATCCAAACAGCAACAGTAGAAGCAAGGCAAAACTATTCTGCTCCATCCTATGAGTGTACCACAGCTAATAGTGGCGTTCACACAGATTTTAAATATGTTTTCAACAGTTTTTAGGGAACAAAATGTAGCAACTGGGAACACTCACTTTGAGTTTCCTGACCCTCCATCCATTCGGTACTATCTCGGTGATACCTGCCTGTGACCCGCCCCATCGCATCCCAATTGAATGTAAGACACAGTCCACCTTTTCCCAGTCTGAAGCTATCACGGTTGCTGCACAGTCGTAAACAACTGCTGCGGTCCAGCTGAGAGGCAGCTGCCTTGAATGGTGGGTAAAGGGTTTGCTATACCAAGTTTGATTGCTCAGTGTCTGGTGAGTTTGGGACAGAAGCCTCAAAAATGACAAGAAATGCTATGTCCTGTATGGAAATAGCACAGACCTCCCTGTGATTAATTGTACCCTGCCACTGACCCAGTGGGGTCTGATGGACTGTAGGAATGGAGTGCCGGTTACCAGGTGTCATGCGCATTAAAACAGTGACCTTTTAGGCTATGGACTTCCATCACTTGCCTCTATGCTTTGCTGTGCCTTTTCTGGGTCTTAAAATGGTCTGCACTTAAGTTAATGTACCTGTCGTCTTGTCCCCTGTGAGATTTGTGCTTAGTCCTTCAGCGGTCTCTCCAGTAATGCTGCTCACATTTCACGGTTTTGATTCCCTCATATTGTAGATTTAGTTTTATTTTTCTGTAGATGTTCCCTGGAGCCAAAACAGAAGGAAGGAAGGGAAAATTTTTGCTGTAAAAGCTTTATATTTGTGAGGCTTATGATGACAGGGAGGGAGAAGTTCTTTAAAAAATAACTCCAGTTGTTTTTAAACCTTTGTTCACTTTTTAAAATGATCTGTGGAACACAGTTTTATGTCTATAAAACAAACTAAAAAAATCTGTGATGTTGTTATTAATAAAGCAGGTGGCTCATCTTTCAAAATCCCATTTTAGCCAGGCAGTGATTTTCAATGAAACCTGACATGTTCATTTTTGCCAGACTAACAGCCCCCAAGGCCTGTTGAAAGTCATCTGAAAAAAGACTTCTTAATAGATCAGTTTTCTTAGCTGAAGCTGTAGCACCTCCTGTATTTCTAGATACTTGGTTCTTTTACATTTGTATTAGTTGAGCAGCAAGCTAACTCTAGTGACATAGATTTAACAAAGTAGGCTAGTTATACAACATCAAAGAACGATATATTCTGGAAGCCATTTAGTGAGCACCTTTATATATTTGCAATTATATTTTCATTTTTCCATATATTGTAGAGAATTAATCCTCAGGAATATATTGACATAATTGATGTCAGCTGAGGAGTTGGAGCCAATCATGCCTATATGTTAATTATCACTGCAAATGATAGAGAGCACTGAGACAAATCCAGATCTAGTTTGAATCTGTTGACTTCTCTGAGATCATAGAGGATTTTGCATGTTAATCACATGAATTTTGTTCAAAAATGCCTCCCAGTGTTCTCGTTCACATTTTATTAACAAAGACCGTCTGCTAGCTGCTCATTGAGATACTCCACTTAACAGAGTGGATAAGCAGTCATACTTTTTAAATAAGTGTGACTATTTACTTATAACTATGTGAGCAGAATAATGATGAGTTAAGAAATTTTGATGCAAGGCATTGCTTTTGTGATCTTGCTTCCAGTACAGAATGAGTGAAAATTGTTTTTGAACAGCTGTTTTTGAATTCAGCTATGGTTCTTATCTCAAAGAAAAAGTGTCGATGTTTCTTTGCTCTTACCTCTCTACAGACTCATTTTAGTCAGTTTAACTTTTCAAGAAGTACACCAGCTTGCAGCATACCCATTTCCCTCTGGACTTAAAAACTTATAGTAGCATCAAGCTTTACCCATCAGTTTTCAATCATTTATCAGCAATCCTGGCTAACCAGAGAGGTCTCACTTGACTGCAGGTTAGCAAATGTGAGGCCCATTTACGAAAAGGGCCAGAAGGAGGATCCAGGAAACTACAGGCCTGTCAGTTTGACCTCAATGCCAGGGAAGGTTATGGAGCAGATCATCTTGAGTGCCATTACACGGCATGTACAGGATAACCAGGTGATCAGGTCCAGTCAGCATGGGTTTATGAAGGGCAGGTCCTGCTTGACTAACCTGATCTCCTTCTATGACAAGGTGACCTCCTTAATGGATGAGGGAAAGGCTGAGGACATTGTCTACCTGGACTTTAATAAAGCCTTTGACACTGTTTCTCACAGCATTCTCCTGGAGAAACTGGCTGCTCATGGCTTGGATGGGCATACTCTTGGCTTGGTAAAAAACTGGCAGGGTGGCTGGCCCCAAAGAGTTGTGGTGAATGGAGTTAAATCCAGTTGGTGGCTGGTCACAAGTGGATTTAACAAGTTACAAGCCCCAGGGCTCAGTATTGGGGCCAGTTCTGTTTAATATCTTTATCAATGATACGCATGAGGGGACTGAATGCACCCTCAGTAACGAGTGTTGATCTGCTTGAGAGTAGAAAGGCTCTACAGAGGCATCTGGACAGACTGGATCAACGGGCTGAGGCCAACTGTATGAGGTTCAACAAGGCTAAGTGTCATGTCCTGCACTTAGGCCACAACAACCCCATACAATGCTACAGGCTTGGGGAGGAATGGTTGGAAATCTGCCCGGCAGAAAAGGACCTGGGGGCTGGTCAACAGCCGGCTGAATATGAGCCGGCAGTGTGCCCAGGTGGCCAAGAAGGCCAACAGTATCCTGTCTTGTATCAGAAACAGTGTGGCCAGCAGGACAGGGAAGTGATTGTCCCCTTGTACTCAGCACTGGTGAGGCCACACCTCAAATACCGTGTTCAGTTTTGCATATGTCACTACAAGACAGATGTTGAGGTGCTGGAGCGTGTCCAAAGAAGAGCAATGAAGCTGCTGAGGGGGCTGGAGCACAAGTCTTGTGAGGAGCGGCTGAGGGAACTTGGGTTGTTAGCCTGGAGAAGAGGAGGCTGAGGGGAGACCTTATCGCTCTCTACAACTACCTGAAAGGGGGTTGTAGCGAGGTGGGTGTTGGTCTCTTCTCCCAAGTAACAAGTGATAGGACAAGAGGAAATGGCCTCAAGTTGCGCCAGGGGAGGTTTAGATTGGATAATAGGAAAAATTTCTTCACTGAAAGGATTGTCAAGCATTGGAACAGGCTGCCCAGGGAAGTGGTGAGGTCACCATCCCTGGGGGTATGTAAAAGATGTATAGATGTGGCACTTAAGGACATGGTGGACTTGGAAGCATTAGGTTTATGGTTGGATTCAATGATCTTAAATGTCTTTTCCAACCTAAATAATTCTATGATTCTAAGTTGGAACTTGCACCTTACACCTACGTGCTGCTCAAGCAGAAGCTCTGTGGAATGAATACAGCGCTGGTGTCAGCAGGAGGGTCTGAATTCTTCACCTGCACAGTTTCAGGTTTGGGGGATATGGGTATGGCTTGAAGGGCTAAGAAGAGAGGCACACACCTCCTTAGCTGTGTTCAGGTATATAAAATAAGGAGAGAATGCAACATGAGGAACGGGAAAGTAGAAAAATTCTGGAAAACTATATTCTGAAGGAGAGATGAGACAGTGTCCCTTACCGCCCGCTTGAATTTGCAGGTCAGTTCTGTATCCAATATACAGAAAAAATCTTCAAAGTGGCAGTGTTTCTGCATCTGGCTTCTGAAATTCCTCATTTTGTGTCTAAACTTGAGTACTCAGTTCAGTGTGCTTTGAGAATTTTTCTTGCATATTTGTTAGAATAATCATCATAATGAGCTCAGTAACTCTCTCTAATGTGACTATCATTCTTCCCTGCCTTCAACAGGAAATTGTAAGTTAATTTGAGCTGAATTTTTTTTAGTATGTTAACATTGCATGAGGGGGTCCATTTAAGACACACTACTTCACTCTTTGGGGAGTTTTGCCATGATCTGACAATAAATGACAGAACTAGTGTGCCCATGTTGAGGAAGGAACTAGTTCATTATGACAATGTAGTGACGAAATAATTTGCTCCTGCATAAATTAATATGAACTGTTTTTTATAACTTTATTTAGCATGTGTCTGTTGGTTTCTCTATCTTTCTCTGCAGATAAGTGTTGACATTCCTCTCCAATATACAGTTTATTAGTTTGATACCGCACTTCTGTATAAGAAACTACCTATAAAAAATATGCATTTGAACTAGCAGAGATCAACAGTAGCCAACTTTCTTTTTTCATATTGTTTTGTTTGTCTGTCTTGTTTTGTTGGGTTGAGTTTTTTTTAATTATGTGCCTCTTTCTACTAGGTGTATATTTTAGGTTAGCTTTAAGTATAGTAGAGGTATCCTCTTCTCAACACTGGTGAAGCCACATCTGCAGCGCTGGGTCCAGTTCTGGGTTTCCCAGTACAAGAGAGAGAGATGGAGCTGCTGGAGAAAATGCAGCAAAACATCACTAAGATGGTGAAGGGACTGGAGCACCTCTACTATGAGGAAACACTGAGGCAGCTGCAACTGTTCAGCCTGAAGAAGAGAATGCTCAGGGGGATCTTATTAATGTATATAAATACCTGAAGGTAGGGTGCAAAGATGACAGAATCAGGCTCTTTTCAGTGATGACCAGTGACAGGACCAGAGGTAATGGAGACTCCCTTTGAACATTAGGAAACATGCTTTCACTGTGAGGGGGACAAGTTACTGGGACAGGTTGTCCAGGGAGGTTGTGGAGTCTCTATCCTTGCAGATACTCAAAAGTTGTCTGGGCAGGTTCCTGGGCTACCTGCCCTAGGTGACCCTGCTTGAGCAGGGGATTTGAGCAAGGTGACCTCCAGAGGCCCCTTCCAACTTCAAGCATCTGTGGTTCTGTGATTCTATGAAATGCCAGACTTCATGATTTTGAGTTGAAATTCATGTGGAATTAAAGTGCTTTTCTTTTCCATTCAAAGTCCTGAGCAGATGCTGTCTTGACCTTGCTGAAGTACAGCAGAAACTACTGGACCCAACAAAACAGCTTTTATGTGTGTCTTTTGAAAAAAGAATTGACATAAACAACCTGTATATCAAGCTGTCAAGAGTGCTTGCACTCAGGTATAGGAAAAACCTGGTCTCATCCACTTCACTTGAGTCTGCCTCTTCTGTAGCCAGTGCCTATCCATTTATTTCTAGACAAGGCTGTGAATGGGTAGCCTCATGCTTGACCTTCCCAATTCACAGGGCTTGATCAGCAATACCTGGCTTTGATAGAGAGGTTTGGTATGCTAGGCAGCTGCTATGGAATAACTTCAGGTTGTAGATGTCTGGATTCAGTCTCCTAAATATAGACATCTGGAGCCATTTGATATGCTTTGCAGTGTCCCCCATCCTCCAGCTGCTTGTCCAAGGACTGTGGACTCCCATTGGCCTTGACTCATCTTTGCCATCACTATGCAGGTGTCTTTGATAACAGACATGTCAAATGGTTTTAGATGCTTATGTGTAGGCAACTGAATTGATGAAAAAATCCCTTGTTCAGGAATACGGCCATGATGGCCGTCTAATAAATTTATCACTGGAAGGTTACAGACTTTTGCTGGTTTTTTTACCCTCCATTTTTTCAGGGCATATATGTCTATTTGGTAGTAGATTCTGGATTTTTAAATAGCTTGCTTTATATTTTTGATGATCAGTCCAGGAGGATATTTTCTTCTTCTACTTTTCACCCAAATTAGTTTTGAGCATGGTAAAGACATAGGACTCTTGGAGGCAGATGTGGATTTACTGGAAGGTGGAGAAGCTACAGCCTTCCCTCTCTTGAGGTTCCACTTGATACAGCACACCTTAGCCTCTATGTGGGGGCTTCTTTGCAGCTCTCAAATCCAAACTGCAGTTGAATCCTCAACTTTACTTATGTATAACTACCTGAGACCTTCTGATCCCCAAAGTGCTGTCAGACACCTACAGCTTGTTCTTTCTTTCTTTATTTATTTTGTTTCACAGTAATTGGACAAGCAAACATATTTTTCATGTAAGGGCCTTTGGTGATTACAAGTCCTGCTTACTCACAGAAAGGTAGTTTACTGCCTGCAGGGCTGGATGCAGGTATACCTGGGCTCCCTGGGTAGTGAAACTGATCGTTGCATTCCAGTGCCCATTCACTTGCTGGCCTCTCTCAGACTGCTTGCAAAAGCACTTATCCTGCAAATGCTTACTCATGTAAGTAATGATACTCTAATTAGAAAGTAAGTGGGGTTTGGAGACATTAGGATTTTTTAAAAGTGAGTAAGCACTTGCAGGGCAAAACCCAAGGGCACCAGAAATGATGATAATTTTCTGCATAGTACATTGTCTATTTTTATCTGGAAGTCTGGATCTTTACATAACTTTCTATTAAACTGTTTCAGATCTTTCCTTCCTAGACCAGTCAGGAGGCCCAATGGGCAGACATTCCTATGCTTCAAAGCATTTTCTAATGACTCTCTTTTAAAATGAAATGAAACATTAGCCTGAATTATAGCTGTGATCTGTTTCTAAGTTCCTTTTTAAGCACTAAATTATATCCTTCCAGTGACTGTGTCCTTTCTTCTGTCCCTCCGAATCTCACTTCAAGCTTACCCAATAACTGCTTTAACAGAGGTTGGCATTCAGGTTCATTACTTGTCCTTTTAAAATGAGATTGCTTACAAATGTCTTCTTAAGACCCAGCAACTTACAGGAAAGTGTGTATTTTCATGTGCAAGGATGAAGGAGACAATGAAGACGTGTCCATGCAGGGGCAGCTCTGCCACAAAGACAGAAAGATAATAATCAAAGCAAAAAATTCACCAACTCTGAGTGGCGGACTGTGAAATACCCAAGCAGACCTTAACTGCTATGTATATGCTTGACTTGCTGCTGCTTCTATTACCACTCTTTTTAATAGTACTCTGACTGCCTTTAAAAACAAGTCCCTCGTAAGAATGCTTTCATATCTCAAACGGTTCGTGTGATTTTACTCTTCAGCTGTTTTCTTCCTTCAACAGTTTATAGACTGTTTAACTCAAACTCAGAAAGATTTAAAGCAATGGGTGATGCTTTTATGATGCATATGTTTTTAAATGGTGCATTTTATGCAGTTGATAATAAATACTTTAAGGCATAGTAGCTAAAAAAAATTCCCAACTTAATGTAAGCAGGCACACTTCCAGCGATATCAGCACTTACTTACATTAGGGATGAATTTTAACTGTCTGTTTTCACTCAGGACTGGGCACAGTGTTCGAACTGTGTAGGTTTCATCGACGTTAGGTGTTGGGCTGGAATCTAGAGTAAAACTGCTTTTTTCTATTCTACTTATATTCAGAATTACTTCACACTATTTCCTGTTTTATTGCTTTGCAGAAGTGTTAAAATACTGATATAAAACATTCACTAGGTATAACTATCTTGCTTGGTATTTGATAATTTTCCTACCTCAACAACTTCTTAAAGATATCATTCACCTGCAAACATTTTAATCCTCTTTTATGCGAATAAAACCTTAAACCTCTAATACATGCACTATTCTACATAAAAATACCAACCGTAGGCCATAAAACGTTTGTTCAATTGAATCATAATGTGCAATGCAAGAGTTAATCTCAAAATCAACAAAGCTTTTAGTCCTGCCTACTTGGTACACTAGGGAAACATATATTATAGATTAGCTCAGGTAGTTAAAGTAGCAATGTTTCCTTTATACTTGTAGAAATACCCTGCACAGTTGTTGCCTGTCTAAGGTGTGGTGAGAAGAGAATAGATAGTTTGGAGTGGTTGGGCTTCAGTGTGCTGAAACTCGCTTTTCCACCATCTAGAAAGGCTTTGCTGTGGGCTCCTCCTGCTTTCTTTTTTCTTAGATGTGAAACAAATATGATTTTAATATTGGTGGATCTTAAGTTCAAAAATTCAAAAATTTTTTTTTTTGTTCTTCCTTCATTGCACATCTGTATTTCCTTTCTCTCCTACCCACGTTGTATTGTGTCCTCTGCTCTGCAGCTTTACATAGATATCAGAGGTATGAGGTGATCACCTGGGAATAAAGTGCACCCTTACAGCTTAAATACCGTTTTCACATAATTTGAAAATTATTAAATTGGAATGACGATAAAAATCTGCCTATGCCAGGAAACTATAATCTCATCATAATAGTCAGAATTGAGAGGGTATCATGGTGTCTTTCTGGCTGTGTTTTTGGTCATCGGATAGCCAGAAACTTCTATGTGAATTGTAACCTTTAAGAAAAGGTTTTAAAATCCTTGTAAAGATTAAGATTTTTAATTTACATTCTTCCTAAAGAAGTGTTAACATGAAACAAGGAAGATGTAAGGATATGGCTGTTACTGGCATTTTGTTCTTTGAAAGAATGCTGTATTAAATGGAATAACACGTTAAAATGTCATAAGCAGATAAACCTAACTCATTGATCAAAGGACACATATTAATAAGTGCAGAAGAATTTACAGCACAAAAGAAGTTTCAGAAACATGAAATTCTTAAGTGGTTTCTTTAACACACAAAAAACCCCCAAACAATTTTTTTTCCCATAGATTTTTTAAAAAGAGACAGATTATGAACATCCTTCACAATTACTAATGAGTCACCAAATGTTAAGCTTTAATCATCCTCTCACGTCTATATATTATATAAATATTTTTGTTTCTTGCTTACTACTGAATTTACTTCCACGTGTTAGTCTGTGCCAAGTCATTTCATGACACTATGGATTTTAAAAGTGGAATTATGATAGGTGTTTGGGAAGCAGAGATTGGCCTCAATATTACAACTGTATCTTTATTCTTCTCTACCACCTAGTGAGGGATCCTTAGAAAATAGTTTTGGTCTAATTTTATCATTGATGTAGAAATTAGCAAGATATTAAGGAAATAGACTCCTAATATCTATGGACAGACAGTACTTACAGAGGAACTAAGAATTATTAATAATGTTCTATAACAGTAGGTAACTGCTATTTCCTTAACTATTCAAAAGTTTTTGTGAATTTTCACACCACTTTGAGCTATTTAAATAACATCCTAATTTGGTTTTATCCTCTGAAATACAAAGAGTTTTTCCCAAAGTCATTCAGTTTCTTAAATCTCCTGAACTTTAAACCTGTGTTCCCTGTGTGACTCCAAAATCACACTGCTTGGAATGAGAGGGGTTGAGAAAATAAGTTGTGTTATAAAAAAGACAAGAAAAGTTTTAAAGAGAAAAATGAATACAGAAAAATTAAGTAAAAATGAGTTGTAGTAACACTCACAGATAGCAAATTTTTTAAGAGTAAGAAAAAAATTCGGAAAAATGTCAGTTGCAACCAGTGACAGCCATATCCATCCAGGAAGAAAGAGAGACAATAATTACTTGCCTTTCATTTTGCAGATGTGACAAACGCAATCTTGGTCCTCACTTGGCAAGTGGCAAAAATCCTGTTGACACTGATAGGGCCAGCAGTTCACCCAATGTCTTTCTGGTGCAAGCCTGATAGAAAAACCAACCAACTCAGATTGCACCCAGCAGGAATTTTGCCACTGGCTTCACTGGCAAGAGTGCTGGACTTTTTGCCTTTGGGCTCTGAGGCTGAAATCAATGAGATTCCTGCTTTAAATTAGGTCATGGATTTTAAACCCAGTCCTGCAACGGATTTTCTCTTTCATAGCCTTTTTTTTTTTTTGTTATGACTACAGCAGGGTCAGATCCATAACCTGGCACAGAATTGGAACAGCCGGTTTTCAGTGTACAGATTAAGGTGTGCATAGATGTTATATTGTGTTACAGATTTGATCAGTTTGAGTTCAATTCAGCTATGATGTAATTTCCTTTGGTCTCAGTGAAACGAAAGTAGAAATAAAACTGGCCCATTTTTTCTATATCAGCGCAAAAATAGGATTTTGTAAATTAAAAAATAAAAAAGAACATTTGCTTGATGCTGCTTTTTAGATTTGTTTTGAAATAGTTTAACTAATGCAGATTAGTAAGCTGTAGCCAAAATTGGTGTTAACGATGTTGAACATCTGTTTGCTGTTTTAAATATTGAAATAAAAAGGCTAGAACATAGTGACCATCTTGTAATAATGTTTAATTTATCTGAGCATATCAGTTTTGTTTGTTTAGAAGCAAAAACTTTGATGTAATAGAACTTCTTTTCAAAGGAAAACATAGCCTAAAGGGTATGCATCACACTTCATTTCAAAAGCCCTAGGAGAACTCATCAAGATTCTTACAAATTATGCTCATCTTTTTAGATCATCATGTTTTTAGAATGCATCAATGGAAAAGTACTAGAAGGTTGGAATGTAAGAAAAATGTCAGCATTTCTAATTATTATTCTTCTGTGTGAGTGTATGTGTACACACAGACCCTGTGACGTCCAAGAGCATATTTTTGCATAACGGCAATTCTATATATATTCATTTGTGTAGTTGCAAGTTGAGCATTCTTTATAGAAATAGGTAGCATTTTGGTATTTCTGCTTTACTTTCAGTGCAATAATTGTCATTGCCATGTTATTTGAAGATACATAGTGTGCATTATCAAGTACTTAAACAGTGTACTTTGGCATTATGCATTACGAGGATAGTATTTAGTCCAACATGATAATTATGGGGAAAAAATCCTCCAGGGAACAGTAAACATCTAACTTGCAAAGGAAGACCTACTGGGAAAAGGTAGACTAGTTTTTGATTTTCACAGAAAGCTTTTTAAAAATTACTTATTATATTTAGTTTGTTCGATTAATTTATTTATTTTCATTAAACAGTCAGTGCTTGTGGATTGTTCTCCACTAGCAGGTGTAATTTTCATTTTACTCTCTTTACTCAATCCGTTTTGCTCTGGTCCTATGTTTTGTACTACATGTATATGAGCACTTTTATTTACAAGCAGTGGTAGAATAGGGTAAATTATCTCTGTGTTCTGTAAGGATATGCCAACTCTGAGCACTGGAGCCTGGTGCAGATCTTGAGTCGCTGTGGATTTGAATAAAGATGTACAGTGCAGCATTTCACCAGCATACGTACTGGCACAAAAGCCATTTGCACAGCACTGCTGTATCACTTCCAGCCTTGATCTAGCCTCGCGTGCCGCGAGGCTGGGTTTCACATTCCTTACTGCTGCTGGCTACTGTATGTGAAGCCAGCTCAGCTCAGCTGTAGCTCATCTACCTACACAGAATATATGTAAAAAGTAGGAAGCTACCAAACCATCTAAAATCTCATTTTCTGTTGAGCAAAGCCATCTCTAATATATACCTTCCATATTCTACAGCAAAATTATCTTTGCAGAAGGACACCTGTACTAACTCCTCTGTGTAGTATAATATATTTAAAAACACGTTCATGACATATAGGCCTTGCATAAACCTATAAACACTTTAAATCATAGAGAATGCTCTAAATTTATTCATAAAAAGATTCTTTGTCTCTACCAGTGTATCATAGAGGAGGTTTCTCTTTGCTGAAAAACATGCTTTGGCTTAAAGAGAATGGCAAAGAGTGAAGTTAGCTGAGTCAAGGCTCACTGGAACTGCCTTGCCAACAGCAAGATTAACATATCACCTTATTTAAGCCAAGGCTGGTTGCCCATTTTAGGAATATTCCAAAAGAGCCGAGTGAGTTGTTGTCTGGGTGGATGTGTCTGTAATTGCTGCTCAGCTACACAAATGTTCTTGAGGTGGTACCCACTGAGGAGTTTGGATGGAAATCTCAGAATTTACAGGTGAGGGTTTCTTGAATGCCTGATAAAGAAAAGACCTTCCCTGGAATCTTGGACAAAACATGCTTCTAGGTGACTCAGTATTAAGCCAACGCACAAACGACTGGTATTTGTGAAGTAGGGGAAGTGACCCAGGCCTTGCTTAGCCTGTGGAAAGTGAAGAGTACTCTGATGCAAAAGGGAATCCCAATTACTAGGCAAAAAGCATGCAGAGCTCCAGTTTGGGTCACAGAACAGTGCATTAAGCTATATACACTGTGGAAAACTGTACTTCACTATTTTACTTATAAAGGCTAGAAGTATTGTAATGGATAACACTACTGTGCAGGAATTTTAAAGATTTGCTTGACACACATCATGAACCAAGAGGATGGCAAAATCCGCAGCTCTGGGGCATAATCCTCAGGAAGAATGGCTAATATTGAAATTTATGTTTGGACTAACCACCTGAAGGCAAAAGGTGTCCAAGTCAGCTTTGCAACCATGTGAGAAGTACTGTGTGAAAATAGGCTCAGTTCTACTTTGCAATGAATATGTATGCTTCAGTGGAGTAAAAGGGTGCATAATTTCTGAAAATGAGGAACGGTATAGGGGAATTTATAAATTACTAATTTTATCTAGATTCTTTCACCTGCTCTCTGAGAAAGCTGCCACAGGAATCCCAAGTGACATGGCATACAAAGTAGAGAAAGACTTTGGGAATTGAAAGGGCTAGTAAAAGTCTGCAGTTGTGAGATACTGTGACAATACAGAAAATGCACGCTCCCAGATGTCTTTTGCATATTCCACATAAATGTATATCTTGCAAGAACACTATTTTATACAGGTCTTGACTGTGCATGGACATGGCAGAATGCAGCAGCAGAATATATTTGTACCATACGACTGAAAAGATGAAGCATTCATTTGTTCAGCTGATGTGGGAGTTGGTTCCTTCCATAGAGGTCTCCAAGGATAACACTTTTTGCAATGATATTAGGGCATCCTATCAATGGACGTGAGGGGATGAGGGAAAACTTTCTTTTTTTTAGAGGAAGCTGTAGGAATTGCTATTTCCCTGGCTGGAAAGTGTACAGTTAATGATGTGTTGGGGCTAAGACAACAAGTGCAGTAAAAAAGCCTTGTGTGCCCAAGAGAAATTTATGGAGAAATGTGTTAATGTAGTAATGAGATTCATCTGTAGTTGACATATCAAAGATAAATGTCAACTTATCTATTTGTTAATGGATCTATTAAAAACTTTGTTTATACTTTTTTTTTTTTCCAAGTAATTACAGATGGATTGTGCAAACGAATACTTCATTAAACATAGGACTCGGAGCCAAGTGAAGACTTTTGAGTCCAGAACCATGTCAATTAACATAATTTAATTGCTTTCTTGATCCATTCCCTCCTTTTTAACATTTCTTTTTAGGTTTTTGGGTAAGACCAGAGGGGCACTGAGTAATTCTATATGACTGAATAACTCTATACATCCTATTTTATTAATAAAAATACAATCTTTGCTCTCAAAATGGCACAGTACCATGGAACATAAAAACAACACAAACACCAAAATCCAAAAAGCTTAGTTAGAATGAGTCACTGAGGCAAAATTGGCAGGAACAGCCTAAGATTCCCAAGCCTAAGTGAGGTGGTGAGGGGCGAAGAATCCTATTTAAATATACAACCATTTTGTTTAAAATTATTTCTAAGATGCACTTTCTCCTAGTGCTAAACAGCTACTTTGTCAGTATCGATAGTTCAAAGAAATCTGGCTTTAGGTTGAACTAAAGTTTCATTTTATGTCTACTTGCAATATACACTCCTAGGTTTGTCACTTGGATGCAAAAAGTGTGTTAACTGGAAAGAGTTCTAGAGTATTTAATAAGAAACTGAGTTTTATCTACAGCTAGCTATATAGCACAGAAAGGACTATTTTGTAATTAAATATAACATGTTCAGTGCAAATTATTAGCTTGATTTTTTTTTTAAATGAAAATTTACTTCTTTTAGACCAGGAACTAAATCTTCTGAAAACTGAAAGCTACTGCTTGTTATTTAGTAATGAAAAACAGTGTAAGTTTTCAATTTGCTCTTGTAAGGTCTTTTCAACAAATGAAAAACCAAATGGTTTAAAAAGATGCATTTAATCCTAGATTTTTGAGAGCTGTATCACTAGCATGTGGTCAAATGTAGGACTTTTGAATGAAATTCTGTACAATAATTTCACAAGCTGGTAAAATGTTATACATCAAAACCTAAAATTGTGATATTTTCTCTTCTATTATCTCACTGGTATATATCTCATTACCTTTGGTAGGTATATGTGGTATTTCTAAGTAATTAGATGAAGGACTTCTGCTATGCATGTGTTTCTGGGATGGGGTAGAGGATTGATCATGTGATGCCATATGCCTTTGCAAATGGATAACTGGGTTTTTTTTCTCCCAAGGGTGGAAAAAAAAGAAGCCCAACATTAAATAATAGTTACTAAATATCAGCTATTGAATCTACGAAAATTTTAGGACTACAAGCATTTTTGTCTGTCCTCTCAGTTGTTCAAATGCTCCCAAATAACAAAGAGGATTTTTAATAGTAAAAACTTAAATGTGAAGTTGTATATACATCAACACATAGCGATTTTTTTTTTAATTTAAGCTTTCTCAGACCCTCCACATCTTCTTATAAATCCATGTAATTTGGGCAATTCCAATATTTGTGAAAATCCAGAATTTGCCATTAAGCAAACAGAATTCTCCTCTGCTGAAAAAAGCATGTGATTGAGCACAATGTCTTCAATGTATTCATCCAAAGAAACATTTAATTGTTCAGTCCTTCTGAACAATGTTAAAATAATAACTTAAAGAAACATAAACTCTCATTTGGTTTTCTCATTATGCTCAGTGAAATTAATGGGACTATCTGTGTGCTTACGCATATGCTCTAGAGCTTGCTTTATAGGTTGTAGGTCAGAATGCCAGGGGGATAATTTTAATCAAGAAAGCAAATTTTAGTTCAAACTTCCACTGCAGTGTTATGTCTAATAGTGAAGGAAATTATTTAAAAACTGCTGGCACTAAGTCCATATTCAGCATGATTTCCAAACCACAGAATGGTCTATTAAATTTTTCTGGCATGTGAAACTTGGAACATGAAAAGTTAAGAGACTGTTCCCGCAAATCCCTTGCTTGCAAGAATAAGTACTTACAGGGCTGAGCTGAAAATCCTGCAGTTCTTTCTGAGTTTTCACTGGAAGCCAGGCAAAATCAGGGACTTAGGTGCCAAGCTGGGTGTCTGCACTCTGGCTTGTACCTAAGCTCAGTCAGGATACAGATCTAGTCAGTACCTCTGCTTAAAACCCCCTGAGAAACACAATTTTGCAGGAACTATTGGAGCATGTCTAGCGAGCGACAAAGAGGTGGCTGCCCCAGAAATGTAGCTTGGCCACTATTTTAAGTTTAATTTCAAATTAACATATAGCTGAAAAAGGAAATCTCCCTTTTAGTTGATAGCCTAGTGGTTGGTATACTTATTTAGAAAGTGACAAATTCTGGTTCAAATCCCTTTTTTGCTGTTTCAGAATTAAACCTTTCTCTCTCTTAGGAGTGCACATTAGCCGTTGGCCCTATAGACTCTTCCAAGAAAGGAGCGTGTTTTCAGTGTTTGAACTGATTGTGTGTCATATTTATTATAAGACCTATAAATTATTACATGATAAATTATTGACATATTTGTGTCATGGAAGGAACCAGAGCTGGCATCGCTTTGTTAGGAAGACCTGTGGGAATGTTTACTTCTGCTCCCTGGAGTATTTCCGTATTTTACTTTTAGCAGTCTCTAAATAGCTTTGTGAACTGCCAGTTTTCTAATTCTTTATAGAGTTCCCTTTGAATCTACCTCTGAGGCAAGTCTTCCCATAGACACATAGCACAACATTACTGATTCTCTTTTGGGAATGAAATATTTATAATTTAGACGTTGTATTTTCTAATTTTAGGTGATTGTGTTATGTGTTAGATATGTGCTATGTATTAGATGTCATCTTTTGTCTTTACTGAGGCAAATTTCCCATTGACAGACACAGGAATAGAAATTAAATAAAGTACGTTAAGCTTTGATCCAAACTGCGTTTCTCTTCCTTTGATATTTTGATGTAGAAAATATTAACCTGCTCCAGGTCATGGGAAGACTACCTAATATTTCATGTACCTTGGGTTTATCATACTCTTACTAGGCTCTTTACAGTTATTGTACCTAAAATTGCAATGACATGTGATTTAGAGAACATAATTATAGTATACATGGTAGGAAAGTTCTATTCTCTGAAACATCATTAAATTTAATTCCAGTGTTTGTAGATCTATTTGGTGAACTTCCATCTTATTAGAATAAATAATACTTCTAGCTATGCATTATTCAACATCTGCATATGCTCAATCCTGCAGTTCATACAGAGAGATTTATTAAACTCAGTATCATCATTTAAGATGAAAATTTTACAGAATCAGACCAGTATTTTTGAGACTTTCATCTAATGTTGACCTAAACTCGGTATTATATTGTCCAAAATAATTTTGAAAATTCTGGGTAAAGTCCCAAGCCCTTTGACGTCAATTGACTTTATCAGGTGCAGAGGTTCACATATCTTCTTTTTTCTATTGCAAATTAGGTAACTGTAGTGCGAAATATGATACCTTTTAGAAAATGTTCCGTTCTGTGTGAATGAATACTTAGTATTTCTGGTTAAGTATGAGTGGAAGGACTGACTGTAGTGCCAGATGCACCTAAGTCTAAGAGGGTGTTGCATTGCTCTGTGGTCCTATTCAGGTTTTTTGTTTCTGGTCTCTTCCAGCAGCACTGTACAGAGTGCTTCTAGAAGCGGAGAGGGACTCTAGGTGTGTAGACTTGAATTATCAATATTTATTTCCTTTTTTGTCTGCAGCTGTGCTCAAATCTGTATTAAGTTTGAGTTCTGAAAAAAAAAAAAAGTATAGTATTCAGAAATAAAGTCTAGTGTATGCGCTTTACATCTTTGGTTTTGGCAAAACTAGACTTTTATTCCTGTGCTGTGTTTTGAAGACTGGAGGGACCTGGAATTACCTTTTCCTGCCATTAAATCAAACTCACGCCACCAGTGTCCCATGGGATAAAAATGACATGTTAAGAAGAACTGTCTTATAAATTTTTACTCTCTGATTATTGATAGGAATCATAACTTATTTTATATTAGCATGGGCCAACGAATGACTGAAATGGAGCTGAACTACCAGCTATTTAAGAAAGAAATAAGTTACATGTGATGTATAGAACTCTGTATCTATATAGAAAATGCCTCTGAGAAGTATAGGGTTATGAAATCCTGAAAGATTCAATGTATTCATGCTGAATAGTACGAGATGGAAATAGAAATAGCAGAGGCAGATTTGGAGCAGTTATATGTGTGTAGTGCCTTTTAAATTTACTGTAGCTTCACAAAAAAAAAAGACAGACACGCATCATTATTAACAACTCTATTTGTGGTTTGTCGGTTTTTAAAAGTCAGGTGGTTCCATGGTGTGTATCTGATACATGTCATGTATTTCCATATCCCTTAGTGCTGCGGCTATCGAAGCTCAACGTGAAAAAAATGTATTGGGAACTCAAGAGGCGTCAAACGTTAAATTGTACTTTTATCTCTAGCTTATAGCAATGACAGAGGCTGGTTGCGACAAGCTGATGCAAACCTGGAGAGGAATGCTGCTTTCCGTGGTCAGCAGCACGGCGCTGGCTTCTGGGAACGACGTGTTATACAGCTCCGCTGTGCACCGGCTAAAATCGGGGCTGCTGCTTGTCTCCTGTCCCTGTCTTGTACATAGGGCACAAATGCTCGTCTCTTTTTCTCTATTCATCCGGTGTTGTGGAAATGTTAATTTTAACCGAGACTGAAAGATCACGTAGGTGAGGCCAAAACGCATCCGCCAGAACTGTGCCTGGTGGCAAAGCCCCTGCTGTTGCCGATGCAGCAGTGAAGAAGTGCTGACAGCAACCCCCACCTCGCATTTCACAGAGTTCTGGTCTCTGCCAGTGTGAGATGTGCCAATCAGCTGGACAGCACATGACCTGACAGGCATCATAATCATGAACGTTACCAGCATCTGCTTCTCACTCTAGGGTGAGATTATTTTTCTGGTGTGTGTATGAAGAGAAAAGTTTTCACAGGGAAAAGGGATACATTGGTTAGGCTCCTGCCAATGGCCTAAATGTCACCCTTCCACCTCTGAACCCTTTCCTCCGCAGGCCAAAAGTGCAAAATGGCAAAAATTCTATTATTTAGGGCAAATAAATACATTTCCAAAAGGTTAAGTAGTTTGTGCCGTTGCACTGTGAAAGTTCTTTTCACAGCACATGAGAGAAGGAGGCAGCAGTGAGACAGAGGTGTCATGCAGTAATATTGGAACAACCTAGGGACCCATCAGCATGCTCTGCTAGACGGTCAGCTCATCAGTGTCAATGTCCTGGAATTCAGCTACTGAATGTGACTGAGCTCTCACCATCCCCTTGACTCTGAATGATCCCTGAACACTGCATGGGTCCAAAATTAAAAGGAATAAACCCTGAACAGAAATGGTTTCATTAAGGGCCAGTGAAAGCACCCAAAAAACTTGGGGAAGGATGAAGGCAACTGGAAAGTTAAAGAAATGTTGTTTTATGGTGACTAGTGGGGAACCAGCCAAAGGAAAAAGAACTAATGCTAGTGATCAGGGATTTCCTCTACAGCTAATTCCAAAGGAATTTCCTTATTTTGGTTCCATATTCATCACTGATATTACATAGAGGCACACAATGTTTTCTTAAAATACTATAGGAGTGGCTCTTAGATACCTATTTGTACTTACTTTAAATATTAATGTAGCAGGTTTTTTTAATAATTAGGTGGCTATTGAAGTAAGGCGGGAAAACGGGCCAAATTATGTAATTTTGAGACATGTGTTTAAAAACTGCAAATCTGCTGTACTCCGTGTGGTTTCCCCCTCGTGTGTTCTCTTTACCGAAAACACCTAAAGCAAGAGTTTTTGACTAAAAGCGAGGGAAGAGCCATACAACGCAGTTGTAGGGTGATTAGACCTCCATAACTGCGTGAGTTTAATTATGTCATCCGGCTGCTCAGTGAGGCTGTTGCACAGCCTGCGTCTGACGTGCGCTCGGCCGCCGCGGCTAGTGCCCAACCTCAGATGCCGCGTTCAGGCGTAACTCCAGTGGAATAAACAGCACAACCCTGAATTATGGTGGCAGAAACAAAGGGCAAACAAACCATTCGCCGTCGCTAGTGCCATAAAACCTGCGTGGGGTGCCCCGCGTGCTCCCGCGACCTACCGCGTGCCGCAGGGACGCTGTGGTTCTTGCGGCTGTCGGCAGGGAGATGCGCTGCCAGGAGAGGTAATGCTTCCTTCCTCCTGTCCTTTTTCAGTCCCTGGCAATAGGTTTTCTGCAGTTTCCTACAGAGCTGCAAATAGAAACTAAGGCTGTGTCGACTCACCGAACCTTTAAGAAGGTGGCAGGTGAAAAAGAGCTAGCCGCCTTTTTTTTGTTTGTTTGTTTGTTTTTTTCAGGGCAGGTTTGCTTTGTTTTTTTCCCACAGCAGGTCAATCGCTTTGTTCTAGGTAGTAAATGAAACGTACATTTCTGCTCGCATCCGTAAGGACTAAATTCTTAGTCCAGATTCTATCGTCAGTTATGTTAAAGTGACTTCAATTTATATTACTACTTTTTTAAAAGAAAGCACAGCAAATACGTTTCTGACACAGTGATGGGGAAATGTATTTACAACAGGGATCAAGTTGAACACCAAGAAAGACCAATAACCAATGTAAGAAATAACACAGGAGTTGCAGATCACACAAAATGTGTGTGAAAAAGGAAGAAATGTGAAATTTTTCTCCAACTGTTAAATTTGTTTGATGAGGAATTCAGAAAATTCAGGGAAAAACTATTTTGTTCTGGAAAGAAGTAGAAAGAAAGATCTCTTTAAACTTTCTTACCATAGCTACTTCTTTCTTAAATTCTGTGACTTGAGGTAATTATAAGCTGAATGTAGCATTTTATGACTGACATCCTAATTCTTCTCTCAAAGACCCCTGGGCATACTTTTGCCCTATATTTACCTAAAATCCCATTCCTCAGAGTACCCAGAGCAGAAGTGCTCGTAAGCACCTGAGAGTAGTGTGCCCTCCTGGGATCCTGTCTCTTACGCGTCCTAAAGATTATCTGTCTTCTGATCCAGCTCTCGAGCAGCATTTCCATCTCATTAGCTAATATGAGGGACCAAGAGGCACCCCTGCTATAAATCCATAGCTTTGAAAGCAGAAATTTCTTTTACTTAAGTTTTGTATTTCAGTCACCAAAACTTGCCTGACCTGAAAGAACAGTAAATATTCAAGTTTTTATACCTGTTTTTACAACTGCTATTTCACTCAGAAACCTCCCAGCTTATTTGTGAGTTATTTGTGAGTTTCCAGGCGGTGCCTGGAAATACATGTTTATATCTCTTGAAATGTTTGGTCACTGAGTTAGTGATGTAAATGTTTCCTCAGCCTGCTCTAAGTAACAGTGAAATATTGAAATATCTTAAACTTCAGATAAATGAACCTGAGATTACAAATCTTGCAGTTGTTCAGTATATTGGATGAAAAGACAAAACCGTGCAGATAACTCTGTCCCACAACAATATCTCAGAGACAGGACTGTGATCGAAGTAGCTCTCTCTGATCAGATTTGAGTAAAAGTTTGGGTAAAATGGACTTTTGGCAGGACAGTCAACGTGTAATAGGATCGTTTCAATTATGAGCTTCCAGAATAGTAACTGGAATGCTCCAAGTTCAAAGCTGTATCCTGTGAGTTTTCTGCATCTCCACACTTATCCCCTCTCATGAAATGGGAATTCTGCCTAACTGTGCATCCACCCAGCACCCCTGACTCCTTGGACAGAATTCTGCTTTTTTGCAATTTTTGCAATTGCTTTTTACAGTCAACTGGATCAAATCCAGTGTGGCATGAAAAGAGTAGGTGCAGTTTATGAGCTGTATCTTCTGTCCTACCCATTGGAAATGCATCCCTTCAGTTCCACTTGCTGGAAAACAAGTTTTCTGCTGTTAGGCATAATAACTGAAGGAACAGAGGTGTATTGAGAGAAACACAGGCAGGGGCATAGAGAACAGAAATGTTGCCTTCGAGCGTGACGTTGTTTCAGAGTTACAGTCTCTTTTCCCTAGTTTCTAGGAGTAGGAGAAACATTACACTTGATTCTGGGAAGTCAAGTAGATGTTGAATTTTGGGAATGTGTAAGCTGAAAATTAAATTTGGGAGATACAAAGTTAAGTCACTATTTCTGCTTTATTCAAAATAAAATTATGGCAGCCGTCTTTTTAGTCAAACATTCAGTACAAAGACCTGACTCCATTGCACATTCCCTTTTATGATGAATATCTAGTCCTCTAAACTTACCCCCAGCTCCATGAAACAGTTATGAGCACAGGAAGCAAAGAATATAACTTGTTTAAGGATGGCCTTGAAGTTTCCTGAGCCAGCCCCGGCCAGCAGCGCTCTCATGGTTTTGGGCGGGTGGGGATCCCTGCTGCCCACCGCGCAGGTGCCGTATCTTTGCTGGACCCGGTGCCAGCGTGTTCACAGCTGTTCTCAGCGCAAGAAAGGAAGAAGACTCGGAAAGATTGTGCTGAGGATTATAAAGCTGTGGTGGGGGTGGACACTGCTATTCCCAAGGCAAGAACCACCACAGCCTGTGGTTTCTGCTCTGTGCCCTGCCTCGTAGCCGGTACCAAAGCCACCTCTTTCTTCCAATCCCTCTAGCACTGGGAAGCGTAAGAGGAGCGTACACAGGTCAACCCAAAGCAATGCATAACTATAGCTGAGGCTGCTGTGAAAAAGCAAGCTGGGGTACAGGTGCCAGTTTAGCTGCTTTATCACAGCTTTGCACCTGTACAAAGCGGGGGGGGGGGGCGTGGCAGCTGCGGGCAGGTAAGTTAACCCAAGCAAAAGACGCTTGTGGTTATTCTGCTTTTGTCTGATTTGCACAAAATCACTTGCATATTTACATAATGCATTATAACCTGGAGGTATCTTTCGGAAGTGCACAGCTTCCCCTGTGGAACATGAAGTGGTGCTACACGAGGAATTGGTGTCAATTTGTGAAGTGCTTTGCTACCTCATCTAGCTTTCCTCTCTTTGCCCAGGTCAGGAGAAGGTAGATATCTTTGGTACCAAAAGAGAGTAAGGGGAAATTCTTTTCGATGGCAAATTACAAGCATGTTGCCAGCAAGTTTTGGTCTGGAAGATGAGAAGGGGCAGAACTGCCTTGGGGCTTCTAGGCTAGAGCTGGATTGCTACCATGGACTGAGCTGGATCCTTACAAATTTGAGGTCGTCCTCAGAAGGTACTGTGTATTCCCCTTTCCAAAGCAAGCAAGTACAATAATTTCAGTACTGAGAAATGGTGCTATTGGAAAGTCTTCCATATTATTCTTAGGTAAAACAACAGATGCCTAAGCAAAAAAGCAAGTGTGGCAATGCTCCTATTTGTGAAGGTCTGAATAAGTCAGTTCAGTACAAGCAAAATTTAGAACACATATTCAAATCACCAGTCTGTTTAAGGTGTCTATGCAAAGAACACGTTAAACAGGGAGATATGACATCCAAATACTCCTTCACCAGTGGAAAAACAGCCCCAAGTTAATACGTGAAAATAGTTGTACATCTTAACATTAAATAAGCAGGAAACATAAACAAGAATAAACAAAAATTAGCCTGCAAGTTATGATGCTACACTAAGGGAATGATAGTATGATACACAGAGGTATCATATAACATTTCTGTATTATTATCATATCTGTACCTTTTCAACAGAGACTGCTCATATTCTCCATTACACCTTTTGTCGGCACACGATGAATAGGTGTGGTGGTCCTTTAAATCACAGGTACTACACTGTACAATAATGTTTAAGGAGACTCTTGTGTCTTTCACTCCTTTAAATAAAAACAAAGAAAAAGGAAAGTTATTAAACGTTGATCATGGAAAAAACAGTGTTTCAAGAAGGGGTTGCCGATGTATTTTTTCAGCTGTGGAAGTTTCTTCAAAAATAGCGCTCTGCACAAAGACAAATTTAAGTATGTAAGGTTGATATAAGTCTCTTTTGCTTTTTTCCTATTTATTAAACCTGTTCTGGAATATTAATTCTACATACAACTATTGCAGATTTTTCCTTCTCCTCACCAATTTCTTGTTTGATATGCTATGTATTTTTATATAATTTAAAAATATTGCTCTCTACAAAACTTTTTTATACTCCGTTCTTAATTTGCATTCCAACTAATTGCTATAGAAGTTTCGTATTCTTTGCAAAAGGAGATATATCTCCAGATGCTTTTTCAGTTGTTTCTCTTTCTGCCTCCTCCCCTGTGTAAATACTATTATAAAAGTACATTTCGCAAAAGACTATTCACTGTAAAACGTCCTCATGTGGAACAGCAGTGACATGATACACCACACACCCATTTGTGTAATCTTTATCAATAACAACAGAAACATCATCAAGTGATAGAAATATATGTGACTTAAGTCGGGCATTTTGGGAGTGTATTTATTCAAGATCCCTCAAGCGGGGATGAATAGCAGGTTTCTAAATGTGATATTATGAGGGTAAGCAAATGAGTCATTATTTGTGTTATAGTGCAAGAGAGTTGGGCAAGAGCAACACTACAAGAGGGAATAAGCAGTCATATCTAACTGTTTATTCTATTACATTCATCACCACAGGGTGCATCTGCATGTGTCAGGTCAAGGTCAGTGATCCTTGTTCACATGAATCATTCTCAGTGCTAATGAAAACCATCCCTGATGCAGCGTGTTCAAACGCCAACAGCTTCAGCAGACGACAGCGAGAAGGAATTCACAGGTGAGGCAGAACGGCTGGGGGGGATGCAGGGCTTAGGATGGATGACGGATTAGCAGGGGCTGTTGGAGGAGATCAGCATTGGAAAAAAGGTGCATAATTTTTATCTGGAGGACAAAACAATGTTGATGCATCGTAGGCTCCTTTACACCTTGGCTGTTTGAGTTTCAAAGCCAAAGAGAGTCATTCAAAACCAAAAAACAATAAAAGAAGGCAACTTGGTTCTGAGCCAGTTTCCAAATAATAAGTTTTTAAGTTATGGTAATAATGAAACCCAACTATTTTTCTCCACAAGCTTGTTCAACTCAAGGAAACAGAGATGGAATACAGTGGCACAGGAAGGAGGTTTTATTTTCCTTTATTTTTCTTTTTGAAAGAAGGATCAGTGCCAATTCTGCATACATTTTCTCTGTATTTCAAAGTGTCCATATAGAAAGAAGATTATGACTGGTGGAGGTGCTGGTGACTTATAGATATATATATGTGTGTGTGTATGAAAAATTAAAAATCAGCTGTGGAATACCTTTTCAGGGCTGTTGCAGTGACTTCTATAATTTGTCATACAGATGGATTTATTACCAAGATTACAAACAAAAGCTATGTGCATTATTTGTACTTAGGAAACATACTGCTCTGCCAAATCCTCTGGACCACAACTGTGTTTCAAACTATTTTTTCTTGCCTGAAAATTGCTAATACTCCATCTCTCTGTGCCTGTAACTTTTTAATCACTAAATCAGATTTTAAAGCGACAACGATTTTCAGAGGCTATTGCGCTTCTGAAATTGCAGTGATCCTCTTACAGAAATTTTGGAGGCCCCGTGCCAAAGCAAGGGGAGGAACGCGATGGTGAGGGAAGTCCTCGGGACTCTAGCGAGGAAGAGGGTGCTCCGCGGAGGTGAGCGAGGGAAGGAGGAAGGCTGCTGCCTCACCACACATGGGTTTGTGGGAAGTGGGAATCTCAGGTTGAGTTACTCATCGTTGTGGAGTCAGGAGTGTGCAGAACCAAGGATTTTGATGGCAGGAGGTAACGTACACACGTTTTTCGGTGAAGGTGCTGTAGGAGGACCTGCCGGCGGGCAGGAGGAGGTCCACGCTGAGCACTGCCATCTCCCAAGCGTGGAAGCCTCCTGCTCCCGGGAGCCCGCCACCGCCTGCCCTCGTGGCCGCCCTCCCCCCGCCGCGGTACGGACAGGGGGCTGCCGCCGCTCTGCCCCCCGGCCGGGCAGGGAGCCAAGCGCCGTCCCCGGGCGCTCCGTGCACCGCCCCGGGGGAGCGAGGCGGGGGGCGCGGGGCGGCGCTGCCCGGGGCTCGGCGCTGATTGACACCGGGCCGGGCGGAGGCGGGCCCGCCGGCACCGCGCTGCTCCCGCCCGCCGCCGCCGCCGGGCAGCGCGTCCCGCGCTCCACCGCCGCCCCCGCGCTCTCCCCGTCGGGCTCGGCGCGGCCCCCGCCCGCGGCATGGCCGGCTCGCTGGGCAGGGGGGCGGCGTGCTGGCGGATGCGGAGCGCGGCGGGCGGCAGGAAGGAGAAGCCGCCGGGCGGCAAGCCTCAGCCGCGGCACGGTAAGGGGGCGGCCGCGGCGGGACTCGGCGGGGCGTGCAGCGAGGTGGGACGCGGAGCCCCGAGGTCCGTGCGGGGCACCCCGCAGGCCACCTTGCCTGGGACTCGTTCCGCTCGCTCGGCTCCTGCGGCGCGGGGGGATCTTCTTTTCCTTTCCCCTTCAGCGGGTGCGAGGGGAGGCGAGCTCCCCGCGCCCGAACTCCGCTGGGCTGCGCCTCATGCCTTGAATTTGCCACATCCCGAGCCCGGCGGGGAGGAATAGTGTTCGCGTGCGTTTTGGCATCTTGATCCGATAGCGGCTTCTCTGACTATTGCAGAAAGCGTTTGCAGCCTGGCCAACGCCAGCGAATCTGTAGAGAGTCCTCGAAATCTTTTTTGGCTTGTATCTGTTTGGTCTTAACGCCCGGGAAGCACTGTTAAAAATACTTGCCCTGTGTGCTCTTGTACCCTCCCTCCCCCTTCATTGTTCGGGAGAGAGATGCTCTCTTCCAAGGCTAAGCAGCAGGCAAGCAGGTCTTCTAAAACCAGATCCTGACTTTGAAAACATAGAAGGGAACTATTGAAAACAAGCGTTCAGGTTCCTGACCCGTTGTTTGCCGAACGGTGAATGCGGTTGCTTAGAGCCAAATCTGTCATGTACGGTTTCCTTACGGTACCGCTTAGCTGTCACCATTGCCTGCTCTGATGGACAAACCCAACAGCTTGTGGAGATACGGTCGCAGTATCTGGAAACGTCCTTAGAATTTGTTCTAGCTGTGCGTTCCTAGTGGGTTTTAAACCCGCTCTTTGGGTAAGTGTGTTTGCAGAAGTCTCTGACCAAACCCCTCAAGGATAAAGTCACCGTTTAAGTTGTGTTTGAGTTCTGCTTTAATTCGTGCTTGTTGATTGTCGGATATGTCAGTCCCCAAAGTAACTTTGTGCCTTCTCCAGAGAAAATAATTTGGCTGAAGGAGTAATTTGTACTCTTCACAAGTGCGCAGAGCCCTGCAACGCACGCAGTGATCTTGACAACAAAGGTGTTGGGGTGACGGGAGGGAGCCTGGCATCTTAGGCGACAGCATTCTGAAGAAGGTGCGTGCTGTGAAAGTAATACCCGCCCCGTGCAGGCATGAAATGAAAGAAAACTAGATGTTGCTTCTCCCACCAATTGTCACCCTGATATTTCGCAGCTAGAGTGATTTTTCAGCCACACTGCTTTTTTTTTTTCCTTGCTTGTGCCCCTTTCATAAGGCAAAGAGGAAACGGAGTAAAAGAGTCTGAGCGAAGATTTTTTTTTTCAGAGGTACAAAAAAACCTTTAAAATAAATGACTGTGCAAGAAAGGAAGCATTATCCAGTTAAATAATAAAAGTGTCTGTTTAAAAATAGTTGTAAGTATTTATCCTGTTAATTCCGAGTGTAATGCTGGTAGTGGGGAATAACTCGCATGAAAAAGAGAGTTGGTGGGATCCCTTTAACTTATATACCTGTTATTCGTGGGTGTTATACAGTAGACCAAAATCCTGGATGCAGTGAAGTTGTTGGGAATTTTGCAATGGACCTGAGAAGAGCCCGAATTGAACCCCCAGACTGTCCAGTGCGAGGTGCTGGGCCAAACTGAAAACCTTTGACCGATACAGCTATGCAATTATGGCAAAGGTTATAGTACTGCAGTATGCTGCCGTGATCAAAATGTGGTCAAAGTAGCTCTACCATAAATTAGTTAATTTAGGGAGATATTTTATAACTTCGTTCCAATTTAGCTTAACAAAAAGGTGTGGTGTGCTTCAGTCTGTCAGAGTTGCTTCTTACAAATGTTTTCTAAAGTATCATGTGACAATTCTCATCTAAGTAATTACTGTAACAACATGGAACACTAAATTACACTGCAGCACATACAGTTTGCATCCCAGTTAATTTTCAACTGTGCTTTAAGGATAATCACTCTTTCTGCCGTACTGTCTTTGCAAAGTGCACTGGACTTATTTACCAGGTCATTTACTATCCATTAACAGCTCCAAATGTAAGGTAAAAACAAAATTAGACCTAATTTGTATATCCCTGATACTGATTGTGTGCTACAGGGAGATTTTTGGGGAGAAAAAAGCGCAGTATTATTTTAGTATGCTTAAATTTTCGAAGTTATGGAAACGTGCTGTTTTCCAAGAATGGATTCTTAAGTAAATTTTGGCTTTTGTAGACAGTATTGACCACTTCATGCAGGAATGGAAAATTTACTTAAAATGTTCAAGGTAAAGCATTAGAGGGGCTGTAAGTAAGATATGCCTAAGAGTAAAATTGTGGTATATGAGCTGTCAGCGATTTTTAACTGGCAAACAGACTTATAGGTTTGACTCATTCATACATACATGCATGCAATTATCAAAGTGAAGTAAGAACTATTCACAAGAGAACTGGGAGGTATCGAAAGTATGAAATGCTTTCAATCTTGAGAAGTAAGTTTGTTCTTTCCCATTTTCTTTTTGCTGCAAAACCAGTTCAGTGGGACACCAGCCTGTGTTGGTAAAGAGTGGCACAGCTCTATGGATCTCAATGGCACCTTTATGATTGACACCAGCTGAAGACCAAGCACAATATTTCTGTGTATGTTTGGATTAAGATATGTTTATTAGGACATCTCTTAAGGGTCTAAACTGGCAGGGTGCATATTGAATTGTGAACACCAGAGCAAACCGGCCATTTAACTGAGTTGTTACAAGTATTTGCCAGCTTTGATGTTCTTCTCACCTGTTAGGTGAGTAATTGTAGAGACTTTTCTATACTTTTCAAATATTTTAAAACACAAATATGAAATTTTCCCTATGATTTCATGTGCAGAAGTTCTTGTTTTACACTTTTGTTGTTTCATACCATGTAAAGCAATGTAAAGTAGGATTTCCACCCATTTTGGTCTAGACAGTAAACAAAGTCTTTGTCAAGACTCCAGCAAGGCTGTCAAGATGATTAATATTAACGGTCTTGTAAAAAGCATGTTGGGTTAGCATTGGCACCTTACCTGTGCAATCTCCCAAGAACTTGAAAACCTAAATAATGGCTACAGCCAGAATTCTATTACTGATACTCTCTAAGCAGAAGATATTAAGGAGTAGCATAATGGAAACCACAGAGTAAATCAAGTAGTATTTTACTGTGCTACTTAAGAAAACTTTGAAATACTTGCATGAAAAAATCTCCTCCCTTGAGTAGTAGATATGGAAAGTTTGTGACTAGAAGTTGTGAAACAGAAAGATGTTTTAAGTTACTTGACACCACCAAAAATAACTTCTGGAGAGAAAGCAATGTTTTATACCCCTTTTTAAAGCTATGTGAAAGTTTCGTAGTGAAAAAGTAGTTCTGCATCCTTAGTATTAAAACAATGACCAGGAGAAATTAACACAAGTAAATAGTGCTGGATGTATGTGTAGGACTGTGTGTACACATAGGTGATATTTTAGACAGAAAATAATTACTACTTAAGCTATTTGATTTTTTTTTCTTATTTTTTTTAACTGCTCACAAAATGTGCCAAATTTATGCTGGGGAGTGGAAGCCCTCTGTGCTTCAGCCAGCACAATGACATCGGTTGGTATTGTGCCAATATATTGGATCATGCCCAGGTAGGCTGGATAAATAAATGTGAGCTGTGACAACACAAACCTCTCTTTCACCTGCACCTGCTGACTAGTTTTAGTTTTCACCTGTATAGTGATGTCACAGAACAAGGCAAAAACTGTTGTCTCCATTTCTGTTTGGCGTTTATTCCTTCTGAAAGTAACCGAAGGGTTGTAGTGCAGTAAGAATAGAAGTCATAGGTTATTGCTCCAGGGAAGTGAACTCCTCTAAATGTGTTGAACTGATGGAAGAATGGGGCGGAAGGAAAAAACCACAAACCTGTCCGTTGTTTTTCTCGTGTATAAGCTTAGATGTATGCACGTATGATGGTGACTTCTGGTTGCTACTGGACTGGCCTAATTCTACACTTGGTAGTAGGGAAATGAAGCTGTGCTTGAGCTTTCCAGCTTCAGATGTTCTCATCTTCACACATTTCTTCTTGAAATATTCAAGAATGTGCTTCAGTGTTTTCTGTCGGCTTGTTCCTTTTTTCCTTCTCTGTCTCCTGGGAAATAATGTTCTTGGTCATATTGAGGTAGTCATAACCAAATCTTCTGTTTTGCTGGAGGCGTAGGTCTCTACGCCTCACTTTTTATGTGTGGCTTATTGTACTATTTGTAAAAGTAAATGTCTGAACTTCATGTAGGTGTTTTTAATATATTTTTATATATATATATAAATCTGCTTAATATAAAAGAGGTTCTCTTCTTGAAACAAGTCAACCTCTTTTCTGTCATCAGCTGGAATAATCTGCAGGTAGACTCTGAATCTTAAAACATTTTTCTAGCCTATATGTTCAGAAAGTGTGAACACTGATGTTATTTCTACTTAGATCTACGAACACTTCGATGCTTCAGCCACTTTTGGGGTCTTGCTAGTCAGTGAGTGTGTGTTTGCCATGTGTAATGCAGAACTTGCTGTGAAAGCAGGTCTTGCTGTGAAATGGCTTTCAAAACAAATGGATGGAGAAAGGGTTTGACTTGGAGAGCAAGAAGTGTTGGCTTACCAAATGTGTTTTAACTTGCTCATACTTTTCCTTGATATAAGCACCAGCTGATACCTCTTTACTTATCTTAATCAGACTATGTACATAATAGGTACAACTTCTGAAAGAATTTGTGTGATTTAGGAGTTAAGTTCCATTCTGTGTATGGTTTTTTGGTGGTTGTTGTTTTTTTGGGTGGGTTAATTTTTTATATTAGTTCACAGTGGTGTTACTGTAAAAAAGGTAATGCTCTTCATGGCCAGAAACGTGCACGATATAACCAGTAGATATCTGTTACATGGCTGTATGTGCCTTTTTCCCTCTAGTTCACAGAAGAGGTTATTTATGATACTGATAAAACCTAGTGGTACAACTTGCACAATTAGAAGTAATCAAAGCTACAAATCCATGGATTATTCTAAATTTGAATTTAGAATAGAATGACAAACCCACCATCTAGATCTTAGAAGCAGACTCCAAATACAATTTTAAGATATTAATTTAATCTCATTTTGGCACAGAAATGTAGTTAAGAAACCAAAGACTTCCCCTCCATTCCATAACCAGATTTATTTTTCTGATCTTTTTTTTTGAAAGAAGATTTGAAGAGTTTTAATCAGAGAGAGGTCACAAATCACTGCTGGGAAATGCAAGGTGTGCTTTAAAAGGGGTGTGTGTGTGGGAAATCATTTTCCTGATCATTTGGCTCCTGCTTTTTTAAAATTGTGAAGCTGGGTGAAATGATTACTCTGACAGAACTATAGAAACTATCTCATTTTAATACATTCTGAAGTATTTTGTATTTTGAGTAACCCTGGCTCAGAGGCATTTTATACTCACATCTGGAAGTTTCCAGTCTTAGTATTCAGTTTAGTGTCTTTGTCTTTCCATTTAGCACTGGCATGTTATAACAATGAATCATCTTGTCCATTAACTAAAGCTGGAATGTCTGTTTATGCACTGAATTTGTTTCATCACGTCGCCATAATAACTGATTGGAACTGTGGCAACTCCGACTGCTTTCCCATATGTACTTGGGCTGGACTTTACCCAGCGCTGCTCTGAGCAGCATAAGGATAAGCCATCAAAAACCTGGAATATCTTTATCCTCCTAGGATTCAACCTTTCTTTCTCATGAAACTGTGGGATAGCATTTTCATATTCTGTCTCCATGTATATGAAATTGGGTAGAGGCTGTCATATTTCCAATCATATGAAAACATAGCAGAGTTGCAATACACAGTTAAACCAGGAATGTTGTTATTTTAAGGTTCACTTTGATACATTCTTTTTTGATGGATTTTAAATCAGTTCTGATTAAAATATTGAAGCATTAAATAAAAAGTGAAACAAAACTATAGTTCCATTCTTGGATTAATTTAATAATGTTAGTAGAGCAGACAAGTGACATAGAGCAAATGAAGGGGCCATGTGGCAGGGAGGCTGAGCCAGCAAATGCAAATTCACACCTCTTGCCACCTGAGGGGCCTTGCAGATAGCGCTCTGGTTGCTATTTAAGCAGAGTGTTTTGCAAATAAATGTCCTTTTGTTAAAAATGTATTACATGCTGGCTGTACCTTGACTCGTTAAATAGCATGTAGCCGTAACTTACTTCGCGGTGGTATCATGGAAATGATTTTCTCGATTTCCAGGAAAAAACCAACTTTGTTGCATTTGGAAGGTAAATACTGAAGGATCAGCTTAATTATTAAAACAAAAATGTTGTGTAAAACGCGTTTTTTTTTAAGATGGCTTTGTGATCCTCTCTTGTGCAGTGTGATGTCTAAGAATATTTTTTTGTGCTCTCTATGATCAACTTTCATTAAGAGTTGTTGATGCCACGTTCCTGTGCAAAGCATCAAAAAGGAGAAATAAGGAGTAGGAATTAGTGGGTAGAACTTTCTCATAAAGGCAGATTGAAGTAGAACTGTTAGTTTGTGATAACGAACCCAAGAGCCTGTGGAAAGAAGTGAGAAAAAAAGACTTGTTATTGTCAATGACTGCATTGAGCTTTGCTGTACAAACCATTCCAGTACTTTGTTCAATACTTTTCACTCTGAAGCTCTGAAACTACAGAGCTGTCTAAACTGCTGGCATTTGTAGTGAGGGGGAGGAATGGGAGGCTGAGGAGAGATAACATTCTCCAGAAGTTGGACTGGGTAAATTTGCGTAGTATAACCAGGTGTCCTCACCAGTTTCTTCTTTTTGGTTGATAGTCACTGTGGTTTCCATGTGGGAGGTCATGGTTGCTGCTAGACAAGAAGTGGGTGTGAGTAAAATTTTTTAAGAGGGAAGTGAGAGGAGGTTCTGTAATGAGAAGCTGTATGCAGAAAGATCAAGGCACCCTTGCGATGTGTTCACATCAGCCAGGATCACAAAACAGATGAGTTGTCCTGTGCTGGGCAGAATGTCTCTGGGCTTCTGCATCATTTTTGAACACAAGACATCCTGATAATGAAAACATTAATATATGGCTTATAATGTTCAAGCCTGAGTTAGAGGGGATAGGACCACAATCTTCAATTTTTATTTAAGCTCGAGGTGAGAATTTTTGGCTGTCTAGCTGTTTGGAATTCCGAGAGCTGTTCAGGTCTGCAAATCCATTTAAAAACTGGAGGAAAGTGGTCTTTAGAACACAAGAAATGCTTTAGGGAAGCACAGTCTTTTCCTTTTCTAGCCTGGATGATGTTCTGTAGGTTCTCTATGGCAGGCTGCTCCCAGTCCAGGTATTGATTTCAGTTAACATTGAAGTAGCCTGAGGGATGATCAGTTGTTTGTGCTAATGGTACAGCTGGGTGCAGCCTAAATTGCTTCAAGCCTTTGGCCTACCAAGGCAAGTTCTAACAAAGCAAAAAACAACTTGTCACTGGTTTTATTCATTCTGCAACAGGAAGACATCTTGTTATTTTTTACTGAGAAGTGGTAACGATCTGATCAGAATTAGGAGCATATTTTGGGTTTTTTCGTGTGTGTAGTCTTTGTTTTCTTAATGTCCAGGCTGACAAGCTAGTCATAACTGAATTACTTTACTTTTTGAGAGAGGGCTACATTACAAATGTAAAGGTGGGAAAAGGATCACCTTGCAGAAATTATAGTGACTGGAGTGAGATTCTGATCTTTGAATGACTTGAGCTTGTGGGACGTAGGCTGCTTGCTATATGCACTATATCAGTTGGTGAGCGTATGTTCTAGGCTTTTTGCATTTTTCTGTTTTGCTACTTGTTCCAGGGGCTGAAGCAGACAAACGATCTCACAGAAGTGATGATTCAGTGACACTTGAGAGTTTTTCAGAGTTCTTAATAGCTTTGAGCAGTTGTTCCACTGCAGGGAGGGTAAATCTGAAGATGCATCCTCGATCAAGGCTATCTTTTTTCCCCCGTTTTGTTCCTGTAACACCATGATGACAATTTGATGGTATAGATGGACATTTTTAGCCAACGGCTTTTATATTCTGCAAACTGAAACTCTATGTTACTACATGCTCGGTGTAAAAAGAGGAAAGTTGCAAAATTCTCTATTTGTATGGTATGACAATAGTATATGTCGTCTTCTTTTTTTTTTTAATCAAAGGAAAATATTTAGATCCATTAAGTTCTGATTATATTCAGCATATCTAGTGGAAACCTGAGGAATGCATAGGATAATTCAGGTTGGAAAGGTCCTAAGGAAGGTCTCTAGTCCAGTCTCCTGCCCTGTGTCAGTGGTGAGATCCGATCAGGTTGCTCAGGACTTTCTTCACTCCAGTCTTGAAAACATCCAAGGAAGGAGAATGCACAGAATCTGCCAACTGGTTCCTTTTTCACCAGTTGAAACTCAAAATTGAGCTTGAAAACTTTGGAGAAGTGTGAGTTCTAGTTAATGGCCACGTCTTCCTGGAAATCAGGCCAAGGGTAAGTGGTGCTAAAATGATTCGACTGAAGATCTGAAGTACCAGCTGTAAAATGTAGTGCTAACTGCCTCATTCTAGGACATGACAGAAGAGATGCCATGAAAGCTGATCATTTGCTTATATGCATGGCTCTCTGAATAAAAAGAGCAGTAACTAACCCTAGGCTTTCAATCCTGTATGGGAGTGCACCTAGAAACGTAGTAACTTTTTGAGAAATACAGAAGAGTACGCTAGGTATCTGGCACTGCAACCATCCCTTGCGTAAATCAGAGCGCGGGTAAGGTTTTGTGACAAGAAGGGTCTTGGCAACTTCAGTAATTGAAATATTCCAGTGTAGTTATAGCACAGAGGTGTGCGGTCATTATGGAAAGAGTCTGAAAGAATGCTTTGCTGTTGGTTTTTGTGTTGGTTTGTGGTTTTTTTGTTTTGGTTTTGGTTTGTTTGTTTGTTTTTACAGGTCTGAGGGCTTCAGTCTCCAGACCACTGTATTTTGCTTTGTCTCTTCCTTAAATATGCTGAGCTTGTATCCTGTATGCATCGGACTTGACTTAGAGGTACAGACTCAATACGCATTTTACTGTCTTCTAGAGTAAGACCACCAATCTCTGTTGAATCTCTCTTCAACAGTCTTGAGGGAAGAGAACTAGTGTTGGATCTATTTATGCGTTGTCTGCTGGGATTCCTGCACTGTCCTCTGTGGCAGAGGCCATTTCACTCGGTTCTGTTAGGAGAAAGTTTGTGTGCCCCTTGGCCCTGGACTTGCTGAGTAGTTGCCCATGAATCTGTAGAAGTAAATACAAGCTCAGTGTATTCTTATGAATCATCCACTTCTCTAGTCCAAATCAGATTACCAAAAAGAAAAAAAAAAAAAGTTAAAATTGTCTATGAACCAAACATTCTGCATTTCATTTAACTCTTAACTGTACCTTGAACTCTGCAGCCAAGAGCAAGGAAGCCGTGACCAAATTGCAGCCCTGTAGCTACAGGCCCGATGTTCACTGAACGTATTTGTGTATATCAGGCGCCTTTCACAAACTTCCTGGAGTCTGTCTCTGGTTTCTTTGGCAAGGTGTCTGGAAACCTCACAGCCCTGTTGGATCTGGGCTCCCAGCACTTTCTGGGTCCCAGATTTGGGGTAGTAGCATGGCTGCCTGCTCTGAGGCTCCACGTGCCACCCTGCCAGCAGGGTGGGTAGATGGGTTTCTCCAGGTTTCTCCACAGATGCCTGTATCTGGCTTGAGGAATCTGCTGAAGAAGCTGCAGCTCCATTTCATCTTTGTGTCCTTGTATCTTCTTGTGTACAAGCGTACCACTGAATTTCATTGTTTTCCAACAATATTCCTGTGTAAGAAATCACCACACAACACAGCCTGCGTGCAGTAGTATGACCTTGCTGGTAATATATTTTCCTGGTATAGAAGAGTATTGCTTTTCTTTCCAAGGAAACACTTTATAATTTTTGGTATTAGCAGCCATTGTCTTGCCTATCCTAATAAATTCAGCTATTTGGTGTAATTAATTTGTTAATGCTTCTGCAATCATGTAATAGGATACAGTGGGCCATGGGCACTCTCAAGGCACTCATGTTAAAAGATTGTTTAGATAATAGCTTTCTTTGCTTAATAATATTTTAATAAGGTATTTCATTGAGTTCTGTGGCCATTAAAGTCTCACTTTTGAAATTTTTCTCTTGCTTGTGTTGTCCCCAACTGCTGTGGTGTGTTGTGGGGTTTTTTGTTTGTTTTTTTTTAATCTGATACTTGATTTTTATCTTTGTCCCACTTTGTCCCACTCTTTGCAGGTTTGCTTTTAACAAGTAGATGGATAAGCATTTCTATCAATACAGGTCTGATTCAAAAATCTTTGTTCAATGGTTTTATACTACTAGTAAATACTTCCGGTGTCAGTTAGGGACAACACGTGGTTTAGAAACTAATTCAGTTATGTTAAATCATTTACAATTTTCCTAATATAGGGAAAAATTAAGGACTGTATCTGCTGCCAAAGCTGTGAAAATTTGTCAGTGGCTGACTTTGTGGTGCAAATGGTAAGACAGATTTCTCCTGTTGGTAATCTTTAACATGTTTCTTGAGAATTAGCACCCGTACTTCAGCAGTTGTATTTTTAAATGTGCCTATGTGCGAGAAGGTGGGTACGAAACCAATCCGTGCAGCAGAAGGAATTATAATGAACTAATAGCTTTTTCAGGAATCTGTGTTCTCTGGTCATAACTTACTGGCTCTTGACTTCAGTGTAGAGAAATGTGCGGTGTGAAGGGTGACACGAAGTACTCTCATTGTCAGAGCAGCACTGCGTAGTGCGTGCCTGTGTTACCACGTTTTGTTGTTTGTATGTTTTTGCTACAGGAGGAGATGGCAATCGCAGCAGGCACTACTGAGGAGCGTGGCTAGGAACACTGCTGCTGTCTGTGTCAGCGCTGTCTGTTCATGCTGTGTGCTTGTTTCCATATGTATAGTTTAGCACTTAGTCTCTACAACCGTTGCAGTAACATATCTGAAAACAGTTGTGATAATGAAAGTCGATGGCAAACAGTCATTTAAGAAATTAATTTACTTGTTTTCAATATACGTGCTCTGTTTTTTTTCTCCCCCCCCCCTTTAAAAAAAATCTCCTACTACTTTAGACAGATTTCGTGAGATACTGCTGCTCATTCCAAATTTAAACTCACCACTTTTGGCTTTGTACATCGTAATCACCTCCACAGCAACCACTGTGATGCCATAAACAGAGGGTTTGACTTCAGGTGAAGAATGTAGGCAGTAAAAGCAGAAAAACCCATAAAGGAACATGTGGGAGGATGGGGAGGACAGGGAAAGTGATTATTCTGGCTTTCTATGTAGCAATTTTTCCCCCCTCCAAACTTTTTTTTAATCTTTACTGATAACTAAAAGAAAATAAATTCTTCTAAAATGTCAGAGTGGAACTTCCATTTTAGATAGTATAATTGAAAAAATGTCGCCAAGCAGTGGAGTTTTATTCTGCATAGGATTTCTTTTTCTCTATTTCCATTCATTTTTAAAAAATCACTTTTATAAATCCACCATGGGAGGATAGTTTTGCTGCTGTACTTTTCCCAGGATGCAGCAAGAGAAATTGCATTTGCAGTTCACAGAGAATGAAATTAAACTTGCTCTGTCCTGATGATCCACTACTCCTACAGCCAGCACATTTCTGGGAGAGTCTTTGTTGCATGCTATGGGAGACAGTGCCCTGAATGTGCTTGCACCCGCGCTTGTGCATGAAGGAACTGGCACAGATTTGGGCCCACGTAGCTCCCAAATTAGAATTAGGTACTGTGTGGAGTGCCTGTGTGTGTGTCTGTCTCCTCTCTGAGGTGTCGCTCTTGGAAGGGGAGACTTAAAATGTGTCACTTTGCTTATAGAGGTTGCGACTACTTGCCGTTCTCTAATAGATTTATACGTGCTCAGAAAGATTATGGTTTTACAGAGCATCAGACAATTGGAGGATACCCATTTTCAACTTGCATCATCTCATCTTCAAAACGTAGTTGCGTGCTAAACTGTAAAATTTGAGCATCACATTGTGGCAACTGAAAGAGTGGACTGTGATTTATTTTAGTTAGGTGGTGGCAGAAAAGGCAACTTAAAAATACCCTGCACTCCTTTTTCTACTTGAGTGATAAAAACCTAGTTCTTTAACCCTTTAAGCATCCATCCGATAGAGATTATGTACACAAACCTCTATTTCTAGGCCTTTGTACCGCTTTTGCAACTGGCTGCTGCTGCTTTTGGGGCTGCAGCTTCTCTAAAGCAACTTCAGGTAGATAATAGCTCAAACGTAGCACCTTAAGTACATGCCTAACAGACCGCCCAGCAATAAATACTTCCTTCTCTTACAGAATAGAGATTGAATGCGTATAATGCCTATGAAGAAAAAGTTCTCCAGTAAGAACAGAGAAAGCGCAAGGATCAGCAAGGATCTCCGTTTAATATAACGCTGATCCTGTGCTCCACAAAGCTTGGTAACGTGAGGAGACTCCCACAATAGATACAAAAAAAGTTAGCACTTGCTGTTCAACAGTTCTACCAGTTTTCATTTACATTTCAAAGCCAGAGAGAGACTGAGAGCACTCATATCTGTAATTCCAGTAGTCCCTCCATCTGGATGAGTGTTTCTGTAAAACTGACACAGTATGGGCAGTTTTCAGCAATTTCATTTGTTCCATCTTCTCAGATGAGCCTTTAATCTCCTGCTTGCTGATCCCTGGTTTATAATCAGATTTGACAGAGATAGGAAGGCGATAAATATCTTGATGTGAAACTCTATAACAAGACAGAACTGTCATTTCTCTCCTCACTCCTCTGGTGAGGTAAAATTTTATTTGTGAAGTGTGAATAACTTCGAAGCTTAAAGCTGCCTGGTTTCAGGCCATTTTCAGGTGCATCTGTTTGCGAGTAAGCTTTTTTTTCCCCTCTGGAAAAGGCAAGGAAAATGCTTATTTGTTGACTTGCTTCTGAATGTTTGGAAAGCAATTTTCTGTCAACTATATTAATTATTCTGTTTTCCCAGAGGTTGGTAACATGCTGATTTCAAGTAAGACGTGAAATAATAGATATTTGACGTGTGCATAATCATTTTGATTCCTGAATAAAGCCATTCCTGAATGGCTTTAATGCTGTCGATAAAAAGCTTACGGTTAAGTGAATGAAAATATGTTTAACAGCTGCATTTAGCAAAAGCCGGTTTACATTTGTGTTGGTTTTTTTGCGCTGTTTTGTATACATATGTTAGGTGCATAACTTCTGCATCTATTTTGCTTCCCATCAAAATGGAAAAATCCTTCATCTTTCCTTTTTAAGCCATTCTCTGCATAATCTTAAAGCTCAAGTTTTGCCACAAATTAATATAATAAGAATATTCAAGGTACAAAAGTTTAGGGACATACACAAAGTTAAGCGCATACCCAGGTTATATTAAACGTAACTTGTGCCTGTGGAATAAAACTGTTTTGTCCAAACGAGAAGATGTTATCAGTCCATTTCCATTTTAATAAAGTTTTTTCTTGAATATTTTACCGGATTTTGTGTCCCCTTTACTTTTCATACTCCTGTTTATAATTCTGGCATTATCCCATTGTAGCCTGTCTACCACAAATCTTTCTGTTACCAGTCTTGGGAGGAAAAAGACTCTAAATACGCTACCATATTTTCTCTCTTTCTCTCACTTTTCTTTTCATGATACACTAATTTCCATGTCTTTGCAGTTCCAAAAATTCATCCCCTCTTTATTTAGTCCCCATAACTTCAGTTAAATCCAAGCTTCGCTGTCAAAGGCAGGAATTTAAATGTGGTTTTCCCTCCTGCTTAACCTCTTGCCTTTTCAGGATTTGGTGTTCTTGCCACTTGCCTATTCGAATTTCCATCTGGCGCTCTACAGACTCTTCTATTAGATAAATATAAATTATCCGCTGCTAAGATATAGCCCTTAATTTGATTTTCTTAAAGAAATTTGTAGGGTTTTTCATGTGTGTGAAATTCTTCAGTCTTTTTCTTCACAATTGTAATGAGAGTCCAAATTGTCAGCCTGAGAGCCCCGAGTTCCATAGCTCCACATGCTTTCCTATATCGTAGCACTGTAATTTTCATTTCATCCTGCTTTCTGTTAATTTTATGCCAATAACTCCAGGAAGATCGAACATATTAAACTTTCTAGGTAGTATGTTTCTAGGTGTTTCTAGATAGAACAGAAGAATTCTTCTGGGTAAACGGCGCTCCTAACTATGCACATCAAAACCAAACTTGGGTCATGAGATGTATAGACAACTGCTAATGATGATTGTCCTCTTTGCAAGCTGGTATTTTCACTGATGTGGCTGTGGGGAAATGTCTTTTTGCTGTTCTGTGTGCATGTGACTTCCAGAACTCTGTGGAAGTTGCTGACAGAAAGGGAGAGTCTGATTTGGGAGGTGCCCGCAGACTGTGCGGGGGGAGTGAAGGACTGCATTAGTGCTTGTTACTGGCAAATAGTGAAAGTCCTTTTTTGTCGGGTCAGTGTTTCTGACTGTTTCCTCCACCTGACTTTTGGGTTCTGGATATGCTATTAGCACTGGATATGCTATTACGGAACTTTGAGAAAGATATTGAAAAGTTTCATGCAGTAAATGAGCATTACAATTTCCTTATTAATGCTGCCTTTCCCTTTGGCAAGCTTTTCAACTTCAGAGAGTGTATTTCTTCTCCTGCACTTAGAATTAATTTTGTAAGCCTTGACAGCCAAGTTATTTGAAGTAGAAGTAAAACATTGCATATGGCACTCACTGAAGGTGAATACTTGGCCTGAGCTGGTCCTGCCAGCATACGATAGTGTCCAACTGACCATGAGCCAGATGAGAACCTTCTGGTAGGAGGGAATTGCAATGTGTATGGACAAAGATGACATAGAGTTCAACAAATGGGAATGAGTTGCAAATAATTCAACATTAAGGCAAAAGTGATAAGCATTGGTGTTTGTGCCAGCACGTGTGTTGACCTTTAATTCACTTAGAATTATGAAGTTTGCACCTTTAGGTGAAAGATGGTAAAGATTGTGTCAACAGAAAGTGAATTGCCTGCGATTTTTGGAGGGTTTATTACTGAAAACAACACCACTCCTATCAAAACATGAATTCTATATAATATGTAATTTATTTTTATTTAACATATGTTATATCAATGTATAAGTTATATATTGATATGTAAGAATGGAGTGCCCGTTCTGGAAAAGAATATGCAAAACTCCTTATGAAAGGACACAGGTTTGCCTGACCCTTTCTCAACCAGTTATAGGTGGTTTCCTGGCAGTGAGTAAGGAGCTGTATTTAATTACTTGACCGTATAGGGGCATATAGGCAGTGTCTGCACAGTGGCTATTTGCATTTGAGAAATGGGAACAGGTATCCAGGGAATTTACTAAGGCAAGTTAGTAGGTTTTTGAGTGTGGAGAAAGGTGTGTATACTGGGGAAAACTAACATCTGGCCAAAGCTGCATGCATAGAGCCTGAATGTTGTTGGCACTTTGCAAAATTGCTCCTCAATAGCTTCTTGAGTAAACAATTTAATTCTACAAGAGTGGAGTATTTTTGAATGATGACATGTGAAATACTACAGCAGTGATCAGGAAGGCAATAGCAAAGAGTATGATTAAGGAGACAGAACAGTAGAAGTAGGACAGCAAAGCCTCACATGGAAGGTTATATTTCCAGATAAAGGGCATTCTACAACTGAGCTTGCACAAAGGTGAATATAATGGATTTAAAAAGAGATACAGAGAAGATGAAGTATTTAAATGGTTAAAGAAAGCGAAGAGGGGTATGATATTCGGTGATCTGCAGTAATGATCATTCCAGTTAAACAGTTTAAAAGACTATTTGACATGTCTTAAATGACAAACAGAATAGAACAGTAGAGAGATGCTGTTTTCATTTTCTTTTAATTAACGCCAGGAAGAAAATAAGTATCCCGAACTGAAAGTCTTCTGATAGCTGTGCTCTGCCTATGGAAACTTACAGTTCTACAAGTAGAAATACGATGATTTGTGAGATATGTAATTCATACAGTGAAACTGTTTGTATGTCCGTGGAATTTATCTGATTTGAGGAAAACAGTGAAGGCAGCTTTTCCACATAAAAATCAAATCAGCAGATGAGCCATTAAATAAGCAGATGAGCTACTTGTGCTAGTAATGTCTATAAGAGAACAGAAAATCTTAGAAGACCTGCATCTTTCAATAAGCCAGTTAACACAGAGCTAGTAGTGAATGAATAGTGACTACCAGCTCTCATCAAAGGTCAAGGATATAGCAACTGAACAGTCCAAGCTGAAAGGGCTGTGTGGGGAGCAGGTTTTTTTGTCTTGTGGTTTTTTTTTCCCTTTTCTTTTCTCTTTTCCCCCGTGAGTCCAGAAATGTGATTCCAGCACACAGATAGTTGGGCTGCACCTAGAACCTTTTGTTATCTGTCAGAAGATATCACTAAATTAGACTGTCTTTGGAGTTAGGCTGATGTTTGAGATGTTTCAGAGGCAATCGCACCAGGCACTAAGGGAAGTCTTAGATGTTGAAATTGTTGGTGGAAATGTTCTTGTTGCAAGGAAAGGAAAAGTCAGGGAAGAGGCAGCAGAATACTGTGATATTGGATGGTAGCCCTCTTTGGGGCATGCCCAGCAGTTCTTGTGTCTAAATCAAAGGATGAAAGGGAAGGTAGCATTTGTGGGAAACCAAAGGAAGATCAAAGGAAATCCTAAGGGTGTCAGTGGTTCTAAAACTTTGTGGAAACAGAGCAATGTTAGCTACACTGTGATACTTACAGATATTCCCCAAAACAGGCGCTGGTGCAAAGACTGCACACCATGGTGTTTGCTAGCAGAGTCTTTAGAGGCACAGGAAGCTACAGCACAGGAAAATTGGTAGCAGAGCTACCTAAGAGACCAATGGTCAACGTTAAAATGGCAGATCCCTTGCTGACAGCGTGTGATTACTTACATTACTTGAAAGCTAGATAGCAGTATGGCACAGGGACTGGCCGTGGGTTAGACGAACAGCATCCTTTATTGCCTGCAGTAGCCTTTTGCAGTCCATGCTGCTACCATACAACTGGCAACACATGGAAGTAACTAATTCCAATCTCTTATGCCTATGTCTCAGCCTCTTAGTTCTGCTTCTCCTGGTTCCCAGTCCAAATTTCCTTCTCCAGGCAGTCCCAGGCTCCTTAACACTCCCAGTTGCCCCCTGTATTTTCTTAGCCCTCTCTGTGTCTTGTAAGCCATTCACATTTAGTAATCTTTTCCAGATGTATGGGTAAACAATATGTTTCCCTAGCCTAATTTTCCCAAAAAGCCTTTAGCCATGTTCCCCCCAAAATTCCATATGGGATAGATATTGAACAATAACAAATGTCATTGCAATTAAAGTTTGGCAAAGTTCTAAGCAACTGAAAATGGGGTCTTCCTGATAGGAAATGATGGCAGTGTTAATGTGCAGTGTTATCAGTTCTCCCTGTAATTACAACTTTTCACTATATTGACTAAAAAAAAAAGTAAAAACTTTGAGGGAACAAATTATGCCCGGCACTCACACCTTGGAGTAATAGGAGAAATGTGAAAGAAAGGGACTTACAAAGATAGGTGGAAATTAAAAATACACTTCTCTCTGACACTGTTGGCAAATGTTCTTAGATGTAGTAGTGAGGGTTATGCATTATTTTTTGCCTTTAACGTATTGTGTGTTTGATAGTGCTTTGTGGGATTTGTGTAGATCTTGTGCAGTACTAATTTTTAAAAATTAAATTATCACATTGTGTAATTTGAAGAAAGAATGCATAAGAAAGAACACATGAACATCCATTGAATTTCCTTTTTGACCCTGAGTAAATTTAATTGCAGAGAAATTGAGCAGTGAATTGAAGAAGCTGTATTTTATGGTCTTATTTGGACTTCTGTCTTTTAACTGTATGAACTAAATTTTCTTAAGACCTTCTTTAAAAAACACGGTTTTCTCTGAATAACATTTTATTTTAATGTTTAAGGTATTTCAATTCCATACACAATTGGACCTAGAAAAAAAAATTATTACATTTGCCTTTTTATTACAAACCAATCCAGCGTGGGAGTAGAATAACTGTCTTCTAGAAATAGTTCCTATTTTGAGTTGAAAGTTTGTATCCAGAACGACTCTCCCACCTCAGGCAGTCTTGCTCTTCTCCCACACTGAGATAGCTTTACACCTGAATTAGCTTGTGTGCATGCCCTTTATTTCTCCTGGTTTCATTCACCATTTCAATGCTGGTACAGAGACAGTTTTGCCCCCTTGCTATTATAATTCATGTGAAATTAATGCAGTTGGAATCACACAATTTTTAAATTGCCATGCTTTTTTACTTCTCTGTTACCGAGGTTTACATCTACAGTAGTCTGGGGTCCTAGACTGTCTTTGGAGTAAGGAAATGTGTCCCAGCAATGTGAACGCTGAAATGCAAAATTCCTGGTGGATCTGGAAGCATGAGTGGAGAAATGCAGAAAAGGACCAGGGCTGCCTCAAAACAAACAAATGAGCAAGGGAGCAAGCAAAGAATGTGTCTTGGGAGGACTCTAGGAATACAAGCTGCCTCAGTGCCTATGCTGTTTGACGAAGTGCAGGGCTGAAAGCAGGCTGATGTGATGAATAATACGCCATGCTCCTGCATTGCCCAGAAACATCTGTGATTCAGATGCAGTGAGTCTGTTGTGTTCTAAAGGCAGATTTAGGTCAGGCGTCTTCTCCTCCCATTGCCTGCTGCTAGATGTGCCACTGGAAGGAGCTCAAACATGCCAGTTATGCATAGTCTCCAGCACTGTTGTAAGGCATTCCCATAAAGATGTTTGGGTGAGTGGCTGTCCGTAGTCCCCAGGGATGGACAAGAGCAATCTTAGAATTTGTTCCCTGTTATTTTGTGCCTTGCACTCAAAAAAGTGGAGTGAAGTTTTCCAGGGGTGACTGAAACTATAGACTGGGCTGGGACAATTTACAAAGTTTGGAGCAGGTGGGAACAAAACTGAAAACAAGCACCGAGGTGAGCTTGGCGAGCACTGTGACCACCCTGGCATTGGAGATCTTTCATGAAGGCTGAGTGCAGAATAGCCAAAACTGCAGATGAAGATGCTTTCCTAGGAAGTAAGGTGTCCTGTTTTTCTCTTGGTCTGGCAGGATGAAATGGTTCATGCCATAGTCAGATGTGTGCCACAGAGGGAGTGGGAGTGTGTGGTTGGGATGAAAAAGCAGGACTGGCAGCCAGACTCATTTGGGCTGCTTCAGGTATACAGCATTAAGCAACAAATCACTCTCCTGTACCTTCAAACAGGGCAACAGCTCTAGGCAGTGTTTATGCCATGTTTTCCTTCCCCTGCCGCCATATCACCTTTTTTTATTCCTTTGCAATTTAAGCCTCTCGAAGGCATGCCTCAGGGCAACGTGCTGATGATAGTCTGTGGAGCTGTACGTTGTATCTGGATCTATTACTTACTCTTTCAATCCAGAACATGTCAATTATTGTACAAGGGCTCTGTATGAGAGGCTTTATGATCACCCAAGTGCTAGTGAGATAGTATAGGAATGTCATCTGGTACCAAAAGGGAGGAAGAAAGTAGGTACCGTTTATTGATGCTGCTATGGAGACTTATACTGAAACAATAGTTTTGTGTAGAGTGTCTTTAAAGAGTGCAGGGTAGCATGGTCATTACAGATAAAAGTCTTGAATAGCTGCTGAGGATCTGAGACATCTCTGTAAGGAGTGGAAGAGGGCAGAGAAGATGTTTTGATCTCTAGAGTAAATGCCAGCAGAAGGCCAAGAAAGCAGATTAGCTGAGGGAAGTATCTGGAAAAGGCAAGGTCGTTTAGGAAGGGCATCTGGACAAACACAGAAATAAACAACTCTTCAGGAGACTGTACTGTTGATGATGAACATCCCTAGAAAACCAAGCACTGGGATGAGGACAGGAGGCCAGTTAGAGACCACTGAACTATCACATCTGTTCTGCAGCATTTTACCACCTAGGAAAGGGAGACTTTCCCCTCATGATTTATAACTATTGACACTGACATGTGAGCAGTCAGAACTTCAGGCATGTTCTGCTACAGCTCTACTGTGGTTTTACGGTTTGTTGTTTATATTCAATTAATAAACATTTTTTATTGGGAAAAAATGGTAAAACCATCTCTATGAAATTCAGCTTCCTCCTAATAACATCAATTCCTAATAATTTGTTTATGCAAAGACAGAGCATTCATTTTCTTACTTTAGTGTAAGGCATCATTTTTCCTGCCTCCTACCCTCTATGCTTCCAACTGGGAGCATATGATGCAGCTCTGACCGAGATTCACCTACCATCTGGACTACCTTTTAGAAACACCCTTTCTCATTTTTTGTAGTATCTGTAAAAGCTCTTTAGCTTTGCCCCCCAATCCGTTGAAGGGGATCTCAGATATAACTGCACACGTTACAGCAAAACACAGTGGACATATATGACAGAAACAGCTGTTGCTTACAAGCATCCAGCCTTGTCACCTCCAGTTTACTTTCAGTCTTACAAGTAACTAGATCTCTTTCACTGGAGTAAGTTGAGCTGAATTTCCAAAGACCCTGGCCTAAATGACTTCACTGCTCTTGTCCTCCGTGTTAATACATGGTATTTAGCGACACTATGAAGTGCCCTAGGGAAGACCAAGACCTCATTTCTCTTGTTGGCCTCAGAAATTCATGGAGCAGGCTAATGGGTGCCATTAGTGTTCAAACACAACTGGTAATCTCAATCAGGTGGCTGTTGCCTCCATGAGATTAGCTGTGTGAATTGATGATACCCCATCCCTGGCAAAATTCAAGGTCAGGTTGGACGGGACTCTGAGCAACCTGGTCTAGTTCAAGATGTCCCTGCTTATTGCAGGGGGTTTGGACTAGATGACCTTGAAAAGTCCCTTCCAACCTAAAGATTCTATGATTTTATGTATCGGAACAAAACTAGTTAGCCGCACATTAATAAGAACTGAAGTGGTGAATTTCCAGATGGCAATGACCACACTTAGCACAAAGGTAAGAAACAGCTCTCATGTTGATGGAGTAGCATGGGAAATCATTTCCAATGCAGATGTTTTCCCCAGGAGGTTTTGTTTAAAGTTGTGTTACTATGGTCAGTCACGGATTTAGAATTTTAATTTGACCAACAAACCCTTTCTAGCTGGTCAAGCCTCAAAGTATTCATGTCAGACAAAGTAGGTCTAGGAAAACTTACAGAAAATATACTTTTTGATTCTTACTTCCCGTAGAGTTCCTTGCTGTTCTTGTAACCATTTCCTAGCTCATGAAACACAATGCAACTGCATAACAGTGAAGAACAGAAACTAATTTACTGCCTTAATGATGGGAATAACGTACATTGGGATGTACACTGGAAAGCTGGTATATAGTAGTCTGCTGATTTTGAAGAAATGTATGTTGTAAGAAAAAGCGAAGTCTTTTACAGATGTGTGATCTATAACTTGTGTCACTGAATGTCTTAACACAAATTACTTCTCTTTTATACTCCTTTTGTATTTTTTGCAATGCATCTGAGTACATATGTATGTATGCAACTTTTTAAGTAAAATTATCCTTCTAAATTTTAAATGAACATGTGGTAACTGTCTGCTTTTTAGAAAAAATAGTGTACAGCTTTACTGTCATGAGTTGTCAGAAAATTAGCACCTTTGAGTAAAAATTAGATAAGATTCCGAGAAAAATAATTTGAAACTGTAACCTTGCATATTTGTGCATTACAGCTGACTTAGTTATAATCCTTCAGTTAATGAACAAAGGTAATCTATGTGTCTATTAAGACCAGTGTGGCTGGAATTTTGAACTCAAGAACAAATGTTTTACTTACAGAGTCCATAATGCAAGAATTGTTTGCTTTAAATTTACTTTTTTTTGCAAGCCTTCAAAATAATAAATTAAAGCATATAATAATCTCCTTGTGGGAAAACCTGAAAAAATAAAAAAGCTAAATGCACTACACTTCTAGATTGTTTGACCTACTTAGGAAACTAAGAACTTCAACCTTTTGGACTTAATTCTATCAGTATTTGGCATCTACCAAGGAGTGTGCCAATTGTTACCGGTAAATATGAAACACCTATGAGCTAGAATGAGGTCACTGAAGAGAAATCAAAGAATTACAGGTTCAGTTCGCTGTCAATTAAAAGGTGATTTGCACCTTAAAGTAAATCTCCCAACATTGGCAATTGCCAGGGTTCTTCAGGATCATGAGGTAAAAATCACTGTTGTTTGCCTTCCTGTTGTAAATGACATGATTTGTGCGTTCATGACACTGAACATGACAGTCTGAGAGGAAAACAAAGTTAACATCTGAGACAATCTGAAATGAAATAATGTTGTGATTTGTGCCAGATGGGTGCCTGAAGTAATTACAATGTCAGTGCTTCTGAAGCAGGGTAACGATATGGACCTAATTTCGGTCAGTCTGGAGAAATCTATTTTGATGAACTTTCAACTCTGTTTAGCTCTGACCTACGCTGACAGATAACCTAACGGGATGCTACTGCAATGTGATTGTATTTCCCCAAGCTATTGAATACACTACGGTCATAATTATACTAACAATGGCCTGTACAAGTACTGAGACAAAAAGTCTAAAGCCTATTACTTTTTCTACTTAGTAGGAAGCCTAAAATAAATAATCTCTGTCACCTTGGTATTGTGGTTTGTTATGAGCAAAACAGTCTTGACTTGGGAATCTTTGTTGAATTTAATTTACTTATGAACAGAAACTTCTGATCATGGGTTTGGGTATTGAGGGGAGAGAAAAAAGAAAGAACACAAACAATTAAACAAGTCAACTCCTTTCCTTCTCATTCCCCAGGCTCAGCTTAACCCCAGCACCTATCCTAACCCCTTCCTAATCTCGGTTTCCCTTATTTTCACTGCAAGTTAGATTGAGTATGCCCCAGATCCTTTGGTGAGATGAAGAGACGTGCAGGAGGTGGGGTCATGTGCCATAACGGTGTATTTCTGCTCTTCTTTGTTTTCATGTTTTTCTGTCTGCCATTCTTTCTTAATGTCCCTGCTCGAGAGTGGCATCCACAGGCCAAAGTCCCCTTGGGGGTGTCCCTGCCCTGGCATGGGCTCCCCACAACCGCAGTGCCTTGGGAGCGTTGCTGCCCCAGCACGGCTTGCCCGCGGCTGCAGTCTCTCAGGGATGTCCCTGCTCCTGTGTGGGTCACCCATGGCCACAGTCCCTCAGGGTGCCTCCCTTTGGCAAGGAGCACCTCCTGCCCCGAGCGTGTTTCCAGCGCCGCGTCTCCCACCCCTCACAGCCCCCACTGGCCCTCTTAAACCTGCCTGCGGTTTTGGGGGTGATGGGCTGTTGATGCTGGTTTCGGAGCTGGCTGGAACCGGCTGTGACCGGCTCGGGGCTGCCTCCCACACGGGGCACCGCTGCAGCCTCCTGCTGCCGTTGGTGCCCAATAGGCCGCTCTAGCGCAGGCTTTTCCAATCTTGTTTTGAAGTTTTACTCTGCAAAAGCAGCGCACAGCCAGACTTGAACCTGCAGTACTGCATTTTGTAAGGTTTTGGACGAAACGGGTAACTTCAAGGAAGGGCTCTTTGATGGATAGAAGCTAAAGTAAAGCTTTCTTTACACATTGTAAAGAATAATTTCTTAAATCTTAGTTGTGTGTCAGTCTTTGTTTCATTGGCATCGGAGTCATCTTTCACCTTAAATAACAAGAGAGCTGTATTTCCTCATGGACTCCTTCAAGATCACTTCTGAGAGGTAAGCAGCATGCTCATTTCCCTTCAGCTGCAGCACGCTTCATGCCTTTATTCTTCCTTTTCTGCATATTTTTATATATTATTTGCCACATTGCTGAAACAGTCTTTTAGCTCACCCGGGGCGAAATCATTTTTCAGTGAGCAGAGGGAGCCGGAAGCCTCAGCTCGTGGACGCGGGCCCTGTCTTGCTGGCGGCTGATGGTCACTGCCCAGCCTGTAGTCTGGGATTTCAGCAAGGGTGTGCACCCAGTTTGCTGACTCTGGATGCACTCTTCCTTAGATTCCCACCTAAATCTCAACAGATGTTGTATCACAGCCATGTCACCTCCTAAAGAGCTCAGGACTGAACTAGCTGTTGCTGGGCTTTTTAGTGTTTCTGTGTGAGCTCAGTAGTGTTGGTTCAGGTTGCTGTCTGAGGGCTCAGAAGTGGAATGCCCTCTTGGTTAACACTTCATGCAGGTTTAAAAAGATTTTTGAGTTTGTTTTCTAAGTGATCATATTCTAAAATTTATCTTCACTTAATGAGGAAAACTAGGATTTGCTGGGATTTCAATGTCTGATGGATCCCACATACTGAGTTGAATGCTTCTAGACTGCAGGTCTTCTGACCGACATATCCTATTTATCTGAACAGAGCAGTCTATTATATAAATTGTCCAAGGCCTATTTTATTCAAAATGAGCTATCATTCTGGCTTTACATAAGCTGAAGAAAATATCTTTTTGCAAAGCTGACTGAAAGTCAGTAGACCAAGTTGTGTAAAAAGAGTTTGGTATATCAATTTAAAATTATATTGAGGATGGAAGAGAAAAGGAGAGACCTTTTTGTGCTGAAAGTTATGATTAGGACAAAAATAATTCTAGCACAATGGTGTCCCTTTGGAAAATGGGGTTTCATTAAAATCAGCCTTCAACTGAGTCTATCAGAGCTGTCAGTCACCAGAAAAGGCCATTAAGCATGAAACTCTATGGAAAGGTTGTAGATGCACAGCCTGTCTGTTTGTATCTTCTGTGGCAAGAAATACCACCACACTTTTTGATGTGAGAAATATCAGAATATTTTATTTAGCTGGAAATGCAAGATGAATTTCTGAGTTAAGATACTTGTGGAGGGAAGTGTGCTATTTTATTCTGCATTCTGCAAAGAGCTTAGATAATTATGTTTTCCTGTCTTGTAGCTCATCTGTAGTGTTGTTGAGTTTGGTTTCAGACGTGATGTATATGTGTGACATGGGACACTGCTTAATATTTGTATGTTTTGGAGAATCTGTGACTTGGCAAGACATTTGCTCTGATGAGGCTAGGAGGTTAGATGTATGTTTTTACCCCAAGAGTTTCTCAGCAATGAAACAGTATGGTCATCTTCACAAAAATAAATATAAATAACTACCAAAACACTTGTATCTATTATTGAAGTAATATATATCCCTGGGTGGTATTTCAAAAAGAAAAAAAAAAGTTAAAGTTTGTAATATTTTCTACATTAATTGAATAGGACTTTCTAGCACTGAATGAAGATGCCAGAAATCTAAATAATAGAATTAATGTACAATAATTTTTTTTGGTGTTTTTTCTACTTTTTCTAAATTGCTGGCTATTGTAATCATATTTTTCTGAATGAAATGTTACTGAAATTCTAATTCCTACATAGAGGGAGAAAAAAATACAAGCCCAGAATGTTTTTGTTGTCTGTGATGGATGCTTGACATCCAACATTTTTGATAATAGACAGATGGCAATTGCCACTTACCCATCCCATTTTATGTGACATGCTGTCAAACTTGTTCTGGCTGCATGTAGCATCATTTCCACAGAATGCAATGATACCTTTTTGGATTTAGCTTTGAGGTCTCTTATATCAGTTGCATTTTCTGTTTTAGTTTATTGCACTTATTTAGGACATGAGAAAGCTAAGGCTCTCAAATGTATCTATATGTGATCTGAGGAGACATAACATGTACCTCAACAGTTTAAGGATGATCCTCAGCAAACAAAGGCTTTTTCTTCAAAAGAGGAACCTGGTAAGTATATGTACTCTGATTACAAGAAAGAAGCCATCCAGTATGGTGGAGGTTTGTTGTTGTTGTTGGTTTTGTTTGTTTTGTTTTGTTTGGGGGGGAGGGGGTTGGTTTTGGTTTTTTTTCCCCCCCAGATATTGCTATTTGCTCTATCGTGCACACAATATATCATAGGGTTCTTGGTCTTCTACTGAGACAGATTATTCCTCCAAAAAAGTTTCCCAACTTCCTTTCCTCACTTTCCCTCACTTTTATTTCTGTCAGTATTCAGTCAGCCTCCTGTTCTCTAACGTCTACAAACTCATCCTAAGATGAAAACATTTTTGGGACTAACCACCATCTGCAGTCTTGCCTGGACTGCTTTGGTTTTGACAATTCTATATATGCAAATTTCAGTACATGGTATTCTTTATCCAGTGCGTTGAGTGCTATCGGAGTGAGCAAAATCAAGTAGTTTGTACTATATTGGGACAAGTACTCTTTAATGTCTTCATCAACTACATAGACAGTGGGATCGAGTGCACCCTCAGCAAGTTTGCAGATGACACCAAGCTGAATGGTGCAGTTGACATACCTGAGGGACGGGATGCCATCCACAGGGACTTGGACAAGCTCAGAGAATGGGCCTGTGTGAACCTCATGAGGTTGAACAAGGCCAAGGGCAGGGGTCTTGCATCTGGGCCGGGGCAATCCCTGGATGAAGGGATTTAGAGCAGCCCTGCCGAGAAGGACTTGGAGGTATTGATGGATGAAAAGCTGGACATGAGCTGGCAATGTGCACTCACAGCTCAGAAGGCCAACCATATCCTGGGCTGCATCAAAAGCAGTGTGGGCAGCAGGTCGAGGGAGGTGATTCTGCCCCTCTGCTCCCCTCTGGTGAGACCCTACCTGGAGTACTGTGTCCAGCTCTGGAGCCATCAGCATCGGAAAGACATGGACCTGTTGGAGCAGGTCCAGAGGAGGACCACAAAAATGTTCAGAGGGATGGAACGCCTCTCCTGTGAGGACAGGCGGAGAGAATTGGGGTTGTTCATCCTGGAGAAGAGAAGGCTCCGGGGAGACCTTATTGCAGCCTTTCAGTACTATAAAGGGGGCTTATCTTTATCAGTGATCTGGATGAGGGGATCAAGTGCTCCCTCAGTAAGTTTGCAGATGACACCAAATTGGGTAGGAGTGTTGATCTGCTGGAGGGTAGGAGGGCTCTGCAGAGGGTTCTGGACAGGCTGGATCAATGGGCAGAGGTCAACTGTACGAGGTTTAACAAGGCCAAATGCCGGGTCCTGCACTTGGGCCAAAACAACTCACTTGAACCCTGCAGGCATGGGGAAGAGTGGCTGCAAAGCTGGGGGTGCTGGCTGACACCTAGCTGAACATGAGCCGGCAGTGTGCCCAGGTGACCAAGAAGGCCAACAGCGTCCTGGCCTGTATCAGAAATGGTGTGGCCAGCAGGAGTAGGGAAGTGATCATGCCCCTGTACTCAGCACTGGTGAGGCCACACCTCGAATCCTGTGTTCAGTTTCGGGCCCCTCACTACAAGAAGGACATTGAGGTGTTTGAGTATGTCCAGAGAAGGGCAACAAAGCTGGTGAGGGGTTTGGAGCACAAGTCTTATGAGGAGCGGCTGAGGGAACTGGAGTTGTTTAAGCTGGAGAAGAGGAGGCTTAGGGGAGACTTAATTGCTCGCTACAACTACCTGAAAGGGGGTTGTAGTGAGGTGGGTGTTGGTCTCTTCTCCCAAGTAGAAAGTGATAGGATGAGAGGAAATGGCCTCAAGTTGCACCAGGGGAGGTTTAGATAGGATATTAGAAAAAACTTCTTCACCAAAAGGGTTGTCAAGCATTGGAACAGGCTGCCCAAGGAAGTAGTGGAGTCGCCATCTCTGGAAGTGTTCAAAAACCATGTAGATGTGACACTTCAGGGCATGGTTTAGTGAGCATGGTGGTGTTGGGTTGATGGTTGGACTTTTTGGCGGGGCTTGTTGTCATAGGACAAGGGATAATGGTTTTAAACTAAAAGATGTTAGACTCAGGCTAGATATAAGGAGGAAATATTTCACAATGAGGGTGGTGAAACCAAGGAACAGGTTGCACAGAGAGGTGATAGACACCCCATCCCTGGCAACATTCAAGGTCAGGTTGGATGGGGCTCTGAGCAACCTGGTCTAGTTGAAGATGTCCCTGCTCGTTGCAGGGGGGTTGGACTAGATGGACTTAAAAAGTCCTTTCCAACCCAAAGATTTTATGATTCTGGATACACCAGAATAAACTTACACAGGGAGTCTGTAATGGACAAAATAACTGAGAAGGGGAGCGTTTTCTTTAAAAAAAAAAAACAACACCCCTTCTGATTTTCTAGTCTTTGTCTTCAAGAGAAACTGCAAAAAAACTTTAAAAATGAACAGCGGCACTAAAAGTAAAATCTCTTTAGTTACTAAGTGCAATGGAGACATTGGTGTTATGGCCGATTATTGTTTTGCCTTAGTAATGCCTCCTAACTGCCAGCTGATCTCTAGAGCTCAAAGGTTTGTGCTTCATGTTTGGGAAATACATTATGAGTTATTGCTTCTTGCCCTGCCAAAAGCTTTTTCTGCTCTATAGATCAGTCTAGCTCCCCTTTTCATAAGGTTGTCTAATTGTTCTGGAACGAAGCTAATTATATAAACCAAGCGTTTTCAAATTTTTACTTAGCTTGGTGTTTGCTCTATTTTTTCAAGTCTGATAAAGGTGTCAAAAAGCTTTTGTTTCCTTCAATATCTCTTTATCTGCTGATGTAAGAAAATGATACTATCTCTGCAAATGCTACTTCAGCTGTTCCTAACACTCTTGTTGCTTGTCCTTGTCTCACCTGGTCAGTAGTTGGAAGTTGTAGTGGTTTTTGAAGGTTGTAAAGACAGATGAGTTAGGGAGAGATTAAGTTCATCCACGCTTGACACAGTTAAAACTTCAGCTTGTGGGTCAAACTAACCAATTAGGCTTACTCTGCCATGGAGGGAAATAGGCGTGAGCAAAAGATAATGATGTTCTTTTATTACTTGTCTTATTGTATGAAAACAGGAACAAAATGGGAGAAGAAAAACAAAGCTTTAACCCTGTCAAAAACCATCTAGTTGCCTTTCAAAAATGACTGGTTCTGGAGCAGTGTTTATGCCCAGATTTCAGGGGGAAGGCCCACTGATTTCAGTGAAACTGTTCAGGTGAGTAAATTTAGGTATGGGGAAGAGGTGAGTACAGAAGCAATTACTCTTAGGGATTTAGGATTGGGATGCTGATATTTGACAGTCTGTATGCAGGACACAATGCCATTAAAATATCAATTTTACTGTCTGAATTAGTTGCACTTTGTATCTGACTCTTTAATACTTTATTACAGTGGACTTGACATACCAATATTGTTTGCTTTATGTGGCTGACATATAATTTTGAGTGAAAAATCATGCACTTAACCTCCCATTATTAATCATTTGAGACTTTTGTATGCTTTCCAAACCTGAATTACATTTGAATTTCTGTAGTGGAGTGTTTTAACTAACCTCTTCTTGGTCTGACATTTAAATATGTCAGTTCTCTTGTTCTCACTCTTTTTTAAAAAAATGTTTCGATAGTAACATTAAAGTGAAGTTCAAAGGACTTTTATGCAACTTGGAATATACTTTGCAATTATTGTGGTAGACTTTTTAAAAATGCATTACTACAGGGTATCTCCAGTTTCTAAACTTGATTAAATGAACTTAAGCTCTGTTTTAACAGGTTTCAGAGAGACTTTTTCAGTCCGTCCTGCGTATGATTTTTTTTTACCTGGAGCCTCAAGAAGACACTTGCAGAGATTAAAATTGGGATAAATTAAATTTCAAAGGAAAATAAAGAATAAGAATATACCAAAATATATTGTATGTGTTAAGATTTACTAATGGTTGCTGAACTTTCTATACTGTGTATTAACATCTGTTTGCAAGATGCTGTGCATTTAAGCTGTGCATTATTCTGGAGAAAATGTCCCTGTTTTCCTGGTTATGGTTGGAATGTACTTTCTTGTAGTAACAAAGCAAAAGCTAAAGATGTGTTAGGTAAGTACCGTCACAGAAGGAGAGGAAGACAGGCAAGCACTAAATCAAACTAAATATGATATGCTTTTGGAAACGCTATAGAGATTCAAGATATTTAGTTATAAATTATTCAATTTCTAGGCTTGCTTTCCTAATAATGCAAGTTCATCCATAGAGTAGTAGTAAGAGGCAGTAGCAAATTTAAGTATTTTAAGTGAATAAGTATTAGAAATTCTGAGTGCCATAAAACAATTTTACTTTTCCTAAACATTATATCTGAGCTACATATAATTATGAAATTGTTTTGAATACCTTTAAGTTCATATACTTTTCAAGTATGAAAATTAAATGTTTTGGCCTCCAAACACACATCCTATCCATGCATGCACTATGCAATTTGTACATAGTATGGACCTGATAAATGATATAAATTGATCTGAAAATTTAGTCCCAAACAGAAGTTTGTGTAATTTAGAAAGTTGCAAATTTTCTTGTATCTTTGGTAAGGGGTGGGAAAGATTTACCTGATAAATTTGTGTATATACTTTTAGCGGATAACCTTTTGGAAACTTCTGAAATTTTAATCTGCCGGAGGTATTGTATTTGGAAGTTGACAGAATGCAAGGTCTAAAATTCCCTTTCCTGTGACTCTACTATTTAATACAGGGTTGTTAATTCTGTGTTCAGCATATGTTTTTTTTCTCTGATTCACAGTGATGTATTATTTTGTACTTGCATTTTTATCTTGGAAAACTGTTGGGTTTTGTTTTATCTGATTTGGGAGATAGTAAAATCTTGTCACAAAAAGTGCTTGCTTATCCGCTTTTCTTATATGCTGGTGTAATAGGTGTTACAGTTTGAATTACTGTTATTTTATAGAAATTCTTGGGGGTGGCATTTAAATCTTATGGTCTCATATTCACTCTTTCATTGAAATAAAAAGTAAATGGTTTAGACGGTCTATTAGTAGTCATAACATTTAGATTAAATGAACTAGAAAATAATCATGCTTGAGATACAGTGGACATAGGCAGAATAGCACATGATTCTTTAAAACTGTCCTTTCCTTTATGTTTGTTATTTATTCATCTCCCCCCGGGAAGGTCAGGCAGGATGGACTGTCTTTGAGTCAGTAAACCCACTGGAAAGGGGTTAGTTCAGCGACAGTGCCTCTCTATTAACATAGCTGGATTTAAATCTATTAAAATTCCACACCCTGCATAAAAGCATTTCATGGTAACTGGGCAGCTGGCCACAGATTTGTTTTGAAATTCAGTTAGTTCTGCAGTCACTAAGGATGCCCTCAAAGATACACAGCTAAGATTTTGCACATGTATTCCTCGGGAATTGGTTAGCAGAGTGAAGATAACCTAGGCCATTGGGACAACTTCGAGGCCCATGAAACCAAGCCATTTTCTGGGCTGCACAAGTTGTTGCTTTCATTACCTCTTGTGAGCAAGGGTTTTGCTCAATACATTTGTAAATTAGTATTGTCTCCCTCTGTCCTGAAAAATAATAATAATTGCAAATAGCTGTATAATGATAGGATGTTAATAAATGGTTAGAGAAATTATTTTCTGATTGATTGATTGATTGCAGAAATTAATCAAAGATGACTTGTTGGCACTCAAGTCAAAAAAGTCAAATGATCTCTGTAGCCTTTTGGCTGTGTGTGACTGAGCAGTGAAAAGTAGCCACATCTAAAGATGTCTGAAGTTAGAAGAAAAATTCCTTCTGTTTAATGGGCTTTGGATGAGCGCTAAAGAGAGAAACTTGGAAATAATACAGCACTTGCTCACCTCTTTTGAAGTGTTTTCTGAGTTAATGAGCTGCGCAGCTTGTCTGCCCCCAATTCCAGTGTTGTGTGATGTTCTGTTGTATTTGCAGTTTGTTCGCATTTGTGGAAAGCACAAAAATGGAAACATTTAGATAAGCACTCAAATCCATTGTCACAGTTTAGATTAATTACACTCACTTATATAATGTGGCCTTGTATTTATAGCCATGCTTTATTTAGGTTACTAAATCAGAGGCTTTCTTATAAAACACTTGCAAGTTTTAAAACTTTTTTTCAAATGACGTGCAAGTTGGATGACTAAGTAATGTTGCTAATGTGCCTGTGGCAGTACTATGGACCAGAAAAGAGGAGAGAGATTTTCCTTTCATGTCCATGCACAGACAGAATTGCATATGTGCCAAATTTCTTCTGTAATTGCGGACCAAATGTTTACACACAGAGGCGCACACACACCCAGAGTGTTGCCTCTCTGTGGCATGTGTCCTGCTGCGAGTGTGTGACGTGACCATCTGACGCTGCTTATTTTCCTTGGCATAGCACTACTCTGATCTCACCACATCCCATGATATTTCAGAGCCATAAAGAGGTTTGCCTGGTGCTGTTTCATTAATGATCATTTCATCCCTTCATTTTGTCCTGGAACAGCAAACATTTTTCCCAATTTTATTTTTATATACAAAGAATTCAGAGTGCGTTCTCCTTTCTCTTCTGTATTTTGTTCTCATTCTGTCTCTCTCATCTCACACTGGTTTTACTGGCAGCCTGTCGCAGTATAGTGAGGCTGCACTGTGTGTTTCTGGGTGATGCTAGCTGAAATCATTGGGAAGTTGCAGCTCTCTGAGGTTGTCACATAGCTATTTGTGCTGCGGTGGCCTGTAGGCTTTTGCTTCCGGTCGAGATCCTTGTGTGCGTTGCTGCCAGTGGGCACATGAACGTTCTCTGCTGCTGGATGTCTGTTAGTGTGTGAGAGCTTACTCTACTAGAAGGTTTTGGCAGTACCACCACTCATCAGGTTGCATGAAAGTATTGGTGCCATTTGGGCATGACAGTTACTTGGGGAAGAATAAAATAATATCTTTCCTTCTCAAATGCTTTTTTAAAATGATAACTTCTTAATACACTTTATTAATAAACTTGAAAGCAACCAAACAAATTTCAGGAACATGTAGTGAAGCAGATAAACAATAAAACCTAACCATTTTCTGGGTAATACGAGGTGATACCTTCACTCTTCAATTCAAACGTCAAGCTCTGTGAACAAGACTACACTTGCAATCATGCCCAGTTGACCTGGGAGTCTTCAGTTTACCCAAGAGCTGCAGATTTCGGTCATCTTAAGAAAACATGATGAAAAATAGATTTTAAGTAAATATTAAATATTGCAGAACTTGTGATGGAGTCAGAATATTCATAATTCACAGCAGTTCCATTTCCCCTGAATGGACAGACTGATGTCTACTGTATCTTTATTGCAGAGTGTGTTTTTTTAGATTTGATGTTGGGTTGGGTTTTTTTGGTTGGTTTTTGCGTTGGTTTTTTTTTTAATTTGAGTTAATTGAATACAATAAAAAGGACTGGGGATTTTTTATGATTTATTTTTAGGCAGATACAGTTAATTTTATTTTGTGCCTAATTTATGTTTTTATTCTCTTAGGATTGTTGAAGCACATTCATAAACGGTCAGATTCAAACCTGAAATAAAGCTGGTAGTTGAACAGGGGGTAGCTGGAGTTTATTCTCCCACTGAAGTCATTTGAGACTTTCCGCTTCCTTACCATCTTTTCTTTCAGCTCACTGGGCTCTGGGATGAATTAATCCTTCACTGGGTGACAGCTGGGGGCTAATCACATGAAGAGACTACTTGTGCTTTCTCTGTCATGAACACTGTAGTTTCAAGCTGAGTGACACTTAAGACCCAATTTGAACTTTTTTCAGTGCCAGAAGACAGTAGGTACATATATTTATAATGCTGGTAATAAACAGAGATACATGGACATAGAGAAGTTCTCCTATAAGATCTGTTGGGAGGCTTAGGCTTAGGATATATACCCTGAGACAGATTTTGTAGTATGAGAAAATACTAATAAAACTTTAATTAGGTGTGGAGTCTGCTGTTAGTCCTGTAAACACATAAATAAAGCCATATTTCTGTTCTGTAGTGTAGCTGTGATGATAACATATGGCCTCCAAGCTTTTAAGATTTTTTTATGGAAACATTTATGCATCATTAATACTTAGCCCTTCTGGTAGGGAATAAAATAGCATTTAGGAGCATTCCTGTATCCATTGCTTTTTCTCTGTCTCAGCATGTAGGCATGCTGTTGATCGAGGTGGGATAAAAAGTGAGCCAGAGCTATTTAGAACACTGATTTCAAATACTGGGCATCCACTCTATTATGCATTTTTCCTAATACAAAATGTCACATGCAATCAGAGGGTTTTATGATATTCTGATATACAGTAAATGTATGAGTTTCCAAATTACCTAGACTTTTTTCCCAGTGCAATGATCATGATGTATTGATACGATTCTTTACTATTAAATAGGGTCTGCATTTTGGAATCCTGATCCATCTAAACACGCGTGTATCTGTACTTAGAGGAAAAGGTACAGCGTAGGTGCATGTAAGCAAAGTGCTAGTATTGGAACGTGTGTAATTTTGTGTCTTGCACTTGCAAGCAGTATGCTTTAGAAGAAATATTTTGCCTTGGAAGCTCTTTGCTTGCACAAATAATTAAGGGGAAACAGCATTACTATTTTCTAGATCTTATTTTTTTGTCTAAAGGCTTCTTTACTCTTTGATTTCACAGCTGTAGAAACTGTAGAAGAATTTACATTTGTTCTCAGACTTTTTTATTTGAGAGCCTCATTTGCTAGGCTCATCTTCATTCTGGGGAAGGGGAGTGGGGTGGGTGGGGGGTCCCAGGTGAGGCTGTTCAGGGCAATTACTGCCTATGCAGGTGTACTTGGGATCCTGGCAGTCACACCAGTAGAGCAGACCAACAGTTGAGATCAGTCTGCAACCTTTCACTCAGGGGATATTCCAGTTAGGTCTCTCTCTTCTATCCAGGTATTAATTTTCTTGTTAAATTATATTACAAATAAACCAGACATTTGTTTTTATAGTAAGGTGCTTCAGTTCTCTTGATGTAGCTGAAGTTTTATGAAGGTGAGCAATCTGGATCTAAGGTACGTGGCAAAATTGGGTTGTGTGGCATATTGTTTGGTGGGGTGGAAATTCTGTTGCAGCAGGGTTTTTGTTTTGTTCTGTTTGTTTTTAAGTTGTAGGCTTTTAATTAAATAAGCAAAACGAGAATAAAGCCAGACATTAATGCTGTTATGTATTTTGATATTGAATCCTATTTTATGTGACCCATTAATTTTCAGGCTTTGAGTTCAAGGTTTTTCTGTTTACAATACCTATGTGCATCCTAGATACTGACAGGAGTAAACTTGGAGCTTTTGGAAGAAAATAGGGTTTCTGGTACCTAGGAAGTCTTGGAAACAGTCTGGGAGCGTTATAATAAGACTATTAGTGGAATTTTTCTGCAGAAATGATCAGCAGCTAAAGCTACCAGTGCTGATGTTTACATTGTTATCTTTAGGTGCTAGGCTTTATAAGGTAGTGGAGAGACTGAAGACATTTATACCGTGTTGCAGGCTGTCCCAGTGCTCTGAAGACTGCATTGCCCCGTGTTGCACTGGTTTTGCTTCCCAGCATGAGGGTTAGAAACCTATCTCTATTTTTCTAGGAGATAAATAAATAAATGAATGAAAAGGCAGCAGAGCACTGAGGACTGGGTAGCAAAGCAAAATCCATGGCTCAGGGAGTGATGAGAGAATGATTATAGGAATGATGCCTGCTTGTGTTTCTCTGAATGAAGTGAATCTCAGGGGGCAGGTTGTGCAAAGAGTTAATGATGTTTTAATCAACTTTGTTTTTTGGGTTTGTTTTTTTTTTTTTTTTCCCCCTCATGTCACCTGCACCCCTTCATTAAATATTTAGGAAGATGATCTGAGGCCGTGTGGCCCATCAGAAATGTACCCTGGGACTTGCAGGGATGTATCCTGTAAGCTCCAGCAGGTATACAGACTGGCTGTTTGAACTGCTTCAAGTTTAACAACTTCTGTTTATTAGAGGAGAAAAATAAGGCAGTGGGAGGGCACATCTACTTCCCACAGGTGTGTTGCTCTCTCCACTGGTGAGTAGGGAGAAAAATTGTACCTTACTTAAAAAAATATGGTGTTCAAGATTGCCAGGCAGAAGCTCTACAAAGTTCAGACTGGTATCAAGGAGGCACGCTAATTTGTCTTCTATTCTCCTATTGAAATGTTCTTACAGTAACTTAAAATAACATAAACCAAGGCTCCTGAAAGACGTTTAAATGTGTAGTAGTAATTGTTTGAACTCCAAAAAACAGGGGGAGAGTATAGCAAAAGCCTGCTTTTTACAGCACAGTTGGACACCAAAGCTTTACTCTTACAAGCCTGCTCTTGTCTTTCAGTTTGTTTGTAGGGTTCATGTACTTGCACAGCTGTGAAATAATTTTGAGGTGTATTTATTTAAAATCTTCTCTAAAAAGTAGCCTCCTGACGTAGGAAACTTGTTTTCTTGAGAGCCCCAATGGGATAGCAGTCATCCAGTGTTCCTTGAGCATCCTTCACCTCAACAGTGCAGGCTATATAGTACACTGAAGTCTGTTCAACAGCAAAAAAAGACATGGTTTTGAATGGGAACCACATTTGGACTACTTTACACAGCAGGGGCAGCTAGTTTAAGGATGCTGAAGTTCACAGTTTTTAACAGGACATCTGGGAGGCACTGCATCAAAGCTGGGCCAAGTACATTAAGTGTTTGGGGAAGTATCAGTAAGTGTGTAACCTGCTGTGGACCCTTTTAGAGAGTGCAACATGTTTTCCACTCTGTGGGACTAAGTGGAGATGTCTGTGTGTTTTATGAGTGCACATACTGAAATTCTATTTGACTGTTGTGTAATAGAATAAGATAGTGGAGAAATCTTGCATTTGCTGCTTCCCATGAACTTTTTTAATGCCTTCAGTCAATTTGAGTTGCAGTATCTCACCAACTGTTCCAGTTTGCTTCAGAATTGTTATGTGCAGTACTCCCACAGCACTTTGTTTTGGGAGTGAAACTAACCTAGGCAAATTTCAGAAGGCAAAATGCAAAAGCTGCTACAGCCTTGTTCTATATGATAGCAATATTTCTGATATGTATGTGAAAATAGCTATATTTGAAGAGTTCCAGATGTGTCTCCCTATGTAACTGTATTTTCCATGACAAATACATTAATTACATATATGCATTCTTGTTCTTCACTAGTGGATGATGAGCTACTTACTCTGTTCTAGTAGTAAAGAATTCTGTATTTTGGTACTCAAAATTGTGGATTCTTTTCTTTGAGTTACTGCTGAGGCTGTGTATAGCTAGCTATCGATTTTGATATCACATATATAATGTGTTTAAAAATCGACAGAAACCATTTGGATGGTGTCCTCCCCAACCCCCTTTTTTTTTTTTGTCTTTAACAGGCTTCCAAATTTCTGCCTCTCTTTCAAAAGCAACATGTAATAATTTGGTGCCTAGAGAAACACCCAAAGACTATGTAGAAGTTTGCTGTTCTGATAATTTGACAGTGATCTTGACTGAAATTGTGATCTTGACTGAAATTTTTCATCTTCCTCATGTATAAAATTGTGTATGAAACATAAATCCTGATCCTGTGTGTTACATTATTTGTAAGTCAACAGATTTATGTTCAATTACTGATGTTATTGTCACAGTTGAATACACATATGGTGATTTTGTGTGAATATTTCCTAGTGAATTTTTGTTGTTGTTATTCAAGGTGGAAAGGATTATACCACCCAGTTTAATAGAGTCTAGTCAAGATCTATTATATAAAGATTCTCACAGTAATGCTTTGAGCCATTCAGAAACAAATGCACTTATGACAGTATGGGAAAATTGATGAGTGATCACATTTTCATGGGTGTGCGTTTTCCTAGCATAAAGAGGAAAGAAAAAATAGAACTTGGAAAAGAAAATGGTGTAATGGCACAGGTTTTAATATTGATGGTAATTGAAGGACAAGTCTGAGGACTAACATTTGTTTTCTTGGATAGCTTGGCTCACTAAGCTGGACCTAAATGGATTACTTTTGATCTCTTTGGCAGGACAGATACAACAGTTGGGCATGGCTAATGTGTTTTATCCAATAGCTGATGCAGGGGACGATAAAGCTAGTTTAAATATATTTGCTGGTGGTAGGCAGAGAAGAATTAATTAAGATTTTTAATTCTCATCTGAGAATTTATACCTTGGAATTTATAGCATGAATAAAGTTAACTATAATTTTCTTTGAAAAATCATATGACAAGCAAGAAACCATTAGAGTATGCTTACTTTGAAGCATTTAAGAAACAAAAACCCAAATTCTTTGTTTATAGTTTTCAGAACATTGTATTTCTGCAGTATTTTTATTCTACCAAAGGTTTAAGATACTGATGTCTCAAGTTTAAATTAAAAACAAAACCACAAACAATTAGGCATACACAATCTAGCCCTGCATTGGGCTCACTCTGGGTAGAATGTATTTTAAGTTTGTTATTGATGAATCTAACTTGTAAACCAGCTTGAAGTCATTCCCATGACTGTGATGACTTTTTAATTATGAGGACACAGCTAATCAGCTGAAAGCTTTCTCTTGCTGAGTTCTGCCAAGAAATTGTCTTGACACCAGCAGATGCTTTTTTCCCCCCTTTGCTTTTTATTTTTTTTAATATATAAAGCCACTGAAAACCTTATGAACCATCTTCTGTTATCTATGGAACAAACTTGGTGTTGGTACGATGGTGCAAGTGACTTGTTTACACCAATACCAGTGAAGCAGTTGGCAGCTGTTGGAATGCAATTTTGTAGTAATAGGTCATCTTACAGAAGAGGGTATTAGCTAGCTGGAGGAGCAGTGAGGGAACAGTCTTTACTGAAGCACAAATGTGTCGGGCCTGCTTTGTTAAATACAGCATGTATTTTCAAAGATTTATTGTATGATTACCTTGATTAGACGAGGAAAAAGTGCTGGGAACTAATCAAAGAGCTACAATTCATTGGTTTTAATAGTCATTATTTTTCCCTTTGTGAAAGGCAGGTGCTTGGCTTGAGAGTGAGGATGGTGGTGCTTATCTTCTACAAGCTTTGATTAATAACTAATCCTTTGCATCATGGAAGGAGCTAATCAGATATTCAATTTGCTAATCAGCTTCTCAATTTGATTAGTAATATACTAATCACTTAAGAAAATGTGACTCATGTTAAAGGGTTTTTGACTTAAAGTTACAACCGGCTTTGAAGGTGGGGAGGTAGGAGGATCTGCTTACTGCTGCCAGTTTGATACAGTGTTAAGTCTGAGGCAGCTGTAGCCTCTCCAAGAGTCTCAAAGAGGAGAAAAAGCTGAGAAGCAGGTGCTGCAGGACTTGCTGTTACAGGTGGCACTTGTGTCCCTGGTGCCTGCTGCTTTTCCTAGTCGAGAGCTCCTTTACCTAGTCAAGAGTGAAAGTGAGAAAGCAATGTCCCCATTCCTCAGCTGATTACTTCTGTTCTCACTCTTGGGATTGCAGTGGGATTTCCCTTTTGTAGGGCTTTTTTTTTTTTTTTTTTTTGAAACCCAACATCTCCTGACTGTGGAAAAAATCTTTTTTTCAGTGTTTAGTTTTGCTGCATGACAGGTGTCACTGAGAAGGTGGCAATATGTGAAATACTGTCACCAGTGGTGTAGGGTTTTTCTTCCCCCCCCCCCGCCCGTTGACAGGCGTGGCTACTTGGAGCAATGGGACTGTTTCTCTTGTCTTTAGAGGAGAAGCCTTTGTTGGCCATCTTGTGTTTCCTTTTTCTGTTAATTGTACAATGCTCTCTCCTAATGAAGTTGTCAAAACTTGCTTCCTTTGTTTCTCTCTTCACATTTGTCTTTTTCCTGATGAGAAATGGACAGTGCTTTGCCACTGCTTTTGTTGTACATAAGTTGTTTCATTTATGTTTGTAATTTGCTGATGCTCAAGGTGCATTACTGAGCCTGGACTCTGTTAAAATGAATGGCAAGAGGAAAGGTACTTGAGCCCTTGTAAACATATTAAAAGTTAGAGTTGACTGCTTATACACAGCTTTATTCATTAGTAATGCTTTCTGAGTGTTACAAATCTGTAGGGATATCTCTGCTAGGCCATCATGACTGTGCTTAAATCCAGATAGGGAAATAAACTAGGGAGTAAGCCATGCTGTCTATATGCTTCCCATTTATAATGGGAATAATACATTAATGAAACCAAAGTCAGATGAGCCATCTCCTGAGGACATAAGAGACAAAACTGCATGCCTTTGTCCGAGAACTTGTTAAAATAGAGAATTTAATGGATTTTATTACATTAATTGCTTTTTGGTTCAACTTAAAAAACATAAAATAGCATTTTAATATTTAATCAATATTTGATTTCTGCTTAAGCAATTTTGTGCCTTCAGCTCTTAGATGGCTCTGTCTCTTCACTTGTCCGTTGCCTGGCAATATTTGCAGTGGTAACTGGCTGAGTATTGGTCCAAATAAGAACAGGACATTTGGAGTGGGAGGGTGAAGGCATACTTGGGATGGCAACAATATCTAGCCTTATGAATGTGTTCCCTTTGTTTAACGTTGTATAATGAGCAGGGGAATGCATGTATCCCCACCTGCTTCAGGTAGATTTAATATCAGCAGTAGCAAAAAATTTGTTTTTCATCTGTATTTGACTAAAACCAAACTCATGCCTACCATGTATTTATCAAAAGAGTAAAAAGCCTGGGAGCTGAATGATAAATATTGTGATTGTTTTTTGTAGCAGCCTTCTAAAAGCCAGTATGATTTTTGGCCTGTGGATGATGGAAAAATATAATTTTAAAATGTAGGAACATCAATTCTGAAGTAGTGGTAGTCTTCAGCTGCCTCTGCCTGAAGTAGTTCAAATTAAATATTACACTGTTTGCAGGCCTTCTCTAGGGAAAGGGCATGTAGAAACCAAGGACACATTTTAATATTTGATGATCATTGAACAGCCCTCAGGGTTTTTTTTCCATATTTTGATGTGTCTAGATAGAGAGGTGAGTCTAAATTTTACCTTGAACTGAGATTCAAGAAATCTGGGAATATTTGTATTTTATTATTTTACAGCCAGATGATCCTCCTAATTTGAAGAGTGCAGAGGTAGAAAGGCATGACAAAACTATTAATGAAATTTCTGGAAGGAACCTGATTTTCTTCTTCTCAGTAACTGAGGAAGACTTTGCTAGTGTTCAGATTCATGAACTTTGATTATTTTTTGCTTCCATGTCCATAGAGGATTACATTCTTAGGTTAGAGCAAAGCCTGGCTGCTTTGTTTTTATGACAGAGTTATGCCAAAGGGTTCTTGGTATCAGTCTGCGTCAAGACAAACCTAGGGAAAGAGCGGGGAGAGGCTGTGGCTAAGCCAGTGCTGCATCGAGGGCTGGCTGAGCGGTGTCTTCCTTGTGGAAAAAGTATGTTGCCGAGCACTGAAAGCAACCTCCTCCTTCACTGTGAATCCAGAAGAGGATATTCCTCTGGGAGTATTTGTTTGACTTCATGAATACTTAGTTTGCAGTGTGTTTTGAATGTGTTGTTACAATATTTCCATCTTAAATACCACCATTAACAATAACAGAAAAAAAAGAGGATGGCAGCAGTTAAGGCAGAGGCAGGGGAGTGTGTGTCTTTATATATGCTCAATTAGCCTTAGAAGCTACTAATTTAGGGCCGGATTGTGGCACTAACGCTCACAGGTAGAGTAGGATATTGTGGAAAGATTCTGCCCAAATGGCCGAGGCTGCAGGCACTTTCTCCTTGGAAGGAAAGACGTGGAGAGGAAATTCCCAGTGTGATTCGGTAGTGCCTGCACTGTGGCAAGTCCTGTACCTTTTAAGTGCAGTGTCACTAACTGTGAAAAACAAACAGTCCTGTGGTTCAGTCCTCGTGTTTCTTCAGCCTATTCTGACTGTCAGTAGGAGTGTTAGCGTGCTACGCTTCTGGTATCTTTCCAAAGAGCATAACAGCTGGGATTCAGACCTGTTTGGTCTCTTGTTACTCTTTCATTGGTATTTCTGGGGGAAAAAAAAATATATATATTAAAAAAAAAAAATCAAATTAAAAACCCCACAGCCCTTAACACCAGATCTGGGCATGTGTCACATGGCTCTTTGGCAGGCACTCAAAAGAGTGTTCTGCTTTCTGGCATTTCCCTCACAGTAAACATGCACAGTTGCCTACTGGTGCTTGAATGGTATGTGATAATGAATTTTTCCACAGAAATGGGAATGTCATAGTAGCCTTCTTAATAAGAGGATAGCTTTTAATAATACTGATATGCTCCTGGTTATCTAGAATAAGAAAGGTATTTCCTATGGTATCATGCGCAAAGAAATGTGAGACTTTCACTAGGTTGTAAATAAATCTGCCTGTTCCTTCTGAACAACCAGAGACTGCGGTAATGGCATTCAAAATGATGCTGACATCAGCCCAGTGGTTCTCGCCACCACTGAAAGAGCAAATAGTTGCCATTTAATTCTAATGCAGTGAGAGAGCCTGGAGCTAAATAATACATTTTTGTTAGTAATTATTTAGCACAATCCCAAACTGCAAAATAAATTTACATATGACTTGTCCCTTGTTGAGTATCTTAGAGGGCATATGGGAACACAGGAAGGAAAATGACTCCAATAACATGATCTGTTTGCATTATTTCAACCGTTAACGTTATCAGAAGCCTTTAAATAAAAATGAAATATAAATAAGTTACTGATTTTAAACATTAAGGACTCTTGCATGCAATATTTAACAATATTCCATCAAGGATATTACCCTTTTATGTGAAAAGGAACGTATGAATACAAAAACGCTTTCCCTTGTCCTTAGGTATGGAACTCCTGTTTGTGATTGGTTTTATTCATGTTAAAACAATTGAACATGTACAGTAAAGGGTGTGTGAAATTCCTCCTCTTTTCATTCAGTAAATTAAAAAAAAAATTACTTACAGGTCTTTGTGGATCGATATTTACATAGCTTTAAAACGCAGCGCAGGTTGTGTTGAACGGAAGGTAAAATACAGCAGAGGTTCGTTCATAGGTGATGAGGTGAGACCTGCCCCGTGTGCTTAGCTGTCGTCTTTGAACCTGTATGCTTCTGAGCGAGCTGGACGTGGCTGGGGGAGCTCCCAGGGGCTGTGAGAAACCTGGCCCTATTGGGACACCTTCCCTCCTCACCTGTGGCCTTGCTGGGCTATCGAGAGCACTCCAGCCACCTTATTGTCCAATGGAAACATGCTGGAGAGCTGTACACAGCGTGGCTCTGGCAAATCCTGAAAATGACTGTAGTGATGAGTAAAGGAAGAATAATGTTTGTCTTTAACAGACTCCCTCAGTGGAAGGTGTTCCTAATCTACACTGTACTGCCCTTATTTTATTTTTACATCTCTGTGGTTTGGTTCCTCCAAGCTGGCACTGATCGTACGAGAATTGCAGCGCTTATCCTGTTGTCCGTGTATCAGAGCCCTGCGTTGTCGAACGTGGATGCCACAGTATGCATTAAACAGCGTAGTACAAGGTCAGGTTTTTCAGGCACCCTTCTCGGACATGGGGCATTTTACCAGCTGACAAGCATCCCTCCTGCGAGGGAAGGCGGGGAAAGCTGGGAAAGAGAAGGCTCAAGGGGGATCTTATCAAAGTGTGTAAATATCTGGAGGGTGTTTGTGGTGATGAGGGAGCCAGGCTCTTTTCAGTGGTGCCCAGTGACAGGACAAGAGGCAATGGGCACAAACTGAAGCACAGGAGGTTCCCTTTGAATATCAGGAAACACTTTTTTGCTGTGAGCGTGACTAAGCACTGGCACAGGTTGCCCAGGGAGGTTGTGGAGTCTCCATCCTTGGAGATATTTGAAAACCATCTGGACAGGGATCTGGGCAACTGTAGGTGGCCCTGCTTGAGTAGCGGGGTTGGGCCAGACGACCTCCAGGGGTTCCTTCCAACCTCAACCATTCTGTGGTTCTGTGAAATCCTCAGTCTGGTGTGTTATGGCTTTTGCTTTATAGTAATTTTTCATTTGTGTTTGACTTTCAGGCAAAAAAGAGGGAGAAAGCAAAAAGCAGCATTAAAACAAACCTAGCAGGCCTTGTTTAAACAGATGGATTGAAAAAGAAGGGAAACACAGTCCTTTGGGTTAGCTAGAGTTGTAGATCTTAATGCTCTGAGGGCAGGGAAGAAGTTAAATCAGCTCATGGCCTAGTTTGTCTGATCTAGGCATACCCAGTGGTCACTGGGCGGTACTGGAGAGGCCGCACAGGGACCGCAGAGCGGGAATACGCGCTGCCTGATCAGGACTGAGAGCTGCTGACGCTGCTGCGGTTGCCTGCAGCCCTTCCTCAGTGTGTAGACTGCCTGTGGATAAATGGGAGGACTAATTACGTTTTTGTAGAGAGAAGGAACAGAACAACAACAACAAAAAAGAGGCTGAGGTAGTTCAACAGTGAAGAAAGATATGTGCGGAAAAATCTGACAAAAACGCCTCTCTGATACTTTGGGTTTCAGTGGTTACTGGTGTTCACAGGCTGGGCTAGAAGAAGCAGGATGCTGCGTGCTCAGATAGGTCCTCTCAGGCTAATAGATAGGTAGCAGGAGCGTTTATTGATTTATAAAGTGCATCTTGACAGAGCTGCTTGAAAGTCTTGGAGTTTATTACCCAGCCTGGCCTAAAGCTGTAAGAGTTTGTGCCTGAAGCAGCTGCTAGTGATAATTTCTCTCCAAATCAAGTCCCTCCTATTTAAACAGGAATCAGACTGATGGTGGCTTTTCTGAGATGAATTAACATGATCTTTATGGTAGTGTTATGTAGGCTACGCCATGTCCACAAAGGGTGTTGGCTATAGGTGCCACCATCTCCTTCCTTGCCTGCAGCCTGGCTGTCTCTTGTGGCCAAGTAGAGAGCTCTTGAATTTGAAGCAAGACCTGTGTGAATGTTTTGTACACTTCTTAGTTTCAGTGTAAATAAGCTTTTTTCTTTTTTTTTTTGAGACCTTTTTTGCTTTTGGATGCCTTAATATGCAACATTTCCTTTCTGAGAGGTGATAAGGATGCTTTTATCTTTGAGGCAGTCTAATGTAAAACACATGAGAAGAAGAATGACAGCAATTATAAATGCTTCCTTTGATTAACCATTATTTTTATTGGTGATGCTTAAAATTTACACACGGAATAATGTTTCTGTGATTTTGTGTTACAGCTTCCTGTGAACGAAACTGAACTTTGAAAGTCATATATTGGGGAGAAGAGCTTTTAATGTCAATTTGCTAATTTTTAACAAACTGAACTGCAGCATTAAAATATTCTGTTTATAGTGACAAGTGAGTGCAAATCAGGTTGAAAAGGTTGCCAAGTTGAAGGTTTTGTTTTTTAATATTAATTTGGAGTGGCTCATTCTGAGGCAAGTGCGTATGAAGGAGATGGTAGATTCAGCCACAATTTGAATCTAGCCCTGAACTGTGATTCACAGTGATTAGATTATTAACATTTGCTATTAAAAAATGTACAGCTGTATTCAGATGCATTCATCCTTAGGATGGCCCGTTAGCAAGCAGGCAGACCTCAGAAGGCTCCTGGGGGTTTTTGAAAAGAGGTGGCATTTTATTGTAACACAGAGGAAAGGGGAAGCACCGCAGGGTTCAGGCACCTGTATCATTGTGCCAATTGAAGCTTGCTTTAAATTGGCTAGCCTGGGATTGACTTGCCTTTCAGGAGAGTCACATATGAGGAATAAGGGAGGTAGATTGTCCTCAGATTGTGACCCTCAGCATAGAGTGAAGGCCTGGAGCTGTTCTCCATGGGGACAAGGCAGCCATGTCGGGAAAAACTGGGAGAGCCTGAGGTCTGTCTCACCATTGCTTTATCAGTCAGCCACAGCACTTGCTAGGTGTAGGGCAAGGGGATTATTTGTTTTCCACTAAAAACCCTAGACAACCTAATCTTCCCACAGAATAAAGATGAGAAGCAATTTATTCTGGTTTGGTCTTTTGTAGTGAGGCTGCATGTTATCACTGACTTGGAAGTGTGGACTTGACGATGGTGTGCAATCGCAGGATTGAAATATTTTGGCCTTGTCAGTTTGATTTTTAGCAAAAGCCAGGAAGATCTGGAAATAGTTGTTCTTTATCATGGCTAAATTATACATTGATAGAGGTTTCCTTGCACAGAATGCCTGGAATTTATTGCTTTAGATACTTTGACTTCTTGAGTTGTAACCATTTACACCCTGAATCTGTGTTTTTTCTGAGATAGGCTTCGATTCGCGGATGAATAAACTTCTCTTTTTTTTTTTTTTAAACAGCATGGTACCAGGTTACCAACTACGGCATGCTTTTCAAGCGCATTAGAGAGAAGCATGTTGTTTCCAATCGATTATATGCCTTTCTTCAAGCTAGTAATGACTTCATAATTAAAGCAAATAAACTGCACTAGATTTCAACATGTAGTAAATAGTGCTATAGCATTAATGCTGACTTACACCAAAAGTGTTAAACTCCTGTAAGGAAGTGGAACAAGGAGCTAAATTACTGACATCTTGAATGACATGTAGTAACCTGAGAAACTGAATTCTGAAAACAGACTTGAGTGACAAAATATAATTATGAATTTTATCCATGATACTCTGCTAAAAGCCAAGGAGCTATGAAAAGACAAGTTATGCTTGACCAACCTGATTTCTTTCTATGACCAGGTGACTCGCCTAGTGGTTGAGGGGAAGACTGTGGACATTGTCTACCTGAGCTTCAGTAAAGCCTTTGACAGCATCTTCTACAGCATTCTCCTGGAGAAACTGGCGGCTCGTGGCTTAGACAGGTTTACTCTTTGCTGGGTAAAGAACTGGCTGGATGGTCGAGCCCAGAGAGTTGTGGTGAATGGCGTTAAATCTGGCTGGCGGCCAGTCACAAGCGGTGTTCCCCAGGGCTTGGTTCTGGGGCCGGTCTTGTTCAATATCTTTACAGATGACCTGGATGAGGGGATGGAGTGCTCCCTCAGTAAGTTTGCAGATGACACCAAGTTGGGTGGGAGTGTTGATCTGCTGGAGGGTAGGAGGGCTCTGCAGAGGGATCTGGACAGGCTGGATCGATGGGCAGAGGTCAACTGTATGAGGTTTAATAAGGCCAAGTTCAGGGTCCTGCACTTGGGCCACAACAACCCCATGCAACGCTATAGGCTTGGGGAGGAGTGGCTGGAGAGCTGCCCGGCGGAAAGGGGCCTAGGGGTGCTGGTTGACACCCAGCTGAACATGAGCCGGCAGTGTGCCCAGGTGGCCAAGAAGGCCAACAGCGTCCTGGCCTGTATCAGAAATGGTGTGGCCAGTAGGAGTAAGGAAGTGATTGTGCCCCTGTACTCTACACTGGTGAGGCTGCAGCTTGAATCCTGTGTTCAGTTTTGGGCCCCTCGCTACAAGAAGGACACTGAGGTGCTGGAGCGTGTCCAGAGAAGAGCAACAAAGCTGGTGAGGGGTCTGGAGCACAAGTCCTATGAGGAGTGGCTGAGGGAACTGGGGTTGTTCAGTCTGGAGAAGAGGAGGCTGAGGGGAGACCTTATCGCTCTCTACAGCTACCTGAAAGGGGGTTGTGGTGACGAGGGTGTTGGTCTCTTCTCCCAAGTAACTAGTGATAGGACAAGAGGAAATGGCCTCAAGTTGCGCCAGGGGAGGTTTAGATTGGATATTAGGAAAAATTTCTTCACCGAGAGGGTGGTCAAGCATTGGAACAGGCTGCCCAGGGAGGTGGTGGAGTCACCATCTCTGGAAGTGTTCAAAAAACGTGTGGATGTGGAGCTTCAGGACATGGTTTAGGGGACACGGTGATGCTGGATTAATGGTTGGACTTGATGATTTTGAAGGTCCTTTCCAACCTTAGTGATTCTGTGGAAAAACAACAACAAAAAAAAAGACCTGTATAGTGGCTTTCCTTTAAGCTTGAGTAGCTTTGGTGAGCTTTCTGTGCCTAGGCTGAAGTAGAGACTGGCTGTATGGAAGCTCTCAGCAGCCAACAACTGCCTCTAGAGGTAGAGAAAGATGGCATAATTTTTCACAGGCTGTGCCATGGGTAATGGCGATGTTATACAAAGTGGTGACCAGTTGCCATCTCTGGCTGGTGAGTGTTGGCTGTTAAATGTCTCTGCATGGCATACTGCATGGAGCTAGGATCATCAAACTGTATGCAGGTGGATTGATTTTTTCATTTGCTTGACTACTAGGAAAAAAATTGAAGCACTGTAATTGAGATAAATGACAAAAAAGGAGATGCTATTACAAATATTATAAATAACCTTGCTTTTTTATAGATACTGCCAAATAGTAGAAGCATGTAGAAATAGAAATGTGAGTGTTTGATGCCTCTTGTAAGCTTCTGCTATTCTGCATTTCTGTGCTGTCGTTGTTTAAAGGCTAATGCTAAAAGACGAGAGGAATAGTTTTATTTCTTAGGCTAACTTCTTCTTGAATTTCCCCCCCCCCCCCAAATCTACGTAAAGTTTTAGCTATTGGTGTTTTGAGACTACTGCAATTGGAACCAGGTCAAGACAGCATTCTTAATGTGCATGTCAAATCTCTCAGATTCTGTTGTTTATTGAGTTCTAGTTGGAAAAAAAAAAATAAATGCATAGGCTTGCTACCAGACTTTCTTCCTGTGGAATGGTGTTTTCTGGCCGTGCAGCTTGCTTGTGCCAAGGGTTTCAAGAAGTGGCCAGGGCAGCCCACAAGATGATCTTGCCAATGCAGCATAACTCCTATTTTAGCTGAGCTCCCTCAGCCTGTGCCAGACTGTGTGGTTCCCCATTCCAATTGAGATAAGAGCTTGGGAATATAGCAACAGACCTGTGCAGTCATGTCCACGTGGGGGGACTGAATGGTTCATCTTTCTTGCTGGGCATGGCAACGTCCCCTCTGGAGACCCATATCGACCTGGGGAGAGGCTGAGGGAGCCGGATTCTGCTGGAGGTTTGCTTTGAGCTGCCACCCACTTTCATGGCCATTCAGCTAGCGTGTACTCCCTCATACCTGCCTTCAGCCTATTGCCTACTCTGCTCCGCTGCGGTATGTTGATGCAGGAGGTAAATGTAAGAGGTCTGATGAAAACTGGAGACTGAAGATGAGAAGTGACAGACGACATCTTCCAGAGTACCCTTTCTAGTTGTTGCTTGGGAATGGGAGGGTGTTGCTCAAATAATGTCTTTCCCCTTGTCTGTTCAAGGGCACCCGAAAAAGGGGAGGTTGTGAGTGTTCTTAACTATGGCTTGAAGCAGGATTATTGTGGTAAAGGTTTACTGTCTTTCAATATTTCAGCTGTTTCCTGCTCCAACACCATCTCTGGGCAGCTGAGATTTCAGTCATTTTTAAATACATTTCATGAAGATGCCTTTGGGATGCTTCCTGAGATTTTCTGGTAATTTCATTAAATAACTCTGCCGTTAGTTATCCCCAAATTTCATTTTGATTGACTTCATTAAATGGGCTTTGATTTTCTTGATATTTGAGTAGACAAAGCTGTTCCTGGCACTTAAAAAACCCTGAACATTTACAAGTTTGTAATTAAGTTTTATGGCAAGACTTGCAGTTGTTTTTCAGCTATTTGAGTATATGTACCTAGAACTGCTATCAGTGTTCTCCTTTTTAGCTCCATTATGTTCATTTCTATACTTAAAATTTTCTCAAAGTTTTCTCAGACACCTTGAATGTTGCTGTTTTAAGAGATTCCTTGGTTCATTTGGTAAAACTGAATTATTTTTGAAGTACATGTATGGATTTGCATAATTGGCTCTCTGGAAGGTATCTAATCTTTAGTGTTGTTCATGAACAGCACTTCGTACAATTTTGCCTTCAGTTCTGACTTGGAGCTTTTAGATAATGTCAGATTTACAATTATTAACTATAAAGTTAAGGAAATGTAAATTTTATGTGCCTAACAACAAACCTGAACTTTCTGAACTCCATGTTCTCGGCAAGTATGAAATTTAGTGAGTGGCTGTGGTGAAAGTGACAAGCTGTTACTAATGAAATTAAGAAAAAGTTAGCATGCTTCAGGCAAGATGATCATTTGGACTATTTTCATGGCTATTTGACAGTGTATATTTTATTTCTCTGGCAAGAGGTTGCATGTAATAATGGAGTTTGAAGCATCTTTCAGTTTTACCCCCAAAAAATTAACTTATGTAGGAGAAATGAAATGGAGGTAGGTAAATATGATTTTAAAAGAAAAAAAGTTTCTACAAACAAAAGAAAAAAAGACAAAATGATGAGGTGATGATTAAAAATGTAAATAGTAGCAGAGTATATTGTAGAAAGAAACTGCAGAAACGTAGATAAGAGTGTTAGAGGAAAAACAATGTCTTCTTTTTCCCCCTCACTGCTAGGTGGGATATACTCACACATCATAATGGCATGGGAAATCCCTATAGGGGAAGAAAAGCAGCTGGCTATAGTAAGATCTTTATTCTGGGAAAATTAAGAGAAACTAAGGGTCATATCGTAGTTGGAGAGAGAAGATTGTAGGCTGCAACTAGTATAATAAAATGAGGAAAAAAATCCTTTTAGTTTGGTTCTTTTTGTATTGTATTTGGGGAAGTCTCCATGAATTCATGTAGAATGCTATACAAGGGGGGAAAACTATTGCAAGTTTGCTGAAACTTCAATTTGTAGTGAGAAATACAACTAATAAATACTTAATGTGAAGCAATAGGTGTATCTTAATAACTACTCATTGAACACAAATACCATCCTCGCAATAAAAAGGATGTATTTTGGGGATAAATGGGGGAAAAAATAAATTTCTAATTATAAACTGCCTTCTGACCCTTGGCTTATTCTGGAGAGTATAGGTCACAGCATATTAAGGGAGACTAGGTTTACATCGCAGAAAAATGTACTTAACCACATAGATACTCTCGTGAGCTTTTGTCTTGAAAAATGTCTGTCTATGTATTATTACTATTATTCCTATCTTTTTGAAAAATTCCAAACCTTCCTGTGGTTTTTTAAAACCAAACTCTTGGAAATGTTCATACAGGACTATTGAGGTCTTCCAAGGGGGAAAATAGCTTTTATTTACTTGTGTCTTCACCTTTTTGTTTCTGATCCATGTTCCTGTAGAATAGTAGTCCTCCAGGACAGACCTTCCTCAAAGCAGTGGCCTATGTAAGCACTGGGAGCATCTGAGAATGATTCCCCAATTTTCTTGTTTTCCTCTACGGATATCTTGCATGTAAAATGCATGTATAAAAATGTATCCTAATGACTTCTGAAATTATTTATATAATAAAAATCCAAGAAGTACATACATAAATTGAAGAAGTCTATACATAGACAACATGGTAAACTTTTAATTACTTTTGACAGCTTATCAAATAGCAGGGGAATATTTTTGAAATGAGTTGGGTGATTACTATTCAGGCCTTTTCATCTTGAGACATGCATCTTGTTTGGGCAACAAGCAAAATATTTTTTTTTTTTTTTCCTCTTAGCTGTTATAATATGATCAGCTTTCCTCAAGACTGCCCCTATTCAGTAATTTTTTTGTTATCTTTTTCAGGAAAAATACTAGATATTAAATCAGACAAAAGGTGAGGCAGTATTTTTGCCTGGGCATTTATTAAATATAAATATTTTCATTCCCTGAATAAAAGCTAGAATTGAGAATGATGCAGGAAATTTGCTGAAGGATAGCAATGAGAACAGCAGTTTATGGACTAGAAATAAAATTTGTTTTAGGAAACAGGTTTGACTGTCTGTAAGATAAAACTGAGCCTATATGGATTATAGGAACTTGGCATTTTCAGGTTCCTACATGGGACGGTACCATTTTGGTGTTCCTATCTTGTCTACGTATTGTTTTGAAGTGCTGTCATAGTGTTTAAAACCCGGCTCCACTTTCATCCTTATCCCATTTTTCTGTTCTTCACCGTTCTGCTGAAAACATCCCTCTATATAGTACTAATTTAACTGTTGAGAATACAGATACAGTGAGCTACTATGCAATATTTCTAGTGTTTCAGGAATACGTTATTTATATATCGCTGACAAAAGTAGTGCATGAAACTTCCTTACTGATGGCTACGCAGCAGCATCCCTTCAGTCTTTTTACATTCATGCTGCAGGAATACTGCATGTTTAGGTAGTGTTATTGGAGAGACTTTATGTTGCAGTGCATTGTCCTTATGTATTTAAACTGCATGTACTTTTTAAGTCTCTGCCTGCATATGCCTCCCTCCCTCCTTAATTCTTAGAGAAAAATGATTTGACGGATAATGAAGATGTTAACCATTACACTTTTCAATACAAAAATACCCGAAAGGTACTTTCTTATCTTTGTACAAAACCTCTCCTATAACCTGTTCGTTAGTGGTATTTACTCTGTTACTCCATGAAACTCAGCCAATAAAAAGAGATTCTGCATGGCTTGATTGTCAATATCATCATAAAATTAATCAAGAGTATTCATATGAATGAGAAAAAGGTATATTTAACCTGTGTTCCTCCACAAGAAAGAGACAAACAATCAGTGGTCAAATTTTGTATATTCTTCCAGAACCATGAAGGTACATTCTTGTGATGTTCTCTAGACCTGCGAAGTATCTTGTCCTTTTGGAGCTGAATACCCAGTATTGTTTTTTTGAAAAAGCCAGTGCAATGTTAGGATTTATTAGGAAAGTAGAAGAAAACAGAACATCGTTATGATACTGAATGATTCCACGATGTGCCTGCGTGTTCAGTATTTGGGCCAATTCTAGTCTCTCTCTTGAAAAAAAAATGTAGTAGAAATGGGGTAGATTCTTAAAAGGGCAGTGAGTATGACCAAGTGTATGCAATGACTTCTGCACAAGGAAGGACTAAATTGGCTTCAAAGGACTCTTCATGCTGAAAAAAAGGGAGCTTATTTTAGAACGCTATAGAATTGTAAGTGGCATGGAGAAAATGAATAGGGGAGAAATGTTCTCTGTCTCATTTAAGAAAAGAACAAGAGGAAATAAGCCAGCTCTTGCTAGTTTCATTTAAAGCAAACAAAAAGAACTACAGTTCAGTGCATAAACTCCTTGCTGCAGGAAGCTGCAGATAATAAAAGTTGACATGGGCTTAAGGTATGTGGAGAGTTTCAAAGAAAAGAAATCCATGAAGCACTCTCTTAAAAAATGAAAACAAAGCCCACACAAACCCCCCAAACAATGAAGCAAACAAAACAAAAAAACCCCACCACCCTCCAAAGAAACTCGCAGCATTTTGGTCTTTGAAATTCACAAACTGTTGGAGACAGAGAGAATATTCTAGGTATATGTGCTAGATACTTGCTCTGTTTTGAAACTCTTCCATTCCTCCAGTCTACTTTTGTTGTTGTAGACATGCTAGATGGACCTATGTTATCTCTTACGCTTTTGTGGTCTATTAGCAGATAGAAGAAAGTTACTTTTCTGTATTTTTTTATTTTAAAATAATACTTTGTGAAGTGTTTGCGTATATACATATCTAAAGATATCTAAAAATATGTTCATCACAACCAAATGTTATAGAATGCAGTTCAGTTTAAAGTAATATAGCAGGATAGGAAGCTGGTTTCCTAGATTCTGCACTTGTAGCAATGGTAAAATTGTTGCTACTCATATGAAGATATGTACAAATCTGTTTTGGACTTTATGGAATTGGTTTTAAGGCTTTATGGTTTAATTTTGTGTATATATATTTTTTTGAGTAAAAACTATAAATTTGATAGTATATAGCAAATACATTTCAAAGAGCATATGTTTATTGAAAACACAAGTGATTCCGCCTATTCCATTTGTATAACCCCTGCTTTTAAGTAACGCTTGGTAGAAGACTTTAATAGTATAATTTATTTTTTTCTTTTTCTGATATGCTCTGTCAATGCACTTCTGTTGTTACTGGGAGAAAGAAAGCCTTGTCTTTCAGTTTCCCCCAGCAAAGTTGTACAGACATGTAGCAAGGAAACCCTAAAGATGTCATGGATGTTTTCTTAAGGGAGATGCTTAGAGAACTGTTTTGGCAGTGCTGCAGATGTGCAGGTATGAGCAACACAATTCCTGGTGTTGCTGAAACTGGCCTCTTTGCAGACCTCTGGTGCAAGGGCTATTTATCAGGAAGGCAGCCCAGCAGGTTGTGCAAAAGGGGCAATCTCCCAGTCACCTTCGAGTGATAATAAAAGCACATAAAGGCATTATGTACTTTGCCTGTGAAAACCATTAGGGTCCTGCATGATTTATTGAAACAGTTTATCTAAATCATCATTGCAAATTTTAAGGATGAAAATTTGTCAGCGGGTCCTGCTTTTGCGTTTCAGTTATTTATAGATTCCCACTGAGTGTCTTGAGCTATGCACACAGAAATCGTCTTTGCTATAAAAAGGACCAACTGATTCCTTCCCAAGAGGCTTTTGTGTGGTACAAAGTACCAAAAAAAAAAAGTTTTTGCTGATAGTACACATTGGTGATATTGCATAACTTAAATTTCTCCTGCTGCTTGACGTTTACCTACCCAGAGTGTATCTCAGGGTATGCTTTGTCATTGTGGTGACATTTTTTTTTTTAATAAACATGAGTGTGTTAAATGCAAATAACTACATTAATGTGACGTTATTGCTGAAATTTACACACATAAAGTCAGAAAATTCAGCATAATGATTCCCACAACTATCATAACTTTCCTCCTTTCTTATGTGAGATGTACTGTTTTCTGTTACCCTCCATAAGCACGTGTGTCTTGTTAAACACTGGATGTTTCACTGGCTGGACCAGTGCCTTTCTCATATACGGCTTTGGATTTTGCGAAGATTGTAATTGTGTTATAATTTCCTCAGCAGTAGTTTAATGTCAGTGAAATAAATACAGTGAGAAACCAAGACCCTTCAGTCTAAAATCTCTCTCTTTCATCAAAGATTCTTTTCATCTGAATGGGGAAGTGTCAGGGACTGAAACTGCGCAGGAGTCCCAGCTAAGGGGGGGGCACTCATCAGACCTTCAGTGCAAACCAAGCACAATAAAGCAATTTTTATTTTTTTACCCCCAGGGCACGTTTTGACTTCACATAGTTCACCTTTATATAATTAAAAAGCATCTCTGCTACAGGTATTCTGCAGCTCCACAGTGTTAGGCTGTTGCAGCATATGCCAGTAAGGAGTTTTCAGTTGGCACTAGGTGAGATCAATTAACAAACCACAAAAGCTCTCGAGTTAATTTAGTTGAACCTAAATGAACAGTTGTGCCAGATTATCTACGTTGTCAGGAGGGTATAAATCTTTTCCTGAGAAAAGCTGTATCAGAAATCTTTTCAGCCAGCATTACTACAAAATCTTGGAAGTGACAGTTTGATATATTTCCAATTACTTCCAGTTACTTCCAATATTTAGCTTGTTTGCGAGAGAACTGCAGGGCTGGGAAGATAGGTATTGATGTATCCAAAACTTTTTCTCAGAACAATGCCAACTCTTTGGAAACAGGATATAACCAGCACGAAGTGAGTGACTGCAGGAACAGCAGCTGCTTTTGTTTAAGTATAATATGTGTTTTTATGTACTTGAGTAAAGCAAACCAAAAAATGCATTAAATGCAAGAAGCACGGTGTATTTACGCTCTCAGGGGCATTGTTTGCTTTATTTCATACATAAATGTCCTTCTAATTGGCAAAGAACACAGTGTGGCTCCGTAACAAGAATGTCGTTTTAAGGGCAGGCCCACAAGGCAAAAAATCCTTTAGTGCTATTATTAGCAAGACTTCTAGCCAGTAGCAGAGGATTGTTAGGCAGTCAGCAAGTGTCCACAGGCAACTTGTTACAGTGGATACCCACAAACCTAGCATCAGTTGTATACTTTAGCCCTACACCCTGCAGTATTTAGGGTAGTCTTCGCACCCTTCAAGGTGGCATCTCCAAAGGCTTCCCTGCAGGGCAGCTGACAAGTGTTTTGGTTTCCTATTTCTTCATTGTTCTTTTTTTTTTTTTTGCCTTCCGCTTTTTTTTTTAAATATCTATATACCTACTGTAGGTTTATATGTATGCACTTGCAGTCAGTTTGCTCAATTAATCAAGTGTTTTGGTAATTGGCCTGGTATTCAGTCTGAGAGCTAGCCAAACCACTGTAAAGCTTCGTGTTTCACAGTGTGTATTTGGAGTTGTCTGTGTATGTAGACTTGTAAAAAATAATCTAGTGCATGGTGCATAATGCTCTATAATGCGTTTCACACGTGGAAAACAAACACAAGGAGCTTTATTGAGCATCCTCTAAGTAATTCATTCTTGAGCTAAGGCATTTTATCCTAAGAGTGATTTTCTTTTAATAATTTAGGGGAGTCATTTGAAAGTTCTTTCACCTTAATGACTTCTGTTGGTGGGACAAAGCTCCAGTGTCTTCAGCATTCTGTGCCTAAACCTGCCGTCTGCTGAGGAGCTGCCAGGTACACTAACTCTTGTCAACAGAGATTTGTTGTAAGAGAAGCTGCCTTCTTCATAAGAAGGTTCAGACTGAGCCTTGACACTTAATCTAAATACTGAAGCTACAGGGATTTTCCTGGAGGTAATTTTGAGTGATTATTAGTTGATTAAAGTAGTTCTCTATGTCAGTTTCAATCATGAATTGGCCTTATATGTGTCAGAGTCAGAGTTTGTCGTGCTGATGGATATTAGTGTGCAACTGAGTGTTTTTCACATAAATTGGAAAGAACAGTTTGGTAATCCCCTTTTATAAGCTGTAACAAAATCCCTCAGAGTAGCTCTGCAAACATGTCCATCTAATGCAGTAGCACTAAGCAGCTAAAAGTTAAATACGCTTTTCACCTTCTGTTTTTGTAAGGTAGACTGTCATGTGTGTCAAATCTTTTGTGTGTGACAAGCTCATTTAAATATTTATAGGCATTCTCTGATAATGAAATTTTAAATGTGTCAAAAATGTAGTAACGACAGTTGGATATTCGTCCTATTGACTATAAACAGAAGAGCTGATTGTAGCAAATACTAAGTTATGTTGAATTTGCTGTACTGAAATCCGAAGTATGTTTCATTTCTAAACCTATAATCACAGCAGTAATGAGCTCCTGTGCCAAGTACATCGTGCTTGGATTTGTAGCAAAAGACAGGTCTCACTGTCGCTTTCTGCCAGCTTTGCCTCTTCTTGCTGTAAGCTCTTCTACTAGATCATCTGTACGGTTTGCCCTGAAAGGTGAGGCTTCAACCCTTCATGAAATTTGACTGTCCTTTCTGAAAAGCTAATCTATTTCATTGGGATCAAAATAGATATTAAAATATTTTAATATAAAACTAGAAAGAGGGTTTACTAGTTTGATATGAGTGCAGGAAGGTGCATTCAGTTTGGAAGTAAATAAAAATTAATTTTTTGTCCTCACTGTACTTTTGTAAAATTAGCAACACTGTGATAAGTAATTAATTCAAATAAAATAAGACTCTCATTTGCAAATCATGTATGAAAATTGTTTTTTAATTTCAGGACTTAGCATACAGTAGGAATTCTAATTTCCAGGTGTTTCTCTTCAGGTTTCTTTTGTGAGCAGTTACCATTAATTTAGAATCTGGAAAAGTGACCGTGTAGTAATCACGTTTCCATCTGTATTAAATTTATCAACATGCTTACCTGCCAGTTCTTGTTTAGTTAGATTTATTGAAAGTTTCATATAGCTTGATGTGGTTTAGCTAACACATAATTTGGATAATTCATAAGTTTGTTTCCTTTTAATCTTGAAAAGCTGGTAATTGGAAGGGCATGTCAGAAAAGATTAGTGTATAACTTCATGGATCTACAACTTGCAAAGACATTACGTGAGGAGCCTGCTGGGGCTGTGTCACATCACTAGGAGATCTGGCATAGGAGGGTCTCTTGTCTGTGAATCCTTGCATGAGGGAGTAAAACCAGTAGGGCTTCCTGAGGCCAGCCATCTGGCATGTTGACTTGGACTCATGTACACGGTGTAGAAGGGAGATTCCTGGAAAACCATTGCTGGTTTACGGCCTCCTCCTGGAATTTCCCATTTTCTGGCTCTTTTGGGGTTGCAGTGCATGTTTCGTGTTTTCACAGTTGTGTGCCAAGCTCTGATGTGCAGCCTATAGAATCGGGGAAGGTAGCCATCCATTCTATGCATACTGGCCTTCTCCAGGGAAGCCTTGGTGATTTTTTTTTTTTAATAGATCAACATTAACACAGCATTTCTATGCCCCCATTTTTCCAATTTCTTGGTTTTAACTTTCTTTAAATTCCTGTTTGTCATTGTTTTTCCAGGCTTATGTAAAGTTCAGGTAACTGCATTGATAACTCCAGAGATACATGAGTAAGATTCTGCTTGTCATATAAGGATGGAAAATAAAACCATTTAGTTCTTTCACTGTTCTTGTTGAGTAATGCACAATTCTTTATTTTTACATCATATTAAAGGTTGTGTTAATTCGGTCTTTTTATTTTTTCTGTGTCTCTGTACATTTGCTCATTTGTGCTGTCTGTAGCTCTTATGAATTCTTTACCCTGAAGTTTCTGTGGGAGTGAGTAGCAGGAAGATGATTCAGTTTTTTACGCTTGTGTCAGCTGACTATTAGATATTCAGTAAATTTGGCTTCTCCATTTTCATGTTTTCCATTTTATATGTTTACACATGAATGATATTTGCCAGTTTTGACAGAGGGAAAGGAAAGGCTGAAACTCCTCTGCTGAAAGTTTCTTAAGTAACACTCCTCTCTTTAGCTTAAAAGCTCTTTATGTGCTTCTGACTTATTATCAAGAAGCAGTAGACAGGAAGTTGATGGGGGAGGGAGATTCTTAAGAGGATATCAAGTCTTTTATGGCACTTTTATAAGTTTTAATAGATTTTGGTACATTGCTTAGTAAAAAATGATAAACCGGGTTCATGGTGTTCACAAAGGTTCTCTGTATTTCTGTGTTCAATTGTCCTCCAGCTTGTATTGTAGACTTGAATCTTCTACTGACTAAAACTTTTAATAGCTGTTTCTTGTTCAGTGAATGTTAGGGAAAATTGAGATTTCTGGATGCATTGACTTCTAGATATCCACACAGTGAATTTCCAAAGATTAATTTCATTTAAAGCAGAGTTAAATATTGCCTCTTTTCTGAAATTAAGGTACTACAATACTAGGTACCTTAAAAAAAATCTTCTTCTTTTGTATATAATGGACAATACATGGTTTAGACAAAGGAAGGAAATGTGGGGCACCGACGCATTTACTGGTTAAAATGCACAGTGGTTAAAACTTAAATTTTCATTGAATATACACTCATAATCTATTTTCCTCTCCTTCCCCTCGTACCTCCTGCACAATCCCTGCACTATGAGTTTGAATACAGTGCTGTGGAGAAATACTGTTGTGTAGTTTTGGTTTCTTTTTTTATCTTTTTTTTTTTTTAATTAATTGTGTTTATATATGAAGAAAGCAAGTATTCCTTTGCAAGTATTGGCCGCCTTTATTGGCAAGTGGTGATGGAGACATATATAGACATATTTAGGGGAGACTGATCCAAGGAGGTGCCTTTGAAGCAGCTGTACTTTACATCTGTGATGGTTCTGCTTTATGCCAGCTTTGGGGTCACTGACCAGTGAAGGATGCCAAAGTCATTCTGAATCTTTGAAATCGTAATTATTTGAAATAGGATTAGGAAGAGGAAGAGAAGAGTCAAATGGAAAACTGCATCAATTTCTGTAGGTTGATTCTTAAAATAAGATAAATGAAGCATGAGATCGTGTTGTGTGCAGGAGTAATATTTATCTCTTTCTGCTCTTCTGTTCTGGTGGTGTTGCTCTCCCCTCAGACCGGTAATTTGCGGCCGTTGTGTGACCAGATGTGGCAGTTTCATGTGGAGAAGAGAATTGGATACAGCTTTCTGCTCAGGCATAAAGGGGTTTTCAAAATTGCCTTGAATATTCAACCAAATTGAGTAAGTGGTTATATTGGTTAGACAGATAATAGCAAAGCTGCTTTAATAAACTGGCTCTTTTTTATCTTCTCCCCTCTGCCCCTCTGATGTCTTTATCATAAAAGATAGTAAGTGCCATTCCGTTGGTCTGGAACAGTTACATTTGTGAGATAATACAGTTGGCTTCTCAGTTTGTTTGCGAAAGTAGGCAGTATCGTACTGGGAGATGTGCTTTACCTACCTGTATCTCTCAAGTGGTGAGTGAGTGAAGAGGGCTGTAATTGATTTAGCAAGTGTGTGCTTTCAAATACAGCTATTTTTCATTAACAGTGAATAAATGGGAAAGGAAATTACTTTTATTTCTCATTGTATCATTCTGTTCAGCATTATAAGCTTACTTTCAGGTATTCTTTATGTCTGAGTGTGCAGATTTTTGCAGCAAAACAATCTATTGGGAAGTTAGTCAATTCAGATGTACCTCTAGGAAACACAGTTGTTTGAGACTTTATTTTAAAATAAAACTTCAATGTTTTTTCAACAAGATGTTAAAAGGTTTGATGTAATTTGGTTTTATTTATTAGACTTATATTTAGATGTTCTCACTGTTTGCATTCTGAAACTATAGTTTTTTATCACAGAAATCTTTGTGTTCTCAACACAAGATAATCTTCCCAGTTTCTCTCCTGACTTGCCAATATGTATGCAGTTTGAAAATGTTTCCATACAGAATATCTGCTGCTAATGATATTTTATAGGACAGAAGGTTTGAGCTATTGGCCAGAGGAAGAGTAAATGCCTAACACATGGTCTTCTTGCAAGCTGTTGTTCTGACCACCTTGCTGTACTTCCTGACCCCCAAGCCCTGAAGAAATGTGCAGAAATAATTACAAAGACTAATCCTTCAAAAACTGGGCCTGATTCTTGAATATATTAAATCTACCTTGTTAGAATTTAATTGGTTTGTTTTTGCATTAGCATAATATTAGAGCAGTGTACCGTCAACATGATATTGGACAAATCTCTTGCAGAGATTCAGTGACATTTGTCTACCAAACTGATGAGATTTGCTTATTCATTTTTTTTTTAAAGTCCAGAAACCCTCAACCCAACCAAACTCCAAACACATTGATTTTTCTCATCTCTTTACATATACTACTTAGACTTGTAGATCTCAAGGAATTCATAAATAATTTGGACTTTTTTCTTTACTCATTGTTTCAACTGAAGGTGTGTAAAACAGCATGATACCATGGATACTAATTTGTTTTTTTATCATAAATCTGTGAAGACAGAGTAACTGTTTCTTCCCAGCTCTTCTGCTATTCTAATTATGGAGATGTTTTCCAAAACCAACAGTTGGCTTCTTTTGCTCATCCTAGAGGCTTGTTACCTATGTTGTCTCTTTTAATGCTGTATTCAGTGCTTTATATAAAGTGAAGATACTTGGAATAGGTTTTGATGCTTATCTCCTGCAACAGACCCGATAAGTCAACTGTTCAGGCTGAGGTCACTTGTCTTCAGCTTGGAGAAGAGAAGGTGACCTCATTTCAGTCTACAACTTCCTCATGGGGGGCAGTGAAGAGGGAGGTGCTGACCTCTTCTCTCTGGTGACCAGAGGACACGAGGAAATGGAATGAAGCTACATCAGGGGAAGTTCAGATTGGACATTAGGAAAAGGCTCTTCACTCTGAGGGTTGTTGATCACTGGAACAAGGTCCCCAGGGAAGTGGTCATACCACCAAGCCTGTCAGAGTTCAAGGAGCATCTAGACAATGCTCTTAGTCATGTGGTTTAGTTTTATGCAGTCCTGTGGGGAGCAAGGAGTTGGATTCGATCGTCCTTATAGGCCCCTTCCAACTTGATATATTCTATGATTCTAGTTTGCATAGAAATGGAGAGGACAGTGGTCATTAATATTATTCTAATGAGAAAATGGCAATACTAAGCATATTCTAATATAACATTTGCAAACTGAGAATCTAAATACATGTAAAAAGGTTGCAGCTTTTTGAGGACAAAGGACAGATATATTGCAGGTTCATAACAAAACAAATTAAAAATTTAATGTAGTAGTTTTATTTATCTGCAAACCAATGTTTTTCTCAATATAAACTGGTCAATATTAGCTGTTCTTTAAGAAAACAAGTATAATGTGCAAATGTAAAATAAGCCAAGTTAAATATTTTCAGTGAATGCTTCTTACTTTGTTCATGTAATCTGAAGAGAATTAATATTTTAAGCATTGTAATTTAAACTGATCTAGTTACTCAGAAAAACCTTTTGAGAGGAATTCTACTCCATGGTTGTTTATCATTCTCTTTGTAGAACAACAGTCTGCCTTACATTTTCACAGGCAAGTTCAGTAGATTTCATTGCAAATAGATTCTTGTTAATGGCTAGGATACCTGTAATGACTGTATATAGCTTTCATACAAACACTTTGTATTCCTTGTGTCTTCTGCAAAGTAATGTGATTTATTAAAATGTAGCAATGTCTAAAAGCAGGTTTGAAAGTACATTTTACTCCACTTCCAAAATGTCTTATTTACTAGTTGTCTTTAATTAGAGTAATTTCTCTGTGGTAAGTCATAAAAACAGAGTGGGAACGTAATCAAATCATTTTGAAACACTGTATGTGTTTCAGTTATATTGATTGAAATCCTGATAATCAAACATACTACTACATACTTGCAAAGTGTTCTGCAGTTCATAAGATCACAGGATGCCTGAGGTTGGAAGACTCTTCCCACCCCACCCTAATCGGGTATTTATACAAATTGATGAGATCCCCTCTGAGCCTTCTCTTCTAAGTTTACTTTTTTTCTCCTATTTGTTCATCTGTGGCCCCTTTTCTTACAGTTACATCTTGGTACCTTATAGTGGTACGTGGAGATCTCAAGGGATATTTCTGGAAACTTTCTTGTCAGATGTATCATGTAAATCTAAATCCTGAATTGACAGGTAACAATATGTTCAGGTTCCTAAGCATAGATCGATGAATAGTGACAACATGGTTAAAAATGCTGAAATTGTTCTAACTGAAAAAAAAAATCTGAAGGAGCTGTCTGGCTGTCAGAGGTTGAGCTTTAATCCTGCAAGTCATTTCAAGAGCACTGTGTTTCTGTTGTACTTATATGAATGATGCTGAATGAGCTATATGATGGGATCCCTTTAAATTACTAGATCAATGGTAGCCCTTTCCATTTCCCGTTGAGGTCCATTAGATCACTCTCTAAGTGAGTTAAAACGAGTTGAAGTGAAAAAATATGATCAATGCCTAAAAGAAAGATTTCTTACCAGTTTTTTTTTTGAGATGATCAAATGCAATTCAGGTTTGTACTACCTCTTCATTAGAAGCCCATTATCCCAAATTTAGGACTTGTCCATACAGAAAGCAAAAGCAATAATAAAATGTGCATTTATTTCTTGCACTCAGAGGATGCGTATTTGCCTCCATTACCAAGAGCACCGAATAGTTTCAAGGTCCCATCGTTCAAAATACTGGCAAATGGAGGGGGGGCCAGGGGGGAAAGGCATTGTACATAATGTTGTTAAAAAAGAAATAAAAGCAAATGAGTATGAACTCTGTAGTGCCCTAGAGTTGTTATTCTTGCTTCTGCTTTGGATATATTGGAGCTTCATTGGAAGAGAGTTCAACCTTCAACCAGCGTGCTCAAGCATGATGACTCCTTAGCCTTTTTGCAGGCATTGTAATTAGTCCTACAGAAACATATGGGTATAGTTCTTGCCTTAGAATCTGTCAGCAACCAAAATTGTAATTATAACTGCATACTATACTATAAGCAAAATACATGATAGCTCATATTTTAGCTTCATGCAGTGCTTTACTACTGCTTCCTTACTAAGATATGGATACACCTGCCAACTATAATTTTTTCAATAGTCTGTTTTTGGGTGGTGGTTTTTTTTGGCAAACAAATTTTCACTCCATCAGTTGACCATTTACTACTTGTCCAGGGATGCTTGTACATCACACAGCTGATCAGAGTTGTTGCTGTCTAGAGAAACTCAGGATCAAATACCTGTAAGAGCTGGATTTACGTGTCATCTAAGTTGAGCCTCCCCTCATACTGGATTCACTACCCTGATGAGGAGCGGATGATTTATTCATGTGCTGCAATATGTTCCTGTCAGATTTCCTCTGCACTCACAGTTCTGCTGTGCAACATGTGAAGGTTAAGTCCAATGCAACTTCAGTTCATATAATTTACGGCATAGGTGCTGCATGGCTAATGCATTAAAACATCTATATAAGCCTGCACGTGTGTGTACTGTACGCCAGACTCTTATTTTTGCGTAGCTGTCCTCCTCAGATTCAGAATGTGAAATAGTATTTTGAAATTTCCTTTTTTTATATGTTGGAAATTCCATTGGAAGTCTGGTCTCAGGTAAACCAAAGCCCAAACTACCTTTAGTTTCTAAATTTTGTATCTTTCATGTTAACTACATTTACAACATTAAAACTTCTGGGAAAGTACACAGATAGTCACTAAACAAAGATATGGCTCTGAAAATCTACAAGTATGTGTTTAAAAAAAAGTGTTAAATTTTAAAACAATAAACCAATAACACAGCTGTCAATTTAAATTTAACCACAATCCCTGGTTCACTTTTTCATGTTCTTTTATATAGTTCAACATGGTGCACAGTGGAAAAGAGGGAGTGCAGCAGCCCACAGTACCTGTCACTCATGTTTTGCATTGATTTTTTTCTTTTGTTCATTCTTTTCTCCTCTGCTTTTCATCCCATCCTGCTGCTGTAGTTGTCATGCTGAGACTTTATGCTTTCCAATACCTTTACCTGCTGAATGCCTGTGTATAACTTTTGTACCCAGCTGTGGTGAAAGCATGTGCTATTAAGATACAGAGGAAAGGTGAGGCTTCCTTGCTGGGGCAAACCTTTAAAAAAACAGAAACAGTATAAAGAAAGAAATACCTTTTTGCAGTCATTAACGATGTTTTAGGTGGGTGGGGTTTGTTGTTGTTTTGTTGTTTTATTTGACCTTCACTGTCAATTATATCTTCCTTTGGGAATTTGTTTCAGCATCACAGTCCTAAGTTGAATCTAATTGTTGGGAGAGATTTTACTTCCATACACTCTGTGAATGAGTTCTTGTTCGCCAAATTTTGTTTTCACTGCAATGCTAAGTTCTTTTTTTGCAAAAATATAACAGGGAAATATGATGAATTTTTTGATACATGATGTATATCTGTTGAGTGACTGAACAGCAAGATAAAAGGGAGGTAAATCTTTCATGCAAATCTCGAGAATGAATGCACTGTACTAATAGTATGGCAAGAAGTGTTTGTAAAACCATATGTACTCAAGATATAGCCCATAATACAGCCTAGTTCTAGTGAACTTTGACAGAAGTATGAAGAAAGGAGACTTAAAAGACCCTGATCTGGAATACAAATAGAAGAAAAAGCCCTTAAACTGTGATGTGAGGAATTCCTACAAATATATTTTCTGTCCCCAGAGAAGGGCAAAATGCCCTTTCTTAGCAGATGCCAAAAAAAAAAAAGGTTTGTTCTTGACTATGGTTTAGCCTTTCATTTTAGAACGATAGTCTTTTGGACAATATCAATCATTTAGCGTGCTAATTGCACATTCAGCTTGCGATCTATTCTAATGTTTGTATTCTTCAGCCTAAACCTTCAGCCTAACTAGCTTTTCCCTGTCTTGTATTTGTGTGAGTCATGATTTCCATTCCTGTCTTATGGAATCTTCTTCTTAACAGGCTTTTCTCCACCATGTCAATTTAATTTTTAATTTTGAATTTAATCTTTGCCTCTGATGTGCTTTCCATCCCTTCATGCTTGATGTAATCTACCAGTTTAATAAGTATATACTTCATTCTATCATCCATGAAACTAATGAATAATATTGGACAGAGAACACATCCCAGCAGAGCCTGCAATACCTCTTTCTCATTTGGAGAAATCGTTGACAGTTACAACTTGGTCACTGTTTTCCTATAACTTTAGTATAAATCTCATAGATGTTTCATTTAGAGTATTTTTTTCAAAAAATATTTTTTCAAAATTTACCTGGGAAAAATAATGGAAAATGGTGTCAAATGACTTTAAGTCAAGAGTTAGTGCCTGCTTTTCAGAGCTCAGCCTCTGACAATTCTTTCATAGTCGTTCAGTGAGTGAAGGAGCATTTTTTTTGTGCTCTCGCTAACAAGCCGTTCTCAAATCAAGGCACAGACACTAGATTGTTGTAGTGTTATGAATGTTACTAATTTCACTGTATAAATATTCTCTCCATACAGACCAAGGCTGATTAAAACTTACTTGTGCCTCCTATATCATGGCAATGCAAAGCACTGTGGAGAACTCCCCACAGGTCTATGTATTTCCTTTCAAGCCTGCCTTGGTTGTTGGTGCAGGGATGTGCTGGAGACCCTTCATGGCAAAGTGGTGGCTTGGCTCAGCTCCACAATCCTTTCTGAGCATTGAGGGCTTGGAGCAAGTGATCAAAGTGTTATAAACAGTCTAGTATCAGTATGTAAACTGATCTGAGCACTCCCGCACTGCATACCTGTAAGTTCTTGCTGTGCCTGGACTGGCTTTCTAGCTGGAAATGATTCCTCGCTTCAGACTAGAACTTGTTTCGCAAAGCCCTGTCCCTTCATAGGCCTCATAGTCTGCTGACTGTATGCTCTGGGAACAAGCTCTACTGTTTCCAAAGTCCTCATTAGAATGTCCCACTGCAGAAAGGACATGTGAAATTCAGGTTGCAAAGCATGTTAGGTTATTCCTTCCTTTCCAGTTGTTAATTCCAGTTGTATTATGTCAATTATTAAAGCAAATGAGCAGAGTGTTTAACTGGAGTTTTAACTGAAGGGATTTGTTCGGTGTCTAGTACTATAACTCTTCGCTTCCTTTCTCGCTGTTTCTCTTTTTAAATACTATTTTTATTAGTTTCTGAAAAAGACAGTATATATTTATGCTTAGTATTTAAATTTTTCCTTGCCAAGCAAGTTCACAAGAAGCAGTTCAGTTTCTTGTAAGATAAAGGTGATATACTAAGGTGAGTAGAAACTCCATGATTGGTGCAGTCTGTTAGATAAACTGCACAAATTGCGTGAATACAGGACCATACCATTGGGTAAGGCCAGGGAGAAGTGTGCACCACAGCAGCAAGCATCTGAGTGTTCTCTACTCCAAATATTAGCCGAATTTATGAATACTCTGATGAAACAGGTGCAGTGCTTCCTGTACGTAATGACGGGTTGAATGTTGCCTACACCATTGAAAGTCTCCTTTGAACACCTCAATTCTGTCCAGAAAAATACATGTGTGAATGCAGTAGACCTTTAGGTTACCAAAAACTACTGTTTAAGGATCAAAAAGAAAAAAAAGAAATGGCATACATTAAAATCTCCCTTGTTAGAAGTTTTGTCCGAAATTATGCATTTATATATAGTTCCTTCAAATAGAATGACAGACATTGAAATCACCATTATGTATCCTAAATATCCACTTTCTTCTATTAGATACGATCTTTGTGATCCATTTCTTAATAGCACAAAATAATCCCAGTAATAAAAAAAACACTTTATTATGAACATGCCTTTCATTTCCTTGTTGACAAGTGGCATGCATGAGATTACACAAAATAGTTATTGTTCATATACACAAAGATGTGGACATAACTTCTCTTTTTTTCATATCTTAAACTGTTTATGCTTCAAAGGTTAAAAAAGAATCAAGATACTGTGTGAAATATGATGTATAAGCTGATGTGATTATGATATATTATAAAGTGTAGAAAGCTACTTCCAGACACCTGCCTGTATTTTAACACGGGCAACCACATTTTGCCTATGTAACTTCTTCTTGCAGTTTTGTTTAGACACTGTCTACTGTTTTATTTGCAAGTGCAAGTTCTTGGCTTTCCTTTCTAGATTTTAATGAAACTAGGAAATTGTGGTAAATTATAATCACTTTACAATTAAGAATAGGGCTGAAAAAGAAGCTTTTCTTTCTGAGGTAGGACCAACTCACTACCCCTTAGAGATACAAAGTTATTAACATGCTAATGATTTTTTTTATTATTCTGACCAAGTTGTAGCCAGCACAAAAATTGCCAGCAATTGATATTCAAAAGAGTTTTTGAATTACTAAGTGGAAAATTGAAGAGGAAATTGCTGTTTTACAGTAGAGTGAATCTTTGATTAAATGTTACATAGAATCATTGGTTTTACACTCCATACCTTTTTGGTAACACATTTCAGAAGGTATTGTGCTAGTACAAACACTATACTCCTTACATGAATGTGTTTTTTGGGAACGTGGCTAATATTGTACTCTCTGGGTCACTATTCCCACTTTAATAATCACTTCAGATCCTCTCAAAAAGAGGAAGAACAACAAATACTTGCCACAAGGAAGAACAACGCAACCCAGGCCTATGTCTCAAGTGACTGTATTATTTTCAGTAGAATAAGAAGGAACTTGAGGAATGAAACAACCACCCAAATTCTTTGTTGCAGGAGAACTTGTATCACACCTGTATCTGCAGGATTATACTGCAATGTACGGTTAAATTTGCCTAAAGCTTAGTAATTTTCTCTTATTTTTATAGCTTTCTTTTGTCACAGTTTTAATATGATTTCGTCTGAATTTATGGTTTGGGGGAAGAACCCTTCCTGGTTTTTTGATTGGTTGGTAAATAATTAGTGGAAATGTATTCTGAAAAGGCAGAAAAGGGTCCCTTGCTCTTTGGGATGTTTCAATCTATAGTGCCAAGACAGAGGACGAAATGCCTGTCCTTGAAACTTCCTGCTAGAATACTGTGTGTTCAATAACATGCATAAAACAAGTGTTATGATTGCTGTGAAGTGCTTATGTGGAAAAACTGATATTTGCTGGGGTATATTGGATGTCTCTGAAATTTGAATAATATGACTTAAATTTCTTTTGATCCTTTTTGTCGGCCTTTAGTGTGGATTTAATGTATTTTAAATCAAATTGCTGCGTTCAGAACAAGCTCTTTAAAGACTTTTATAATGAAATGCTATAGCAATTGAGTTGAGTTTCAATATGAAACAAGCCAAGCCCAAGGTCACCAACGTTTGTGAACCTGGACTGAATTTAATATACTCTCCCTATATTCTTTTTTATGTTTTTGATTTGTAAAGAATTCCTAAATCAAATCAAAACTCTGAAGATGTGAAACCATAGAAATTAATGTTAAATGGATGCTGAACCCCAAACTTCTGAGTTTCATTTTCTGAAGAAGGTTGGTGTTCACCAGCTCTGGGGTTTTCCCACTGATTTGCAGACTTTCACATATGCAGTAAACGTTGATTAGTGAATTCTAGATGAAGACATAATTAAACTTTTGGAGAGAGTGAGCTGTTAGTGCTCTTCCACCTCAGTCCTTGTCTCTGACTTGGGGTTCTGTTATAGAAAAGCAGAAGTTAGGAAGCTGGCATGTCAGATTATTTGCTGCTGATGTCACTGCATGTCTCTCCTCGCCGTTCTCTAGGAGATTTGAACTTTATGCCTCTGTTGGGAAACCTGCATGTCATCCTCTTCTGTCAAGTAACCATATTTGAAACAGTCTCTCTAGAAGCAAGCAGAGTTGCTGTTTCTGTAGAAGAGATGCTTAGCGCAATGGTGGTATTGATTTATGAGGAGTTCAGACAACAGACATTGGAAATAGTGCATATGAATACAATTAAGATGAGCCCAATTCAAATTCTTCACTAGAGTAGAAACAACAAATATCATTTATAAGAATAACTTTATTTCTATTGGAGGCCTAAAGTAATTAAGATTGGAGGAACTCCTGCTTGTAGTGCTATTATTAGGAGGAAGATTGTTTGCTCTGTGTATGTGTGGGGTGTGTGTTGGTCTTTGGTAGATGACATTGACAACATTGTGAGCGGAGTTTAGTGTACGATGGAAAAGACTGAGAGGAGGTCAAGGAATGACTCATCTACCAACCCATCTGCTCTTAGTTGCCCGCCCTGGGGCGGAGTGGCGCATGGCGAGTAAGGAGTGGAATGCATGGGCACTGTAGATCGCAAGTTCTTTTAGTGCAGCTAGTCACCTCTTTGTTGCAAGCAGCAGTTTTGGTTAGTCCCTGTGTGCATTGGTTTTGGTTTTCAAATGTTAGAAATGCTTTCCTCTTCATAGGGCTGCCTGAGCCTACAAGATGCTGATCTTAACTCTGGTCCCTGTAAAGGCCACTTGGGTTTCCTACATTTTCTGCGCTTGCACAGAAAGGGTACAGTTGTCCCTCAGCTGGGTTGAGGCACATTGTAAGAATTCAGAATAGGGTCAAGTTCATCCAAAACAGATGATATGATATTTTGATGAATTTAACCAGTTGAACAAAATCCAGGGAAACAGTGTAGAAGAAACAAATAGATTAGTTTTCTAATAGCTTTCTAATTTTGGTCCATAATTCTGATGGAAAAATATTTCTTGTCAAGTACCTGTACTTTCTCTGTTATTCACCTACAACTAGCTTCTTGGCTGGATAATCCTTAAACGTCTGAAAAGACGCATCTGCTTGCATCTACAAAAGTCTGTCCCACATTGTTTCGGTAACAACGCTTGGCTGTTCTGGGGAATGTTACATGTTCAAAGCACTCAACAAATATTAGCTAATTAATCGATTAAATTAAACAACAAAGTATTCTCCCAGCAATGCAGAAAAATGTGCTTAGCACACATTACAGTACCAATAAATGGATTCCACATCTCTTTAGCACATTTAGGAGACACGCTGTACTGTTGTCTGGTGAATACATTTGGATAAGTGTCTTAATCTGATAATTTCACATTTATAGTGACTCAAAACCTTATGCCACAAAATGGCCAAAGACAATACAATTTTTTAAAAAAGGTCCACTTTGACTACTGAGAAGTATTTGCAAGTTTCCCTTATGTAATGAAGTTTTAATGATTAAATAGTCTTTTAATTATTATATAGTGATTGCTTTTTAAGAAATACCTACATAAGTTAGACTAAAACAATCAAAAGAACATACTAATTGCAGGTTTTCCAGTATGTTTTGTTTTTAGGCTCTGTTTGGGCATAATTTTGAAAATCTTACCACTTAAGATGATACAGTACAAAAAATGTAACTATCCTGTCAAAGCTTTATTAATGGCCTAAAAAATTTCACTTCAGCAGATATAGATGCCATACTGAGTAATACTAGTTATAGCAATTATTCAGCAGTTTCTTGGGGAAGACTGCTGAAACTGAAGAATAAATTATCTTTTCAGACAGAAGAGTTTCCTCCTGTGGCATACATTCAGTTTCTAAAATATGATATCTAAAATTCAAACAGTAACTTTTATCTAAACATATGCCTTTTGTGTTTAGGGCATTCCTAGGATTTGTTATTATTCCTAGATATAAAACACAAGATCACATTGATTATGAACTTACCTGCCATTTATCTGGGGTATCTACTGATGAACTTCCCTTCATGCTAGGCATAGTATCATGCTAACAAAAAATACTCTGATGTTCAAATGAGAGGTTATTTGTCAGCTTTCCTTAAAAGCACAATAATCTTTGGAAAATAAGGTTGGGTAGAAAAGGAAGAGAAGTAGAGCAGAGGGGGGGTTGGAAGGAAAGGAGAGAAATCGCCCATTAGCATTAGAAATTGCACTACTAAGTTAGGAGCCTAGAAAGCATAAATTCAGGTTTCACCTCCTACTGCACTTGGCAATTGCATGATTGACTGAAGTGTTTTTGTCTGGATGCAGACAGGAATTGTACAGGATTTACGGATATGGTAAAAGGCTTTCAACAAGGTCACTGCTGGCAGCACTGAGTGCTGTTGTGTAAGGTATTTTCCTCAAGCTCCTACAAGTAATGAAGAAAATAAAACAGCGCATGTATCTAATCTGCCCAACTCCAGTGCTATTTCTAGTGCTAAAATATTATAGTACTTCATAATGTTATCTGCTTCTTGGTCTTATATTCTAATAATGCATTTAATTTAAAGACGCTTCTGCTATATTTGTGAGTTCAGAAAGGTTTTGTCTCTGTGCCTCTGCAGGCGCTCTCTCCAACCCATTTTCATTTTTTTATATGGCACGTGTTTCCTTCAGTATACTTTAAGAAAATAATCTTTTCCAATATCAATGACAGATCTTTGAGCTTCACAATAATGTAATTTTAGACTGCATGTGCTTTTCCTGCTTCTAAACTGTGCCTTTCATGCTGATACAAGATTTAAAAAGTTATGAATATATCTTAATAAGACTGTTCCTCTTTAAAGGAGGTACTTCTTCTGTGTGGTGAAGAGTTTCTGTGATGAAGTATTCTGGGTAATGAATCCACTTGGAGAAGGGGGATCGTATCTCGCAGTATGGAAGCGGTTGGGGCTGTTGGAGTAATTGGGAGTGTGGTGAGGCAGGACTGTTCTGCAGCTGAATGTAAATGGTCAGCTTCAGATGATATGAGGAACTGTGAGGAAGCATGAAATATAAGTGTTCCAGGAATAAAGCTATATTTGCAGTATTTTGGGGGGAAGCTTATGTGAGTGATTAGCAACATTGAGTTGGGACAAACAAATCGGCTTAGTGGAAATGATGTAAAAGTAGAGTGAGGAACAAATGTGAAAGTGAGTGTGGAAACAAATGTGAGAAACTAATGAGCTTTGGTGTGTTGCATAGCCAAGGACATTACATTTATTAAAAATGTGGACTGCATGTTCTGGCCAAGTTTAATGCAGAGCTGATTATAAAGGAGAAATCAGAATCAAATTACAAAATCACAGAATCATTAAGGTTGGAAAAGACCTCTAAGATCATCAAGTCCAACTGTCAACCCAACACCACCATGCCCCCTAAACCGTGTCCTGAAGTGCCACGTCTACACGTTTTTTGAACGCTTCCAGAGATGGTGACTCCACCACCTCCCTGGGCAGCCTGTTCCAATGTTTGACCACTCTCTCAGTGAAGAAATTTTTCCTAATATCCAGTCTAAACCTCCCCTGGTGCAACTTGAGGCCATTTCCTCTTGTCCTATCACTGGTTACTTGGGAGAAGAGGCCAACACCCTCGTCGCCACAACCCTCTTTCAGGTAGTTGTAGAGAGCGATAAGGTCTCCTCTCAGCCTCCTTTTCTCCAGACTGAACAACCCCAGTTCCCTCAGCCGCTCCTCATAAGATTTGTTCTCCAGACCCCTCACCAGCTTTGTTACCCTTGTTTGGACACACTCCAGCACCTCAATGTCCTTCTTGTAGTGAGGGGCCCAAAACTGAACACAGGATTCGAGGTGCGGCCTCACCAGTGCCGAGCACAGGGGCACAATCACTTCCCTGAGTATCTGCAGGGAGACAGCCCTGTCAAGAATGAGTTTTGACTTAGTGAGTTTCTTAAAGGTCAGCTTAATGGTGCTCTCCCTTCTGTTTGTTCCTTGGCATAATCCTGAAGTGCAGTCCTAAGATCTAAATGTCCCACAATTTACAGAGGTACTGTAATTAAAATGGATGCCAAACCTTACCAAGGTAGCATCTACAGTAGCAAAGTGGATTTCCTCTAGTTGTTTCTTCATCTATCTATCTATCTAGCTACCCTTTTTTCTTTGCCTTCACTGATGTACCATTAGTAGAGTGGGTTCTTGTTCCATGTGGTGGAAATAGGAAGTTCTTGCATGCATGATCAGAAACGTGACCGGTTATGGAGGTAGGTAACATTATCAATTGGCTGCCTCTGGGGTCCTGTGCTTCTTTCCTTATTCTTGCAAATCAGTGGAGCCCAAAAGTTCAGATCTGAAGGATGAGCTCTGCAAAGTCAGTGTGAGAGGAAAGCTCAGGGATGGAATAGCTTGGTCTTGTTACATTATTTTATGCCACAATTTACAATGTTTGATCCTACGTTTTTGTCAAGGTTGCTGGTTTTTACCTCTGTGGTGAGTGAAAGACTCCTACAGGCAGTAATAAATGGGTCATCATTTCTCAGTGATAATCCCTTTGTTGACAAAATGCTCTCTCAGTAGAAGAAAATCCTGTGCTATGTTTACAGTCTGACAAAATACTGTGCCACTGTGATACTTACTCATATCTGGGCTGTTGGCTGCTTTCTTTCATTTCATACTTTCCCACGGGGGCACTTGTGCTTCTGGTAGACTTGCTCTCAGGGGAAATCCACCCACCTTCTGATACCTGTCTTGATGGCTGAAGTGGTGACAGCAGGAAGAGTGATAGCTGCTTCCTCTGCCACCTTAAACCCATAATAGTGTTGAACACCTGATAGTAGGTGATTGTGGTGGTGGCTGTACTAATTAGCCGTAATATGAGCACATTCTTCTGCAGAACAAAATTTGAAACATAGTGTCTTAGTGTTGCTTGGTCAGAGGACCCAGAGGCTTTTGCTCATCTTTTTCATTAAAATTTAAGTTTGTGCAAGGAAGGTTGAAAAAACATTGTCACCTTGTTTGGCAAAAAAATCAACATTTGTCACACAAATTCGTTGAGAGAAAGTTTCCAGTGTTTTTGACCCCAAATCATTTGCTCAAATGACCCTATTGAGACCTCTTTCAAAAACCTCAGATATGTATTTCTGTATATATGTGCATATAGATTTTATTTATGTATATACAAGTACATGCAATAAATGAAACTTTCCTGTGTTTGAATTTATTTATCCCACACAAGGGTTGAAATTAGTTGGCAGGACAGAAAGAAGTGTGCTTTGTGGCAGATGAAGTTTTCAAAATAGTCCTTGTAGTCTCCCAAGTGGTTGGTGGCCATTCAGAACAATTACCTGCCTAAAGCTCTGTGGTTAGTTATTTGTGTGTTATAGATCTTGGAATTCTTCAGTACTAAAAAAAGTGTCTGTTATAAAATAGTAAAGCTATAAAGCATAGTGCGCTACAAGGGAAAAACAACCCCTCTTGCTGCTTACTTCTGGGTAAAGACTTCACAATGGTAATGGACAAATAATTTTTTTTCTTAAGTAAATGCAGATCACTGCAAAAAGTCTTGGTATAGTAAGGAGTATCCACTGTAAAGGATCACTGCCTTGGTTTGTGTGTGGATTCTCCTTGCAACAGAAGTTTCAGAATTTGCTGAAGCAGCAGGAGAGCAGTGATGTGGAATGAGGTTTAATCAATGAACAGCAATAAGTGTAGTGATCAATAATCAAGTGATTTGTGAAAAGCAGTTGATGACAGTGTGTGTTGGTTCCAGATGTGTATGTACTGTAGGAGCAAGGCATGCTGAAGCGGGTAACACTGCTATACTGCAAGGTAAGCCATTCCCATTCGCTTCCTGACAGTGAGTGTTGATTGCAAATGACATTATTGGGCCAGATTTAAATAATGCTAAGTAAAAGAATGACGATTTTGTCTAAACTAGGGGAATGAGAAGTAGGATGGGGTAGTCTCTTGTGTGCAGTGGCTTAGGGGAAGGTCACTTGTTCAGTTGTTTGGTTTTAGGCTGTGTTTTTGATGGCTTTGCTTACGTGCCGTGTTTACTCTTCATATGACTCTGTGACAAACAAAATGAAAATGTGACAAAGATTTCAAATGGATTGCCATTAAAATGAAACAAAAGAAAATGAATGTGTATTGAGAGGTGTGTGGTTGCCCATAGTTCAACAATTTTTCTTCTATTAAAGAAGAAATTTTTCAGGGAAGAAACAAACCTGACAATATCAAGGTTTACAATAGAATTAGTAATTTGACATCGTTTGGATTTTTATTACCTTACAGATCTTCTCAGGAAACTAAAAGCAGCTGATTGGTCAGATATTCATTAAATTAATAATGAATGTATTGCAGCCTTGTGAGTCATACAGTCAACAGTGAAGTTTTAGCTGTTTTAATCTTCGTACTTTTTCATCATCAAATGTTTCCCTTTTCTGATTAGAAAAGCTTTGCAGTCCTGCAAAGCTTTTGTCATATAAGAAGTTCTTATTCATGCAGGTAATCCCATTAAAATTCCCTGAGCCTGCTAGTGTGAATAGTGTGGTAGACTGTGTCTAAATTAGTAAAGGAGTCTCATTTCTATTCTTCTAGAGTAGAGGTATATCAAACACAGAAAGTGCTTTAAGTGTGCTTTAACCCAGGCTGTAAAAGATACCATAAATTTAAAAAGTGACAGTTTCTATAATGCATAGCAAGAACAGCAGAAATTATGGTGACTGCTGAGATGCTGAAATCACCGTATGAATTTCTAGGTAGAAGGAAAATGGGGATCTGATTCCGCTTTTCTTGCACCGTTTTTATGCTGATGTAATACCACTGACTTCAGTGGCCGTCAGCCAGACTTGCACCTGTGAGTTTATATTGCCATTTTAGGAAAATGGTTTCAGATAGATGTCTGTTTTTCAGTTGAAGGAGCACCATATTTTAAAGGTCTGTCAGCAGCTAAGGGTCACTACTACCCTCATGTTTAACACTTCTCTAATGTCTCTGAAAAAGTTCATTTGGACTGACATCTTGTACATGTCCAGTGAGGCACAGTGTTTTAGATAAGGCGGTTAATCAGAGAAGGTAATTCTGAGATAAAAAACCTTGAAATATTGGGCCGTTTAATATTTTGTGAAGTCTTTTAACCTTTTGTCATAAAATCATGTCTCAAAATGAGTTAATTATGAAAATTTCATATATATTTCATTCAGTATTCTTAAATGACTTCCAGTGCTAACGTATATTTTAACGCAAAGTTGAGCTGTTATTCTGAAAAATTAAGTAGTTAGGCAAGTGCCAGGGATTTTATAAACTTGTCCTATGTTTAATAGAGTTTATAAGCTGCTTCATCTGAATCAGCACGGCTGAAGGAAGAAACTTCATAGGTCTTACAGATCTTCAAATTCTACCATGCATGATTTCTCAGAGGTTTTCAACAGCTTCAGCCTACCCCAACAGGTCGAGAGAGACTGCAGATGGCCAGCAGAGCTGGAAATATTTTACAGGCTCAGCAGCAGTAGTTTTTGTAGATCACAATGGCTGAGCAAAGTGCTCAGGCTTCCCAAGAGCAGCAGTCCTGGGTCTGCACTATGAACATCTGCTGCAAAGTGTGGTAGGAGAAGTACTGCTGTGAAGGCCTCCCAGAGAAGGCTGGAAAGCATCAGCTATTCCACTTTCTGTGTGTGTGGTGTTGTTCCCATACTTTCCATGATTCTTTTTGAGAAACATGTTTTTTAGGACAAAAAATTACTTCCAGTGATGTGAGGGTGTTTCAGAAGTAAGCAGTGATGCCTTTTAATTATTAGCAACCTATGCTGTATAAAGCCGAACCAAAAATTGGTATGGTGGTGGAATCCTGAAAGCAGTGGTCCAGGACAACTTTGCACAGTGAAGATCTATAAATATATTTATTTTTCTGCAAAACTGAAAAACCTTTTGTATTTTGGAAGCCTATTTTGTATTTTAGCAATAGTAAGGCACCGTCATTGATTAATGTGTCCCGTAAGCTCCTGGGCCTCTCTTGTAATTTTCTAGGTTTTGGAAGATATTGCTGGAATATCTTGTACTACCAGCAATTTCAAACAGGGACTGATTTTTACTAGGAAACTGAAGCAGCAGTCCTTGTGCCAGGTGGGAGATTTGACTTGAAGTCTCTACATTGTCCTGTATTTTTTTGTTTTCCTGTATTTCCACGTTTTTATTATTGAGCTGTATATGTCAAAATTATAAATAATTAACATATTTCAGAGATCTTGGATCAATAAAAACCTACAGAAATAATTTCAAACCCTGCCTTTGTACTTACCCTAAAAGCTATTTTCATGTGTGTAACCCGTAAAAAATATAAACAAATTCTCCCCAATATACCCTGCTCTCATTTTCCATACATGAATCAACAGAGGAGTGAATTGCACTCATGGGAATGTAATGCAAGGAAAAAGTTACTGCAATATCTTGTTGCTCAGTAAGACCTTTTAGGTCCGGATAAATTTTCCCAGAGGTACACACACTTTATGGGATTACAGCAATCATACCTTGAAAATACATTTGCATTCACTAATAGTGAATCACCTGCATTTATCCCAAATAAAAAATAAATCATCCCAGTTTCTCTTTTAAATAATTAGATTCCTTTTGCACATTTTTATTTTTGATGTATAAGCATTTCTATAAATGCATTACATCTGGGTACTGTGATGAAAAGGTTATTAGAAATGTGACACAGACAGATAGGCTTTATGTTAAAATAATTCACCAGCTGCATAAATGAAGCTCTATGTTGGCCTTGTGTGACTGTAACAGAAGACTTTAGCTGCTGTTGTAGGACACTGTCATCATGGGGAAACATGAAAAGGTCCAGATCTTCCAATTTGTCTTTTAGATTTTTTTACTGCTACATGTCAAGGATAGTCTCATTTGCTAGACATTTGTCTCTAAATCTCTAATATTGATGAAGAAATTGAGGTAAACATGTAGTTGATGTGAAAGAACATTAGATCAGCCTCAGATACAATAACAGAAACATTGGCTGTCAAGAGATGACAGAGAATATGCTTTTTAAGTTATAAAAAATGTTTATACTTCTCAATTAAAACTGCACAGCCTACCCCAAATAAACACATGCTGTAAACTAGCAGAAATTATGTTCCTGTTGCCATGAATGCTGTACTAAATACATCCGCTTTGTTAAAAAGAATGCAATCCAAAGGTGCAAGAATAAGATAAATGACTAACTTTCATATGCACTTGCAAAAGCATCTGCTAACCTTTCCAAACACAACAGCCTTTCACCTTGATGTGTTTGCTTTGCTTGGAAAATGATCTGCTCACTATTAAATTCAACATTAAATGGCCCAGTGGATGTGATGAAGTAATAAAATAAGAAAAAAAAAAAAAAAATCCCTACACTTGTAAATGCTGCCAGAGCTACCTGAATATTTTATAATGATCAGATAATCTGAAAAATGAATTACTTTTAATAAAGTATAAATTATAATATTCAAATATAAGCCCTAATTCCTCAAGCTTTTTTTAACACTTGTGTTTGTAAAAGTGCATTTACAGAGAGACAAAACATACAATATTTTGTTTGTTCTGGAAAAATTTTCCAAAGGGTGACTAATTGAAGCATTAAAATTGCTCTTTTGCTCTTCTATATTTCTTTTGTTCTAAAGGCATTTTGTTTAAAAAAAAAAAAAAATCCACATTAGCAACTTCCAGAAATAAAAGTATAACAAAAAGAGGGGGAGATTGACTTCTAACTTCTTGGCTGTTTTGTAGGTTGTAAACACTGCTCTTTCCTAGGGCCTGAGAGAGTTTGAGAATTCAAATCCTAGAACTCAGGCAATCTTGAGAAATTATCTTGCAAACTTCAAGGAAATAATAATTTCTGAGATTGCTTATATAAAAAAAAACCCCCACAAAACAAAAAACCACACAACAAAAAACCCCCACATAAGTTTCTGACATTTCTCCTGAATTGAAAGGAAAAAAAATTCTGAATTTTAGTAATCCCTTGCCTGTGACCTTTAATTTCCTCTTCCCCACCAGGACTATGTTTATTGGCAGTTTATTTTATTCAGTGTCTGATGGCTGCGTTTTATATGCATAACAAAGGTGGTTCAACAAAGGTTGAACTATCTGTCTCAAAATTATCGCTCTTTATTCTGCAATCTTTTTTTGGGGGTGGTGGGGTTTTGTTTAAGCAGAATTACCACAGAGCTCATGCATGTGACTTGCCTTTTAATTCTTTTTCCGTTTTGTTTTGTAGACGTATTTTCATCAGCACATGGATAAAATACTTAACCACAAAAGGAGGGGGGGGGGAAGTTACTTGTGTTTCTAAAGAGATAATCTATGAACAAAGTAGAAACAAACACTAGTTGAAACTTAAGGATATTTTAAAAATTACGTACTTGGATACAGCAGTAGCTAGTGGTTGTATTGGAGTGTTAGGAACTTATTTGTCTGCAAAAATGATTTGCTCGTTATGCCCAAACAACTGTTCATGTTCAGTCAGTAGAGTATGGGACTCTCAATCCCAGGGTCATTGGTTCAGGCCCCAAAAGGGCTGTTGTGGTTTAACCCAGACAGCAACTAAGCACCACACAGCTGCTTGCTCGCTCCCCCCCCGGGATGGGATGGGGGAGAGAACTGGAAGAGTAAAAGTGAGAAAACTCTTGGGCTATGGTAAAGACAGTTTAATAAATAAAGACAATGCACACAAGCATAGCATAAAAAGGAATTCATTCACCACTCCCCATGGGCAGGCAGGTGTTCAGCCATCTCCAGGAAATCAGGGCTCCATCACATGTAACAGTCACTTGGGAAGGCAAATGCCATAACTCCAAATGTCCACCTTTTCCTCCTTCTTCCCCCACCTTTATATGCTGAGCATGACATCATATGGTATGAAATATCCCTTGGGTCAGTTGGGGTCAGCTGTCCCACCTGTGTCCCCTCCCAAGTTCTTGTACACCCCCAGCCTACTTGCTGGTGGGGTGGTGTGAGAAGCAGAAAAGGTCTTGACTCTGTGTAAGCCCTGCTCAGCAATAACGAAAACATCCCTGTGTTATCAACACCATTTTCAGCACAGGTCAAAAACACTGTAGAAAATGAACTCTATCCTAGCAAATCCAGGACACTGAGATATAAAGATTTAACTGGGTATTTAGCTACTAGGAAAACTAGAGGTCTTCAAGGTGGAATATGGCACTTACAACCTGTCATCCAGATATCCTGTAAGCTGATTTCACATCAGGGAGTTGATCCAGAGATGCTGAAAGAGGTGATTTTTAATCTATGAAATCAAAAGTAATTCCAATACCTACAAAATTTCAGTGGTTCTGTAGAAAAAGTTTGGTTGTCATCTTTTCCCTTCGCACACCCTTTTTTCTTTACGCCTGTCTCTGGACCCTGTGAAATGGTCAAATTTATATGTAGCTCAGCGTTAATAACTTGAAAAATCTGCATTTTTTTTCCTGTCTTGTAAAACCTGTACTAAATGCCTACCTTCTCAAAAATAATGCTAAAACCAATCTGAATTGCAACCGGACACTTCTGTCCCTTCTTTTTAAGCCCAGCCAACTCGGAGTGCTGTTGACATGAGTTTCGAGGCTGCGAGTGGAATTGCTAAATGTGGAAATAAAAAACCTGGAAAAAAATAATACACTTCAGGGTGCGTGACAGCAACAAATTTTCTTGGTAGTCAGAGCCTGCCTTTTGCCATTTTAACTACTGCCTTTTCTACAAGGTCTGTACACAAGATACTGCTGATGGAGAAGGAAGTGAGGCAACACAAACAGCTTGCTTTACCTGCATGGGAGGAGCATACCTCGGGGCCTGGGTACACAGAGCTGAACCTATGTCTTTATTTGGCCCTATTTTAGGCAGAAATCTTTGTCTTCACAAGGACCATCTCTGAAAACAAATTGAATAAAAAGCAAATGAGAGAGTTTTCATGGCTTGGCTCTGGCTGTAAGTCACCCCAGTAGTGCTTCTCAGATTTTAGAAGCTGATGTTTGCAAATTAATTAATTAATTACTTGGCCTTTAAATAGTTCCAAACCACCCAAAGTGCTCCATTATGTTAGCACAGGCTTGAGAAATAGATATGTATTACTAGCTAATTGAATAACATATGGTGTTGATTAGTGCTTAGCTCTTTTTATAGAACTCAATTAAAAAAATGACTGCAGTATATTTTGAGACTATGAGATGTCTGTTGGTTGCTTCTGGCACGAAGGAACTGCTGAACCAAGACACGATGAACTTTTTCTGTTTAGTTCATTTATAAGTTCCTTTAGGAACTCGTGGTGCACGTGGCTGTGATGGGAGGTAGGCTGGAGCCTGTTCATTTGCTGCAGTATTGAAATGCAGCCTTTCCTGAAAGATTTAAGTGCTCTCCCGGCAAGACAAAACAAAAGCCTAGGCTTTTATTTTCTGCACTATTGCTCAAGGTATATGAATATACAATGAGCTTATTTCAGATGGATAAAAATCTACTCTTACAGGATTCAGTTTGCAGAGATGCATTTCTTGGGAGGAGTTCCAGGCCACAGACATTAAGTTATAAAGCACTCCAACCCCAAATAACCTCAGTTTCCTTCTGCCTCATTCCTCCCCCAAGCAATAAACATGTGGGGGGAACCTGCCTTTATTTCTTTCAACTGAGGCAGTTTTTGCTCAAGAGATTATTTTCCTCTTAAACTTCGCAAAAATCACCTCAGACAATGATGATTATGACTTTCTTATTATTCACATGGATGATTAAAGTGGTTTAACAGCTAGCAGCAGTGATCAGATTGGTAGGAACTGGAAAGATATGGAGAAAGGATAAACAGGAAAATAAGGTGTTTCTCTCCCTGACTTACCTTTTTTCTTTTTTTCCCTCCTAAGCTACCTCTTCTGCTGTATTTTGTCTGTATTTTTTGAAGAGATAATTTGGTGAATAGTGGCTTCAAATGTGATGTGATGTGCACTGTATGCGACAGACAGCAACAAGAAATACTGACTTCTTTCCATCCTCAATTTTATCACTGACTAGTAATTTAGCTCTTGGGTGTATGACCTGACAAACTCTTCCTTGCTTTTTAGAAGCAAGTGATGGTTGTTCTTGCAGTCCTAAAACTCTCAGTAGAAAAGCCTACCAACAGTGTAAAATTACTTCATGCATGTATTTTCCAGATTTTCACATCACCTTTTATTGTATTATATACTATCTTTTTTTAATCTGCAAAACTCAGAACAAAGGAGGTCCTGAAAAATCAATTATTTTAAAAATAGCCTTTTCAGTCCCAGTAGGTTCCAGTTCCCCCGTAGCTCTTCCACTGAAATGATATTCATTCATCCGTCTAGAGAAAACAGATGAGTCCTGCAGCATATCCTGAAGGTTACTTGGGTCATTTGGGAGGGAGCTGCATTTCAGAGGTGGAATGCTTTTGCCATGAGTGCCCTTTCACCGTTTGCCATTATTCATCCATCTTACTGTATGTTTGTAACCACCACAGCAGCAATGTGTAAAATAGACCATTCATGGCCTAAATCGCTCTGGGCTTAAAATCAGGAGCAGGTGCAACTCTGATCAAAACTGGAAGGCTACAGTGTCTGGACTATGTAATCCAGTGATAACGGGGGTAGAAGCAGCACAAGCTATTTTATTTTTGTATTGCTGATCCTGCCCCCTCCATCCATGTATAAAATAGATGGCTATATGTTCATTTTAAGTTTCTCTCAGGAACAAATTTCTGGAGCCAATGTTTTATTCAAGGAGGTCAATCTAGAGGTTGCGAAGGCAAGTTAGCTGCCACTGCCTTCTTGGTAAAGGGGTCACAGGTAAGCAGGGGATTTTCAAGTAATACAACAGGTAAGTAGGAGGACTGTAGCTTACAGAGATCCAGTTTTGGGGAGGGTCCTGTCATATATTGGCTTACGGTATGGAAGATTTCTTAAAAGGCTGACATAAAGGTTACCCTGCTACCATGACTGTCATCAACCAGCAACATCCTATCACCTGAAAGATATAGCATCAAATTTATGATGTTCAAAAAGATTGGAAGATTCCAGTTATTACTGGAGGAGTTTTTATGTAGTGTGCTGATAACATTCCCCCGAGATGTGAAAACTGACAAGGTGACAATTAGAGAGAGGGTCTTGTTAAGTGATGGATTTTTTTTTTTTTCCCAAAACAATGTTCTAGCAACAGTGTATTTGAAAGCAGCTGATAGCTGTTGATATATGTTGTTATCTGTTGATATCTGAAAACCATGTGTGGTTTTTTTACCTGCCAAAGTTCAATCCTTTCAACATTTGAAGAGGCTATTATGGCAGGCAGAGCGAGATTCATCCTGTCTAACTTGAGATCTATGGCGTAAACATCTGCGAGGGAAGGGGAATGCGTATTCCTAAGAACTAAACACCTGAGTTTATAATTTTAATGTACTTCATAGTGAGATGACTTTTCATAGGCCCTGTTGGTGAGATTTACATTGACTGCAGAGTCTAGGGGTGACTGACTGAGACGCAAGCATCTGCATCTTTGATAATTGCCACCTAAATGCCTTTGCCATTTTCACAGTTTTGGAATGAAATATTACAAATCCCTGACTGTTGTAATTAGTGGACTTTTGTCCTTAATGTTTTGTCTGTGTTTTCTGTCCTTCAGCCATTACAGGCAATGTATTTGTTATAGTGACCTGTTTGGAAGTGGCTTCTTCCAAAGAGAGATTCTTTAGGATGTGGTGTGTCGTTCATTAATGGCAAATGGTCTTGTGTTGAGTACAGCTGACTTACCTGCACAGCGGTCTTTTACTCTGGGGTTCGTATATTCTATTGGCCTCTTAAACGAACCCAGTACATTTGACTATTATGTACACAGGGTCTAAGACCTAGTGACTGGGGTAGTTCCACACTGACAAGAGAGTCTGGAAACAAGACAAGAAGTTGTAATACAAATGAGCAAAGTTTCCTTTCCATATCCTTGAATAGAAAGCATGCTTTTGTCTTGCGTTTAAGAAGGTAAGGATTGTTTCACAGGAACAATGTAATTTCTAATCCTTTACATTCAGGCATATTTCAGAAGATAAATCCCCAGGCAGTAGCTATGTTAGCTAAGCCAGCAAACACCACAATTTGTAGTTGTGCTTGTTTTCCGCATGGGACAGTTTTCTACTTCCCAAAGCTATAATGTCATGCAAAGTTCATTTTACTGGTAAGTATCATTGAGCCAAAATTGAGTTCAGTGCTCCAGGGAAAATAAATGTAAGCATTTATCCACAGTGCTATTTAAATTGGCTTGAAATTTTGAGTTCTTGGTTACCTTGCTCATTCATTTCTAGTTCAGTGCAGTCTTCCTTAGGGCTCCTAAAGGTTGAGAAGCTAGCTTTATTTTAGGGTGAAAAAAAAAAAAGTTATCTGCAAAACTGAGTACTGTTTATACGATACGCAACCAGTGCAGTCAAGATGAACTTTGTAATATAATGGCAAGGAAGGAAGGTTTTCATTTAATGCCTATCCATCTGCACATAGGATCAGCAGTTCAAACCAATAAGACATTGACAGCAATTAAAAATTGCTTTTAAAATTAAGATTATAATGTTTTCTTCTAATCATATTCCATGTAACTTCCCAGTAGAATAAACTAAGCATTCTTTCCCTCAACCCCACCAATCAAAATTGCTGCCTAAACAGTTCATTCCAGAAAATAGAAGTATGCAATGATTCAGGCATGAACTGAAAGTCTGTGTGCTGCTTTGCAAGAATTAGTCTACCTCTGCTTTAATTGAAACACTGGTGGGTCTTTTATGAGGTATCACAAACTTGATTTTTTCTTCTTTTCTTTTAAAATACTGGTTGGAGTGGTAAATTGTATTTTAAAAGTATCTCAGCAAATTATACTCAGTTGTATATTTCCCTCTTCTTTATCCTTTGCTATCTTTATTTCCTTGTCCTTTAAGGAATATTGAGTAAGAAGGACTTGGAATGTTTTAATCCTAAACTTCTCTGTTTCCAAAATTTTTTGTCTTCATGTTTGGGATTTTTTTTTCCCCTCAAACCATTTGTGTCCAATCAACATCCTGAGTACTGCTACATAGTGCTGGCTTACAGCATCAGCTCAAGTGGTTTGGACAGGTGTGTCATATTTCTCCTTAGTCCTTTAGTAGTGCCATTGCATATTCAGAAACCACCATGTATCTGTAAAGGAAATGATGGCAGACTGTAGTGTAATATGTATTCCTGAAACTTTTGTTTTCGTAATTGTTACCTAGTCTGCTGTTATAAATTGTCCCCTTCTTTTTACAGATTTGAGAGACGTGGCAGTAGGCAAAAACGTATTGCAACTCTAATGTCATCACAGCTTTCTAATGAAAGCATAAATCAAATGGTAGATGCTTGAATCATTTATATTGAAGGTGGAATTTTCCTTTATTATTTTACTGTGCCTTTTATAATATCTTTTTCTGGAATGAGATTAGAATGCAAGACAGAAGTAATCTATATGCCAAAAATAAGACTGTCATAGGTTGGGCTGTGTTGAGTGGAATATTAGAGTAATAACATGCTAATACACTTTATTAGTCTGCCAGCTTATCTGTGTAAATGTTTCAAAAAGAATTAGACATGTGTACACATAGTGCACAATGTTTGTTTAATTTAGTATATTTGCTTACAAAATTTTACATCTTTGTTAGAAGACCTGTTTTATTACAGTAATCTCATGCCTAGATGACTAGCACTATAGGTCTAGATGTATATTGTACTTGTAATTTTAAATTCATACTGCTCTCTAGTGGGGAATGCTTTCAATGCAAAAGATTATATATAATAATGTACAGCATAGATATATATAAACTGGGATTTCTGAAAAGTTACTGTTATCTAGAGCAATTCAGTAAAACTAGTGCTATCATGTTAGCATTTTAATCCTTGTAAAGCTTTGATTAAAGATTTAATTTGCTAATTTAAAAATATTTTAGACAGATGAATATAGTTCTTCTTGGAGTGAACAATATCTACAGGAAACTCCACAAGGCTGAGAGGTTGATGGATTGCTGCTGCTTCCTCAGGAGAAACCTCCTCCTTCCATTATGAGAAATATGCTATAGATCTGCTATAGAAAAAACTCAGGTTTTCTCCTAAGCTTCCACAGTCTCATAATGTCTTATGGGATGGTTGTGATTTGTCTATAAAAGTTATCATCATCACTGTTGGTATAATAGGTTTGATTTTGTTGTGGTTTAGCCCCAGCCGGCAACTAAGCAACACACAGCTGTTCGCTCACTCCCCCGTGATGGGACGCGGGAGAGAATGGGAAGAGTAAAAGTGAGAAAACTCATGGTTTGAGATAAAGACAGTTTAATAAGTAAAGCAAAAGCCGCGCACACAAGCAAAGCAAAACAAGGAATCCATTCACCACTCCCCATGGGCAGGCAGGTGTTCAGCCATCCCCAGGGAAGCAGGGCTCCGTCACATGTAATGGTTTCTTGGGAAGACAGATGCCGTAACTCCAAATGTGCTCCACCCCTTCCTCCTTATTCATGATGTCATATGGTATGGAATATCTCTTTGGCCAGCCTGGGTCAGCTGTCCTGGCTGTGTCCCCTCCCAGCTTCCCGTGCACCCCCGCCTGCTCACTGGCCGGCCAGCAGGAGAAGCTGGACAGTCCGTCACTGCTCAGCAACAACTCAAAATGTCAGCACGTTATCAACATTTTCTCATCCCAAATCCAAAACATAGTCTCACACTAGCTTCTATGAAGAAAATTAACTCTATCCTGGCTGAAACCAGGACAGATTTAAATGAATAACTACTTTTATGCTGCTTCTTTTTCTCTTTACTTTGCTTTGCAGTGAATTATTTAGCCCGCTTTCTCATCTCTTGCTTTGTACAGCTCAAATCCTAGATAGAGTTGACTATACACAAAAGCTGAAATGATAATATTGACTGAACTGGTTGAGTGAGGTTTTAATCTACAGCAAGCGCAGAGCTCCTCTCAGAACTGGGTCTGTACTTTCTTTAAAAGAAATAGGGTTTAGTTAGCATAAAAGAACACAATATGAATTAGATAACAAGCAAATCTGAAAACTCAAATGAAAACTGTTTTGAATATTAGTAGGTTTTAGATTTGCATCTTTAGATGAATTTGTCTTCAGGATGTGATTGGAAAGCAGTACATGTGTATAAATGCTTGGGAGGGCTGGCAAAACCTTTAGCTGATGAAATTTACAATATTTGAAACTCTCCAAGAATGATTTGCAGTATTTTGGTGTAATCAGACCCAAATATGAAGGCTTGTTTAGACTTATTTTTAGATGCTAAACCTTGTCTGGATTGGAGATTAAAGGCATCTGTAGCCTATTTTTTTGTGTTACTGCAATCATCTTTTTTGTATCTAGGTTTGTTAGTTAGAGACCAAATAGTATCATCGTATTTAAGGCTGCAGTAATTTTGTTACTCAAAGTCCACATTAGATTCTTTGGCTAGACCTTATTTATTCACTAAGTCTGGGAGAACAAGCAGTTTAAAGATTTTTATGCTGTACAAAGGTCTCATCAAGATGCTAAGTTGGTATAATGTTTTGCACTCCTTGAATAGTAAATTAGATTTGCAGTGCACGGAGCTCTTCTTCACCTGTGCCATTTTTACTCACCTTTAATCACAGAAGCTCATGTTTACATCAGTCTCACTTTGAAGTTCTGCAGATGGGATTATCTTCTCATTTCTGTAGTTGTATTAGCTGAATCGAAGTTAACTATCCTTGAACTATAAACCGGGAGGTTAAGATAAGAAACTAATAGAACATGTTTATTGTCTTTGAACTATTGTGGATCAGACAAGTTATTAAATTATTAGACTTGGGCTTGAAAGCATTCACAAGATGTGAAGAGGGGATGAGTAGGGGTTGCTAAGTACCTAATGAATAAACTCAAGAGTGAGGTTTATGCCTTTAAGCTTAGCTGACTAAAATACAGGGGGGGTATTTTTTCTTCTGTTAATTGAAACACATCAAAATATATAAATATGGGAAACAGAAACAAACACTTCTCCTCACCTTTTTTTTTTCCAACTTGAAAAATGTATCTTGCATTTCTAAGTGCTAGAACAGCTAAGACTTTGTAGTGATTAGTCAAGTATAGTATTTGAATGTAGGAGTGTATGTAATGGCAAGTAGCAATAGGTTGTTGTTCACACAGAGTTTAACTGTCCTATTTATTGTCTATTAAAAAAAATCAAAATGTGATACTTATAGGTTTAATCTTGGAGAGGTTTATAAAATATTTCTGCTGTAATAACTACTTGTATTTCTGTGGTGGATTGACTTGGCTGGCTGCCAGACCCTCAACCAGCTGCTCTCTCACTCCTTTTCCACACCAGGACAGGGAGGGGGAATTATGGTAGACAAGCTCGTGGGCTGTGATAAAGACAGGGAGAGCACTTACTGGTTACTGTCACAGGCAAAATAGATTCGACTTGAGGAAAATTAATTTAATTTATTGCGAATTAATGTAGAGTAGGGTGGTGAGAAACAGACAAAACACTAAAACGCTTTGCCCTTCAGTCCCCTGCTTCTTCCCGGGGTGAACTTCAGTCCTGACTCTTCTACACGATCCTCCCATCTCCAAGCGGTGCAGGGGATAGGGATTGGGGGTTATGGTCAGTCCATATTACTTCATGTCTGCTGCATCTTCCTCCTCACACTCCTCCCCTGCTCCTCCCATGGGATACAGTCCTTCATGAACTGCTCCAGTAGGGATTCCTTCCCATAGGCTGTGATTCTTGAAAAAGTGCTCCAGCGTGGGTCCTTTCCATGGGGTACAGTGCTTCAGGAAAGGACTGCTCCAGCATGGGTCTCCCACAGGGTCACAGAAAACCTGCTCCTGCATGTGTCTTCTCATCACAGACTGCAGCCCCTGCCAGGAGCCTGGTTGTGCATGGGCTCTCCATGGGTTGCAGCGTCTTTCAGGGCATGTCTACCTGCTCTGGCACGGGGTCCTCCATGGGCTGCAGGGTGGATGTCTGCTCCATGGGCTGCAGGGAGACAAGCTGTGTCACCGTGGTCTTCACCATGAGCTGCAGGAGAATCATAGAATCACAGAATCTTTGGGTTGGAAGGGACCTTTAAAGGTCATCTAGTCCAACCTCCCTGCAATAAGCAAGGACATCTTCAATTAGACCAGCTTGCTCAGAGCCCCATCCAACCTGACCTTGAAGGTTTCCAGAGATGGGGCATCCACCACCTCTCTGGGTAACCTGTTCCACCACCCTCTTTGTGAAAAATGTCTTCCTTAGATCTAGTCGAAATCTATCCTCTTTTAGTTTAAAAACATTTACCCCTTGTCCTATGGCGGCAGGCCTTGCTAAAAGGTCTGCCCCCATCTTTCTTTATAAGCCCCATTTAAGTACTGGAAGGCTGCAATAAGGTCTCCCCAGAGCCTTCTCCAGGCTGACCAACCCCAGCTCTCTCAACCTGTCCTCACAGGAGAGGTGTTCCATCCCTCTGGTCATTTTTGTGGCCTCCTCTGGACCCACTCCAACAGGCCCATGTGTCTCTTGTGCTGAGGGCTCTGGAGCTGGACGCAGTGCTCCAGGTGGGTCTCACCAGAGCACAGTAGAGACAGAATCACTGCTCAAGTGCCTGGAGCACCTCCTTCCCCTTCTTTTCCACTGTCTACAGGGCTGTTTTCTCACATTTTTTCAGTTGCTGCATGGTGTTTTTACCCTTTTTTAAATACGTTACCGCAGGTGTGCCACACCTGTGGCTGATGGGCTCAGCTTTGGGCACTGGTGGGTTGGTTTTGAAGCTGCCTGGGACTGGCTGTCCCCAGTATGGGACATCCCTGCACCTTCTCTTAGAGAGGTCACCCTGCAGCCCTCACTGCCAGCACCTGGGCACTTACATTCAATATGGTTTCCCACTGAAGGTGGCTGTTAAGATGTTATGAGCTTCATCTAGACTTTGCTGAGATTTCTAACTTAGCATTTGTAAGGTTGCTTTTCATTTGATAATTCTTAAATAAACCAACCAAGGGATAAGATAGAAATAATTAAAAGGAATATAAATTACCCTCCTCTCCCCACCCATGGCAGGTTAGTTTCAGTGACAGATTTAATAGTACCCCATAACATTTAAAGACATTGTCACCTGAGTGGGTGTGAAGTTACTCAAGTTACACAGCAGAACTAAAAAAACATGAAAAGAAGGCAAAACACATGAGCAGAAATGTAGTGTTAAAGTACGAAAATGCAAAGAACCTGCCTTTTGCTGTTTTGCAGATGTAGAAATCTTGCGTATATTATTTTGTCTTACTCATAAATTCTCCCTCTTATGTGTTGTGTTGTTTTTCCCCCCCCCCCAGAAAATATGAAGAAGCCCTGGAGCCCTGATTTACCAGTTGATAATGACTCGTACAATTCAGATTTCACATCCGTCCCTGACCGGGAAGGTGAGAAAGAGTTAGCACCTGATGGCACTGAAGAAAAGAAGGAAAGAGAAAAGAAACACACCAATTTCACTTTGTGTAATGTTTGTAACATTCAGCTGAACTCTGCTGCTCAGGCACAAATCCACTACAATGGCAAATCCCACCAGAAGAGGTTAAAACAGCTCAGCAATGGAAATCTCAAAAGTGATAACAGTAAGCATTAAAACATATATACCTTTTGCTATGTTTTGATTTGAGAATTGCAGCAATGTGCAGTAATGTCAATATATAGGAGTCTAAACATTTTTTTTTTTTTATTCAGCCAACAAATCCTTTGAAATTAAGGTAAAGGCTCTCAGTGACTTCAGAGTGCTTGGGCTCGTCCCTAGCATCAGCATCTGGCAAATAGCTAAAGATATACCATCTGTGTTGTTACTAGTGCTTCCATTTTATGTTTTGTTTACATGATGATGTTGATTCAGATTATTTCTCATTACATTTGCATTTTGATGGTTTTCAGCATAATCAGTGATATTGCATATTTCACAGTCTACTAGAAAGGTCATAGTTTTTGGGGGTATGCTTGCTTTTAATGAATGTAAGGCCGTTGCCAAATAAATTGAAACAAATACATTATACAGAACAAATACATTCCCAAACTCATTTCACTTTAGTTTGCTTATTCAGAGTTCAACCCATAGCTAGCATAAGTCTGTTTAAAGATCATGATTGAAGTCAGAGATGGAACAAAGCTTATTTTGATTTTAATTGATTTAATTGACAGCTTTGGGAAAAACATTTTGTAGTAGGTGACATGTTTTCCTATCATTAGAGTGAACTGCATGCCTCAAAGAAAAACATCTTTGTGGCTCTATGTACAAAAGTAGATCAGATATTAGAGGCAAACAATGGTCCCTGAGAGGAAAAAACAGATTACTATGTTATAATTTTCACAATTTCATAACAGGTACTCAACTTTGATGTACTATGGGTAGAGTTGTACTGTATTGTTCTATCTGCTTCCATGTACCATGTCACAGAAATGATGGTCTTAATATGATATGCTTAGGACTTTCAGTTTTTCTTTCTTCAGACCGCACACACTGATTAATATTTTGTGCCATGAATTGCTTCCTGCCCCTTCTGCAGGAGGATATGCAGAACACTAATCTTTAGACAGGACTTAAGAGGTATTTTAATAATCTGTGCTTTGTCCTGGCGTTAAGATGGGAATAATATGGGTATATTGCTGAAGTGTGTTGGATAAAGTGCTTTTCTATGTATGAAGTGTTGCTCATCTCCTTAAAACAAAGCAATAAAACAGACAAAAAAAACCCCATAAAATAACACAAATAATTTTTGTCTTTAAGTGGCAGGACTATAATGTTTGGCACTGCTCATATTTCAGGCTTAGGAAGAATACCACTACCATTAGTAGGATCTGTGAAAATGCATGAAGAAAGATTGATTTCCTAATTGATTAAAGGTGCAATATGGTTATCCACAAATGCATCCTTTCTGCAACCAAATAAACACAGTCTAATGTTATTGCTCTTTTCAGTTAAGGTAAAATTGTGTTATCATTGTTATTATTAGCAGAACAATTTTGCTAATGATAGAAAGTGTTTTTCTGCAGTTTGTTTTTCTGCTTTAACCCATGGTAATGAAAGAATTGGTAATTAAGCAATGCCGAAATTAGTGTCATAGGGCTTCAATTGTGCTTCAACTTTATATTCTAGAGGGGATCAAAGTAGTAGTATAGCAGCATGTTTCTTATTTCCTCCTTAAAAGTATCCTTATGTTGTGTGTAGCTGCATCCATTTGTAGCCAGAAAATAGCTGATTGACTATCCAGATCTTTGTTTTGAGCGCAGTTATTTTGTGGGTTTGCCTGAAACTTGAGGCTTTTCAAATCTGGCAGATCTTTGAGTATCATCAAAAGTAGCGCTCCACTGAGAGAATACCATAGGGAAAAGTATTGAGAAAGTGATTTTCCCATGTCACCAAACTTTGAGATTTCAGTTATTTTTAAACTGAACGTTATGAATGAAGTAGAGACCAATATTAAATATGTCTTGCTAAAAGTTAGAACTGAATTAGAACTGAATGTTTGAGTAACCACCCTCCTCATACTTTGAACGGAGACCCTGTTTGAGATCCCTTTTCTAAGTCAAGTAGAAATCAGAACCTGACAGACCTTCCCACAACAACAGGTTTTGTCAAAAATAGTATATCTGAAATGTGGGTGATGTTTTTTGGATGAATGATTGTTTTGTTTATGAGACCCCAGCGAGCTCAAATGACATATGACTGTGACTGAAAAAAATTATGACTTGCCCCTTTCAGTTTATCATGTGCATGCAAATTATGTTTTTCAAAGGTCACTGATGTAACTGAAGTAACTGTTAAGCATGCACAGTACTGGTTATTCAATGTATGTCAGTAGGTTGCTTTATTTATGAGAATAGTATTTCTTGTGTTGAAGTTTGATTGTCACAGAAGACAGCTGTTACGCTCTATGTCCAGGTTAATGGTCTAATCATTCTTGAGACTAAATTCCGCTGTAAATTAACACTAAGTAAAGGCTCTGCTTTATGAGATTGTCTTCTAAAGCTTCGTCATCAGTAGTTTTTCATTATATCTCATGTTGAATGGGCAAAATGCTGGTGCTACGTACAAGAAAACCCCATTTCCAAATACAGTGATTCATGGACTGTACTACTATGTATTTGCCTTTGCAAGGTTGTGTGCTTACTTGGAACTAATGTACGTGGACAGGTTGGGAAAAATACTGGAATTGTGACTTATCCTTGTTTAGTTTCATCTGAATTATCCCCACAAAGCAGGATGGGTTTGTGTGCTTCATGTTATGAGGGGAAATGGAGGATTGATTTATATGAAGCAACAGCCTGTGTCTTGTTCCCAAACAATTTGCAACGGATTCCTGAACAGAGGTATGGTTCAGTTATATTAGCATTTGACTGTGTAATTAAAGCTGTCATGCTATAATCATCATCTTCAAACTGTGTGAAGTAGCTTTTATCTGCTGGACATAAATAACAGAGCATGTTACTATAGTTGAATATCTCTGCATAATTTCATAAGGTAAGTTGCTTAAGCACAAATCCTATTAACGTCTGCAAGTATGCGATTAATAAATAATGTGCATTGTGGGGTTAAAAGCAGCATTGCTTTGCAGCTGTATTGGTATCTGTACTGAATTTGAACAACTCAGCAGATTTACTTTAAAAAGTTTTGCTAGTTGCTTATCTGTCAGCTTGGCAGCTTTACTGTATGATCCCACTTGGTTCTTTCCTGGGGCAGAGGAGCCTCAGAACAGCACACTGTGCAGAGCCACCAAAATGATGTGAACTCATTGTTTCTTGCATCATTACTTGGTACGGCGATTTGTGATGACTTAACAGGACATTGTGAAACATCATCGCTTCTGTTAATGAACTGTATGTGCTTGGGAGTAACACAATTTTCTACGTTCCTTCCTCTTAATAATTGCCTTTTATGTCACTTTAAAAGACTTCTCACTTTCCTTATTGCGCCCTATAATATATTCTTCTTGCTGGTGACTTTTTTGCCTTTCTGTTCTCGTGCATGCAGTAGCAAGGTGACAAGCAAGTCAGTGGACATTTTGAGAAAGTTTTGGGATTAAAAGAGCGTAAAATGCATTTCCTATCTAGTCTGCCGACATTGCACCGCTTCTCATCAAACCAGCCTGGGTGCTGTGGGAAGAGGTGAACTCGTGTGGGAAATTGTTTATTCTGACCAGCAGGAGTAAGATTCATGTTTCTACTGACAGAATGGAAAAATAACTGTGGATGCGAATGTATAGCAGTACCAGTGAGAAAGCTGATATTTCTAAGATTTTATGTAGGCCAGAATTCCCCCTCTGCTTCCTTTTGTGTAAATTGCTGAATCATCATGAGTGAATGAGGCATAGTTAGGGCAAAAACTAAAACTGCTTTCCTCCGCAATACTTTCTACAATACTTTAGATAACAAGTGGAAAAATAATGAAAGTGATGAGAAATGCCACAAAATTCATAGAACTCCTTTCACTTTAAAAAATGCTTTCTGAAACATTATTATTTTGAAACATAGGAGCCAGTGAGGCATTTGGCAGTAGTTTCTTTATTTATCTTTCTGAATTCATAACCCAGGCAAAAGACCATCCAGTTTAGCAAGTTTCATTTACTTTCTTTTAAACTAAACCTGCCTACAACTTTTTTTCAGTGAAATTTCATCTTAGTAAAATTTTATTGTACTGTGAAAAGGACAGTGAGTGCATGGAAGAAAGAAAGGGAAAAGAACAGATTGAAATATTCTTTTTTTTTTTATCCCTTGCTAATTGCAAAAATCAAATCTTAATTCAGCACTAGTTATTACTTAAGAATGAACAGCAACTTGATTTTTACGGTTATACTGAAAAATACCGTAAAATATGAGCATAATTTCTTTCACATTTTATTTTTTTGAACCGCATTTGGTGTTCGAATGGAGTTTCCCACAACAACTCTTGACATGACAATTATGTAATATCTATGCGCTAAATTTTTGCCCACTGATCAGAGAAAATATTTAATATTTTACAACTTTTTTTTTTTTTGCATCTAAATCCTGACATTTTACAGTCCTGCAGGTAAGAAATCCAGAAAATTCACCTAAAGCACTTGCAGAGTCTTCTTCCTTTTCTGTTGCTGGTTCTTTTCTAGCTCTGTGCTGCTGCTGCTACTCTTTACACCTCTGCTGTCATGTTTTTTGAACATGAAAACTGGCAGTTTTGGGGCAGACAGAACCTTACTTTAATGTGGTAAACTACCAAGGTACAGCTTTCAGGGAAATGGTGTCAACTCCTCTTTTCATTGCGTTAGTCCTCCTTTCAGAGAAAGAGGATTGTGTAGGGCATTGAGGAATGGAGGAAATCTTAGACAAAGTATATTCTCCTTCAGAGAAGAAGATTTTCTGTTAGTTTCCTGGGCAGCAAGTATTGTCAGATCAGCTTGAGATATCTCTGGAAATCATGTCTCTTGCAAACTTTTATTTTTTCTGTAATGTCATGTTCTGATGCAGAGCCTCATGGCCAGTTAACAGTAAATCCAATATGAGTTATCCTCTGGTTTTAAGCCTCTAGTTTGTGGGTCATAGATGCCAGTATTTTGTAATGAAGCGCAGCAGGTTCCTTCTGGGTATTCTGTAATACCTCCCAAATGTTAAAGCTGGAGATCTCTAGACACGTAGGACTGGCTGAGGGCAATGTGTTGTCACTTCCACTGCTCCCAGATGTCAATCTCTCTTCTTATTCCAAAGCCCTTGTCTGTTTTCATCATGTTCCTATTGCAGTTAGTGAACTATTCATGTAGTTTCTGCTTTTAAGAGCACTTCTGAAAGCAAGATACTCTTTTAAAGTACTACTTTGTGTTTGCAGAATTTATTTTTTTATTATATTCAGAAGTGTAATACCCACCATACATGACATCATAGTTCAGCACAAAGTTTTATCACAAGGTAACTTGTGTATCATTGAATGAATTAAGCTTAAGAAAGAGCCAGCTCACACCAGCCACATGCATGATTTTCAGATTTCCCCTAATAAGCACAGTAGGATTCACTTGGCTTTGTGAGTATACAAAAAATGATGGATGGATGGTAATTGTGGACAAACTCTTTACATATGTGCAAATATCCATTGTTGACTTGCTATAGTTAGCTGACTGCTAACTATTACAAATAAATACCAAGGGTCATTACTAAATTTTAATGCAGACCAATCATAGGTAAACCCTTAGCATTGTAACAAGTTGTGGGGAGGCTGGGGACAAAGTTTAATGAGCGCACCTGGAATAACTTCAATAATGTCATGCAGGCACAAAGGTATGTTAGCAATCCCCAAAACATTCTTTTGGATTTGGGGACGAGAAATTCATAGTAGTTAAACAATTTTTCATGTAGGGTATCTGGTAATTGTTCCACTGAATGGCATGATAGAATGAAAAAATAATTATAGGAGCCTAGAAAACCATGTTTATTAATTATAATTAATTCTTCAGAAGCTGGAGGATAAGTAGAAATTTATGGCTAAATATGCTTAAAATATTTTTGGAGGTCCGTATTGTTCATCAGGTGCACTTAAGAATGTGCTTATGTCCTTTGTTGAAGTATGGTTTCAGTCTCAATTGGCAAATTCCTGTCTTTTCTACCATCTTAGGTGACAACTGAATAAAACCTGCTGTGGCAGTTTATTATGAATCAAACTGTTTAAGGTATATGAAGAGTCTCAGCCATAAGGAACATCTGCCCAGGGTCTAAACAAACTTCTAACTGCAGGTTGAAACAGTTACAAAGAATTGGGTTTGTTCTAGTTTTTTGCCTGAATATAAGACTGCACGGGATATCTTTTAATATCCCCAGCTGTAGAATGCCCTCCTTTTGGGTACCATCTCCAAAGCAAGTTGCTTAGCAAGTTGTCTCCATCCAAAGGACCTGGGATGAGAAATTCTACATCAGTGTCGGACAGCTGAAACAAGTTCAGAAGTGGGTCCTTAATTTGCTGCCTTCCAGCAAACCTGGATAGGGTTTCCGAATGCTGTGCTAAGGCAGTGGGGACTGAGGTGCTTAAAGGTGCCTTCAACAGCACGTAAAGGCAGCTGTTTCATGCAGGTTAGAGGGTGAAAATCTTCACCCATGGTGTGCCTGCTTGTTGTATTTGGTCCTCTTCCATACTCACAGTTCTTACTCTGTATGTTCCAAACGTTGTTCTCTCACAGACTAGTTAATTCTTTTTAGATATTTGTGGCCTCATGTCTTCAGGAGTTTATGTTGCTCCTAGATGTACAACACTTCTATGTTGAAAAATAACTGGCCTTTTAGTCCTCAAATCTGTGCTTAAAATATGCGTGTGAAAAGCGGGAAAGCTAACTGTCATCTTGCTCTCTTTATGCTGTAGCAGGCATATCAATAATCAATACTGAATTAGGTGTATAAGGCTCAGTTACTCTGTGGGCAATCTGTCCATCTGTGTTGTTTCTGAACTGTGCAAGGATGTTGGTCTGCCATTCTTTGCTTCTCCCTGAGTGTGGCACCAGTCTCATTTCTGAGAACACTGGCATTTGATCTCTGCTTGCATGTACAGCTAACAAACTGTTGAAGCCTGTTTTACAGGTTCTCCATTTAGTTCTGCTTACATCACTAGGTCCAATATAGATTATGATGACCATGGCTTCCTTCCAGACCTTCTCAGTAACTTGTCGTCTTTTCATATGGGGTGTTTTTTTCCTGCACTGGCATCTGGTAGGCAACAAATCTTCTGTGTGTCATGACAACACACTAAGTTTATCAACATTTCCCGGTATTAATTTCCTGAGGGATAGCTTTTCCTGTATTCAGTTATTTTTCTTACTTCAAATATAGGTCTATATTCCTCAGTGAGGCTGTAAAAGTATAATTTTGTACCTCTCGTGTGGCTTTAATTTTGTAATTTTTAGGATATCACAGTATTTAAGCAGAATTTTTGAGCTATATCTGAGAAGAAGAAAAATAAAGCAGATTGACACACAATCAGTAATGCTGACTTTTTCTTTTTTATGGCTTTTTATTCCTCCGATGCAAAATATACTGTCTTCCTGATAGTCATGTCACTGAAATCTTTAGTTAATTTTTCATCCTCTGACATGTTTCACAGGAGAATATGTGAATATTGATATATGAGAATATATCTCAAGATGAGAGTTTTAAGACCAGCTCCAACGAAAGAAATTACAAACTCCAGTTGATTTCAAGAGGAGGCAAGTTCCTCACTCTGTTGAGGAACTTAATGTTTAGCACACATTTATGCCAGTTCAGTTTACATTATCGAGGAAGCACCAATTCTATCTACAGTTCACAGTGTTATTGTGGGAATGAATTAATCTGTATGATGTCTTTCCTTTGTTTCTCACATTAATGCTTATAGGTTAGCCTTGCTGGAGTCCCCATGCAGATAGCATTGAAGATATAATCAAGACATAATCAAGATTTCCCCCTCAGTTTTTCCATATATATGAAATTAGAGAGCTAGAAAGATATATTAATTGTAAAGCAAAGCAGCTCACTTACTAAACTAGTTGTTTGTTCTGTAATCAAAACTTGAAATTCTACTCTAGACACTTTATGTCAGGGTAATATGTCTTTAAATGCAAGCCTCCCTAGTAAGGATAGTATATAATTTACTACATGGAATATAACACAAGTGTATGACTTTTTTTACTATAAAAGTAATATTGGATGTTTCTTTTTATAGACTTAGCAGCATAACGACTATGAGACTAGAACCAAAACAGGACAGTCTCCCTCTGTGCTGGATCCCACAATGTTGTAGCAGGAAAAAAAAAAGTTAATGAAGAATAATTTTGTGATCAAACATTTTGTGAGCTTCAAGCAATTTCATTCATAGTTAAGTACAGTGAAAGTAAAACTGTAAACGTCAAAATGACTCACTTCTGTATTCCTGAGTGTAGTTAGTTAGCAATTTTGTAAAAGATTACTCAGAAATGGAGGATTATTAATTTTGTTCTGTTGAACCTGTTCCATTTGTAATTATTCTTGAGAAGACTTAACTCATCTATCCCTGTCCCTTTTTTGCTGGAAGACTCCATCTCTACCTTTGAGTAATTCTCATTCCATCCCAATAGAAATAGCAATATTATTAAAAAGTGGATTAAAAAATTCCTCCTTTCACTTCTATTTCTGTCCTCAAATTCAATAGAGGTTTGAACCTTGGCACCTTGCATTGTGAATAGATGTTTTTTTCCACTGGGGAAAGACAATAGAATGTTATCTTTTTTTTGGTCCTCAGTTTTAACTAGTCTAATAACATGTCCTAGTTTTTCCTAGGTGTGTTGTTTCAGTGTTTGGGGTTTTTTTTAATGTTTTTTTAATTTGATCACCAAACTGAAGAAAACCAATGATTATATGGCCATAGTTCTGACTGCACTTAGCTCCATTTTTCTCACTTTAGATTGAGAGTCTTGTTACTAGTCATAAAACCTTTGTATTGTAAAACACATGTGGATGCATACGCATAGCTGGTCATTCTCAGTAAACTTCCAATTTCAGCGCTGCCTTTTTCTCCTCTTGTTGTTGCAAAAATGGTATCTTTAATGTTTCTTTTTTTCCTAGAAGAAGTAGCAGAATGCTACTGATAAAGTGACAACATTCTTCTTACCAAAGGTAGCTGAGACCATAGGCAAATGTAGTCAAGTTCAAATTGAAATACTACCAGGGATGTCCCTCAGCTCAGCAGTAATATCTGATGTTCTGAAGTGTCTTTGCTATGTGATGTATTAAAAATTAGAAGCCTTTAAAAGAAGCAGTTCACCTTTTTGGAGTAGTCTGTGACCTCACATCCATAGGGCATTAGGGTCAAGCCTGTAGGAGTTTTTTCTTGTGGAATTTTATACAAGGTAAGTTTTCAGTGGCAAGCAGGACAGTACATTTTAAAGGTATCTATATGGGAGGAATATAAAATAGTGATGCCTGGAAAGAAGTAAATGTTACTCCCATCTTCAGAAAAGGAAAGAACTAGAAGCCAGTCAGTCAATTATCAGTGGCCAGGCAGTTTATGGAGCAAGTCTTTAGGAAAGCCATTTGCAGGCACATGAAGTAGAGGAAGGGGACTGGGAAGAGCCAGCACAGATTTACATGCAGACTTTGTAAGACCAACCTGATTACCTTCTGTGGTGAAATTACTGTCTCTCTGAACATGGGGATATAATTTTCTGACTTAAGAAAGGCTTTCATCGTGGTCTTCTGTAGGATCGTTTTAGCCAAATTGGTGAGATACGGGCTGGATGAGTGGAGTACAAAGCAGATTAGAAGCTGGACAAACTATCAGGTTCAAAGTGTAATGATCAACCTTCACAGTCTAACAGGCAGATGATTGGTTATGGCGTTCCCCAAGGATTGATAGCGAGGCCAATACCGTTTAACATCTTCATTAGCGACCCTGGTGATAGGGTGGAGCACACACGTACCAAATCTGCAGCTGACACTAAGCATTGCGAAATCATTAGTATGATGGAATACAAAACTACCATTTGCAGGAACCTCAACAAGCTTCAGGAGTACCCCAGCAGCAACCTCATGAAATTCAACAGATGCAAAACCATGAAGTCCTGCATCTGGAACATACACAAGTACAGGCTGGGGACTGACTGGCTGGAAAGCAGCTTTGTGAAAAAGGACCTGGGTGTCCTCGTGGGCAGTAAGTTGAACATGATTCATGAGCTTTTGTAGAGATGAAGGCTTAACTGCACACTGTGCTGCATTTGCAAAAGTATTAGCATTTGCAAAAGTAGTAGTTTGAAGGATAGTGATTACTATCCACTCTGGACTTTTGAGATCATATGTGGAGTACTGTGCCCAGTTTTGGGCCTCAAGTACACGAGAGACCTCCACAAAAGTGAGCGAGTCTGGAGGAGCATCGCTAAGGTGGTCAGATTGATTGACTCATGAAAAGAAGTTGACAAAGCTGGTTTTGTTTACTGTGAAGGAAAGGGGCTAATTGAGGATCCTGTTGCAGTCTTCAACTTCCTAGAGCGATTTTAGAGAGAAGATGGATGTGTACAGTGAAAGGGCAAGAGAGGATAGTCACAAATTGCAGCAAGGGAAATTCTGATTAGATATATGGAAAAAAGCATTCAGAACTTCACTATAAAAATGGATAAGCAGTGGAATAAGTTGCCTAGAGAGGCTGTGGAAGTTATTCTCTGGAGATTTAAGAACTCAACCTGATCTAACCTTGTAGTTCTGCTTTGAGTAGGAGGTTAGGTAAAGTGAATTCCAGAGATCCCTTTCCACCTGAATCAGTCTAAGGTTCTGTAGAAAATACACTGGGAAAACTTCAGTTTTAAAGATTCAGGGGCCTACTTGCTTAATTTACATCATGAGCAAGATATATACAGTGAAAGGCTTGGATTTTTCTTCATAGATGTGTGTTTAAAAAGAAAAAACTGCCAAGAAAACTCCACTCTGAATGTCAAGTTACTGATGCTATTTCACAGAAACAAAACAAATACAGTAAAATATGTAATCTTAGAAAGAATTTGAGATGTAAAACAAACTGTTGAAGCCTTTTTTAGTGTTTTTATTTTTTCATCAGATTACCTGTAGCATGTAGTCAGAACTGCTGTTCATGCATGTTACAGTTTATCTAGCTAAAGATTATAAAAATAAAATTCTTGTCCTCTAAAAGAAGAAATCTAGGAACAAAGATACTAGTATACATGGATCTTACTTTTAGACCTTTCTTCTGTCATTAGTGATGACAGAGGGAAGAACAGATGCTACAGGATGCAGTAAGTAACAACAGGCGCTGTGTTGTTCAATGATGTATTAAGACAGACTTGGTCTTCATGGCAGGCCAATATTAATAGCCATTCAAACTTATTTTTCTTATAATACATTAACTTTTAATGTAAACCATTGAAGATGTCAACAGTAGACCCTGCCATGTAAACACTAGAGTGATCAAACAGCTCATTAAAAGAACTATCCAATAATGGATATTGAATTTGTGGTTTTTTTGTTTTTTGTGTGTGGTGTTTTTTTTCTCACAGATCACATCTCATAATGAAATTAAATTCTGAATAATTAAAACATAATTTTTTAATGTTGAGGGAAACATAGATTTCTATCTAGAATTGTCATTGTAATCTAGTATCAAAAGTGCCACACATTAGTAACAAGAGTATTCACAATGTTTTAAAATCTTGAAATGTTTGAGAAAAAAAAACATTGACATAATAATTCATTGTATTTTATTTGATTTTTATCACTGACTCTTTTGATGTCAGTGACCCTTGTCACAAACAGATAAAATATGCTTGAGAAAGCCGAAGAAAAGATCCTAGAACTGCCAAGCTTTGAAAAATATATATTATTCAGAATTGCAGTGTTGGCATTTAAAGAATTACTACTGTGAAATAAATTGTTTTAAGCACAGTGACAAGCCTCTCTGGTCTTATGAACACTCCAAATTAAAGGATTGTGGAAACAAACAATGCTATAGCTAAAGAAAGAACAATTAAGTAAGTTTATATCTGGCATAGAAGTCTTAGTATTATTCAACAAGAAAACATTTTAATTTTACCAACACTTTATTTTTTGCAAACCAGAAGAGTTTATTTCAATAGATAGGCTCTCCTAATTTTATCTCTGTGAGATTGGATGTATGTATAAATAGTTATAAATTACTTTGTGTCTTGGTACAGGCTGAAAATTTGGACTGTCGGTTAGTTTAATCTGTTATTTCACCCACAACAGATTTATAAGTATATAATTTGCTGCTTTTGTGATTCCTTTGATACTGCACACAGCCCATCCTACAAAATCCATTGACCACATTAATAGAGTAGTAGAAGGTCAGGTTAAATTTGAATACGTGTGCTTCTGATTACAGCAATTATATGTTCATACACATATATATGCACACACAAAAATCATGGCACAGTTTACTCTTAGTCTGCATAGAAATATGTTAGCTCTTGGGCTATTTTGGAAGAAAATTCCACTGCTATGCTTTATAGGGAGTGCACTTGTTTGCCATCTCCCTATTTGTGCAGAGTAAATGGACTGTGGTAGTCAGCAGCTAGTTAGTTTTTAATCTCTGAAAATTGTAGTGGGGTTTTTTTTTTGATGAAGAGCTGCAAGAATTTCTTTTTGAAAGGAATTTTCCAAACACTATGTGTTTATTTTGTCAAATCAGAAGTCATTTTGATTATGTTTTCAAGTGAACATCAGTAGGAATAAAGCTTCCCAATCCTTAATAGCTCTGGAAATCTGAGTTGCATTTCTTCTCAGTTTTATTCACTGATGCTGCAAATTTTATACTCTAGAGGACCTGCTCTTACACAGTATGATGTACCATTTTTTTCTTTCTTAAATCTTTATATTTTTCTATTCAATACACTCCAGAAATTCTCTCACTCTTAAGTATTCGTATTACGTTATGACTGATGTAAACCAATACCTAACAAGAATAGGTGTTACTACTTTTGACAGATCTCTAGGAGTATGTTAGTTGTTGATAGGGTTACTGAAACATCATATCTTTATGCAAGAATTTTTTTTTTTTTTTTTTACTGTGAGTATGAAATGGTATAGTTCCTGTTCAATGCTATTGAGAGATCCCTGGTATATTTTGGTAAAAACAAATATCTCTTCCTATATCCACTCTTTTTAAATTTCTTTGTAAAATGATCTTCATAATATTGCTTTCTTCTTTTGCCAACTAACTGTGGATATTTTGTTAAGTGTCATCATAGAAAGCTTGAGTAATCAAGCTTAGCTGATCCTCAAAGTTACCCAGAAAGAAAGTTGTCACCATGACTGACTTACTGTTCGTGGATACCCGAAGGACTTCTGGTTAATGTGTTCTTACAGAGTTTTCTCCATGCTCTGCAGTTCACCTGCTATAGATGTGATGCCATTAAAATGTGGTGGGTGAGGCAGCATGTGCAAACACCAAATGGCAGGACTGGTGAGTTTATGGTGCAGTTTCTGAAGATAAGGAGTGGGAAAAAATCTAATGATATCTGCTTCATCCTTTATATTCACAGAATCACTAGGTTGGAAAGGACCTTCAAGATCATCAAGTCCAACCATTAATCCAGCGCCACCATGTCCCCTAAACCATGTCTTGAAGCGCCACATCCACACGTTTTTTGAACACTTCCAGAGATGGCAACTCCACCACGTCCCTGGGCAGCCTGTTCCAATGCCTGACCACTCTCTCGGTGAAGAAATTTTTCCTAATATCCAATCTAAACCTCCCCTGGCGCAACTTGAGGCCATTTCCTCTTGTCCTATCACTGGTTACTTGGGAGAAGAGACCAACACCCTCGTCGCCACAACCCCCTTCCAGGTAGCTGTAGAGAGCGATACGGTCTCCCCTCAGCCTCCTCTTCTCCAGACTAAACAACCCCAGTTCCCTCAGCTGCTCCTCATAAGACTTGTGCTCACGATGTTCTTGAGACCAAAGCAGACAGGAATATGTACACAAAGCACAGCATGGATTTTGAAATGTTCTCAATTTATTATGTGTACAAAGTGAGGTGCCTAAGGCCCCTTTTTTCTTGACATTGTGTAGGGTTGAAAACCACCTACTGTGACCCAAAGAAGCCTTATGGGAAAGGCAGGGTATTACCCGTACTGACGGCAGTAATCAGGCCAACAGCAGCTTCCTACTGGACCATTTTTACTGTAACAACATGTGAAGTTAGACTCATACTGTTTAATCTCATAGAAGACTTTAGAAGGCCTTGGTTTCCTTGGAGAAGTGCTCTCTCTGGTAGTAAAATGCCCTTCACAGCCCCCTGTGAACAGTGGCACCAAGCCCTGAACAAACTTACTTTTATGCAGGATGGAAGGGGATCAATGCTGCGGCATGAGGATGCTGACTAATGAGGGGATAGTAGGATTCAGACGGGGCTAGGTCAGCGATTTTTCATGATTTGGTGGGAAAATCAGGCATGAAAATTCATTTTTATAGGGTGGGATTAACTTGCAGAGGTAAACACAAATGTAGAAAATTATTAGAATGAGTAAATGGACAACTGTGGGGAAGACTACAGAATAGGGGAGGGAACTGTTTGTCTTGTATGTCAAAGTAATTGAAAACCTGACATAACATAAAATATTTTGTGCTTCCTGACCATCTTGAAGTCATTAAGGAAATTGCCATAAATTTTCACAGAATTTATATTTCACATTCACTTGAATGCTTGGTGCATATATTTCCTACTCAGATGGTACGCTCCTTCTGTCAGGCGCCGGCAGGTTGGTGTAAATTACCCAGCAGAAGTTAGAATGTTCTTTCATTGCAAGCTAACAAATTGAAAGACGTGTGCAAAAAACCAAAACTCTTCCCAGCCCTATCACCCTCTCATTTCTTCCTCCTCCTTCTTCAAGGAACTCTAGGAAAACAATTCATAGTCCTTATCTCAGGAAAACTGAAGTGAAATGCTTGTCTGAGAACTGCTTGATTTTGAGCAGGGGATAGACTTTAAAGTTAAACCGTGGCATTTCTCAACTTTTTGCATTTACATGATACTTTGATTTTCTGCTTTGTCTTTAATCTAGGGTTTAAAAAGAATGCTTTCATGCTATGCAACTTAAAAACAAAAAGAAAGTTATTGATAAATGGAACTATGTTTCAAGAAAATCCACTTCTGCATTGTATTTTTTAGTGCATATAAATACTAGCAAAAAGATACAATGCAAAAATCCCTTTCTGCTTGGCTCAGGCCAAGAAAGATTTATCCCAATTTAGGTAACATTATTTGAACACTAACGTGCTAAGCAATGAATCACACATTTCCTCTGAGGAATCTAGGTTTCCCTGCATAAAAAGTTTAGTGAGCCTTGGGACTTTTCTCATGGAAATATAAGACATACCTAACTCTTTATACTCTTCTAGAAGAAAACTCTTTTGGAGTATAAAAAGACCCATAGCATATTTGTCATGTTGCAGTTTCATCATTTGTTCTTCTATCACTAGTTTAATTAGGTCATGATATCTGTGGAATTATTTAATACCATATGGTGGTATTATATCTGCTATGTTGGCGGTCTTCAGGATGGGGATTCTGTTACTCTTATCACTGTGTAAGGAAGAAGGAATGTGAAGACTCTAGAGTAATACTATGAATAGCACAAAATATTGGAATCATCAAAATAATAAAAAATTAAAACAAAGGTTTCTTGGGGGTTTTTTGGCCCAAATTCACTTTGGGTGTGTGGAAGGTGTTACCTGGAGAAAAGGGGCTTGAAAAAAAGACCAAGGGAAAAAATTATTAATTTCATTTTGTGGAAGTTAATTTAATGCTTCATGGGAATGGCCTTGTCTTTCTCTCCCTCCTTTTCTGGACGCTGTTATATGGAGTTCCTTATGCTCTTGCTGTCTTTACCACAGAAGTGTCTGTATTTTAGCAATAGTGCTGAGTACACAGTATGGTAATATTAAGGCTTTATTCAGGGGAACCCTTCTGTAGCATTAGTGAAAGCCAGGCAGGTTCTTGGTAGTTCTTAAATCTTCCACAACCACTGATTTAACTGTGTTCTTCTATCTTTTGGGGATTTTAACCCATGTCTCTAAAGCATCTCACTGTTTTAAACCCAAATATTAAATAGTTGCCCTGTAGAGAAGATTTGTGTCAAACTTTCCTTTTTGCCTGTACGCAGCACATGCTGCAAGTGAAAATACACAACCTCCTTATATTCCGACTTTGTTCTGCTATAAACAATAGCAATATTCTTAACTTTAGTGTGTACAAAAACAATATTATGAAGGAATAAAAAATACTTATTACTTGGAGCATGCAGACATTTTCCCTCCTTGCTTTTCTTTATTGGTGATACTTGCCATTCAGACATTGTTTTCTAAAAAATTAAATTGCAAATAAATAATTCCTTCAGAAGCTGCCTTTCAGCTTCATTCCCCCCCACTATTAATACTAAAACTGTTGGCAGCCACATTTTCATGATGTTTACAGAATTGCTCAGAAGTTTACAGCTTCTTTTTGTTTGCTTGTTTTTTCTTCTTTGTGAAGATGAAAATAACAAGTTTTTATTGTTCAGCAGTTGCTAACGTGTAAGACCTAATATTCCCACAGGTGTATTAGATCCTAACAGTCTTGGCTTTTTAGAATAAGAAAAAAAACCCTGGTGGATATTTCATTTTCTGGCAATTCGTTGGTGTCTGAAGCCACTACTGCCAAACTCTGGAAGGGTTTGTCCTGAGTAAATGCTCGGGAGCTTGATCTGTGATTTTTTTAAATGCCTTTGGGAGGTGAGATCAGATGTGTACGAATGTGATTGTGTTTATTTTTCACATGAATCCCACTGGTAGAATCCTTAGGGATTTGCTGTATCAAAGATATTTATGAGAATATTGCCCTCGGCTACAGTTTGAAAGGGAGCACTGTAGGACAGGGACAGATGAAGGGTAGGCAAACTGGTGACTCTGGTCATAGAGAATGGTGAGAGTCTCCTAGATCTGGATACCCTTTCTGATACATAGCACTTAAGTGAATTAGGTGAATGCACAACAATCTGCAGTCACATTTCCACTTCAAAGGTTTGTGTATTACAGTTCCTGAATGTTCATAATTTCAGAAACAGCAAAGCATGAGCGGGATTAGTCATGCAACGTGTGGACTCAGTATATGCTGTTGTCTGTACTCCGTGGGCTTATTTGGAGAGCATGTCATTATTATACTTGGCCTCTGGTGTGAAACAGATGCTTGCTGTTTGTACACATTAATACTTTTGTGTTCTTGCAATCTTCCTGCTTTAAAGGGAAGAATTGGGCAAGAAGGCAGTAAGTAAAATCTGGCAGGTTTGTCACAGCAATTCCTCAGCACGTCTAGGTTTACGTTTCCCATGAGTAGTAGGTAGTAAAAATGATGAAGCAAGCAGAAAAAGAGGAGAGTTATAAAATCAAGTTGTGCATGAAGTTTCTTTCACTGAGGATGTATTCTTCTAGTAAGAAGGAGCTCAGTTCAATAAGAGAACTTGAGCGTAGCAGAACTGTTGGAATCAATGATATTGAAGGTGTTTTCCAACCTAAATGATGCTATGATTCTATGAACTAGCCAAAGTACCATTAAAAAAAAAATAAGACCTCTAACTTTTATATTAATTTTGCTGACCAGAATACTTGCATAATCTATTAGTAATATACATCTACTGGTTTATAAATATAATTATATGTGTGCACTTGTGCATACACATGAAAAGGGCTTTAATTAGTTGCTGAGATAATGTATAAATCTCTGCCCCTTTAAATTTGCTCATTGAAAAATGAAAAATTCCTGCCCTTTAAATGTTCAGTTTTCACAGAGGTTACAGTAAATCTCTTAATCTCCCAAGCACTCATTCTCCTCTGGGTTTTTTACAGGCATTTATCCACAGGACATTCATTTCCAAGCTGTATTTAAATCCAGGAATAACTATGTGGGCTTTGAGCTATCTGCTTTCATGCCCTCCTAATGGGCTCTACCACAGGAACTCTGGATGAGCTGGAAAAAAAAAATAGATTCAAGCCCAGTCATATTTGGCTTCCATTTCGTCTTAAGCTGAGTCTCTATTTATTCTTGGTGAAGAGAGCATTAAAAAAAGCAATTATTCAGGGGTGAGGGAAGGGCAGGAAGGATCCACAACAAAGGATTTACTCTGGCTGCATAGAGAACACCAGCGTATTAGATTTTCAGGTTTATAATGGGATGTAGTTAAACATATCTGCAGAATGGGGTGTGAGGATTTGAAACATATCCTGGATTTTCGTCAAATGTCCTCAGCACTTTTCTTCTTGTTCCTTACAGAAACTGTTGACCAGATTCTTAGATGTAAATAGTTATAGCTTCATATTGTCCTGTAAACACACAGTAACTCAGAATAGCATGTTTTCTCATTACTTAGTAGATGCTTTGCGAGAGAAACTTAGTATTAAATTAGTATTATGGTGCAAAAGAAAACATAAACCATGGTGTTCTTTTAAGCAGTTACAGTGAAGCTTCATCTTGACCTTCTGGCATTTTCTCTCTTGTGCATCGAAGAATTCATTTTAGTTTCATTAACAATGTACTTAGGGAAGGCAAGCGAAGGAGATTGAAAGAAACTGCTAAGGAGACTTTTAGTTCTGTAATTCCAGCCTGTGTAAAATAACCTGAATTTGAAAACTATCTGAAATTGTATTAGGAAAAATGTGTGGTATTACCAATTAACATAAATCCTTTAAACAATATTTTTTTCATCTTCTGTTGTTCCCATCCTGTTTTCTTCTCTGGCATCATTCTCTTCGTTATTCCTCTTCCCCGTCTCCATTCTGTGAGCCTTTTCCCACAGTACAAATGCTTCTACTTTCTGTACTGTATTATCTAACTGTTTTTTTGCTAATTCAGCTTTGCTTTGCTGTTTTGGTCTTACAAACATACTACTTTATCAAAGACAACTGAATAGCCTTCTGTCAATAATAGCAAGATGCATTTCTTCTTTCCTGCTTGTAATATTAGATGTACTTAAAAAAGTAGTAATGTAAAGATTTGGACCAAGGTTCATTATTTTCAGATAAATGTGCTTAACTTGAGATTTTACCTTTGAACATACTCTTACTAGGGAGCATACAGAGTCATGATGAAGTGTGCAGTAGAAGATAGATTTTTGTATTTCTTTCTAAATTGCACGCCTTGGTTTCATGCGGGGCTATAAGTAATAATAAATGGGCTAATTAAACTGCTTATTAAACTCTTGGCAAATTTGGTTAGACCCTCTTTCCTGGTGCTGGACAAGTCTAACCCAGAGCATTATTCACAGCATGAGTAAACTTCTGGATAGATGGAGATTAGGAAAAAAATTCAGGTAGAACCTTGTGAAATGCTGCTTACCTCTTTCCGTTTAGATTAAAGAGCTCAGGCTACCTTGAAGGGAAGTAATGGACTCACACCAGTATCTTGCCCTTTCATGGCAGCACAAAAAGGAAACTGGAAAGGAGTTGCTGACTTGTACTTGTTTGAGGCTTGACGACTTAACTTACTGATATGCATAACCTAAAGAGCAGATCACAATATGATCTAATTAAGTGTTACCCAGCTACTTAGTAAATGATTACCTGAGCAAATTTACTTAAAACCTTCTGGTGCTAGGAGGAGAATAGCAATAAGCCTGAAATTTGGTTTTTATTTACGTGTTTATTTTTCCTCCCTAAGGGATCAAAGCTCTGGCCAAAGTTCTAAACATGTCTCTGCCTCAATAAATCTATACATCGTAAGTTGTCTAACTGTTTTCTTACCAAGTTAAGCAAAGACTTATAAGAGAATGCACAATATTTCTGTAACCAGGAGTATTACTTAAGATTACTACACTTATTAGATTATTTAAACAAGAAGCCATTACACTGTCCTGTGTGCCACAACCTATCCTGCACTGCAGATTCCTAAATAAAATAAAAAAAGAAATGTTCAAGGCGAAGCAAAGATGAAACCTGAAAAAATAATTTAAAAATTGGATAAATTTGAAGTGGGAGTTTTTTAAATCTGGAAATCTGCTCTTTAATAAAGTAGTGTTCAATGACTTCTTTTCAAAAACAAGGAGTTGTTTGGTCACACCAAGTTCTTCTCTGCTGTAGATTGCTGCACGTTGCTGATGAATATGCATGCTTCTTAGCTGTAAAAATTCTTACCAGAGTTGACCATAGCAATAAAGAGAAACTGTCTATGAAAGGAACTTGTTTGAAATACCATTTAACTTGCAAGTCTTAGAGGTTTATGCTGACTGATGGACCATTTAATGATCATCATCGTGTGGACCAGAGCCCAGAGGATTCTCCTCCTCAACTTAGTGAACTTATTCTTAATTTCTTAAGACCCTGGATGTTACAGCCTTTCTTTTATTTTTTATTTTTGCAAAGTAAATTTCAGGAAGCGAGAGAGAGCCATACTCTTCAGGATTTGAAACCGTCTCAGAAACCGAATTCTGTCTCTTATTGAAAAGCTTATAGATTGAAACACAAGTTTCTGTTTGTCATTTAGAGATTTAAGTTTTAATATTGAATTTGAGCTTAATTAATTTTCCCAACATTTAATAACTGCATTTAAATGAGGCCTGTCTTGATGGTTAATTACTGGGAATTTATGGCTGTCTTGACATTTCTAATACACTGATGATTACAGTGAAATCACTTACAAAGTTATGTACATTTTAAGTTGTTTGCTTATGAACTGTTTACTCATTCCCTTTCACGGGAAAGCTCTGTAGCAGTAGGGACTGCAGGTATTCAGTATGGTGCTGTATGCATTAGTTTACTTCAGCTTCTCATCTGGCAAATTATCTGATAGTCCAGCAGGCATTTTCACCTACTTGTGATAATGATGGGGGAATTCAGCAGCTAAATAACACTTCTCAGCCAGCCCCAATGCAAGTGTGGGGTATGAGACATGCATGTTTCCTGACTTGCCCAAAATCTTGCAATGAATTGCTGGCAACCAGAACTAGAATGAAGGATATCCGATTCATGTTCCAGTTTTCATGGGTTGCCTTTCTTCTGACATTTACAGTCCAAATTTGACAGGTAGTTCACTTACCAGTCTTTATATTTCCATCAAAAACTGTGGCACATATCTGTATTTATCCACGGCTCCCTGACCAGAACCAAATACATATTTAATTTAATCTTTTTGAGAGCAATATTGCAAAACTTACTTTGGTTCACGGATTTTTATCCTTTAATAACTTCTCTGTGATAATATTCTCTGATTCTTTGGCTTGTAATATATTGTAAAATTTGCCTTCTTAGCAGAGCTGCTGTCATCAAATTCTGAAGAGGACTATGCTTATATTGATATAATTCTGGGTTTGCAAATGGAATATTCAGCTGTGTTTCTTTCCCCAAACCTCGACACAGAGGTGTCTGCTAAAGCTTATTTTTCTGTGAATTTTAGTTTGAGGATTTTGTTATTCATTTGAAAACAAAACAAAATTAAAAAAAACACAAACCAAATAAAACCCAAACAAACTTAGAGATTATTGCTGCAGATTATACATCTGTGGAGAAGAAAAGAGAATATTTTGCCTGACGCGAATTCCTCTTCTGTTCTGCAGGAAATACCGTTAGTTAATGCTGTTAAAGCTTGGGACAAGCATGAAAAATCAGTGACCTCTTTAAAAACAATTGACTGAAAATAATTATGCTACTTGATGCTACTTATGTTTGGAACAATAGAATATATTTGCTCTTTTTACATTGTCGAATGACTTTTGGTAATTTTCTTTGAAATTACTGATTTTCCAGACATGTGTGGTACAATGGTGTCAGTAAGCTTTTAACCAGAGGTAGGAGTACACAAGAGAAAAAAGAGGTTTCATTGTAGTCTTCAAAACGACAGGACACAAGGAAAGGACAAGACTCTGGAAGCTGAATTCTTTCCAGCAGCTACTTTGGTTCCACAAGTGTCATACCTGTTTGACTGAAACAGGATTCCCATGCTCTAGTAGATATAAAAGTGCTTGGTTACCATTATGAGCAAGTGACAAAGATGTTTCATAGTATCTTTTACCAGCTTATACATTTATATAGTTTAATCAATGTAATTTCTATTTATACTGTAGTAAGGAATGATACAAAAGTTCAATTAAACACCTTCATCATTTGGTGATGATTATGCAAGCTAAAGTAGTTCTTGGTGCTACAAACTGATGGTGTGAAGCACTTAGTGATAGGAAATAAAGTGAATTCCATCTTTTCTTGGCTCTGTAAGGAGGTTTGGAAGATCTGCCAATAGGGTTATCGATTCTTCTTCAGTTGTGTCGTGCCACTTGGTCAGGCTATTATTTACAGATTATTTGATGTTCATAATATTTTTCTTTTGACATTCAGGAATTTATAAATAGTTCACTGCTTTGAAAAGTCTTCCCCTGGAAGGCAAGAAATGTGGCAAGATCACTTTCTGAATAGGCGTTACAAATATGTCTTTAGTGCAGGACTGTGCATCTTCTAGCCTGAGATCTAAGGTAAACCACATATTTGGAGATAAACTCTCTTTTATGTATATGATACCTTTAATGGAGATTCTGTTTTGAGAGCAGAATATAACACTGAGTGTGTGTTCTTTGAAATGTATGTGGTGATGGCATTGCTGGGATCATTTCCCATTGTAGGCTTCTATATTATCTTGACATTTTTATTCTGCTATCTTCAGCGTGCTCACTGGGTAAGATTAATCCTAAATCATAGTGATGTGGGTGTACAAATCAAAAAAACCCCTCCAAACATATAGGACATTTCTGTGGTAGATCAGTGATTTCCAAAATTAATACTCTGGACTGTACATTCTGTGAAGTAACTGGTTTAAATGGCAGCACTACAAGCAGAGTTTGGAGAAGAGAATGCTCTGTTTTACTGCCAATTTTTGTAGCATACAACCTGACTCTGATAAGGAAGGATTGTACTGCTTCAGCTGAGGAAACTGCCCCTGCTGCTTTTCCATTGCCACTGGTAATAAACTTGTGGATTTAGTACTTTTTTTTTTTTTTATACTAATCAAAAGACAAAAGAATGCAAGTCCTTCCTCTGAAGCCATACGGTCTGTTTTCACCATAGGAGTGCTTGTATCTCTCTGAAAACCGAACAGCTCTTGTGGCAGGATACCTTGTTGAATGGACTATTAGATGTTGCCACTTTTCTTTAACGATCATAGCTAGGGCTTGTGAACACCACCACTGAAGCAAGAGTTGATTGTTTTTCTAAATGTGACTTTATATCCTTGCTTTTATTAGATGCTAACTTGTAGTTCTTCTAGCTTGACCTGAATTTCTTGGGGATTTACAGATGTATGATACTAAGGTATGAGCAGACTAAGTTAAAATGAAATACAAGTCTATATTTTTTTGGACAGGCAAAATGCTTAACAGTTCTATTTTCTAGTCCTATGGTTTGAAATGATCAAAAGAAGCTTGATAGTCTGAAATTTACCACTATGTCACTTTGAGGATAAAGTTGTCTGTTTTCATGTCACCTAAACCTGACTAATCTGTGACAGAACAAGAGAAAGTCCAGGTTTATTTTTGTGCAGAACATACAGAAGGGAAGAAGAATTTTTGAAATGTTATTTGAATTTAAATGTGGTTAAGTAACTGATAGCTGTTTATCAAGATAAATAAAACAAACAAAAAAAGAATTAATTTGCTCCAGTACTTCCATCAGCAGTGTAATTGTAGAAGAGGAGATGCTTTTCTGGAGTAAGACATAACAGCTTGAAAATGCTGTCTTGGCAAGCTCTGGCTTTATGTAGATAAAATGTTAAGCCCCTCCAAAGACAACCTTTGATGACCCATATGGTAATACTTTCTGTCCAGTATTACTCATAATTACAAAAGAATCTAATAACCTTCCTTGGCAGAGGTTGCCATCTTCTCATGTCACCAGTGATCTCTATCAGTAGTTCTGAGTGGGTGCGTTCATGAGGGTCCCATGCACTTTTGCACCATTCCGCACAGATCTGCCCTGTGTGGTTTCATTCGGAGTGTGTTTTTGCGTATATGATGTTATTACTTGCCTCACCAAATTTCAAGGATGACGTCAGACTAAATATCACCGTTGGTGAAGTGTTTTATTTTGTTCACTAGCAGTGACTTTCGTGTGGCAGCTGCTCTAAGGGTTGTGGAAATGGATGCATAGACACATACGAGAATTTCTCTCTCTGTAGTCATACTTCAATCTTCTGGCAGGATTCATTCATGGTTTATAGCTTGTTGTTCCTGCTATACGCCTGTAACCTCTTGTTAATATTAATGTGTCTGTCTTGGTTTAAGAAGAGGCTTTTCTGAAATGTAGGCTACATTTATGTTTTTGCTATGCTATACTAACTCCATTAATACATTTGGGATCTACCTTCTCAAAAGTATGCTTTCAAGAACTACTATTTTGTGTGTAGCTAACAGAATTGTTAATGTCAAAATTCCCAGAGGCAACACTTTGTTTAAAAAACAAAAACCCCACCCCCCAAACCCAACAACTGGTCCTTGTGTGGGGAACTTAAACTAGTTATCTGTAAACATTTCCAGAATATTTCTTCATCTACCACAGCAATCCATACAAGATATATTACAGAAAAGGAGCAGGCTGAAGAATTGAACTCGGAGTCTGATTTTGAAAGGTAGGAGGACCTCCCTGTTGAACTGGCTTGCGTGGTTTGTTTTTCAGAACATTTTCAATATGAAGAACATGTGAAGGCTAGGTCATGGTTTACGAGGAGTCACTTGATACTTTCTTTCCATGGAACACTTGAAAGGTTTTGCTGGAGTATCGCTTGCTCTGTGCACTTGAAGGTGTTTTCAAAGTTATTCATGCCACAGAATAACATTTACCTTGAGTTCTTCCAGTAGGTGACAAAGATGTTAATTTTAGGGGAAAATGTTTTTCTGTGAAATTCAGTTTTGAAGTAACATAAAGGAGCCATTAAGGGAATTTGTATTAAATCTGGGGAGTTGTACAAATTGTTTGCAGTCTCCTGATGAGTCTACTGGATATAATTTTTTTGTGACCTAGCATTTGACATATATGTTACCATTCTCTTTACCTTCATCTTCAAATTTAATTAAATGCATGTGCAACACTGAGTAATAACTTCACCACTCTGTTCCCATACGACAAACCCTCATGTCACTTGTAAGATATTTGCTGTCTAATGCAGTTTCCTGTGTTTGTGGAAAACATTTTCTTTAGGAATTGGTGTCTTACAGAGAACCAGCTGAGCCCCAATATCTGCCTCAGATTGTAAACTGGTTGTCCAGCATTATAAATCTGATCTCCCCAAGTGATGCTTCTGAGTAAATACTTGAAATGCCAGATTCTTAAAGAGCAGAATTCATACCTACTGGGGCAAATACGTTCTTTACTCTTTCCCTTTCATAATTTTCTAGCTGTTCCCCCATAATCTGCAATTTTTCAAATCTGACAGGATTCCTCTTGCAATTTATTGGGACTTCCTTGAATTGTTTTTGAAAAGCAAACTTAAGATCTTCATATCAAATGAATGAAAGGTCAGACAGGTACTGAGTTTTTATGTGTGTGGAAATTAATTTAACCTATGGTGCTTTACATAATTTCATATGAACATTTGATATTTTTGATATATGAATGGGAAATCTTTGCCTGGTGTGTTTTGTCTTGGAAGCAGATGTATGGCAGAGAATTGTCTTAGTATTTTTTCAATGAATTAGAAATATTTCTACCAAACCTGGGTACCCTTAACATACTTTTTGCTAGACTGAAAAGGTTTATTTGTCATATGTGAACTTTTGCTACATTCTCTGAGCCTGTTTCCAAGAATGGTATATTTTAATGCAAGGTAGAAAGAGATATAATTGCAGTTAATGAGTTTGGTTTTGGCTCCTGAATATAGAATTAAATGAAAGCCTTCATTTTAACTTCTTCACTACCTTTTATTTATTTTATATTTAACTGCCTGCTCTAGGCTTTTTGCATTTGAATGTTGGAAACAGAATCGGTGCATAGAAATATTTCAAAAAATAGTCGTGCCTGAGCATTAGTTGTATTTCCCCCACCTTGAGACAGGAAATTCTTTACTAGCATTAAAATTCTTTTCCTTAATATAGTAATACTTCAAATTGTTATAAAACACACTTTTTAATATGAACTCTTTGCTAGAAAGTCATAGTTCATTTTCCCTATCTCTGGTAAATTTGCAGAATATATCTCGAAAACAAACATAACATCAAGAGCTTCTCATCTGTGAAAACAGGTTTAGAGGTGAAATTTACCCCCCCTGTTTTTAACTGATTCCAGGAATGAAAACAATTGACCTTTTGGTCCAAACTGTGACTATTGTATTCCTGGTTTTCATATCTTTTGCTAAATGTTGCAGTATTTCACACTTTATATGCATGTACACACACACACATATACATATAAATATATGTATGAACGGAATACAGCTGTATGTATGTGTTGCCCTGTGTAATATGCCAAAACAGCACATGGAAATTAGCACACTGATTAAGTGTTCTAATTCATTCTGAACTTGTTCTACTTCAAGTTTACAAGCTATTATACAAGTATAGCTTTGTTGTGTTCTAGACTTAAGAGTAAGCCTTAAGCTTTATTTAAAGGCATTAGCCCTTTACACAAATGTTTTGGCTGTGTTTGGTCATATGTAGATTATTGCTTATTTTTGTCACACACAGATTTAAAAAATTCTACTTAATAGATTTTCTTCTCTGGATAAAATAGTATTTATGCAACTGGATATGTTGTTTGCCCATCATAACTGTTTGCACAGTTTTGATGAATTTAATCTGTTTTCCTATTGAGTTTGTTAGTCCTTTTAATAATTTGAGAAGATGAATTTTAAAAACACAAATGTACTTATTTCTCCAAAGTAAGTGCAGCTATATAACTTGTTACTGGAAGAGTTATTGTAGTGTCTCCCAGTACAGAACACAGCCTGGATGTGCTGTGTGGTGTTACCATTACCTGGATCACTACCCCAGAACAGTTTTCAAGCACAGCCTTTACCTAAAATTCCGTGGGTTCAGTAATGACTGTGGATGCAAAGTTGAACCCTTATGGTAATGAATGATGGCAGTTAGCAGTCACCTGCTTTTATGAAATCTTCACTTCTTGTGGCTTTCTAACTAACCTGTTAGGTCTTGGATGAAATTCTGTGATTGCACAAGTTTGATTGTGTCACTCTTTCCCCTGTTGGGTGTTCAGTATCCATGAGAGGGCACTGCAGCATGTATTACAGATGTGAAGAGGTGCATAGAGAGTCTAAGGGAAGCAGCATGTCTTTAAAGACATAGCTGAAGATAAATCTGCTAAGTACCTTATGCTATTATATGCCAAAACCAAGGCAAGCTACTTTTATTTCTTTAGAAATACAAGGAAGTGTAAGTATGCAGAGACTGCATGGTAATTTAATACTAATACACACTATGCAACAGTTAATAAACAAAGATAACACAGGTTTGATATATTGCCTGTTTTGTATTGCTGGACACTGAAATTATTTAGACACATATATTTAAGTAGTTTATTTTAACACGTCAAGATTAGGAGTGGTTTACATTTATTGGAAGGAAAGTGAAATAAATGCATCGAGGCTCCTCCCTCTTTTTTCTTACTAGCTCACTGACAGGCAGGATAAAATAATAATTTTCCCTTTCCTTGTTCTTTCTGAATCCAGACAGTGTTAAAATGCAAAAGCTAAAAGTCTGACACTTGAAGTTTAAATTATAGTAGCAGCTGCAGAACTAGTTTTTCTACATGGGCAAATTAAACGTAATAACATGCCCCTAACCCCAAGGGGCTGCCGTAGGAGCACCGGGCACAAGCAATTTCCATACTGTGGAGCTTGAAAGAGTTCTGCTGAGGTGCAGTTGAAGCCAGTACCAGGATTTTTTCCTGGTGATTTCGTGTATCGGCTCTCCAGAGAGTATGTTAAAATGCTGAAGCTTAAAAGGCTTCCATGTTTTTGAGAGTTGGGCGGCTATCTAACATCAGAGTGTTATTTGTGCGGCAAGCCAACTGTTTCAATTACCAATTTATCACTCGGGAGCAGTAATGGATTTTTAAAGTTTGAAGATAGATCTGAGCTCTTACTGTCTAAAAGAAACTTCATGATTCCGCTAGGAAGATAGAGTAGATGCTGAATGGTTACACGATTTAACCCTACTGTTTTGGGTAGCATTTATTAATATGCTTTTATAAATCCTTTTAGAGCTGCAGTATTACCTATTCTGCTCTACACTCTATTATGAAACTGAAACCAATGTAAAAATACAGGAAATTGTGTTATTACTCCTATTAGTTTAATGTAATAAAATTACCTTATCCCTACCCTCAGACTCACAGTCCTTTGGCAGACTTAGTCAACTGTCATGAAAGCCCAAGAATCACATTATCATCTCTCGAGATGTGAAACACAATATCTGCATTTGTAGCGCGTAGTGCCACCCTCACGCTGTTCCACAAGGCACCAAGACAGCCAGTTAATTTTCTGCATGTGCTTATATTAATTTGGGCAGGACAGAAAGTATTTAAGGTAATTGTCTGAAAAATCTGAAATAGTATGTTATTGCCTATCAGTGTAATGGGATGTTATTTTGGTATTTCTTTTTGTAAAACAGCTAATTTGTATTAACTGCAATTAGGAAACGTATTCTTCTAGAGCTGTTTTTCTGACCCCGAGTGCTGCAAAGTCACAGCCTGTTTCGGAGGCATCTATAATAGGCCAAGCAGAGGAGTTTCATGCATCGTTTTGAAACTGGAATTTTATAAACCCATATGGAGTGATCAGGGCAAGGTAGTTGCGTTTACGCCTGGCACAGTGTGCGTCTCGCAGCCGGGACCACCCCACCCCAGGCGGCCAGGAGGGTGCAGGGCTGCTTCCAGTTTTTCTGGGCATGGGAGACTGGGGACTGTGGCGGGAGCTGTTGGGGGAGCCCAGCACAGGCAATGCCTGCCGTGCAGCGCAGGCGTGCTCAGGGGTTTGTTCAGTCACCTTCTTGTAGCTTTGAACTTCCTTTTGTTTCTTCTTTCTTAATTCTAGGTATAGTTTAGTGAGGGTTGGAGAGGGGGGGTTCATTTGTTTTGCGGGGTTTTTGTGTTTTTGGGGTTTTTTTTTATGTGTTGGGTTTTTTTTTTTAATTTTTGTTTTCTCCAAATAGAGTCCCCATATCAGTTTTCCTTTTCATTTCTGTGGACTGTTATTACATTGGGAATATGGAGGAACAGCTGACCGTGACTGGCTTGCTGTAAGAGCTGGGTGTCTGTATAGCCTGCCATATAGCTCTGCTGAGGAGGGATACCCAAGAGGTGTTCTGTTAGTGCTGCTGCAGGGCTTTTTAAATTATAAGACAGTGTTCTCAGGAATGCTGATGAATTCCAGTGACAACTTCAGTAAATGAGACAAGACATTTTCAGCTGTTCTTTTAAATTTGATGCCTTATTCTCTGTGTGGTTTCGGCCTACAAAGGACTCTCTTAAAGGGAAAGATGTGACTGCAGTTCCACAATTCACAACATCAACAAAAAATAAATTGAAGGCTTTGTATTGCTGCTTAATACACTTTGAGAAAGTAGATTAGAATGGTTTACAAAGCTACCGATTCCAGCATGTCGGTAATTAAGGGAACGGAATTAGGATGAATTCTTCAATACGTCTCTAATACTCATCATAGATCACTTTGTCTAGCGTGTCATCCAGAGCTACAGCTTCAGAGCAGTCTGTTGTCAACAGTTCATGTGTAGAGCCATGTGTCTTAGCAGTACTTGCCAGAGAGGAAAAAAAAAGGTGAAGGATATTTCCTGTTTGTTTATTTTCATTTTAAGCATGAACAAATTTAATGTCGTAACTGCTTTATTCTGGTTAAAAGAAAATAGAGTGAGTGCCCCTAATGGGACATTGGGAATTTATGGTATGGTGTTGAAACCAAGATCGTGACAAGCAGCACTTCACACCATGTCTGTGGAAGCAGTTATGTTTTCAAAAAGGGTGTTATGCGGAAGGTCACATCTTTGCCTCCCATCAAGATGCCTGTACAATACAGAATGTCATTTGTATTTTTAAAATTAGTATTAAATGTTGACTGTCCTTAGAGTGTGATGGGTGCTTTAAAATTCCTATTTTAGAAACAATTTTGTCCATAGTTGCAGACTCCCCGAGTTTGGGAATTTAATGGGAGTTAATCAAGTAGTTTATGTGTATAATTCCAGCTGGTTGAGCTGGAAATATTTCATAATACTATACAACAAGTTTATTTCACACAAATAATCTTGTTTACTTGTCATGGTCTGCTGTGTATGTCTTCATTGCAGCTGACAGTCAGGAGATACTGGTAAAATAATTTCTTGGATTCAGTATAATATCCAGTCAGTTATACTACATAGTGAAATCACTAATTCCCCACAGTTAAATGGCTTCATAAAAATTTCGATGAAAATGAAAACAAAAAAACCTAGGGATGAAATCATGTCTCCATTAACCAAAATTTCACTTTAGTTTTTCAAGTTTGAGTTCCTACACCCATGTCTAGACTGGGTAAGCATGTTACTTATACAGATGTTAGCTAAATCCCTTTGTTCTCATTGGTTTTGGGGAATATATATAAATTCTTTGCATCTTTGAAAAATAGTCCAGTTTGATTTCTAGACTTTGAACGTTAACACCAAATTCTGACCAATTTAGAGTGTCTAGCAGAGAGGCTTTGATTTAGTGGGTAAGTTTCTTGCTATCAGAAGGCTGTGGAGAGCTTTCAGTTCCCAAGTCTGAATTCAGGAGATACTTTCCAACTAGGATGTAATTTAGACCTACTCACTTATACTGCTGATAGCAGATATATAATGGACTCTGCAGTACTGTACAATTAAATGTAGTGTGGGGTAGTTCTTCTATCCACCTTATTCACCCTGTCCTGTCCTCATAATTTCTACTTTAATGTAGTGCGATATATTTATATGTGGTAACAGTTCTATTTCTATGTTAGATCTGCAGATTCCAGATTTAGAGAAGTCTTTCATGGTGTACATCTACAGTTTACATATAGTAAACCAGCTTTTCTGAGATAACCATTTAATTAAGCTTAGGAAATTCTTAGTACAACTGATAAATATATGCACCTTTCCCTTCCTTTCTATTCTAGCAAAATGATTGAGAAAATATTTTCCCACAAAATGCTGTAGAATAATTTGATATGGGCTTTTTAATCTTTCCCTTGTCATATCGCTTGATTTCTTAAATGTGAGGAATAATTACATGCTTATGTTAAGTATCAAAAGCCCTTTTTATTCAAGTGAAATTAATTTCCTTTTCACTTCTGCTAGAAAGTTGAAGGAAGTTCAATTGACAGTGGTCACCATGCACTCCGGCTTTACCTGTAGTTCTGTATCATGATTTATGAGATTAACATGTTGATTCAGCATGAGTATAGAGCGCTGTAGGTCTTTCTTGAACTTGGCTATTCCTCTATATGCCAACATAGTTTGGTTTTGGGTTTTTTTGACCCAGTTATAGGCTATTGGATATTGCAAGTTCTCTAGTTCAGTATCCTAATAATTGTAACTATGGTCTGCTTTTTGCTCTGCCACCTGATTTTATTCTGCATCCATTGCAATGGTACTGTTGTGCTCCTGTGATGTGTGATGTGCTGGGGTGCATATCTGAGATCACTGTTATCTATTAGCTTTAACACAACACCATTCTTTTCTTGGTAAAAAAAAAAAAAAATAAAGAGAAAGAAGGAAAGAAAATAACCCCAACAACTAAAAATGAGGTGAAATGTTTTCTCAACAGAAGTATTCTACCACTATTAACATATGAGGGCATTTTTCCTAGGTTTTCCTAGGCTCTGCATTAGTGCAGACGGTGTTGCAGAGCCCTGGGATTTAGCAGCAACAGTAAGTTGAAACTGCTGTATGGGCTGGCAGAAGTGAAGCCGTGAGACTGCCTGTGAAGTGTGATGTGCTGTGAGTTTTGAGGTCCTGCCATCACCCAGTGGCAAGTCCGACAGCTGAAGTGATACAGAGGACAAAAGCATTACATCTCCTTGCCATGAGAGGGTAGCTGAATTGGCTTAGGTATGTTCCCAGCAGTTCACTCTTTAAAGAAAGCTCCGGATAATGAACATAACAACCCCAAAACCTCAAGCAAACCTGGATACAGGAGAAGACTTCTTTGTTTACTGCATTTTTTTTGAGAGAATAAAACCAAAATATGCCTTAGCTGATTTTCAAGGATATAATTGCTGTTTGTTTTTTTTTTTTTTAATACTTTGTTCTTTCTGTTTTATTTGAATCGGTTTCATGGTCTTTGCATTAACATTTGCCAAGTAGAATACAGCTAGGAAGGACTGTTGTAACCAAATATCTGATAAATATGAATCATTTATAGTGGAACAAAACCCTAAATTTTTATCTGTAGGCAGAAAATATTCATCCCTTTTAATCTGGTGATAAGGGAACCTATTCTTGAACAGAAAGGCTAATATCCTACAAGAGGGTATCTCAGTGTTTGCTTCTTTTATTGTCTGAATGGATTACTATGAATGATCTGTATTTTTTTTCCAGTTTGACTGCTATATGTAAGATTCCTAGTTCAAAAGCCTGCTTTTATTGCCTGTAATGACATTTCAGAATGTAACTAGCTCTCCACTTAACTGTAATACCAGAAATAATGATCAGCTGAAGTCATAAATTCTTTGAAGTCTAATTTTATATTTGGTTCCAGTGTTTCTTTTTAACTGAATGTATGCCTGTCCGTAAACACTAATATCAGGTTACTATTGATGTAAAAACCTATGGAGTCAATCAATAAACACAGGAAGTTAGTTTATATAAAACCATAGCAGTTGATCTGTTCTAAAACTCTCTCCAAAGTTATCACTTACTTACACCTGAATTTGTGTGGTTTTTTTTCTCCCTTGAGCTAGCAGTTAAGCAGAGAAGAGGGTAACCTACACCCAGTGCTGCAACAGTAGTAATAGCTCACTTTTACAACGAGTCTTGGTATAAAAATGTACATAGTTTTAGTCAAAAGAACCAGATGTGAGCATATGCAGGATGCATAGGAAGCCAGCTAGTGCAGGCATTCTCCAGAATGGCTCGTGCTGTTGTTGTAACGAGAAGTACTTGGCATTGTTTAAAGCCCTGACTGTTTCTAGGGCTTTGATGTGCTGTAAAATAATAGATTTGTAACACGTAAAAGCTCTTAGGTCAACCTTTAAAGTTCATAAAAGCCAGCTGCTAACAACTTGTACCTTGTGCTTGTGCCTCATCGTCACACGTTGTATGACACCAGCTCTTAATTTCATGAGCCAGTGTTTTGTTTTGTTCTTTTTTTCCATAGGGCCTTTGCCTCATTCAGTGCATTAGGATAAAAAGTGCTCAGATATAAAAAGGAACTAAAACCTCTTACTCTTTTTTGCCCTTTTTACCTGACAGTATTTTCAAATTAACATGCTTAGCAATATAGATCAGGCATTTTTAAAGTCCAAACTTAATGACAATGTCAAGATAAAAACACATCTAGTTTTTACCTTTAACTGATTTCAATGTGTATCATAATATATTTCGTTGCATCTGGGAGCTTACAATAGAAATGAAGGCATTATGAATTAGGGGCTCAGTTCATTGCATTGGCTTCTGAAAGACAAATTGCATTTCACTGTGGTCAATTTGCAGTGTAAAAATATTAAATAGATCTTCAATGCAATGATTTTTGAGCTATTATGACAACAAAACTATTTTCATGTTAACTTAGACCCAGATCTAGCTTGGAAATTAAAGATTTCATGAGGAAGGCATAATGGGCTTGACTGGGCACCAGACACCCTTCTGTTGATTTCTGTAAGCTTTGTTGCAATTTCTGGTTTGCAGTTGGTAAGGCAAGAGGTGATTTATGGCAGATTTTTTATGACGAGTGGATGGAAGTCACCAGCACTAATCAGAACGGGTTGAACAGAGAACATTTACATGCTTATAGCTCCTCTTACTGCATTTCTTTGTGGCTCTAGAGGTGGTCATAAGGCCTGGAGGCTTTGACGGCTTATTCCTTCCTGCACGTTTACGGTGACAAAACCACAGGAAGCTCCTGTGACCTGCTGCTGTTCCATGGAGATCTGGGGACAGCTGAGGAGGCTCCAGGCACATTTGTGTTCATTACTGGTCTCTACTGACCTTCTAGTTTGGATGCTACTTTTGGTGTACCCTCCTGCATCGACTGGCTTCAATCTCCCATGCTATTAATAGGACACAGCCCTCTATTAGTAAACTGCAATAATCTTAATGAAGACGTGACATCTAGAAGGGCATAAAGTACATCGTATTTTGCAGTGGTTAACCTGTCCTTTGTTTCTGTTCCCTGCCGTCCTCCTCTGTCTTGTATCCCTGTGTTTTCTTTAAAGCACGACACTTCTGCTTTGTGATGCAGAAATAAGAGAAACAGGCAGAAAGGGGATCAAAAATGTTAAAATCCAATGCAAAATAGTTGAGGCACTTTCAGAAATAAATCTGAAGAATTTTGCAAGGAAATTAAGGTTTATGTTATTTCCCATGGGTTACATTTTCCACTTGGTAAGGAACATGAAAAATAAATGTAATTTGTAGAATTAAACTGCAGTAATACAGTATAATAGACTGCACTTCAGGCCTGATTACTCATGTGTCTGTAAGGTTGTTCTTATTTGGAGCTTAAGGGTTAATATTGTAGTTTCATAACCAGCTATCTGATAACAGCTTAGCATGTGAACAACAGGAGCCAAAACTCTGGATGATTGATTTAGTACCTGATCACATTACATTTGTTGCAACCTTCCTAAAAAATAAATTCCATGCTGGCAAGAGGTGCCAGATTGACAGCTCTGGAATCTTATTTATCTACCGAAAGAGAACATTTCTGTCGGCAGGAGTTTGAAATCTCTCTTATTGCCCCAAAACTCTGCCTAGTAGGATTCAGTGCAGAATATAAGGATGCCGTTTTGTCCTCAAACCATTTACGACTTGGTTTCTCTGCAGAGGTTAGAGAGGTCTTGAACTGCATAGGGAGGGCGCAGCTCCACGACAGTTGTTGAAGTTACGTGATGGAAGAGCCCCAGACTATTATTGTGCACATGGTTGCTGACCGTGGAGCGGAGCAAGAGACCGTCCAGAAACTGCGCCTGCACCCCGGGCCGCGCTGCCCTCCCTTCCCCGGGCCGCGCTGCCCTCCCCTCCCCGGGCCGCGCTGCCCTCCCTTTCCCGGGCCGCGCTGCCCTCCCCTCCCCGGGCCGCGCTGCCCTCCCCTCCCCGGGCCGCGCTGCCCTCCCCTCCCCGGGCCGCGCAGGAACGGACGCTTCGGCTTCCCGTTTGCGGAGGGATTGCCCATGCAGTACCGTCAGGCTTTGGGGAGGGCGGGGGAGACCAGGTGGGGAACAGAATAAAAGAGAGCCTTTCGTTTTCCTGCGCTGACTGAAAAGACACTCCTGTGCTTTTAGTGGTGTGGCGAGGAGGGCAAAATCCTCCTGTAGATGGCTCACTGCAACCTTTGCTGGACTCTTCTTGGTTTTAAGAATAAGCATTTGTATTCTTATGTGGAGGTGTGAGAGAGTGGGTGTAACCTCTTTCTTAAGCTAGCGTGTTTTTAACGTCAGAGTTTCTTTAATGATAGAAAAGCGTTAGCAGTTTTGGCCTAGAATCTTTGGCTTTTTTTTGTCTTCTAGTGGTTTATTTCAGGATCATGGTTTTTGCTCAGACTCTTGAACTTCAGTTTGGCGTACACCTTGTTCACTATACTTTCATTCTGAATAGCACGACAGCCTCTGAGTGTGGTACGCTGTAAATATAAATTATGGTGGTGCAGTCTTTGATATAGGTGGCTCCTGATCCATCAGCGTTATTGTAGATGATTGTTTTCAGAGAGTGCTGAGACTGTCGTCGCGATGGATTTCCGTGGAGCACTTGGGAGCTGTGCTTTGAGCAGCCTCTGCATAGCATGCTGCTGTACTTTTGGAGTTGAGCAGTGGCTTTGAGTTTAATATCCCATCCAAGCAGGATAATATAGAAAAGTGAAGGAAGGAAATAACATCTCCATCAGTGATTTTATCTGGGCAGCTAAAGTTTGAAAGAAGTTCAGAAGAGCCTTTAAGATTATGTTTTTAACCATGAATGACTGAGATGTGCAGATAATGTGGACTTCAGATAAAGCACAGATGGACTGAAATGTATTTAGTTCTGTGATAGCACTAGAGGAAATTCGTGCAAGATACTGTTTAGAACAGGGTTAGATAAAACATGGAAAATATATTAAAGCACTAATCTTAAATTGGCGAATGGAATAGATAACTACTGCTGATAAGCTATTATTTCTTGGATCTACACATCTAATATATGAGAAAGTTTTATAAAACTTAATTCTGCGTTTTCTCAGTTGGATTTTAAATTAATGCTAGTTTCTACTAGAAGAGAGTCTCATCAAGCACATCCCAGCATCCTTGGCATTTCAACCTGAGCTTTACTACTACTGCAGTAGTGCCCAAGGTTGCTTGTATTAAAAACTTGGTGCTTGGGAGAATGGAGAAGAACCAGAGATTTAAATCAGAAATTAGTTTTGTAATTTGGCTTCAATCAAGAAAAAAAAAAAAACTTTTTTTTTTCCCCTGAAATACTGGCTTTTCTATAAAGACCGTCTGTTTCTCCCAGAGCTATAGCAACTTCAAAGGGTTTGTCAGCATTAGCACAGCTTGGGTGGAAACAGCCAACAGGATGTGGAATATTTGTACAGCCTTTCTAATTCTACAAGGGACTAAAACACATTTACCTTTTTATATGCAAATACAAGAGATGATGGTATAAAATGAAAAGAAAAAATAACACAAAATACATTCTTCATTTCAGTATTTTGCAGTGAATATGTCAAAGCACTGCTAGTCATAACTGAATGTAAGTGCAAGAATAAACTGAATACAAGATTATTAGTTAAATGCAAAGTTGAATGGAAGTAAATCAGACTATCTTTTTTTCCAACTGTTTTTTTTAGTTGTTTTTAGTTTTATGTTATAATGCAGCATGCTGTATTGTGATAATGTAATATAGAAATTGTTAAAGATGGGTAGTGCTTGTAAGATATTAGAATCCTATATATTTACATTTCAGATTGAAATTTGTCGTCTTCACTGTCTTCCTGAGGTAGAATTTGTGAGCAATTCTGGGAACAAAGCAGTAGAGAAAAATAACTGTTGAGACTTTAATGGCTCCACAGTAGGAGCATCTGGGAGTAAAAAAGTACATTTTTCAGAGAACGTGTCCTTGCTGAGGAGAAGCAATCTGAAGTCATTCAATGAATAGTTTTCTCATCATATTCCACTGTTAAATTGGAACAATTCTGCCTCACTGTTAAAATGGTACAACTGTCAGCACAGCACTAGCTCTTGTAGTTTCACTTTGCTATATGCAACTTTGCTTTTTGGTGAATTCTGCAGATACTTGGGAAATCCTATGGGGAAAAAAAAATCAGTGCAGGCATAACGGCAGTGGAGAGTACCTCGAAGTACGAGCATAATCTTTAGAAAGCAAAGAAATGCCAGTTACTTTGGGGTGCTACTGGTTTGCCTGCTCACTTTTCTACCCTTGTACCAAGGGTTTATCTGCTAGTTTCAACTTATTTGAAGAGGAACTCACTGCTCCAGGTAAAGGGAATTAAAACTGTGACCATGTCTAGATACTCAGGCTGTTTACATTGGAGAAGGCTGTTGCATTGGAGAAGACCAGACATTATTGTTTTGCCTCAAGAAGGAAATCTGAACTCCACGTGAAACTGGAACAGTAATATGCCAAATGGCATTCAGAAAACTCTTTCAGAAATAGTGGAGGAAAATTTAGTTTGTGTAGCATGAGATCAAGAGTAAGATCATTCTGTGTCTGAACAAAAAACCCCAATGTGGTTACTTAAAAAGGTTTTTGAAAGGGAGAATACCATAGCTAGAGTTTACGTATTTTTTTTTTTTTACTGAATTCTGCTAAAGCACATTATCACTGGCGTCCTTCTCAAATTTATGAACAGGGAGAAAAATGAATTGCTTTTCTAAAGCAAAAAAAGGAAAGTGATTGCCTTTTTTATTTTTTCAGCCATTTTCAAGGTTATGCCTTGTCTATGCAAAAATCTGTCATTTGTACCAAGTAAACATTTGAGTGCCAAGTCATTTCGTTTCTGTCTGGTGTTGTTAAATATTGTTCAGTTATACTTAGGAGTGTTTTGTCTGATTTCTCCCTAAGTAATGATTTCTGTATTTGTTGAGTATGTTTTTATTTTTTTGTGAGAGAGATATCTGGTTCAGCACATTAACTGCTTTCTTGGGATTATATGATGTAGTGCATCTGAGCTCCTTGCAGTCCAGAAATATTCAAACTCCCAGCATGCGAGTGAGGTAGGAAAGTGGTATCTCCTTTTTACAGGTAGGGGAGTGAGGCACAAAGAAATTGAGAACTAGCTTCTCAAAGTGATCTCACTACCCAGATCCCATTAATTTCACAGGGAGATAGGAAGACTTTAGTGGTATCTGTAGCACAAGTATTGGGGGGGGGCATGCAGGGAAGCAGGGGGAAAGAAGCTCTTTCATATTCCACTTTTAAGTTTATTTTAATTCTGACCTGGTAATCAAACTGATAGTTTTCTGCTAAGCGTATGCCTGAATACTGCAGACCCATCTTTGACAGAATTCATTTGACTTAAGCGTCAGGGCGATGCTTTGCCAGTGGTTAATATACTTAGTATTTCTATGACCATGAAGCAACCTTCTATAAATATATTACAGCAGTTGTACATGGCTGGCTGAAGAAGTCTGTCTATAAAGATTTATTTGTAAATGTCCTTTTACCCTTTTTTTAATAAGCAGCTTTTAAAAGGCTGTTTATATTTTTGGCAGAGTAGTGAGCTTTCTCTTAGGGCTACTCACATTTCAGGGAACAGGTGACTTGCATACTTTTTGTTTATAAATTACAAGTAAATTACATTGTCAGTCCAATATATATTTAGAGCAATCATAGTTGACCACATTGCTAACAATTTCCAATTCCATTTAGCATGCTTTGAATTTCTGGTTGGTGTTTGCGGGTTGGTTTGTTTGTTTGTTTTGGGTGGGGGGTTTTTTTCCCCACTTGGAGACCTCAGGTCTTCAGACCTCAGACCATCTTGGTATGTTTAAAATGTTGTTTTAAAAAAAATGTTGTCTCTTTTTTTCACTGTTTTGTTGCATTTCACATGCATTCTCTGAAGGGGATAATTCTCCTATATTCGCTTAAAAGAATGATTGCTAATTATTCCCTGTTAGTAAAGGACACTGAAAGACTGCTAAGAAATGATACATGCAGGAACACACAGAAAATCACAAAGCATCTTACCAGTCCACGAAAATGAACTCCTCATCTCACAGCCAATTGAACACTGTAGAACAGATTCTTTTAGGATTGTTTTCTGTTTGTTTTAAATTCTGAATTAGTTGGATAGAAACTTTTGGTAAGCAGTGTAACAATCTGCACTGTTTTGTGTCTCAGTGACAGAAAGAACTTGCCTTGTGGTGCCCGTGGCTTAATTCCCTGTTGGAATCATCTGCCTGACTTTGTTGAAAGTATGCCCGTGGATAATTTGGCCCCTGGTATTCCAGGAAACAGAAAAACGGATGCTGAAACCTGCTAATGTAGCTGGACTGTAACCAAATATCCCTTACTATGGGAGTGGGGGCAACAACATTTTTTTAAGGCATTATGTGTCTAGCTGCAGTGCCAGGCAAAAATGCCAGGCAAACTGTGTCTTTCTATATTTGTGTACCAGTCAAAAATTATTTCATAAAAGAATTATTTGAGCAGTGTCATTTCCATAACAGTAAGTATTAAGAAATCAGAAAGCTGAACAAGACAATTAAATAGAAATAAAAGAGAAGGTGCTAACACTAGAGCAAACTCAAAAAATGGCACTTCATACAGTCACCTGAGCATTCAAATGCTTACTGCAGGCTCCGCCGGCTCCAGAACTCTTGCTTTCCCCGTTCGTTGTCCAGCCGTACATTGGTTTTCTTCCTTGCTCAGCCACTGTCCTCTCTCGGATAGCATTGGCTCCTTTCCATAACGCGCGTAACTGCACTGCTTGTGATCTGAGTACACGCAAGTCACATTCCACCCAGGGAATGTGGCAAGGTCTGTGGGGAAAATGCCATCTCTGTGCGCGGCATGGGTGTCTAGGAGAAAGCCTTCTACAGTCCATTCCTCTTTCCAGTTACCGGGAACCCCGGGTGGTGGGATTCCTCACATCCCTTACCCTTCATTGTGACGGTAGCAACAGAAGCCAAAATCGGCAGGAGCGGTCCTGGCAGTTTCTGCCCTGGGTGGCAGCGAGCCCTCTGGGCAGATGCCTCTGCCCGAGTGGTTTCAGTCAACACTCAAGCCTGTTTTATCGCTCTTCTGCCTTTCTGTGGTTTCAGAGGATGAGAGGCAGTGAGAACACAAACTGCATCTGAGTGTATCGCAGGGGCATAGGGCGCTCAGGCCGGGTAGCAGCATTCAGGAATATAATCTTAAAGCAGAAACACACATTGGTTCTGTGTATGCTAATCCTAGCTGTGGTACGGTCAAGAGAGATCAGTATTGCAGAGATCTCAGTTTCTTCAGAAGTGATTTTGTTTCCTGTTCAGAGCTAGATTGCCTTATACCATGAAGATAACAATGTTATCCTGCTATTTATACCATAGCTGAGATGTCAATACCTAATGGAAAACAGTTCACATGCTGGCAGCACTAGATTTTAAGATTACTGTAATGGAAGTTATTGAAGCCTTCAGAAACTTGGTAAGGAAAAAAAACAGAATTCTTTCTATCAAGAATTTTTTTCATTTGTAGACTATCAAAATACCTAAAATAGCATCAGCATATTCAGTATTCAAGTTTAGGCTATGTGTAGCAAACCTATTGATAAGTGTGTTAATAATACTTAAAAAGTCCCTAAGTAGCCACTGACAGCGTACATCATAATGGTTTGGGCATTTTGTAATTGTGTTTCTCAGTAGCACACAAATGCATGTGGTAGAAAAGAAAGCAATGACTCTCAAGGGCTTTTTACAGAGAATCATGAATAAGCTGTGTTTTTAAAAGTGTGCAAATAGTGTATGGCCCGAAAAGATAAACCACTGTGATGGAAGAAATAATTTTCAAATGTCTCTGGGCACAGTCTGCTCACAATAAATAAATAAATGCATCAAACTGGTTAATAGGTAACAAATCCCAGGGCTGGTAGACAAATTCAGCTGTCACAAAATTCTGTTTAGCCTGTGAGCAGGCTGGAGAGTTACTTACAGGTACCTGCATGAACAGGTTTAGAGCAAATCAGTCAGGCTGATCTTTTGTTCTATCCCCCAAGCACATACGTGCCTGGTTCCTTCTGTGCATTAACCTTGGAATATGCTGTTAAAGTCCATTTGCAAGTGCTTTGCCTTTGTCTCATTGAGATTGCATCCAGTACTTGATTGGTGAACTGCAAAACAAGGTGTGACATCCCTTCCTGACATCATAAGTGTATCTTACGTTTCTTGCATCCATGTACCCTCATAGGATTATGGGACTCCTCACGTTACCTTGAGTCTGTAACCTGTCTCGTATTTCTTTCCTGCTGTCTGTCACATCTTCAGGTGTCTGTTAGGTCTGTCATTTAGACTGGCAGTTCTTTGAAGCGTGCACCACCATATTTTGTTGTGTGTATGTATATTTTTAGTGCAAAGGCACCTTGACCCAGCTGTGATCTGTAGTCTAGGTAACTATTATGCAAATTTTAGCCTTTAATATCCTTGAAGAATTGCTTTTCAGTAATATTGGTTGGCGGCAGTTATCTGTGGTATAGTAGGTTTTTGTCCCGAGAAAAGGAGGAGAGGAACATTTGAGACAAATCCTTGAAAGCAACCTTTTGATTTATGGAATATGTACAAACAATATACCCAGCATATTGCTGAAATGCAGCAATAAACATATGCAACTTTTTGGATGACTTGCCATCCCTCCCCTGCTGTTTGCTTGGCCAGGGCTGCAGTTCCAAAGTGCCCTGAAATTTGTGTGGTTATTGTTATAGGCCTTATTTTAGCCTGTAAAGTATTTATATCTTAAATGGAAGTAAAATTTTGTTAAAGTTTTGGTGAAGAGATCTCAAAATCTAGAGGGAAGGATCTAAATTTAACTGGAGCCTAAATATCTCTTGATTTACTCAGTGCACTTCAAATTCTATAAAAGTATGTTTTCCCCTTGTACTTACTAGGGTCGTCTTGCCCTGGCCTTGCCCTAAGCTCTGTTACACCACTGCGCAGCTTTATAGTTCAATTTATTATTTTTTTCCAAAGCTTACGTGCTGTACGACTGAGCTGTTGAAAAGAACATGTAAGGGTTCTGAGGCTGTTCAGGAGGTGAATCCAGGCTGTGCGACTTTCCAGGGACTGCTTAGTTCAGCACAGTGTTTAACTTCGCCTCCAAGGGTTCCCCTGAGCTTCAAATCAGCATCAAACTGAAAAGCAGCATGGTCAGGATAGCACACTGTTTCCCACAGCTTCAGAACACTTATTTTCTTTTCAACTTATCCTCCAAGCAATTGAGTCTCTAAATTGCCATCACACTAGGTGACATGCTTAGGAGGGTACATCATTAATCGCATTAAATTGCTGATTTCTCTTAAAAGAAACACAAAATAAAAAGGAACCAGACAAAATATAAAAGTTTTATGATGTTAATGGAGCCTACAGCTGAGAAGTGTGAAAATAACTGTTTGTACAGTCATTATCATCTTTGGCTTGCTTTCAACTACCACACTTCTTTGGAAGTAGTTAGAGCTTGCGGCTTCTTGAGAAATTGTTTACATTTTGTGGAAACAAAAGGGTGGAAACGGTCTGGTTGAAAGCCATTTAATGCAGTACTCCTCAACAGTGCCATGAGATCCAGTTTCAGCCTCCTCTTTTTGTGGTTTTTTGGGTGGGTTTTTTTTTTTTTTTGTACTTTGCTTATTTGTGTGCTGTCACAGTACAGGTACTCTACTCCTTGTATTTTGGGACACAACAGAAGATGCCCTGTGTGCAGACAGCTGCTTGTACTTTTGTAAACTCAATTGCAAGCATTTCACACTGTTTTTCCTGCTGTGTCCATTGCTGGCAATGAATTCAGTGCTGAGATAATACAACTTCAGTTGCCAAAGTGCTTGATTTTATCTGGTAACCTAATTTTTAGTGTGTTTATCACAGCCATGCCAAGAAATAGTTGTGACAGCGCTTGGATTTGTCCAAATAGTAAAAAAAGTCTATGAACGTTTTTATCTGGCATATAGAAATAGAACTTGAAAAGAGAAGAAAAATTATGCTGAGCGAAAAAGGTTCTTAATATATGTTATTTATTTTGTTAATGACTTTGTACAGGAATCTAGGAGTGTTTTGGTACAGGGGACTGAAGTGTTCTTTGAGTGAAAACAAATGCATAGGAAAACACAGCAAGCATATACACTTTTCCATTCTTTAACACTGCAGGTCAGGGACTGTCAGAGCCAGAGGTGGTTTCTTTGTGTTTAGCACCTTTCAGAGGATTTCCTTTTTTTCCTTTTTGTCTGCGTCACGGCCCGAAAGGAGTCGTTCAGGATGACCTCCTTCCCCGTGAGACCAACGACCAAGTTCGTGATCCCCCTGGACTGAATTAAGGTGAAACGACACCAGCCAACCAATTTAACAATTTAATAATACAAAATGCAAGGCATGAGGTTACATAAATGACTCAATGGCAACTACTCTAACTAAATAATTCAACTAAACAAACAAGTCCCCTACAACATATCTTTTATACTTCGACAAAGAGAGGAGAGAGAAAGAGAAGAGAGAGAGAGAGAAAGACAGCAAAGAAGATATCACCACCCGTGGATCCAGTGGCATCCCGTTGGTCCTCTTGATGCGCCTTGGTGGTGGGGGTCCCCCTTTTTGCTTCTGATGGTGTCCTTTTTATACAGTCCAAATCCCACAATCTCCGTCTGCATGCATATACACCAGGCTGCATGCATTTGCAACAGGCTGGTTCAATCAGGCGGTGGCACCACTTGGTGTCTCCTCCCGGTATTCAGTCAGGCAACTGCACCTTATCTCGGTCTTTTCTGGGGTCCACCCCGTATTGAGGCATGTTCAAGCTTTTGTACCAAAAAAAAAAAAAAGGTGTGAGTTCCTCAGAACCGTGAAATGTTTAAGACAGAAACCACATAATAGCCCACCACAGTCTGTTCAGTCCCTTTTTGAACCCATGTAATCCTTAGGCATCCACAACATTTCTTGGTCAGGAATATCAACAGCTTAACTGCACGTTGTATGAGGAACCATTTTCTTTCACTCAGTTTTTCTGCTTGCTTCTTTTGAAACCACCTAATACTTGTGTTGGAAGAATAGAGTCACACTTCTAGCACACTCTTTCAGGAAGGAAAAGCTTTCCTCATACTGTATCATAAATTGCACCTAGGATAAGTGGGGTGGCAAAAGAGCTAAATGCCCTAATCCTTTATAATTATAGCTGTCCTCACAATATCTCTATGAATTAGGCTGCTATTAAGTAGAAGCACAGAGAGGCTGTCTCTCAGATTTTAAGATGCCTAGAGATACAGATAATCATGCAATGGGATTTTCAAAAGCATCTAATTTTCTAATTCTATCATCTTTTCATTTTGGTTTTCTAAATTCTTAATTGGCCATAAAGTATCTTGCTGAAAGTTGGACAGGTATTCTGTTGGGAAACAGCAACTGGGCCACAGTGCTCCTGAGGCAGTCATCCTTTTCAAGCTTCAAATACCCACAAATGCACAGTAGAGAGTGGCAGTGCATATGTCATTTTTTTTCTGGTAGGTGAGGAAGCTGATGGTACTATAGTTTGATGCATCCAATTAGTATAAGATCCTGTAATAAAAAAAGGTTCTTTTCCTTGTATAAGCCTGTGGCATCAAATAAAACACCACCGATGTGAGTCAGTTCAAAGTTGTTGTAATCAAACAAAAAACTTCGGTACTTAAGTTTAAATAAGATTCAATCTGGTATGTATTTTGCAGTCCCTGTGAGTTTGTTTTATAATGAGAATTCTGTCAGTCCTTTGAAGAGTTTCTTTAAAAGTCTATCCAATTCTTATAATGGTGATAACATATAAACATATAAAGAAAATATTTAAATTGTAAGTGGCTCATCTGCTTCCTGTTTTGAGCAGAAAATAAACAAATAGGCTGTTTTAAAATATCTCACACTTTTATGTAAGTCATAGCAGAAGCCATTATATTTTTGATATATAAAGTTGTTATGAGGTCAAAATAGCACTTATCAAAGACATTGTCTTTGAGTGGTGTTGTGGTTTAGCCCCAGCCGGCAACTAAGCCCCACGCAGCCACTCGCTCACTCCCCCCACTGTGGGACGGGGGAGAGAATGGGAAGAGTAAAAGTGAGAAAACTCATGGTTTGAGATAAAGACAGTTTAATAAGTAAAGCAAAAGCCGCGCACACAAGCAAAGCAAAACAAGGAATCCATTCACCACTCCCCATGGGCAGGCAGGTGTTCAGCCATCTCCAGGGAAGCAGGGCTCCATCACATGTAATGGTTTCTTGGGAAGACAGATGCCGTAACTCCGAACGTCCCTCCGCCCCTTTCTCCTTCTTCATCCCAGCTTTATATGCTGAGCATGACGTCGTATGGTATGGAATATCTCTTTGGCCAGCCTGGGTCAGCTGTCCTGGCTGTGTCCCCTCCCAGCTTCCCGTGCACCCCCAGCCTGCTCACTGGCCGGCCAGCAGTAGAAGCTGAACGGTCCTTGACTATTTAGCAACAACTCAAAACATCAGCACCTTATCAACATTTTCTCATCCCAGATCCAAAACACAGCCTCACAATAACTTCTGTGAAGAAAATTAACTCTACCCTGGCTGAAACCAGGACAAGTGGTCTTACCTGAATGTTGACTATTGTGTAAATGTTTTGAAAATCCTGTTACACTAAAGAAGTTTCACATGTAAGAGGCATAAAAAACTTACTTGCGATTGCCTAGGTAAGTGGCTGCTCGAGGTAGAATGAATCCAGGCTTAACTTGCTCATGCATGCAGGGTTGCTCTTGACACAGGAAGGAGGTGGTACACTGAGAATTCACAAGGAAGGAATAATTAGGAAATTATCTACCAGAGGTGGTGGGTCATATACAGAGTCTAAATTTCCTAGACTCTTAATTTTGATACCTTAGTAAAATGCTAAATTATGTCTTCAACTTCAGTGTTTTGGTTAGGTGCTAGCTACAAATGAATTGATTCAGATTGTCCTATCCAATAGAGCAGAAACCGAGAGAAAGATTTCACAGGCTCCTATGGGGAAAAGTGCTTAGAAAGCACACAGAGTTCCGAAGTATTGCAGTCTGGGGAAGGACACTGAAATTGCATATGCAGAAAGGAGCTTTTTTTCTGCTCTATCCTTCTTTCTGCAGAAGCTGTCAAATGGAAAAATGAGGGTTACGCTGGGTTAAAAGAGCAGTTCCAAAAGAGGGGGACTGGAAGACAGCAATGAGAGACTTAAAGAAGGAATAGTATTTTGGGCTGTTACAATTGTTAGATAGAACAGGCTTATCTAGAAGTTTCAGTAAGATAAACATACAGTTTTCTTTTTAAAACTCTCTACCATTATATTATCAGTATCATTTTTAAATGGTACTGAATTTTCAGACGCCTGTTTTAAGTTTCTGTGTCACTGCTGGTCACTGACTCCTTAAAAGAAAAACTGCAAATACATTTCCATTGCAGTCTGTTGTGAAAGGACAGGCAGTATAATACAAGTGCAGTATACTGGAAGCTGAGGTCTGAAAGTAAAGGAATTTCAGTATTTATCTCCCAAAGGCTGACACTACAATTTTGAGGATTGGTGAAGAGTATGAATTTTCTAAGATTAGAAAAAACATCTCTAACTGAGAGATTAGAGGAAGAATATAGTAACCAACCCTGCAGCTACAATCCACAGCAGTTTAAATTTGTAGAACAAGCACTTCCTCATGCATGCAAGGATATTCTTGACATAGAAACGAAAAAGTTTGTGAAGAATTCCAGGGAGGGGAATAAATAGGAAGCAGTCTGAGTTAATTCTTGTTAGTATATATTTCTGTGAAGAGGACAGTCACAGTTTCTAATAAATGCTAAGCCATTGAGAGAGATACTATTTAACTGGATTTGAACTATTTTAATTCTCTGTGTGTGGGTGGCATTAGATATTTGATTGTGTCATTGGTCTTGGGCAGTCTAAAGCCATAAAAATCAGAAGATACTCTTCTCTGACAGCAGTACCAAGAACGCTTTTCTTCTCTCCCTCCAAGCCATTTCTGCCTTGGTGACTGGTCTTTCAAACTCAGTTTCTGTAATTTGTCAGAGTATGCTGCTGAAAGAAAATGTCAACCACATTCTCTGTTGAGGTTCACAACTGTCATATAATATTAATTTTTCAACAGTGTATGAGGACACTACTGTTGAATTTTAGGGATTATCATTTCAATATAACATCCTTCTGCCATAGCTTACAAACCTTAACATGTGGAAGGTCTTTTTTTCTTTCATAGGAACAAGAAATTACTAGGGCTTTCTCTGGTGAACCACCACATTAAATGTAGTAGAAGTGTGGGGCAGTGTATTGTGTTCTAAAAGCAACTTTTGCTTTTTACAGAATCATTTAAGTTGGAAAAGATCTTTAAGATCATCAAGTCCCCCAGCAGGATGGGGGAGGGAATCAGGAAAGTAAAAGGATGAAACTCATGGGTTGAGATAAAGACAGTTTAATAGGACAGGGAAAATAAAAAAAAAAAAATGATAAAAGAATATAGAAAACAAGTGATACACAGCACAATTGCTCACCACCCACTGGCCGATGCCCCGTTAGTTCCTGAGCCACGGCTCCTCCCTGGCCAACTCCCCCAGTTTATATACTGAGCATGATGTCATATGGTATGGAATATCTCTTTGGCCAGTTTGGATCAGGTGTTCTGGCTGTGCCCCCTCCCAGCTTCTGGGGCAGCCCCAGCCTTCTCACCAGCAGGCCAGAGCATGGAAAGCTGAAAAGTCCTTGACTGCTTAGCAACAACTAAAAATGCCAGCACATTATCAACATTTTCTCATCCCAAATCTAAAACATAGCCTCACACTAGCTTCTATGAAGAAAATTAGCTCTAGTCCAGCTGAAACCAGGACAAAGGTAGAGAAAATTGGGAGTGAAATTGAGTGTGGGAAGAAGGTAAGGGTCAGGGGAAGGTCTTTTAACATTTAGTTTTTGTTTCTCATTGCCCTATTCTGATTTGATAGATAAAAAATTATATTAATTTTCCTGAATTGAGTCTATTTCCTGTGAAGGTAATTGGTGAGTGACCTCTCCCTGTTCTTATCTTGACCCATGAACCTTTTGTTATATTTTTTCCTCCCTTGTCCAACTGAGGAGGAGGAGTGATAGGGTGGTTTTAGTGGGCACCTGGTATCTAGCCAGGGTCAACGCACCACAGCACCCCACACGAGGAAGCTGTAATGCCAAGAATGTGTTTAGCCTTCAGAACAGCAGCTAGATCAAAGCCTTTACCCAGTACAGCTATGTCAATCTGTTACCATTTTTTTTCACATCATGACTCACAGTCTTATCTATTAACAACTTATTTAAAACTTTATTAACAACTACTAACCCTGATAATAGACAGCATGTCACTAAAAAGCAAACAAATACTTAATGTAGAAATGAGCATGTAGGTTGTTAGAATTACTATTTTTACATGCTGTGGCTTTAAATTAATGCAGGAGTTCGCTGGTAATTAAAAATGGAAGTCAGGCCAAGTAGCCTATTGTTGCCATGGTGCTTAAAAAAAAAAAAGAAAAAAGGCAAAAAAGCACAAGAACTTGTAATGTAGCTGAATTTTCTAGACAAATTCTGAGCCTTGAGTGTTTTCAGGTATTACATGTAACACATGAACTCGATACTGTAACAATTCCCGCTCAATTTTAGCGACAGTATTTTTAAGTGTTTTTATGAATTATCTGGATACAGGAATCAAACGTACATTAAGTATGTTTGCCAATGATACTAAATTAGGAGGAGCTGTGGAATCCCTTGAGGGTAGAGAGGCCTTACAGAGAGATCTGGATAGACTAGAGAGCTGGGCAATCACCAATTGTATCAAATTTAACAAGAGCAAGTGCCAAATTCTCCACCTGGGATGGGGTAATCCTGGTTATACATACAAACTGAGGCACAAGAGGCTTGAGAGCAGCCCCATGGAAAGAGATCTGGGGGTTTGGGTTGATGGCAAGTTGGACATGAGTCAATATTGTGCACTGGCAGCCACAAAGGTCAACCATGTCCTGGGGTGCATCAAGCACAGCATAGCTAGCCAGTTGAGGGAGGTGATTGTCCCACTCTACACTGCACTGGTACAGCCCCACCTCAAGTAATGTGTGCAGTTTGGGGAGCCTTTATATAAAAAGGACATCAAACTATTAGAGTGTGGCTAGAGGAGGGCAACTAAGATGGTGAAAGGCCTCAAGGGCAAGACTTAAGAGGAGCAACTGAGGTCTCTTGGTTCGTTCAGTTTGGAGAAGAGAAGGCTGAGGGGTGACCTCATCACTGTCTACAGCTTCCTCACGGGAGGCAGTGAAGAGGGAGGTGCTGATCTCCTCTTTCTGGTGATTAGCAATAGGACACGAGGAAATGGAATGAAGCTACATCAAGGGAAGTTCATACTGGACATTAGGAAAAGGTTCTTCACTTGAGAGCATGGTCAGTCACTGGAACAGGCTCTGCAGGGAAGCCTGTCAGAGTTCAAGGAGCTCTTAGTCATATGGTTTAGTTTTAGGCAGTCCTGCAAAGAGCAGGGAGTTGGACTCGATGATCCTTATCGGTCCCTTCCAACTTGAGATATTCTGTGATTCTGTGAAGTCCCACCGTAAACCTAACACTGTCAAGTCCACCACTAAACCATGTCCCCGAGTGCCGTATTGCACTGGGTTTGCGTTGCAAGGTTTTGCTAGCAGGAAGGCTACAAAGGTGACTTGTGTGAGAAAATGTTAGAAGCTTCCCCTGTGACTGATAGAGCCAATGCCAGCCGGCTCCAAAACAGACCCGCCGCTGGCCAAGGCTAAGCCCATCAGTGACAGTGGTAGCACCTCTGGGATAACATATTTAAGAAGGGCAAAAAAACCTGCTGCATAACAGCAGCCAGAGAGAGGAGTGAGAACATGTGAGAGAAACAACTCTACAGACACCAATGTCAATGAAGAAGGAGGAGGTACTCTGGGTGCCAGAGCAGAGATTCCCCTGCAGCCCATGGTGAAGACCATGGTGAAGCAGGTTGTCCCCCTGCAGCCCATGGAGCTCCAAGGTAGAGCAGATATCCACCTGCAGCCCATGGAGGACCCCACGCCAGAGCAGATGGATGCCCAAATGAGGCCGTGACCCAATGGGAAACCTGTGCTGGAACAGGCTCCTGGCAGGACCTGTGGACCAGTGGAGAGAGAAGCCCACGCTTGCGCAGGTTTGCTGGCAGGACTTGTGATGCAGTGGGGGACCCATGCTGGAGCAGTCTGTTCCTGAAGGTTAGCACCCCGTGGAAGGGACCTGCACTGGAGCAGTTCATGAAGAATTGCAGCCCATGGGAAGGATCCACATTGGAGAAGTTCATGGAGGACTGTCTCCCATGGGAAAGACCCCATGCTGGAGCAGGGGAAGATTCTGAGGAGTTCTCCCCTGAGGAGGAAGGAGTAGCAGAGACAAGGTGTGATGAACTGACCACAACCCCCATTCCCTGTTCCCCTGCACCGCCTTGGGGAGAGGATGTAGAGAAAATCATGAGTGAAGTTGAGCTTGGGGCAGTGTGGGGAGTAGGTGTTTTGAGATTTTGGTTTTATTTCTCATTATCCTACTCTATTTGATTCACAATAAATTAAATTAATTTCCCAAAGTCGAGTCTGTTTTGCCCATGATGGTAACTGGTGAGTGATCTGTCTCTGTCTTTATCTTGACCCATGAGCCTTTTGTTATATTTTCTCTCCCCTGTCCAGCTTAGGAGGGGGAGTGATAGAGTGACTTTGGTGGGCACCTGATGTCCAGCCAAAGTCAACCCACCACACACATCTACATTATTTCAAAATTCATATTCACAATGCATTCCACACTAGTTTTTTAAACAGATTCATAAAGTCAAGCTTCAAACTTGGTTCAGCTATGTAAGAAGTTTCCCAACAAGCATAATCATGAAACCATATTGCAATATTTTTTCTAATTTCACTTTATTGGCTTATGTGAAAGATTGTAGAAAAATTTGTCTTTTTGTCAAAACAGCATCTTAAAAGTCTTTTGAAACTTTGTGGTTTTTTAATCTCACTTTAATATTTTACTGTCCAGAGAACAATTCTGAGAATGATTCTGTAGCCTGGCGGTGAGGTCCCTCAGTCCCATCTCCCAGTGACTTTATGTTTAAACCATTTTAACAAAGTTATTTTAATGGTCTGTGTTGAGAGGAGTGCCTCTCTCACAACCGACTGTATGTAGTTCAGTTGTTATGGAAGTCTTCTGGCAGTCTTGATTGACAACCCAACGTCAGGATTTCTTTGAACTAATGTTTCTGACATCCCCAGACACTGCCCTAAGTTTTCAGAGTTGTGTCTGAGCACCAGATATCAGGTATGGGCATTATTCCTCTTCCCCTATTTTATGGTGATTGGCAGCTAAATTTATGAAGCCAATGCCAGGACAATGGAATGTCATGTTTTGCATAAAGTAAAATGAATCCTTTACACTGCAGATACTCATTTTTACCTTTGTATTCATCTGAACTATTTAATGAATGTTATTCTGATGTCTGGTCAGCCCTGAATCGGTCAGGCAGTTGGACTAGATGATTGTTGTAGGTCCTGTCTAACTGAAATAGTCTCGTCTCCCCTCTCGCCTCTCCTTGCCTCTCCTCACCTCTTACTGTAAATTGTTGATTAAAGGAAAATTGTCCAGCTGTGAAGGTATGTGCCACAACCTTCCTAAAAACCAGTTTGTTTCTAGCTGACATGCTGGGCACCTAGAAACTGAAGTACCACAAATCACTAATAATTCTTGAAAATTGTTTATTTCATGCTTGATATATCTTGAAATTCTTCACAATGTTGAAGTATGTACTAACAGGTCTGCAACTGTGCAGAAATAGGTGACACATTGCTTTGTAGATAGATGATTCAGCCCAAACCTTTGTTCATTGCTTGAACAAAAGATGAAGGAGATGTTTAGGTTTGCTAAAGTTCTGTTCATTTGAAGTTTTTTTCTTTTTTAAGATTCAGCGGGTTTCCAGACAAGACTACAGAACATAACACAATGTTGGCTCTTCAGGGCAAATCTTTCAACTGAAGCCTGTAACACAGTGCTTCCACTTTCAAATCCTCTAGTAAACACCTGATTGGACCTAAATTATGATTATCCTTCTCTATGGAAGGCACCAGAAAGGTTCAGGCAACTTGTGACGTCCACGGAGCAGCTCTTCAGCCAATCAAAACTAGTTTTGAAGGATATCTTACCTTGCCCATGTAATACACTTCACTACGTGCTTGTGTACTCTATCAAATCAGTGTGAGTCTTAGTTGTACAGAGATATTTTTGCTGACAAGCATGTTAACTACCCGTCATTTCACTGTCTTTGCTAGTATGCCTTCTGGGTGTGGGATATACACAATTCAGACAAGGTTAATTGGAGATACTTGAACCCTGGGCTTCTTCTCATTTTCCTATGCATAGCACTAACATGCAATGTTATACTGGCAGCCTTTAAAGTCCTTTGAAAGCTGAAATATGAATTTATGATGAAGCCTGATTTTTAATTGAAAACCAATTTACTAAATCTATAAAGGTTGTTTAAGCTTTATATATGCATATAAGGAGAAGGAAGAGACAGTTTGGTCAGGTAAAGTCTTAGAAGATTTGAAAACCAACTTTGATAGTGTTACAAATTCTAAAACTATGACTAAGGAGATAGAGAATGGTATTAGCTGTCCCATACCGTTGCTCAGATGAGCTAAAATAAACTGTCATATTATGTGACCTATAAGTGGTATTAGGCATTTTATTACCTTCTTGCTATCCACTTGAGCTTCAGACCTTTATTAAAGGTTGTTTACAGAAGTTATTGAAGGCCATTGGTTTTACTTTTAAAGAACTGACAGGATGGCATTAATGTCCTTAAACATAAAAGGAAGGAATGAGATAAATTTTCAAATCATGATCTAAGTGCAGGAGGAGGTAAGATAAATATAAACCAAACTTGTGCGTTCTTCCTTGCCAAGATTCTCTTTATATGCCAACACGTCTGCCATTAATTTAACAGCTTCTATCAGAGTAAACCGGAAAGGAAAAACATTAAAAGAGTAATTCACTGCACAAAAATGCTTCTTTAGAGTCACATTAGGCACAGCCTCTCAATATGATCATAATGTATTTACTGCTTTGATGGGTGTTAGGGCTATAAGGGTGCTAAATGGGCATGGAACATTTTTGATTATGGGCATCATCGATCTTGAAACACTGTAGCTATGACTTGGGTTTAGTGATGCAGCCCATGTCTTTGATTTCCTTGTATTGATAGATCCTTTGTCTTCAGAGCTTCTGCTTTGTCCCTGACTCTGCTGTTAATACGAATGTGGTGACAACCCCTGAGCTAATTCACTCCCCTAAAACCATTTTAATTATAGATTTTGAAAGGTATGTGTAGATGAGAAACAGCCTTAGTAAGCAGGAAAGGTCAGAATTCATGCAGCTTGAAAGAAATACTTGCATCCATGGCTTGTGTGTAATATTGGAACCCACAATCTCTGTTTTGATCAGACAAATTGAAATCAAGGTGTATATCCTGGCTACTGGCTAATTGTGGCCTTAATGAATTTGAGAGTACCTGTTTAACAATATCTAGCATTAGGTTGGTCAATTTGTAACACCATTCTTCATTGGTGAATAATAGTAAATATTGATTTTGGTACATCTTTTGATATGGGAGCTGGGTTTGAAAGTTCTTCCCCATTTCAAAATGGTCCAGCTAAAAACTACATGGAATTAACAATTGGTCCATACTCTGTCTCACCTCAAATCAATTATTGACTATAACTAGCATAATACAAGAATAGTTTTTTAAAATATAAATTCTTAAGATTATTGTTACCGATATATTCAGTCTGTTGCTAAAGTAATAGGGTTTTTTTGTTGTTTCATAACAGCTTCTGATAATGTGTTTCCTTGAAATTTAGTTTACTGCTAGGTCATTGTTTTCCTCCAAACCATGACAGATTAGGATATTTTTGTGTGCCTTGGTGAAGACTTTTAGTCCTCCCTCCCTGTTGTACAGCTGCTATGAAAATACTTGCTTAATCAAAATATTTCTGGCCCTTGGGTACAATATGTCATGAATTGTGTTTCATTACTAATGTACGTGATTTCTGTTGCTAGAACATCTGCTGCATATTTGGAAAGCTGTAAAAAAATTCACTATACAGTAACTGGATAATAAAGCTGTTGAGCTTGTGATAATTGCTTGTGCTAAACTCTAAATTTCTTTTGCTGCAGGCCAAATCCTCATTCAGATCCTTGACCTATCTTTCTGATGAATTAAATACATTTGATTTTTACCAGTACTATATTGAATGTTATTAACTGTTGCTATGTGTGCTAACTTGCTGATAGCTGATGGTTTGTTTTGACCCTATTTGTTGTTATTTTTTTACTAAAGTGTAAATCTAACTATACTTACTTTTGTTACAAATAGCCGGTATTCTTACACACTCTTTGTGCATAAAGTAGTTCTGTTTGGTCTGCAGCAGTTTTCCTTCAGGAATTCTACACAGGTAGATGCTGATTCTCTAAAATTGTATTTATTGTTCATGAAAAGTTCAGTACATTTTTGTGACAAAGACTGTAAGATTAGGTTTTATTAGCAAGCTGTTTGCTTTTCTTCTACTCATCAGTCAAAAATTATTTTATTGGTCTTACGGCAACTGAAACACTTTTGTAATGACAAATAAAATGATTTAGAATTGGTGATAAAATTAGTAGTTATTAATGCTTTGGATGTCCTAGGTATTTCCAGGAATACAAGGAACATTATGACTGATTGTGACTGAAGAATATCATAAACCCCTGTAGAGCAATTTCAGTTCGACAGATTGATTTTGGAAGAGAGTTTGTTAATTTTTCACTAAATGGTCTGCACTGACAATGAATATTGTAGTAACAGAAAGTTTGTAAGATCAGACTTTGTTTTAAATAAACCTTAGGGTTGAATTCCTGCAGGGCTTCTGAGAAGGCTACTGAGAAAAGGAGGAAGCGAGAGCGGAACAATCCTGTGGGGAAGAATAAATGTTCATTAGAAAAGTAAGCTGTGTTAGAAAAGGACTCCTCATAGCCCACAGCAATATTACTCATTACTTTGTTCACTGGAATATTGAATTGTTATGAGTATATTTGTCTGTTTCTTCCCTGGGGTATCTAACTTGTCTGCTTTCATGGGGATTGTCCATCCCTATAGGCTGCAACACTTTCTTACGCTGATGGTGACTCACTGACCCTGCCACAGATTTCCCTGCTTTATCTGCTAAGGCTGATAATTATTTTAGTAACAAGTGCTAGCTCAATAATATTTAGTCACTCAGGCCTCCTCCCTCATTATTTTTCTTCCCTGGGGGCAACAGATCTGAAAACTATCTCTATTCTCACCTGGGGTTTAAAGATATGAAAATTCATTTACATCACAGTTAGCTTTCCTGCTACCTTCCTTGATTAACAGTATGGTGAGCTGAACCGAAGTTTGCAAGAGCAGTTGGTATAAATGGCTTGCCCACTCGCAGTCTACTTTGAATCCTGGTTGCATGAGGCAAACAGAAAAATTGAGCAGGAGTTTTAATTATGTGTACACTTCAATATCATGTTCTAAATATTGTTAATAGCTTCATCGCTTACCTTATTCTAAGGAACGTGCTGCCAGAACTGCTCACTTGTTTTCTGTCTTTTCTCAGCTCTCCGCAGGAGGCTTTCAAGCTGAGCCCAGGAGCCCTGGCATGTAGAGGATATTCCCAGTCAATGATTATTACTGTCACAGCCATTAGGGACCATAGCTATGGACTACATTGGTGTTTGCCCCAAGAAACTTATGGAGAACTGGTGAAGTTACTTTAGAGAAGCTCGTTATTAAATAAAAGCTCAAAGATAGGGAGAAGACCAGACTTCTCAAGATCTGCACTGTCACTCCTTGGGTAAATTAAATGGGCTGTTGTTCAACCATCATTCAGGGTCAAGCAGTCTGATCAGTTAAACATTGCAAAGACCCATGGTACATAACATAGCTGATTTCAGTGGTTTATGAGAGGGACATTTTCCAATATAATTTTTTAATTAGTATTGTTATGTTTGAATGGAAGAAACAGAATTATAAGTATTAATATTAGTGTCAGCAGCAGTATCGATGCTGAATGTAGATAACCATTGTAATGAATTGTAGTAGAAACCCAAAAATAATACATTGGACAGGAGGGAAGAAGATCTGTCTGCCTGTGAAGTGACAAATCCTCAGGGACAGTTTTGGTAGTACTTGATTTAGGAAGAAAGTGTCAGAAGATGAATGGGAGTGCTATTGGTGTCAATCTGTAGTTTAACAAAGTATGCAGGTCTGAGATATCCTATTTTTTCCATTAGTCTTTTTAATATTTTGATAACATTTCCTAGAAATCCCTTAGGGTGAGAAAAATAGGCATTTGTGAAAAATATATCTGAAAGTCTACTTCAGTGTAAACCATTTAAATCTATGTCTACTAAGGAGTTTCTCACTGCTGGAAACTTGTCAGGTACATGTGATGAGATTCTCCTGGCTAGATATACAGTGAAGAAATCTGTCCTTAAGCTCCATTCTCTTTTTGAAGGTGGAGCCCTGATCAGTACAGTCAGCAGAGTCAAAGGTATAATTCACCTCTTTCAAAAGACAATGTCTAAAAAAATCAGATTAATAAACTATGTAGGTCATCCATTGGCTATGGAAGGGACCCAAGGTGACAGTCGTATATATATATATTTTGCAGATGTCTAAAGTTAATGAAAACTGCAAAACTAATAGTGAAAGAAAATTGTTTTCTGTATTGCCGTTTAGTAAGACAACCTTAAACTGGGGAGGAAATAGGAAGTTAAGTAGGAGGCTATAGAGATCAAACTTGCCTATTTTGCCCCAGACCTTTTTTTTTTTTTGTGATCTCATCAGCATAAACCCTTTTACTTGACTTAGCATTTGGGATTTTAAAAAAACCCCACATTTCTGTTGTCAGAGGAAATTAATGGCAGACATATTGCTTGTCAAACCCCAGCTGGCTATGGCAGTTGAGTCATACTTGGTTTTAGCTGACCTGGGCTTCCTATAAATAAAGACATGAAACTTCATTCAGTGAGTTTGAAAAGAACAAAACTGTTTCCTTTATATAAGCATGTTGACATGAAGTTTTTGTGGTGCCTGTTCTGTATGAAACACTGCTCCCTAGGTTTGTCAAAGATTTTATAAGCGGTGCCAAAAGTTTCCCTGGAATTTATTTTTTTGTGTGTGTGCTTATTGTTATAGTACCGAAGATCGTGAACTTGAGGCTGCTTTGATACGTCTTCATATTATAGTATTAGGTCTGACAAAGGGGCATGTTTCTAGTTTAAAAGCGGCAGATGAAGGAAACGGACATCACTTCATGATCAGAAACAGGTATTTGTCCTCCACCATTAAATGGGAAATGATAGCATATGAAGATCTATAAAGGTGTAAAAAGAAAAAGAAGTTAACATTTAATGTGATAGAAGAAAGGAACAAAAGAAAGGTAGAAAGTGGGTCTCTGATGATCAAAAACCAAACTAAGAACTGATCTTTATGATTGTAGGAGGTAACAGCAAGGCTGCTGGAGGAAACTGCTGCACTAATCAAGGCTAGGGCTTACTACTTAGTATTTTAAACAAATAGTTTAGTCACCGAAAGGTATTGGTTCATGTTGACTATGTTTATGAATTTGTGTGGAATTTGCCATATACCTGTGGCTGAAAAACAGTGAACGTTTCTGTTCTGTGATTTTAAATAGTGTTATTGAAGCTCTAAAGGCAGAATATTTAATTGGGAAAAGAAAGTTTTCCCCCACCTCCTAAATTTAGTTACCTGAATGGAAGAAAAAAAAAGTTAGAATATTTTGGTTTTGAATTGGATGAGGTATTTAATACAACGTGAAACAATTTATGTCAACTCTTCATTTCATCCAAAAAATTGCCTGTTGTACACTGACTCAAAGCAAACCTTTTTTTCTCCTGATTTTTCAGTTCAGCTGTTTACCAACTTAACAGTGATAGATGGTAACTTTGAAGAGCAGATTTTGCTGTAAGTCTGGAAAGGATGTCTTACAGAGAAAATCTTCAATATTTAGACATTCCTAGTTTGGGAGGGGTGTGATGGATCTTAATGTTCAAGCTGGTTTCTAATTTTCAGCCCTGAATCATAGAAGTAATCCTAACATTGGCCAGAAACTCAGGAGAGCAAAAAAATATTATTCCTGTCTCTCTGAAGATGTTTATTACCTTCCCGGATCTGGACCTTGAATTCTTACTCTTTCCCTGCAACAATGCTACAATGCATTTGAGTTTGATCTATCCCATATCCCAGTGAAGCAGTGCTAGACCTGTGTTTGGGTTTTGCGTAAATGTATACATATGCTTTTTTCTTCTGTCTACCACATAATAAGTATGTTACTTTGTAAGTTTTATAAGCAGTTATGAAATACGATTTTTGTTGCTGACATTGCTGCTAAGTTGAGGATCCACAGTAAACCCACTGCTAACAAGATCCATGGTAAATTTTAAAACTGCTAATCTTATTTAAGTTCTGTTTGAGGTCTCAAGCATAAATTTCAGTGGTGTTTATGTTTATTAAAAATTAAGATCCAACAGTAGAAAAATGAATTATTGGGTGTCAGCCAGTTAAAATGCACAAAGTTATCAATCAGATATGTCTACCAAACTCCAGAGGCTGCACAGCCTTGTTCTGCACAGATCTCTGTCTTTCAGGAGCTGAGTAGTTCTAACGCATGAAGTGCTGAGTTCTTGTGCATCAAATATGGGCAGACAAGCCAGATTTTGTATGGCCTGAGCAGTTTTCAATTGAGTTCTAACCAGGAACATGCTGATTTTACTCAGACTTTAGGCTGAACTTGAAAGACATTACAAAGAATGGAAACAAATGCTCTTATCTGCACCTGGGATGGAGTAACACCAGGCACAAGTATAAATTGGGAGAGGAGTGGCTGGAGAGCAGCTCTACAGAAAGGGATCTGGGGGTTGACAGGAGGCTCAACACAAGCCAGCTGTGTGCCCTGGCAGCCAAGAGGGCAAACCCCATCCTGGGTGCATCAAGCACAGCAGAACCAGCTGGTCAAAAGAGGTGATTATCCCACTGTGTTCAGTGTTGGTGGGTCCTCACCTCAAGTGCTGTGTGCAGTCTGGGCCCCTCAATTCAAGAAGGATGTGAAGGTCCTTGAATGAATCCAGAGGAGGGCAACAAAGCTGGTGAAAGGGCTGGAAGGCATGTCCTGTAAGGAGGACTTTAAGCGGACTTAAGCGACGACTTAAGCGGCTAAGGACTTTGGGTTTGTCTAGTTTGGAGAAGAGGAGGCTGAGGGGTGACCTCATTGCTCACTACAGCTTCTTGAGGAGGGGAAATGGAGAGGGAGGTGCTGAGCTCTTCTCCCTGGGATCCAGGGACAGGACACATGAGAATGATTCAAAGCCACACCAGGGGAGGTTTAAGACTGGACATTAGGAAACATTTCTTTGCTGAGAGGATGGTCAAACATTGGAACAGGCTTCCTAGAGAGGTGGCCAATGCCCCTCTCCCCCTCCTCCCTCACCCCCTCCCTGGTTTTCATGTTTTTGTATTTCATTTTTAAATGCAATAATAAGTCCAGAAGCACAGTATTATATAGCAGGTATCTCTACAAGTAAAGACTTTCAGGGTTGAAATATGTGGTTGTCAGGATTTTGGTTTCTTGGCTGAATGATGTGTTAGATGTCAAGTCTTAAGTTTTTTTTATTGACTTTCCCAGCAGGGAAATAAATCAGCAAGTTTTTTTATAGCATTTGCAATGATTGAACTTGAGTGGCTTTCAGTAGAAGAAAATAGCAAGCAGATTGTAGAAGGATTAAGATAACCTGAAATGCTTTGATTGGACTATTTGTAATAGAGTACCATTGGGATCTCAACAATCTAGTTTACAATGCAGAAAACATGTTGGTTTTACTTTGGAGATAGTTGAATTGGAGACAAGCGACTAAGTAAATGTTTTCTAAGTATATAAAGAACTTGTAACCCTACTATGTATGTTGTGTAATTACACACATAATTACACGAAAACATTTGTTTCACTGTGGATTTTATATAAGACTATATAAAAGATACATATAACAAAATGCAAACATGCTTGTCCAAGTCTAGAGCCCTGAGGAAGATGACTGCTCCAAAGTACTGTGCGTCATGACAGTATTCAAAGCTTTTGGTGATTATGTCAGTGTGTTGTTTTATTTTATAAAACACTTGAAACTTCATATATTTGAAAAGATGAATCATGCCAGCAGCATGAATAAATAAATTTTCATTTTGTCAGCTCTTCGGAAATATGGTTGCTATAGTGCATTGATTTTATTTCAGTCCTTATTGAGGATTGAATGTAATGTCTTTGGAAATGTAAGCTATGTATTGCTTTTGCGTTACGGCTTGTGCCATCTTTGGCATGCAATTTATCAGTGACTTGATAGAAAAATGATTGGAAGTTGAACCATAGACATGCATGTACATACTTATTTGCAATTCTGTTTCTTAACAAGTTTTTGTTAATCTTTTTACATAAAACCAAACTGGAATAAAAGTCACCTATTGTCAGTCTCTTCCAAGCTAGTAGCCAATGAAAAATACTGGCAAAAGGCTATGCAAAGCAGTTTTCAAAGTATCTGACACAAATCCTCTGACCCACTTAAAAATCAGTAGTTTTTTTGCTGTGACATGAGAAAAAGCTACCTAAAAGTCTGTGGCCCTCATAGCTCTGCATTGAGGAATGGTAAAATGACATTCACGATGGTGTTCTGTTTTCCTTCTGTTGCTCCAGAGACCACACTTCCAACTGAGGCAGAACAGCCTTAACTGGAGAAACTGAGAGCAACCTGCCTTATATGTTTTCATAGAGGGTGAGGAGATGGTCAGCCTGTCTTCTGGCAGTAATGTGAATTTATTCTTCTACATCCTTTGCTCTTAATAGAGGTGTCTAGTATGAAATGTTATATTCCAGGTCAAATAAATGCTTCTGATCTGAAGCATTTTCTTGCCAAAATGAAAGTAGGAATGACTTGTGTTTTAGATTGGCATGAACTAAAGCTTTCTTATTATAAGAAAGATAAATCTATTTTAAGATAACTTAAAAAACCCCATGTATTCTGGTCAACTTTTTATATACCAACAAACACAATTAAGGGTGGGTTTTTCCCCTCTTTTAGGTTAATTATGTGACTGTAATAGCAGAGTGTTATCATGTTGCTGAATAAATGTATAACAGTGCACTTGATTCCAGCTAGACAGCGCTTCCTCTATTGTTCTGGTATGTTCTCCTTCCTGGATCACCATATCCATGGAGGGTTAATGAATTAATCTTCTCCCTGGCCCTCCGCTTTTTAATCTTTTTCCTAGTGTTGTGATTGATTTACTCCTTTTGTCATGCCACAGGTTTCTGTCATAAAATAGAAAGAAAACCAAAAAGGCTTTGATAGGAGTAATCACTCTCTAGGCTCTCCAGCCATGATATTCCTCAGCCTGAGTTCAGATGTATTGTTGAAAGATTATAATGAATGTTTCTGAAATGTTTACTCCAAATCAGTTTTTCCCAATAAAAGAGATACAATGAATCTCACACTTTTTTTTTCCCCCCCTCAAAACAAAGCCTTATTTGTTTCTAAAGTAGGAATACAGATACATTCTAGATAACTTCTCTATGTAGGACTTTGGAAGATACTCCTTGTAAAATTCCTACTAAGTCACTCCAGGTTCTTGTGAAAGGACAGGAGAAAGCTGACACCACTGGAAATCTTGTAAGTCCATTTGCGTAATTTCTTTTTGGAAAGGTGCTGTATGATAGTGCTTCGGATGTACTGTTTTATATTTGGTGTAATAGAGTATAGCTGAACTGAAATTCATGTGATTAAAATTCTAAAGCAAAGTTAAAAAAGAAATCCCCAAGGAAAAATTCTTGTGTATAATAAAACAGATTATGATAATTTAAATACATGTCAATGAATTTGTAAGACACAAGTTGGTGTGTGTCTATGTCTTTCCCCTGACAACACTGTCAACAGCTGGTACAGTACCAAAAGACAATACATTCTAACAAGTACAATGAAGCAGGTGAAAATATAAAGTGCAACTTGTCATCTAAATGCACTTTTGAAACATGCTGCTTTAGATTTTAATGTTTTATAATCAGAATCAACGTCTTTGTTGACAAGGTACTTTGTAACGACAAAAAAAATAGCATCAGGAATGGCATATTTGATACAGCCTAACTGTTTGCTTGTGGTGGGTTCTCTAATACCAGGCTTCAACATCACTAATTGATCGTACAGTGCTTGTTATAGTCTGTCAGGTACTCTGGCAATGGATGTGTCAAGACGAATGGTTGAATATTAGAAACCTTTTCCTCTCTGTTCTTCTAGCTACAAAACATTTTAAACTACTGTTTCTTTTTCAGTAAGAGACATATTCTATGTGTATACAAAATACTTATCTATATTTAATGTGTGTGCATATACATACTTGTATATTTATATACGTATATGTACAAATGAGAGGTATCCTTTATTTACAGGAGCTAAGAAAATCTTCTCCATTTTTAATGTGTTTTTCTGAATATGAACCCCATGCAATATTTGCTGTTCTTGTAATGTTTTTCTGTTATGGAGATGGAGATAGTTTTTATGACTCCTTTCTGCAGACTGTCAGAAAAACTGGTTTTAAAAACCAGTCTCTTTTTCCTAAATGCCTGTTTTCCATGCCAATTAGCCAAGTGAGTGTTATTGTCAGAAAACCCTCTTAATTTCTTCCAGTGAAGCTGAGGAAAGAGGCAAAAGCATTGCTATCTTATCTGAATTGGAGCTGATACCTATACCTGCATACCATGTGGAGGTTTTGGTTTAGTCTTTATCCTCTTGAAAATCAAAGATAATTTCTTTGCTTTAAAGTTTTTAAAAAGGGAACTCACAGAACTAACTGCTGTCCTTGTGGGACTTGATCTGTGGGCTATCACTGATCCAGAGGATATAATGAAAAAACAGTGCTCAGATCACTGAAAACAGAGTAGGTTCTCTCCCTCTGGCCTAGTGAAATCTGAATAATGTTACAAGAGAAATGAAGGCAGAAAGAGGCTATATCAGTTCCAAAGTGTTTTGAACATTAAATCATGGGCTTGTATCCCAGATGATTTCCCTTTTCTGACTGTCCTTTTTCTTTCTTGTCCGTCTTCTGAGATCATTGTTCCATAATGATGCAGGACAGAAAGAAATGGCAAAGCTTGAACATATCTTTTCTTGATTTCTTGCTTTCTGGATGGCTGAGAAGTGCAACTGATACTCATGTAAAAGTGTGGAAAAATGTCCTTCATCCATTAAAATTCCTTTTCCTACACTGGAGGAAGGTTTCTGTGCAGGAGACTGTCCCCTCCTCCCCACGCCCCTTTGGCACTGGAGAATTAGCCCTCTGCTTTGAGCAGTTTACTTTTGGACATTGTGCTAACTGCAGTTTTCAATGAGGAGCTTTTTCCTTCATTGACAGATCATCTTGTGCACTTGAATTTGTTCTTTGCCTTTTCTCTGCAGCCCAGGGACCTGGTGGAGAGTTTGCATTCCCCTGACAGTTTTTTTCCATCTTTTGGTGCTCCTTTCAAGGCCTCGTTCAGTTGGTTGTTCAACACCCTAGTAAGTCAGAACTGAACGTGAACTGGCGGATGGCATTTCCTGGAGGGTATCAGAAAGAGTCTTGTACAGTAAGTAGGTAACTCTCCTACCCTTTGGCTGTTAGCCAGGGAAGGCACTGTGCTCACACATGTGGAACAGGCATTTGCCTAAACTCTGCGTTGATTATTAGCATTGTGTTAGCAGGTGGAATACAGAGAGACAGATGGTGATGGCAACCTGTGCCGTAGCGTTCGTGGTACTGTCAAGTAGTGTGGATTACAAAAGAAGGGTAAGCTGCACGGGGTGAATTGCTGTCAGACAGCTTCTATTTCAGTCACATATGAAGGTGTGCTTTCACGTGTGCAAGTCACATGAGGATATGACACATCGTGTTGAGGTGGAGACATAATGCATTCATGCATTGGCAGAGTGAAGGCAATTAATCCGCATGGAGCATGATAATGATTGTGCTTCTTTCATGTGTAATTTTGTCTTACTTTCTGTGTTTCCTATCTCCCATCCATTAAATACTTTAAATGGAGACATTATTTAAGATTATTCTAGTTTTCCTTTAGTAACTACTGCGTTAAGGACCTCTTGTCCCACCCCATGTTGATTGACAAACTTGGTGTGTATGTGCCTTCTGCTGTGAATCGGTGTTTTCTTCCCTTATTTGCAGCTGGTGGTTTGAATGTATTTCACATTAAATTTGAAGGTATTTCAAGATCATTTGTAAACCAGACCATGAAATTCCTCTTTTCTAAGTCTTCCTCCAGTTATTTTATACATACATATGTTAGAATATTTAGGAAAAGAACATTAGGGAAATAGGAGTACATGTAATTTATTGAATGGATCATGATGAAATTTTTAATTCAGACTATTACACAGGGAGATATTGAGACTCTATAGGATACCAACCTGAAGGAGACCTGACAAACTGTCATGCAAATACATAATTTTAATAGACATCATTCAGGAATGTGGCTGCAACGTATGATGTATGAATATGCCATCTGTTTGGATATTTATAGTATTTTTGTAGTAACGCAGGGGGTTAAACTAACAAAATGCAGATTTAAGAAGAAACAGATTGTGTCTTCTGTTATTTTAGAAACTAAAATCTGTGGAAAATTCTTTTGTTGAGAGGCATTGACTCAAATTGTTTCCTCACTAGACTACTCTGTTTCAAAGCTGAGCATCACTACTGTCAAGCTTTTCTCTGAGCCTTCTCATTATTACAAACATTTAGAATTAATGCAGTCTCATTAATAGCCAAATTAAAATCTATGCAAGAAAGTTTTAATTGGGTCAGCTGAAGGAACAGAGCTATAGGAGCCCAGACAAAGATGAACAATAGTTGTCTTTTAGAATTGAAGGATCACAGCTGTAACAAACCCTGGCTTTTCTCATTTGAGTTGCATCAGAAATGAAAAATTGAATTATCTGGGTAGTGCAGAACTATAATAGCTCCACAAGGAGCCTCCCCTTTTAAAGCTGGGAGAACCTCAACCCTGTAACTTGCAATTCCTCTGCAATGCTCACTTCAGGCTCCATCTTTCTTTTAAAAGACTCAGTGTCTCATCTCGGCGAAAGCAGGCAAATCTTAAAAGTGATGGGTCCTAAAAGGATGATAATTCTGCTGTAGTCTTTCTTGCACTACCATTACTGTTTTCTCACTTACCTTTTACCATTGTAAACCAATAGTCAGAATTTCAGTGTTCCAATGTCTGCTGCTTTTGGAGATTTCACCACCATAAATGCCAAGCACCATGTTTGTAGGTATGTTAGAAAAATTCATCACAAACCATTCTCACCAATAGAATTTTTCAGTTGCCATTACTCAGTTGTATTGGTTATTATGGTAACATTATTTTTATGCCACTTATTAATGTCATTCACTGCAGCACAGTGGGATTAAAGCAGTGAGCACCTTGTCATTATACAAACAATTTCTCTCATTTACAGGGTATAGCAGCGTGCTTTGATAATTGGTTCAAGAGAGTGAGGTATTTGGGGTCTACAGGCTCCCAGAGGATGGCCAGAACAGGCCACGGCTCTTTTTACTCATGCCTTTCTTGAAGCAATTTGGGCTTTCAAGTTGAAGAATGTTTCCACTAGCTGGTATCGCTAGAGTTTGTGACAGTAAGACAAAAACAAGGAGTTGAATAGTAACTGTAATACTTACATATCTTTTTCTTCTTGTAATATTGTTTCATCCATTCCTTCACAAAATTTAGGCATTATAAAATAGCTGCCTTTTCCAAATTGTTTTCCCACTGTGATGCTCTGTCTTGTTAGGTGTTTTCTGCTTACGCATGCTTGTTTTATAAGCATGGATAGACAAAATGGAATCTGTCATGAATTATAGCAGTTACCGGTGAGAATAAATCAAATCTTGAAAAATAATTCAGTGTGCTCCTGAGAACAATTTGGATGTGTTTCACTAAACGCAAAACCTGTGGAAAACAAAGTATCATGACTGCATTGATGATTAAATCTTTCTTAATGTGAGTTGGGAACAGGAATGTTCTATTTAACGTATTTCTGTGTCTTTTTACCTTCTATAGAGGGATCCTCTCACCCCCCAGACAAATATTTTCCTATTTAAAAAGGAAAAAATCTGATTCACTGGAAATAGATGCCATATGTTACAAAACAAGTTATTAATCTGTTGATGTCTACCTTGTTTGTATTGTGTCCAGGAAACATGTTTTTAACTTGCCGTCTTCCTTCCTGCGCTTGGCTGTTACTCCCATTGGGACTAGAAAGTCTTGTAGTCTTAAAGTTTTTAACCCCCAAAGACAAAAGGTAGGATCTGGGCTGGTACATATCAATCTACCTCTCTTGGAATCAGTGGAATTAAGACTTTGCAACTATGTGGGATTTGGCATAAAGGATATGACACACATATATCTATAATGAAAGAGCAGTACTGAGGTGTGAAATGAAGCACTCAAAAGGCTAAGAAATGACTAAATTAAATGGCTTTAATGCTACTGGAATGATGTTTGAATTCTTGCTTTAAGTTAAGGGATGTTCTTAAGTATGGTCTTGAATAGCAAACCTTTTATTGAATTGTGAGCTTTGTATTCCTGTTTTTGAGATAGACATGAGGAAAATGTCATTAGCAGCAATTCGGAATGGTACATATGCATGTTCTTAGTGCTAAGCAGGCAGTACTACTGGAGCAGGCGTGCTCAGGAAACAAAGGAAAGAAGCTAGCGTATAGTGATATGTCACTGAGGGCACTTCTCATGGGTGGAAAAACAGTATAGGAAAGAGACATAAGATTTTTTTTTTTTCCACATGATTAATTAACATTTGTACTGGTACTTGGGGATTCATATTTTCACCATTATGCATACTTCAATCAGGGCTTGTACTGAATTATCCATAGATATTAATTTATTTCAGCTTTGTTTTTAATAAAGTTCCTGTGATTTTTCTATAAAAGTCTAAAGCAAAAACTAAACAAGTATTCTGGGTTAAAAAAGTTAATACTTCAGAACAATGACTATATTCTAGAAGTTTGCTTTCCTGTTTCACTGATTCTGCCTCAGAGAGGCTTCCACAGTTAGGGGTGCAGAAATAATTGTGGATGCCCAATTTAGGTACATAAAATGTCAAAGGAGTAGCTCTTTCTATAGGGCAGTCTGTGTTTCTCTGGATCATATTGCTACATACATTTGAGATGTTGTCATAGTAACTTCTATATGTAAAAGTGTATATTTGCTATAATCTTTTAATGTACTGATGACCCATAATAAATGTGGTATAAATGTGGATGTCGGTGCTTTACTAAAAATCTATATAATATGATGTATGTAACATATTTTTGGCATATGCATGCATCTTTCTCTTTGTTTACATGCATGTACTCATCCCATGTTTTATATACGTGTTTTGTAATGAAAAACTTGAAACTTTGTTCCTATAGCATGTAATAAGGACTATTGTGATTATATTTCCAAGTTAAAAAACCTGAAACCTCCTATGTGCACTGGTTACTATGACAACCTCTTAAAAATACCTATACTGTTTTTAAAAAAGACAAAGCAGTCTCTAAAAAATGCATTTGTATTATGTGATTGAAGTTTTAATAAAAATGTGTTGTTTTAAATGAGGAATTGTTTGAATTATAATGACATGTTGAAACTATATGTCTTTGATTTGCAGGAAGCATGAGAGCCCTTGATAGGTATAACATGGAGTTTTACTGGCAAGAAGTCAGGCAGGCTCATGAGGAAAATCTGTGAGGCATTTGGTGAAGCTGAATGTACATCACAGCATCCCAGTGCTGTGGGATACAGTGCGGTCTGTGGAAGAAGGGAGGCAAAAAAATACAACTGATCCTGTGCCAAACATCTTCCTACTCTTTAATTGAGCTTAGTTTTCTGTCCAGATCTTGGAAAGAATAGAGGATTGTCAGTAAATGAATGTGAAAACTATCAATGAGCCATGAAAGGTAGCAAGGTCTGAAAATCCATGACTGATCCATGTTTAAGCAAAGCCTGAGTCCTACTCTGGAATTCAGTGTATTTTTACATTGACAGTCAGACACCTTTGGAAGGTTTTTCGTAACTTTCCAGAGATGTGAAATAGGCCTGTTTCCAAAAGACATAGAACAGTGGTGGAGTTGAGTGAATGACTCAAAGATTCAGGATAACTCACATTTATCAAACTGTTTGTCAGAATTGATGTTGCATAATAATATGATCACAAATCTTGGGAAAATAATTTGCTCTGTGGCCACTGAGGTCGCTGTTAGACTTTTTTATAAGTCATATTCCACCTGTAAACAGGATTCAAAAGACATTAAGAAGACATTTTTGGGAGAAATCAATAAATTGGCATTTGAAGGGCATCCATTGGAGCACATTAAGAAGTGATAAAAAATAAGTTCTCACAGAAGGTAAAGACTACAGTTTTATTTATAACTTGGTGGGACAAATCCAATGACTGGATTCCGGTGATCGATGGCTACAGGTTGTTCAGAAGGGACAGGCAAAGAAGGAAGGGCAAGGGCATTGCCCTCTACATCAAGAAATGGGTAGAGTGTGAAGAGCTGTCTCTGAGGAATAGCCACAAGCAGGTGGAAAGCTTATGGGTAAGAATCAGGGACCAAGGCAAGAAAGAGAACCTTGTGGTTGGTGTCTACTATAGGCCGCCTGATCAAGGGGAGCCTATGGACGAAGCCTTCTTACTCCAGCTACAGGAGGCATTGCACTTGCAAGCTCTCATCCTACTGGGGGACTTCAACCACCCTGACATCTGCTGGAAAAGTAGCATGGAGAGCTGTAGGCAATCCAGGAGACTTCTGGAATGCATTGAGGATAACTTCTTAAGCGCTACCAGAGGGAATGCGATACTGGACCTGTTGGTCATCAATGTAAGTGAGCTAATTGGTGATGTCAAGATTGGAGGCAGCCTGGGCTGCGGTGATCATGCACTGGTGGAGTTCACAGTCCTGAGGGATATGGGGCAGGTGAATAGTAAAGTTAGGACCCTGAATTTTAGGAAAGCAAATTTCTAGATATTCAAGGAGTTAGTCAATAGTACCCCCTGGGAAACCGCCCTCAGGGACAAGGGACCTTAACAGAGCTGGCAGATAAAGATCTTTAAAGGATGCATCTTTAAAGCATCTAAAGATCTTTAAAGCATCTAAAAAAAGATGCTTTTCATAGAGCGCAGGAGCTCTCAATCCCCAGGTGTAAGAAATCAGGAAAGGAAGGCAAGAGGCCAGCATGGCTGAGTGGAGGTGTGCTGGTCAAACTAAAGGGCAAGAAGGAAATGCACAGGCAGTGGAAGCAGGGACAGGTATCCTGGGAAGAGTACAAGGACGCTACCCAGTTGTGTAGGGGTGGGGTCAGGAAGGGCAAGGCATGGCTTGAGCTGAACTTGGCAAGGAATGCAAAGAATAATAAGAAGGGCTTATACATTCTACAGGTATGTCAGCCAGAAAAGGAAGGTCAAAGCAAGTATACCATCCTTGATAAGAAAGACTGGCAAACTGGTAACAACGGATGAGAAGGCTGAGGTACTCAGTGACTTCTTTGCCTCAGTCTTGACTGGCAATCTGTCTTCCCACACCTCTTGAGTGGGTGGACTGCAAGATGGAGACTGGAGGAGCAAAGTCCCTCCCACTGTAAGAGAAGATTAGGTTTGAGACCACCTGAGGAACATTTACATACATAAGTCTGTGTGACCTGACAAGTCTGTGACCCAGAGCCCTGAGTGAAGTGGCTGATGTACTTGCCAAGCCACTCTCCATGATACTTGAAAAGTCATGGCAGTCAGGTGAAGTCCCTGGTGACTAGAAAAAGGGAAATATTGCACTCATTATTAAGAAGGGTGGAGAGGAGGATCTTGGGAACTACCGACCCATCTGTACCCTCACCTCTGTGCCTGGAAAGATTATGGAACGGATCCTCCTGGAAGCTATGCTAAGGCACATGGAGGACAGGGAGGTGATTTGAGACAGCCAGCATGGCTTCACCAAGGGCAAGTCCGGCTTGACCAACCTAGTGGCCTTCTATGATGGAGTGACTACATCAGCGGACAAGGGAAGAGCTACCTATGTCATCTATCTGGACTTCTGTAAGGCCTTTGACACAGTCCCCACAACATCCTTCTGTCTAAACTGGAGGTACAGGGACTTGATGGGTGGACTGTTGGGTGGATAAGGAATTAGTTGGATGGTCGCATCCAGAGGGTAGTGGTCAATAGCTCAATATCCCAATAGACACAGGTGACGAATGATGTCCCTCAGGGGTCCATGCTGGGAGCAGTACTGTTTAATGTCTTCATCAATGACACAGCAAGATCGAGTGCACCCTCAGCAAGTTTTCAGACAACACCAACCTGAGTGGTGTGGTTGACATGCCTGAGAGACAGGATGCCATCCCGAGGGACCTGGACAAGCTTGAGGAATGGGCCCATGTGAATCTCATGAGGTTCAACAAGGCCAAGTGCAGGGTCCTGCACCTCGGTCGGAGCAGTGTCCAGTATCAATCCAGGATGGGGGTTGAAGGGATTGAGAGAAGCCCTGCCGATAAAGACTTGCAGGTAATGGTGGATGAAAAGCCAGACATGAGCTGGCAGTGTTTCCTTGCAGCCCAGAAGGCCAACTGTATCCTGGGCTGCATCCAAAGCAGCGTGGCCAGCAGGTCAGGGGAGGAGATTCTGCCCCTCTACTCCACTCTGGTGGGACCCCACCTGGAGGACTGCATCCAGCTCTGGAGCCCTCAGCACAGGAAAGACATGGACCTGTTGGAGTGGGTCCAGAGGAGGGCCACAAAAATGATCAGAGGGATGGGGAACCTCTCCTATGAGGACAGGCTGAGAGAGTTGGTGGTGTTTATCCCGGAGAAGAGAAGGCTCCGGGGAGACCTTATTGCAGCCTTCCAGTGCTTAAAGGGGGTTATAAGAAAGATGGGGACAGACTTTTTAGCAGGGCCTGTAGTGATAAGACAAGGGGTAATGATTTTAAACTAAAAGAGGGTAGATTTAGACTAGATCTAAGGAAGACATTTTTCACAATGAGTGTGATGAAAGTCAGGTTGGACAGGGCTCTGAGCACCCTGATCTAGTTGAAGATGTCCCTGCTTATTGAAGGGGGCTTGGATTAGATGACCTTTAAAGGTTCCTTCCAACCCAAACTGGTCTATGATTCCATAATGAGAAAAGATCTGAGCAGCTATGTTAGCAAGGTGCAGAAGCTTTGGCCATAGTTTTACCTCTGTTTTTCAGGTGAGTGCAACAACATACCTTCTGATAGCTGAGCTGGGTGAGCTGCAAAAGCTGTACTGAGGAGCTGGAGTTCTTATGGCTAGTGAATGACTTTTAAGGTGAAAAAAATTTATAGAAACAACTGAGTGCTTTGTTTGCCAAAATTATTTTCTGAACTGGCTGACATTCAGGAGTAATACTTTTTCACCATAATTTCTTCCTTTCACAATTTAAAATGCATAAAATAAGATTACTGTCATTATAATTCACACTAACTAAAGGATCTTTTCTTATCCTCAAATTACTACACAATTACTGTAACTGTGTACTGATTAGGAAGTGGAATACCTGCCATTTGTTTTTTAAGGTGTCTAACAAAAAAACCCAAAACCCTCAGCTATGTAATGGAAGTGGAGAATTGAGTTGAGGGAGTGAAGTAAATGCCTTATTTATTTTTAGAAGCAGTCTGAAAGAGTTCCTAATTTGTCATTATGGTGTGATAAAACTCTGAAAAATGTTAAACATTTCTTTAAGCTGGTGTGCTTTTCAGCTGCTTTAGGAAGAATATCACATACTATTTTTTTGCTGTGCCTCTTCATTTAAGAAGTTCTCATCTAATTTCATTAAAATTTATGGCCCAGGTTTGGAAAATAAGGGGAAAATGTAGAAGGAAAATAGAACAAGGAGAAAACTAGAGATGAGAAGTCCTTGGCAATTTCTTGATCAGAGAGGGGTTTAGACATGAGAGAATGATTATTTGGAAGACTGAGACACTTTTTTTTAGCTCTGAAAAGTTACAACCTACCTAGTAAAAAAAAGTTAAAGTAAGGCTTTCTTCTATGTTCTTGTAATATACTCAGGATTGCAAATTATTTTGCATGCAATTCTTTTGAGAGGAAAATTAGTAATACAAATACATTTTTAGTAAACAAGGCAGATCAGGAGTCACAATCAGCATAGTTAGGAGAATATTCCAAGAGAAAGAAGCCTCACAGAGATATGGGAAATCTACAGATAGACGGCATCACACAAAAGGTGTTTAAAACCACTTAGTGACACGGGCTAATGTTGTTTCACTCATGAATGCTGACAGCCTCAGAACTTACGGCAGTATAGTATTACGATGGTCATGTTGACAATTCCATTGTAAACGCAAACCTAAGTATTACCACTGAAATTATTACAGTCATTTTTACTGTCATTTTGCGGTGGGTGAAAAATAATGTTTATTGTAACCAGAATGACAGATTTAATAGTCTATAATAATCAGTAGTTAATATATGCAGCAGTTTACATCTTTCAAATGGTGGGAAATAATTTATTAAAAAGCTAGGGTTGATATATAATGTTCTTAGAAATATTTTAAAAAATTATATTGATGTTGAAGCCTTTTACAGCCTCAAATCATACAGTCCATTTGAGTAATGGAAGGCAACAGAGGTCCCCTTATGCGGTCATAAAAAGAAATGCATGGTGTCTTTTTTCTTAAAAAAAAAGTTAGGTACAAAGCAACTGATAATTTAAAACCTTAAGAAGCCCATACTCAGAAATGAAATAAAGTATCTGTCACTTGAGAAAACAGAAGGGGATTTTTGTTGTCAAATGAACTGCATGTTAATGCAAGAAGAAAGTAAAATTATACAATGCTGTATTTTCTCAGAACAACATCACTATTTTTTTCTGTTTAAAGTGCCTGCCTTCTTTTTAGTGCCTCTGGTGTAATTTACTTGAATTTTCCCCTTTCTGTTTCATATTGTACTAGGCATACTTTCCTGATCTCTTTTATTGTTACACTTTGTGCAGAGAAACAAAAAAATTTTGGTACTATCAAAAGCGGAAGATACTTTGTTTTCTTATTGTAAAGAAATGAATCAGTCCTATCAAATGTGCTACATAAGTGGATCTAAATATGTTATTTTAAAATTTTTCTTCCAATGACAATTTTTATAACTTAAGTATAACCTAAACCAAAACATTTCAGCTGCAGAACTAAGTGTTCCATGAATTTGTCTATTTGGTCTGCTGTCCATCAGCTACCTTGAATGAATGAGGAGGCACTGCAAAATAACCCATTAGTATGATACTATTTGTAGCGCAATAATTGGGAATCTATGTATAAACACTCTTTTGCAAATAACTGAGTCATCCTTACAGCTGCAAGTAAGTACAAGTTTGCAAAAAAACCCGCTCAAATTCAAGAATGCCTTTTTGAGAATTTAGCCCCCTCTTTTAAATAGGCTGTGCAAAGGCTGGTAATTCAAACTGTAAAGGAGGCAGCTGACATTTATATACTGATATATGTTCTTAAAGTAGTCTTAGGTTAGAGACATTAATGTTAGAGACATTAATCCGATGTAAATGACACTTGAGGATTTAATTGTAACCACAATGGTAAAAATTAAGGATGGTTAAGTCTGGCTTGTGCAATGAACCACATGGAGCAATTTATAGTTGTATTTATTTGAATATAATTAGATTTATTTGCCATAGTCTTTGCCAAAACTCAGTGCTGTCACTTACAGAAAGCTGGAATCCTACATACTACAGTGTTTAATGAATTTTTCCAACTATATGAGCTCTAATAAACAGTGCACTCTCTCTTTATAAACTTTGCTTTGCCTAATAAGCTTATATGGAAAGTCCGTATCTACCCTGGACAGATGTGCATAAAGCACCAAAGGAGAAGAAAATTAATCTTAGTATAAGAACTTATAACACAGGATGTACTTACAATCTTCATAATTACTCAGGCTTGTTTTACACTGAATATTTTACATTTTTGATTGAAAATTTTAATAACAATGCACCATTGGTGTTTTAATAATTTTTGTCTGTATCATAATTCTTGACCATCAAGTCTTTCACTATTTGTTAGATGGTTTCACGTTGTTGGGTGTGACATACTGCTTTGAAAGGGAGGCTCAGGGCCTTGTCTTATATTTCTTTAAGTGGATTATTTTTCCATGGTGAAAGTTGATAAATCTCAGCTTACTTCCCAAGCTTAGGTCACAAAGGTTTGTTAAATATGAACATGCACCACACACAGAGACACAGATCTAAATTAATATTAAAAACAAATAGTGTTGCGGTGAGAGATACTAATTGGCCTAAAAGTTACAAAGTTCCTGTTGAAAGCAAAAGTTACTATAATCAGCAGATGCTTGGAAATTTATTATTTGCATATGATTTCCAGTCCACAGTGGTCTAGCACTGCATGGTGTGAAAAAGTATTCACCTTATTACAAAGACATTGCACATCAAAAAGGGGGTACGGAGATAAAGAGCCTAAACCTGATGCCCTATAGACCCACTGATCCAAGGCCTTTATTGTCTCCTGAGACACTGCAGTAATGATCCGTCAAGGGGGATCAGGATAAAGGGAGTTTGGAGAGAACTGGGAGACAAGGTCCTTTGCAATAAGTGTCCTGAGAGAAATTAGTCTTGCACGAAACACGTTGTAACCTAGGGTTGTTTAGGTAAGGATAACACTGGTGTGTTTCAGGCACAAGTTAAGTATGAAATTATGAGGTCTATAAATGCATTAAAGATACATTGAACTTTTGTCCTTTTATGCTCCTTTATCCTACCTTGAGCCTAAATCATCTCTCCAATAGAGCTGCACAGTGAGAACCTACGTGCTGCTCTTTTTTCCCCACAAACATTCACTACAGCTACTTGCCTGTTTTCTATGTATTCTTTGAGACTATTCATCTATATGGTTTCCAACTCTAAAGATTCTGACTCCTGGCCTTTATTTCTGTTCCTACATGTGTTTCTTATTATCTTCTGATTTAGTATTGTAACAATTTCATCTCCAGTTACAAATATTAATGCCCTTTCCTTCAACTGATGCATGTCTTCCTCTGTTTTAATCATGAAACTGCTTTCCTGTTCTCATTCGTGTTCAAGCTCTTCATCTTCATTATGGAGTTTTTTTCTCATTAGATATGCTTATTCAGTATCTGCTCTTGTCTGTTATTTGCCTATTCATTTGCATAAGTTCTACTCACCTTGGATGCCTCTGTCTGTTTTAGACTTACATCTGCATGTTATTACATGAAGTGCTTCAGCTTGAAGTGTCATCTCAGAGCAACACTGTAGGACACCTACTCTGTCCTCCCACATCTCTTTTCTCAACACCTTCTGGAGTTCTGAAAGAAGTCGACTACCAAGGGGATGTCTAAATTAAACGGCCTATTGGAGATAGGCAGGCTGGTTTATAAGAAGTTTTTTTAAAAAGAACAGTTGAACATTCAAACAGTTGTAAGCCATCAAAAATGAACATGTATCTGTGTTGCTGTGCTATCTCATTATAGTTAGTTTGGTTCTTCCCCCTCCCATGCTATCATACTGGGTCCTCTCCCTGTGTGGTTGACACTGCATCTCAAATTATAGCATATGTTTTTCAGGGCAGAGTCTGTCTTTATTTACAGACTCACTCCCAAGAGACCCACAGCCTTGATTAAAGACATTGGATGGTACAGCAATATAGATAATAACTGCAGTTAAAGTGAAGGTCATAAAACAGCTTCTTAGAAGGAAGGGTCTACTGCACAGCCAAGTCTTTTATACTTTTCTGCCACATTACAGATTCAATCCTGGAAGGGTATGAGCTTTCTGAAGCCTTTTGGATTCCCAGTTGCACCTTGCAGAACTCTTCACCACAACAGAGGAGAGATGAACCCTGTTTTTATTTTCCTTTTCAGATAAACTTGTGAGGTCTGAAAATCATATTCTAATAGACTTGCCATGTTGAAATAGGAGTGATTTTTGTACAATACCACTTTGTAGCACTGATGGAGGGTGTGATAATGCTTACTTTAAAAAAAATAAAATACTCCAAGAGTAATTTTTAGATGGCATATTTGCAGAGAGGATTACAGCATAGTGCAGAGTGGTAGATTACAGTGCATCTTGTTAATGCTTCAGTACTTAACCTCTAGGAATCATTATGAATTAGAACTGAAAATGAAAAGATAAAAATCTGAAATTTTTTTCATCAGATAGTGGAAAGTTCATGTGTGATTTTCTAACTAAACCAGCAAATGCTTTTCCTGTTCTCGGTGGCAGCAAAAGGAACAACACATTCCTTCTTAATAGTTTGACAGATTTCATTACACGAAGTGACAAGAGCTTGAGCCAGAAAAGGGAGAGGCACTCGTTGTTTAAGCAGTAACAGTGAAGGTAATGTAGCATAGCTAAAAGAAGGAAAGCACTTTAATTTACAATAAATTTGCAACACTGACTTCATGTCATGTTTTTGCCATCTTTGCAGAGAATATTAGCCTTTTTTTTTGAAGAAAAAATCCCCAATACTGTTGTTACTTAAATGTTCTTTGGGATAGAATAGTTTTAAAAATCTAGTAAGGCTGTTTTGACACTCAATTGCAGGATTTTAATTTTGTCTAAATAGGATTTGCATAATTGTAGCAACATAAAAACATAGAAAATATGAAATTACACCTTTTATAAATAAGTACATCTGGTGCAGGAGACAAAAATACAAGCTGTCTTAATGTTTCCACTAGCTTATCAAGTGCTAGAATGTGGCAATAGTGTTAGTGACAAAATTCATAGTTTTTGTTTAATGTTCAAGTCTTAGAGAGTAGTTGTTCTCTAGTATACATACGCTTTCCCATTTACATTAAAAACATAAAAGTAACTTTACATATTGGGAACACAAGTTCACATTGAATATGGATGGAGGATGCAATGAGATGAATTAGTCTGCTGGTAATCTTGTGGACCAGATGATATGAAACAGTGCAGATTGACCACGGATAATATAATGGAAAAGACCTGTGATGTAATTCTGTGTATTGTCATTGCCAGAATAGGAGGCCATCTCATAAAACCTCCTCTGCCTTGTTCCTCCTGCTTTAAAAGGAAGTAAATGGACTTCAACCATTTACTGGGGAAAAGAAGACTCTTCCATAATCTATTTAGTTTTATTTGCATTTGGCAAATGTTATTTGTATTCTTGTACTATGTGCTACCATATATTCTACCTTGTAAATCGGGAACTTGCCCACCTGCAGTTATGAAAGGAAAACTCTTCCATGCACTTAGATACAGAAATAAAGGTATCGCTCACCACTGGCTAACTTGTCACGTACCGTGTAGCTAGGGCATGCATTACAAAGAGCTTTACTTTTGTTTGTAAGTGCCACAGAATGTAATTTTTCATGCGTATCAGAAAAGGCCAGGTAAAAATAACTGACCAGTCTAAGGTGTGTTGTTTTTTTTTTTTTCTATATGCACAGTGTATGCACTGCAGTGTGATTCATATGCTGGTGGTGCCTTATTTTCTTTCCTTTTGTGTAGTTATAACAACAAGTAGTAGGATTTTGCCCAGAAAGATTTCAAAACTGTGGAATTTTCTCACTTCTTCCTCCTTGAAAGTATTAATAAATACCATCTTCCCAAACAGATTTTGTCTTCTCTAAGGGTTTTTAACTGTACCAGCATGGCTCTTTAATATCTGAAACTATTTTAACTGTGATTTTACTCAGCCTCTGACCCTGTATCACAAATAGAGTCTAACCAAACATACAAATCCTACTTTTTCAAAGTAGTAAAGCTTAAAATTATTGCTGAGAGATTATTCCTTATGTAACACGACATGTGTAGGAAATCCAGTGAAAATTGGTTTGAGAGATTGGAAGCATTTTCTTCTGTTTCTGCTGAATGTCAGACAGTCTTTGCTAAATCATATTTTCACTAGAAAACTAGATAAACTTAAGACATAAAGTTACCAACAGCATGTTTCTTTATACTTGGAAGTTTGTGTGGGTTCTTGCATTGCTGAAATTTGCTACAGTTAGAACCCTGGAGCAATTATGCTAATAATAGAGGTATTTTCTGCCATTTCAGTGGTGCCCTTGGTTAGCTGAGGTATCATCGCAGAGCTGCCAGCTATAGCACAGGACCTACAGGAAACCTGTGTCCCTGTGATGCAGCAACTAGATGGTACCCTGGGGCAAAAAATTACTCTAGATGCCTATGTGTTCATTTAAAATAATTTCTTGTGATTGCAGGGAGAAACTTGAAAGTGTGGCATGCCTGTATTCCACAACCCCTAAAATAAAAGATCATGATGGTTACTCCAAAAGAATTGACAGTTCATATTTTCAGTTTGGAAAATTTTTCATAAATTTTGTAATGGAAGTATTTGGGCATAATTTTATAGTTAAATGTAGTTGATAACTAAGGCTTGGACAACATTTTTTGATTTGAGTCCCATCTCACATTTTTTCTCTATATATTTGCAAAAAGCTTTCCCTTGCTTTTTCATTGTTTGTGGTTTTGTTTTTTTGTTTGTTTTGTATTACCATTTGTAGTCTGTGTAGCTTCTCTCTGCATAAGCAGAAGATCTTTTTGTCTGAAATTATTTTGTTTTCAGGTAGAAGATGTTTATAACAGAACATTGGTGGTACAAGCAAAATAACACTTATTGTGCCCTAGTGTGTAAAGGCTTTGTTGTGTCTTGTAGAAGCTCTGCAAAAGCCTTTAAAGGTCCCTTCCAACCCAAGGATTCTATGATTCTATGAAAAGTGGTGTTTTAAGCATAAATAACCAGCATGGTAAAAATTTCCTTTTTTGGGAACTAATGTTTTGGAGAAACTTAAGACATGACAAATTATAACTGCAGCTGGTGTATAGTGAAGCAGCTAAATAGACTTCACGTAAAAAAAACCCAAACAACTTTTTTTCCATTTTTAACCTAAATATGTACTTGATTATTTCAGCAAGTTAAAAAATACTTAAATTACATGACTTTCAGACGCACCACTTTTCCATAATGAACAGTGTTATTCTGGACAATCCCCAAGACAAGCAGAACTATGCGAGAGCTGGACGAAGAACCTAAGTTCTGTTTCACAGCAAAAATCACAATGTAAAGTTTTTGCTCCAAATTAGAATGCAATTAAAATCTAAAATATGTGCCATAGAAAATAAATGAGCATTCCGACTCCACTGTAGTCAAGAGCTTTAGTAATGCTTCAGTAAGAGATATTCAACTGTGAAGTCAACACAAGTAACTTTTGAATGGACTAGCATTTCTTTTGATGGTTCTACTCCACACATACATCAGAACCTTCTGCCATCAGTTTCAATGGGTGGTTATTAAATACTGTTAAAGACCTTTCAAACCTGCTAAATCTTCATTCAAATGAACACATCTGTAAATTGTTGCTTTGGAATAATCAACCTATCTACATACTGATCTGTCATAATATGCTGCTGGACCCATCTCTCTCTTCTCCCAAGATGACATATATTTAGGTTGAGCTGTAATTTCTAGCTCTATGTTCATAATCAGAAAACTTTGAACTTAAGCTCAGCCCTTTTCTCCTCAACTTAGACAAGGCTGAGGGCTCTTGTTGGAATTTTGCCTGTGCTTAGTGCTCACCAGGAGTATAAGCAGACATTTTTTGCTGCTAGGATGGAAGCATCTGTGTGTTGTTATATTAAGCTCGAAAGCTCTTGCACACTTGTCAGTGTTCATGGCTCTGGGGAATAATAGATTGTGCTTGTTCTTAGTTCTGAAAGCAGAATATCTCATAAAACTGGGAATATGCTTGTCGTGGTTTAACCCGACATGTAGCTGCAGAGTCCAAAATGTCAAAATGCTGTGTCAAAACAGAGCACTATACCAGCTGTTAGGAAGAAAATTAACTCTATCCCAGCTGAAACCAGGATAATGCTTTTTATTAGTTTTATCTTAAAAGTAGTAATATTTATATCACTCTTCCAGTTTGGAAGTTCTCCCTGTGAAATAATGTGGTTACCGTGTGTTTGGAAACAGTTGCTGCAGTACTATAGGTTGCCATGGTGTTTCCCTATACCGTGCTCTAAATGTTTATGGCTTGATACGTAAATGTTCACTTTCACACATTTTCAACAGTTAATGGTGTGTTTGTCACTGTATATACTAGGAACTAGTTGTAAAATTCCCAGGAGGTCTGGAGTTGTTAATCTGCATGTTTTATCGGCTTGTTCTCTATGGACATCAGCACTGGTATTAATATTCAGGGTTTCCCATCTGTTTCTTCCATCATTATCTCAAACAACCTGTCTAATAGTTTAAACGTATGTTTAGGATAGTGGTAAACTAAACATGCTATATAAATATGTGATGTTATTTATGCTTCAATAAATTATTTGCACTCCTGATAATTTGAGGTTTTTGTCAAATTCATATAGGCACCTAATACCAAAATAACATTGCTTTTAACTTCCAGTAGATATCCATGTTCATGACAATAACTGGCAGTGACTGACTGAACAGCATTAGAAATATTCTTTCTATTAGATAGAAATAAGAAGTAAATTGGTACCACACAGTCTTATATATTCTGCTAAACAAATATAGTAAGTCAACATAATTTGACAGTTGCTTTGGGCCAGTTAGGTAGCTGATTTGCAGAGAGTAAAGGAAGTGAAATAAAAGATATAATTCTCTTTCTGTTAAAGTCATCAGCAAAGCCTACATGCATTTTGGACCTGAAGGATACCTCAGATGTTTTAAAAGTATGTTTCTCTGTGAACAGAGATATTAGAATGGCATTTTCTTATTTAGTAGACATGTCCATTTGAATATTAAGGTCGCTACTTTCTTTTGGTAACAGTGACCTTTGTTGTTGTTGTTGTTGCTGTTAAGAGAGTCAGCGTGGGGAGGGGGTAAGCTATGTCCTGTTCTTTCACGTGCGGTAGTGGCTATTGTGCAGACATCATGGTGGTTATCCTTTGTAACTAAGACCCTGATCTTGTCCATATATTCTTCTAGTATGTTAGCATGGAAGCCATCTTTTTATAATTTTTTTCCTATTTATTTTCCTATTTTTCTTGTTCTAGAGCTTCTACATTTTTGAGGAATAAGAACGTTTGGATGGCACCATGGATAACAACTTTAAAATTCTGAGGAACAGGTCCAATCAGAGCCTTAGGAATACGTGTGTGAAATTTGCATAGTGGAGGAAAATTACATATTCACAGAGCAGTTACTGAAAAACACCCAGGAGTGATTATGCAGGTCCTTGCTCTTTGATTGGCTAATGATACATTTCAGGCAATCACAGTAAAGGGAATAGTACATTATGTGGTTATTTCAAAATTAACTTGTGCAAATCAGACATCTGTATTCAATCAGAATGCAGCGAAGTACATCAATTTTGAGGAAAGAAATGATAGAATTATTTCAGTAAAGTAACAACCCTTGTGATCAGGATTGATTGATGTGTCTTTTCTGAAACTTAAAAAAAAAAAAAATCATCTTCCAAGAGCAAGAAAGCATGGAGAAGATAAGTGTAAATGTTAGGCCAAACTATAGATAAGCGTTTCAGAGAATTAGACAGAGATATGCCATCTTTGCCTGCTCCACCTGCATGGCTGCTTTAACAGAAAAACAGGTTTTAGTTTTGCTATTAATTCAGAGTATAAGACATACAGTCAAAGGCTTTGAAATTACGTTTTGTGGTGGGATGTTCTCACAGTGAAGAAACCATTTCATTTGTTTGCCTGGACACCCTTTGAATTTATTCTTCTTGAAATTGTAACTGGGACCAAAAGACAAATTACCAACTTGAGCAGCTAGGTAATATACAAATATTTTAAAGATTAATTTGATATTGCTACTTTCATTCATTGGCCTTGTGTGGATAAGATCAAGGAAATTGTGTGCCCCAACAGCTGCTCTAGAAATAGTTCCAGGTTGCTAAAAACTGTGAGGGATTCATTATCTAGCCTACTGCTAGAAGGCAGGCTGTTTTTCTCAAGAATCTTATAGATTAAAAAAGTTCGATTAGTAAGTGCATGCCAAGAAACGTATGGCAAACTTGTGTAATTTGAAGGTAAATACCCACACAGGGATTGACTAGAAACTGTTTTTATTCATACTGCATTTGTCACTTGGAATATGATTTAAAATTGCAAAAGGATGTCATTTATTATTTCCTTGAAATTTTCACTGGAGAACCAAGGCTGGTTTATCCCCAGACCCTTCTCTCTTATTTTCTTGTTTAGACTTTTCCTTAATTTTTTTAAATACTGAAAGTGTAAATACTGACTGTTCTATGTATACAAAAACATTTATTTAATTAATCGTCTGTAAGATTCATCTTGGAAAAGAGTTTTCCAGCTCTTAAGTGCTGATAAATTATTTGCATTTTTAAGCAGGAGAGGTCTGCTTTTTAAGTCCCATCAGCTTCCTATTTAGTGGTGCTGGCTGTGAAGGGCTTTTTGTGTTACCTTGGATAAATGGGCTCAAAGAGAATAGCAGCTTTGCTGATTTGATACTCTCCACCTATTTGAATCAAGTGAACACCTTGCTCTCTTTGGCTTTCCATTTGATGATTTCGTTTTTAACTTTTTGTTTGGGATATAGGTCTACCAGAAAATTCAGAATATGTATCAGTAATGGGTAGATAATGGAGACCTACGGGTATGTAGAACAGAGACAGTGTATCTCACCATGTTAATGAATGCATTATTCCAAGTATGTTTTGCACTGTGCCAAATGTAGCTGCTGGTCTTAATATCCTTCTAGCGTCTTGTGTGGGACGTTTAGACTCCAGAAACCTGATTCCAATTTTAAAGTAAGTTGTGCACCTCCTTAGTGTTACAAATAGTCTATGTACTAATTATGTAACTAGTCTGAAAGTTCAAAGATATCAAAAGTAAATCTGTGCATGTGGTATCATCTCTTGACTATGTGATAAATGATTTAGTCCCAAACAGGATTCCAATTTAAGTTTACAATTTATTAAACGAATAGAGGCAAGCAAACAGCGCTGGGTGCGCCGGGAGTCTCTGCTCCACCAAGACGCACGCGGTACAGTTCCTGTTCTTGGTTTATATCCTGTCTGCTAATAGATATCCATGAACAGGCGTGTCTTCTTCGGCGCATGCCCTCTTCTCCTTCTAGAGTCTTCTCGAATCTTCCTCGGCGTGCCCCCAGGATGACCCCAAACCTTATGCCTGCACTTTACAAGTTTCTCTTTACACAATACTATGCGGTCAGTGGTCAAACTGGTTTGAGCTGATATACCAGCAAAGTAGTTTAAGTTTCTCCTGTAAAATACCCCTTTTTATGGTGCAGGAGAAATCCATAAAAGTACAGGTTACACTTCATCACGCGAATCAGATGAACATATTTCACAACTAGAATCATGAAGTTCCCATATATGGATTTAAATGAAATTTCATTCTGCATGGTTATACTAAAATAGTGTTCATAGATGTGAAAATAAAAATTACAGGTAATGGCTAATTAACTGTAAGCCTTCACCATACTACAGACATCTTGCAAAATAAGGATTCTAGATACGTACAGAATTAGTCACTGAATTTCTTGGCACAATATTTGGTGCTTCAACAGAATCAGCACACATCAAGTACAGAAGACCAAAGACTCCTTTCAGTACTGCTTTGCACTATCTCATCATTTTGCTGTGTCTCGCAAAGTGTACTATCTTTCCTGAGCTCCAGGTGCTGAACTCTGCGAATGTAACCTTTGACAGCTAAAATAGTACTTTAAAAGTGAATTTTAGGTCTCCAGTGTGTGAAGAAAAGAATTAAAAGATTAATACAATTTGCCAAGAAAGCACATGGAAAACACTGTAACTGTTTTCTACTATTTCTTGTTGTCTTCCCCTACCCCAACCCTGTGTCATTGTGGGTCCTTTTTCCAAAGAGCAGAACAGTTCATGTTTAGTGCTAATGTTCACAGGAGGTTCTAAATCTCCCAATGGCAAAGGTTGGGGAAAGTAGCATGAGCGCTAGGCGCACGGAGCTCTGGGTTTGGAAGAACAAGTCTTTACTGGTCTGTCACTGTGCTACTTTTGGGGAGCTAGCAACCAGAATGAATTAGGTACAGGGAGACTGTACAGAAAAGCTGTATAAATTAGTTTATTCTTTCATCAGCCTATCTTTAGGATTGCATTAAGGTTTTGGGGGGTTTTTTTGGTAGTCCCTGTAGAAGCATACTCTTGTTTCTGGGAAAGATCCAAAGGAGAGACGCAAAAGATTTTTGCAACTTTTTCTCTCAAGCTCTGTTCCATCAAGATGGATATTCTCAGAAGGATTCCACAGCTTCTACAGGTATGTCCTGTACTGTTTGCAGTTAGCTCTGCCACGTGTGCTCAGCTATGAAGACATCAAACAATGACTGAAACTTAAATATTATTTGACTGGCACTCAATTGGGTGTGTTTTATGATGGAAGGTTTTCCTATTTGTAGTCCATCAGTTGTCATGATAAAATATTCTTGCACTAATTGGTATTTTGACTAATCTTTGAGTAAGTAGTATTGCTATTACTTGCCATAGAATTCTGGTGAGCCAGACTGGTAGTCCCCTTTTTCACCTTGGCCAGCAACTAGGTAATGCCATTGCCCTTGCATATTGGAGAAACTGTCATTCCTTGCTATTTCTGAGTTTTTTCATGTGTAACATAATTGACTAAAAATGAAAAATTCAGGAATGACATCAAAATTTTGCAAGACAATACTGATTGTAAAGAACACGACTGAGAGTTCGGTGCTGAATTAGAAAAATATCCCTGCCTGACCCAATTTCTGCTCCTGCTCCTTCTCTAAATATTCTTAAAACCGTGGTAAGATGCTGTGGCGGGTGAAGGCACAGGCCTGTTCTGTAGAAGTGGCAAAGAACAAACAGAACTGGAAATTGTGAATAGTGCCATGAATATTTGCACAGACAAATTCAATTAGTATCAACAGAAAGGAATGTGAGTGTTACAGTAATAGCTGAGAGTCATGCACAGCAGGAGAAGGGAGTATGAGTAGTAACACCAGGAGACTTTTTTGGTATATTTTATGGTAAGTTGGGGGGGAAAAATAGACTATCCTTCTGAATATCATCTTTGTTTCAGATCACATCATGTTAGCCAAATTTCTGTATGCCCTGCTTAGCCTGCCAGTACAAAATTATTTGGACCAGAAAGGTTACACATCCTGATTGGTAATGGATGGGTTCATAAGTTGGAATACAATAAAAATATAAGTACCTCTGAAAAGAAAAAATGAAAGTGAGTAGAATAGGATTCATTATTATCAAGTTGAGAATTTTTAATAATACACAGGCTGTACATCTATTCATTTTCATAGTTATTCATACTTACTTTGGTTTTTGAGTACGCAGAGTCTTTATTTCAATGAATAGTAAGTAAAGTTCTGTTATTCATAAAGGAAGTCCTCATGCATTGCAGCTGATGTTTAAGCTTTTGAAAAAAGTTGTCATTGTGTAGTTCATGACAGCATAAAATGCTCAGTATTTCTAAGCAGTAAAACGCGAAAGACAAATGACAATTCCACATAGCAGTTTTTTTGATCAGTTGTCTACAGGGAATGCAAGGTTATGGAAAAAAATAGTAAAAGAAATACAGATTTACCACCATTCCTCTTGCTTATCTCATAAAGTAGCCATTACAATCAAACGTTGCCTAGTTATTGTCAGGTTCTCCCCCTACTGTTTGTGACAGCTTTAGACAGAAATCCTCTGTATTTTATCATTTAAAGCTCCTTTAAATGTAAGTTTGCCTACTACACAGGCAGGAGAGTAATTTTAATCAAATGTGCAATATTAGATGCCAATTGCAGCTCATAATAAAGCTTGAGGAAAAAAACCCCACAGTTTACCACATGGTTTTCTAGATGCTAAATGTGCATTTTAATGCGAAAGGGAAGAGCAGAGAGCTCTCTTGTTCTTAAGCAACACTAAAGCCAGGGGCTCCGGTACGCCACAGCCGAACGCCTCGTAGAATGCAACGTGAAAAGCTGCAGATTAACTGTATTTAGATGCACTGGTTTGATATAACATCAGCTTGCTTGAATTCATGTCCTGTGACAAGCTCTCCCTTGCAAACCTTTAGAAGCAAACTGTTTCTTTGTCTACAGTTTTGAGCTTGGCTGCAGCCTCTGATAGATTCTGCATTGTTTCTCACATGCTGCTTTTTGGACAAAGTCGAATCATCATCTATGAAGGACTAACTACCCAAAGGGTATAAACCAAATTGCTAGTGGTTTATTCAGCTTTGACACTTCTCAGTGTGATCCTTACTGCCTTTTGTAAAACAAGCAGGCAAGGGAAAGGCTCCAGAGACTTTCTTCTATTCATTTCTGTAATAGTTTTCTTGCCACGGGAGGCTTCAGAAGATTTGTACTGCCTGCTTTCTTTTCAGTAGCAGCGAGTGCAATGCTGTTGGGTAAGTTAATGTGTGAGACTATAAAAAGAAAAGCACAGGAATTTGAAAAAAGGTGTAGTTTCTCATTAATCCATTTTTAATGTTATTTTTCTTGATTTATTCTGTATGGGGTGCTGAGAAAAATAAAGTAATGTGTAACAGTTGAGATATTTTCAGTTGTTCTCAGCCAGAGAGAGAATTAGAATCTCTCTGTAGTCTGTTTCTTGAATGCAATACTATGCTTCACTGGTTTTTGGCAGCAGCATGTTAAAATTCTTGTTATTAGACTGACAAAGAAACCTGATTGAATTTTCAACACAATCATACTTCCTGTCATGAACATAATAATATTTAATGATTTCTTTGTATTTCTGTATGCAGCAAAATACATCAATCTTTGAGCCTTACTTTGACCACTATATTGCACTAACCTTCTATTCTTAAATTACCATTAAATGATTTACTCTTTATTTCATTCTGAATGTTTACTTTAATGAAAACTGAGCATGTTTGTTGAGAAAACCCCAAAGTTTGGCAAATGGATTTGTACTTTCCTTAGTACAGTAGCTATTTGCATCAGATTTAAATTTGACTCTGTATAGAAGCACTTCAGTAGTCAGTTTTGTGTGTTGTGACAGTTAATGTGTAAATCTATGCTATGTATATACAGGATAGCATTTTTAAAAAAATTAATACCATACCATCATTATTGTTATCATTTTCCCAAAATCTCTGGGTTCATAAAATTTGCTATGAACGATGCAGCATAGATAATGAATATAAATTAGGCTTAGTGGGTAATCCTTTTAGAGGGCAAGTAATACAGTTGAAAATTTGTATCTGATGGATTGATGGATGATAACTCATGTAGTACATATATGTGTTAAGAAGAACTAACCTAATTATGAATGTCAATAGTCATTAAAGGATTACTGGATGCTACATTTCTTGAACTTTTTGATCATGCTGCTCAGCAGCAGCAAATATAATCTTTGATATTTTTGTTGTCTGTTGTATTATGCATGTTTGTTGTCTTTTCCTTTGTCCCCCAACACACACTTAAACTTCTCTTCTGGGATATAAGGAATACAATAATGACTTAGGAGAAATGCTGGTAACTCAGCTGAAACAATCCTGTAAGTATTATCTTTTTTTTTTTTTTTTTAAGAGGAAAAGCAACTGAAAGAACAACAGTTCTTTACCTGGTAGACCAGTAGTTTAAGTTTTATAAAGCAACTCTTATTGAAATCCATACAGATAGTGTGGGGCTTTTTTTAATGCCAAGTTTTGGGGTTTTTTTGCAGACAGTTACTAGCATACTCTTTGACATTTTGAAATATTCAAGCAGAGATAACTGTTGATAGATGTAACTCAGCACTATTTCATATTTATAGAAATCACATTACCTCCAGCCACACTTGTCAGCAACTCTGCTCTTTTGATTCCCAGTTGCCCAAGAACTGTAGCTTGAAGCATTATCAGTATGTGATATCATTAATCAAGAAACCAATTATACTCTGTTTTATTTTTATTTGCATGCACCTGACTACAAATTACCAGTCACAGTTATTCAGTCCTCAGAAAAAAGAGTTGCTGCTTGATTGTTTACTTGTGTTCTATTTGTGTCATTTTAATAAGACAGATATGATTCACTGGAAACTAGCATAGATCATAGCCTAAAAATGGACCTTACTCATAAGAAGTTGTGTAGGGAAGTAAAGCTCGTTTCTTAGAGAAGCATTTGCGTCTCAGGTGGAATTTATTATAATTTTGTAAGATGCTATTTTTTTTTTTTTGGTCCAGAAAGTATGACTTTTCCTATAGTTGACCTTACTGGTGTCTTTTTTTTTTGTTAGTTACAGTAGCTCAGCAATGATTTGGAAAAGAGACCTTCTTGCCAAATCTGAAAGTCTGATCAGTTGTGGTGCAGGAGCAGTTACAGTTTGCTTATCGAATTGTATCAGATAACTCCAAGATCTTGTTCCCTGGCATAATAATCAGAACATCTCTGGATAGCATGCATTAGCAAACATACGTACAAGCAACACATGAACACATTTTTAGAAATTTAATGTGATTAATCTGTTGCCCTCCTTACAAAATTAGGAGCATTAGGGCTGTCACAGCTACTGACTTTCTTTTTCCAATTCCTTGTATTGTGTGCATTGATCTATCTTCATTAAAAGTTTTATCCCATGGTAAGCATACCCTGTAGAAGTGGGGAGTGGCAAGAGGTGCTTATCCTCAAAAAGAATTCATCATAGTTCTGATTCACTGCACCTTCCTCTACCTTTCAAATATTTTGGAAAGCATTTAGCTTAAAAAATGCAATGTAGTAACTTGAGAATACCATTTGTAAACTAATAAATATGATAGGTGTATTTCTGCTGCTGCAAGCAATTACGTGGGCTTTCTTTTTTCCTTTTGAAGGTCCTTGCTACATATAGTTTTTTAGAAGACACTTTATAATTATAGCAAAAAAACTTTTGCATAGCCTTTCAGCAGAATATAGCCTGTAATAATTTTTTTGTAGAGACTATTTTTAACAGTCTCCAAGGACTCTGGTCAGCGTTCTTTATTCGCTCAAACTCCCATTGAGTTCAATAGGCATTTTCATGATTCAAAGCAGCAATAAGGAATGTTGAATAGAGTTAGTTTATTCAAATGCAAGCAAATCTTTTAGGCTATATTTTCATAGGGGAATTAACAATCTAGTTATTACACACGGAAGAAGCCTAAGCTCTCATGCGGGTGCCAAAAAGATGGTATCTACTATTTTAGATCTATTTGTTATTTTGACAGTGTGGCTCCAGGCTACATTGAACTGCATAAAGCCTTAATTTTACATAACAAATAATGAAATGTTGCTGCTTCACTACCTCTCTTCAAATTATTAAGAGACAGTAACTTTGCTTAACATCACTCTAAATTAATTCCCGATGCTATACCTTTTTTATCCTACTGTCAATTTTTTAAATGTGTGTATGGGAATTTTGTATCTCCCTATAACATGGTCCTCATTATAGCACAATGAACTAAGAGCTAGTCATCTTGTCATATGATATGACACCTTTTAAGGGAATGAATGATAAAGAAATTGGCAAGTAGCTTGGGAAAGAGTTCCTAATGTTCCTTGTGTTAATCAGGTGACTCCCAAGGGGACAGGGGGTCTGGAGAGAACAGTTAGAGGGCCACAGAAACTCCCAGAAAGGGAATGAGGAAACCTGCCTGTACCACAGTATGTCTCAAGAGAAAAGGCTGAAGAGTTTCAAATGAGGACAGAGAAGTATGGGAGACTGAAAGAGACTTTGTGAGCTGAGAAGCTTGCCTGAATCCTGGCAGACTCTGAAGATGGGTTGTGGAGTCCTTTAATAAAAAGAAAAGCATGTAAGATTATAGCCCAAAGGAGGAGATGATCTATGAGAAAGGCTTTCCAGAGGTATGAAATGGGTCTCCCAGAGGTAAGAGGTGGCTCAAGAGGAGCTGGAGTGCAGCTAGGAATCCAAATACATTGGAGGAGAAAGAGTTTGGGTCCACTTCATAAAATCTGCAAGAAGGTGACTTGTGCTGTGATTTGAAAATTCCTTGGTAAGCCATAGCATCAGCTGAAGGCAAAGAAGGCATTTGCAGGACCATCTGTGCCATTAGGCAATATTACAAGGTAGAAGGATGCAGATGGATTCTAGTTCTTTTTGCTCTCCAGGCTAATCAGAAGTGAGCCATCTTTAGTCTGAAAGTGATGTGACTATGTTAGTGTGTACTGTAACCAGCTAACTATTTTGTGGTCATGCCCTGACAAATTGGCTGCACAGGTTCTGGACTGGAGTTCTTTGGATACTAGCCAGATTGGAGAAAAAGCAGCAGGGTAGGCCTTCCCTATATTATCCAGGACATCCCCAGAACACATGTACAGTGTGTGTTTCTTTGAAACAAGACACAAACACACAAGACAAAACTATCAAGATTGCTGGAGTATGCAAAGAGAAGCAGTCTATCAGTGCTTTCAAGTTGGATAAGCTTTTTTATGTAAGATAAATTATGTTTATTTAGAGAAGATATTTTCAGATGAAAGTGGGATTTATGATTTCATATCAACACTCATATATTGTATGATGAAATCTTATTTGTCTTCTGTTAAAGTAAGTGGTTCACAGTTAAAGCAGGGACTTTAAATTTTTAACTACAACATAAGCATTGTGAGATTTCAAACTTACTTCCATCAAGAACTGTCCACCCATCTATTGGATACTCTTTCAAGAGCTGCCTTTCTTGACTTGCATAATTCAGTTAGGGAATTGTCTTGTAAATGTCTTATATTGTAAATAGTGATCAGATGATTGCTCTGTTAATAAGGAGATGCTGTGAGTTGCTGAAAGGTAGGTAGATAGGATGCTGAGGATGTATGCTAGTTAAGGGTACAATTTATGTGCATTGTTCTAAACCATAAAATTTTCTAGGTTAAGAAAACTTTAAAAACACAGTTTTTAATGAATGTGACAGGATTTGTTTTCATTGCCTTTGGAGGTGCCAAGTATATGAATGGAATTTTCTGTACAAAGAGAAGTTTAATCGAAGAGTAAATTTTCCACACCATGTGAGAGATGTAGTGGAAACCTCTATAATTAAAGGCATAACATCTGTTGATGCTTGTTGAGTTTTACAGTATTGTATTGAAGATAAAAGAGTTCTTTCAGATGTATTAATTTACGTTGAGGCATTTTGCCCTGTTGTGATGAGAAGAAAATGCTGCAAAAACTGAAATTACTCCAGCATATTATTGGGATGCTAACTTCATCTTTGAGGATGTACATCTCCTTTTTATGTAACTTCAGCTCTTCCCGATAATGGCACAGTCAGCTCTTGATCTGTAGAGGCTTCTGTTTCAGAGCTCTTCCTGGCCTGCTGCTAGCAGTAGTTTAAGACAAAAAATGTTTATTGCTTTTATGAACAGACCTATGCTTTCCAGGATTTATTTTGAAGTTGAGCTGGGGACTATTCTTTACACATATATTCTGCTTATCTCTTTCTGTTTCTCTATCCTTCTTTCTTGATACTTCCTCAAACATTTATTCTCCAGCCAGTTGCTCTGGTCTTCTTTTGCTTGCTCTAGAGCTGCATATAAGAGCAGTTGCTGTTGCACATTCACCTCCTGTACTGCCACATGCTGTGGATAGCATAAATAACTTACATAGTTTATACACTTAACATTTGAGATCAGACTCTTCTCATATTTGCTCTACCACATGACAGAAACAGTGCAAATAAAAATGGGAATGAAAAGGATTATTATGTAGTTCAAAAAAAAAAGAAATGCTAACCAGCATCAAAATCAAAGCTGAAATGCATCTCTGTCATGAACCCGAGTACTTTACATGAGATTAAAAGATGTGCACATATATATATCTCATGTAAAGACTGTATATGGCTCATTTGTTTGAGATACATACAAAAAAAGAGCAATTGCTGGCTAAGAGTAAGTATTCTCACATGGATAAAGTTCCATAGAGAACTTTTCTTTGTAGAAAACTAACACCGTTAGGTCTGACAGGTCTTGATAAGTTGGTTTCATGGGAACAGTTGAGAACTTTAATTCAGAGCAATATTATGTCGAGCTGCATTACGCCTCTAGTTCCATTCCCAGACCAACAGACACTTCTCTCACAGGCTTACTTGAAAGATTTCAGTAAGGTGTTTATCTGTGATAAGTCTTTATTGCTCCTGATATGGGAGGTCCTTGGTGACCAGCCAGAGAACCTGTATCTAAGTCATTCATCCTATTCAAAGCGTCTTTCACAACTGCTCTGTTGAACTCAGCAGATTTATATTCTTCAGCCTTGATAAGTGGTTCATTGATCAGTTTTCTTTCTATGAAGAGACAATGCAGTAGAGCAGTATAATCTCTGCTACTTTTACTTATGCTGACTGAGAGTAATGCAACATAATGCACCTGGTTTTTTGTGAAGTTTCCACAGGCTAGCTCCCCGAAGGGGTACATTTTATGGTCCATTTGGCATGGTCTGTATATCTGTTCATACTAGAACTGATATCCTTTGTATGAAAGTCCATCTTTCATGTTGTTATGTAGAGTTTTATTTTATGGTTTTTATAAAGCAGAGAACTGGAATGGTATCCATTAACACAAAAGTTGCTTCAGTCTCCCTGGCATTAGACTGACTTGGTTCAGCACCTCTTGGATGAAACACTTGTATAAATCTGTAACCTCTGTAGAAGTACCCTTTAAGTCAATAATAATAAATGAAAAAGCATTAATGTGCTGGAATCACTTGAGAATGTTTCTGGTCTTGAGATTGGCAAGTATCTATAACCAGTTAGGCAGTTAACAAACGTTTGTGGCAATTCATGTCTTTAGTGTACGTTTACTTGGTTTTGACTGGTCTCTCCATTGACTTTTCAACAAAAAAGAAGGAATGTTTTACCTGCTCCATGAGGTAGCACAAACTTCTTTTATTGTGGTGGGCTGGCCTTTTAGAAGTCAGGTAGCTGTACCTGATCTGAAAAAGCATATAAGGTGCGGGCAGATGATCAAAATTACTAGTATTTCTATGGCTTACTTAGTTACTGCTGAACTTTAGTAAATAGTGATGTGTATGTTTTTGCGCAAATTGTACACTAAAATTTAGAAACTTAAATAACATTCATAAATTTGGACAGCAGTGAAAGGGGATTTTTGTATCTGCCATCTTAAGCACTTATCGTCCCATACAGCAAAATAGGTATATAATAGTTGGATCTGGATTCCAGGTCAGTGCCTAGGAATTGGATCCTCTTATACTTTACTTCTTGGCTTTAAACAGTGACCTGTGCTGGGAAGGACTCACTTGGTTTCTATCCAAGTATTTTACTGCCCAAGATCCTTGGGGCTACAGGGGATAAGGCTGATAAGTTGAAGGGAAGGCTGTTATCTTCTCACAGTTCTGAGGTAGCTAAAGCTCAAAAATATCTTGCAGCTCTAAAAAAGAACAGAAGAATTTATGTACATGTTCTGATATTTCTTCTAAGTTTTACTTTGAAGAATAAAATAGTCCCCTGGAAAAAAATTACATGAGAACTTTCTTGGATGGGAGAAGAGGAGGGTGACCTTCTTATACAAGCAAGTGGTAGGTCACGGGGGGTGAGAATGTCTGCTGGAAAATCTGTTCCGAAGAAAACTAAGACAGCAGCTAGCTTTCGATCAAGACAGGTTTCTGGCACTGTTACCACTCTGGAATAAATCTGTTTTTATTAGCTGTTAGGTATGTTTATTAGTATTCATTTATTCTTTAATCAAGCCATTTTCTTCTTGATATATCAGAAGTACTTTTACTACATAGGCATCTTGTTGGTATAGTCTCCTAGCAACAAAAACTTTTCTTAAGCTCTTTGCAGTCTCAAGAGTTCTGTGTCCAAGTTACTCTGAATAGCCTTAATTTTCCAGGGTTTCTAAAATTTAATCAGTGTCATCTTTTGTTAGTTTGATTTTCTAACAAAGGCATCTGATTAAGTTATATCCTGAGCCCTGGTTACAGTATCATCCCAAATGTGAGTATTTGAGATCATGGCACAAACAAAAAAATCTCAACCCATTCTGCCTACATTCTGAATGGGATACGTTACTAAGAGATATTTTTTTCTCAAACACCCTCAGAATCAGTGCTCTTGAAGAGAACTTCTGCAGTTACTCTTTTGACACAGAGCCTCTGCAGTTACTGTTAGTCCAAGCCATTGATCATTTTTAACAGTATTTGTATCAGATGGTCTCACAGCCTGACATTTGGAAGTGACAATGGAAGGAAAGTTGAAATATCTGTTTGCAAATATCTGAATAGTTTCTGTGGTCATAAGTGTGCTCTGCTTCACAACTAAGTAGACAAATTCGGAGGGAAAATTTGGGAGCAGAAAAGTCACAAAGTCTTTGTTTACGCAAAACCAAAGCATATCATTGGAGAATGGCAGCAGTTACTCATCCAGATCATAAATGGGGAGACGTCTGGATATATTGCATTAAATGGTCCACTGAATACTCGGCAGACTTATTGCCAGCTTTATTGCTCTGAGACAGGCTCCCACATATCTGCCTGGGATTACAGGCAGACCTGAAAGTGTTGGCATCATCATTAATGCAGCAGGTACACATACAGTATATACAGCAGAGTTGTCCTACACCCTAAGGTTCTAGTCATGTGTGCTATGGTCATGTCCAAGACTGACTGTCATGTGGTAGCCACAGTGCAGCATCAGTTCTTCAGGGCTACCTGATGCTTGGAAATTCTGGACAAATGTGTATTTTTAAAATATTCTAGGATCAGTATTTCAGGAAGAAAAGAGCTTGAGTATAGGAAAATTTAGATGCTTTCTAGCCCTTGGACGGAACATAGAATCATAGAATCATGGAATAGTTTGGGTTAGAAGGGACCTTTAAAGGTCATCTAGTCCAAGACCTCTGCAATGACCAGGAACATCTTAAACTAGATCAGGTTGCTCAGAGCCCCGTCCAACCTGATCTTAAATGTTTCCAGGGATGGGGCATCTACCACCTCTCTGGGTAACCTGTGCCAGTGTTTCACCACCCTCATTGTGAAAAACGTCTTCCTTAGATCTAGTCTAAACCTACCATCCTTTAGTTGAAAACCATTACCCCTTGTGCTATCACTACAGACCCTGCTAAAAAGTCTGTCCCCGTCTTTCTTATAGTCCCCCTTTAAGTACTGGAAGGCTGCAACAAGGTCTCCCCAGAGCCTTCTCTTCTGCAGGCTGAACCACCCCAACTCTCTCAGCCTGTCCTCATAGGAGAGGTGTTTCATCCCTCTGATCATTTTTGTGGCCGCCCTCTGAACCCACTCCAACAGGTCTGTGTCTTTCCTAGAAAGCATTTGCACTTGGCATAGCTTGTATCATTAAGGAATCATGTTAAAGTACGGTATGCTAGTCTTTAACTCCAATCTGCGTCAGCATTAATATACATATTACATTGTATTTTGAGGACTAGTTCTTCAATGTAAAGTCATATGAAACCAATACCATTGGACTAGTGTATCAGGGCAGGTGAAAAAATTTTGAGGTCCCACAAAACATTTTTAGTTACATTACTTGCAAGATACATTAATCTCCTTGGCTTCTGCTATGCACAGATGTCAACATATGGCTTCCCTCAATAATTCTCAGATGCTCCTAACGTTTGGAATTTATTAAATCTTCATCTCTGGGGTTGATAGGTGTTTTTTTTTTTATTAATTACAGAGAATTACAGCAATACTAATTTGACCATTTTTCATATGGAAAAGTGATCTTTATATTGTAAAGCTTTAAAGGTTCATGCCTACAGAAGTATGACACAAATGGTGCTTTATGTAAATTCAGGAAAAAACTGTTACCTAAGTAGTAAGACTTGTACTTAAATACTTATTTATCCATACTGCTGTAGAAAATAAATTAGATATTGGTTTCTGATCCAGATGTGTG